>NC_057359.1:53630217-54830217 GCF_016509475.1 Prionailurus bengalensis | reverse complement strand
GATAAGATGTAATAATAGGTAATAATAATATACAATAAAGTGTGCCATTCTTACTGCTCGCTAGAAGCAGAGCCTGCGTGGAACACCTGTTCGCCCTTTCAATTGCTGGCTAATTTCCTGCACGCATCCTCTACTGTGCTCAGTTGCACAACTCATACTAGCTCAGAATGAGCCTGCTGGTGTTCTTTTCATGTTCTCTTGGGTTAAAAATCTCTCCCTGATGTACATGCACAATCCCAATAATATTTATGAGAGTTACTAGTGCCAGCAGGAGGCTCTGCCCCTGAAGCTGTTGGAAGGCATTTGAACAGCTTTTCAGTGAAGATTAATGATTACAGAAAAGAAAAAAAAATCTTGGTCTGTCAGCTGGAAGTTAACTCGGAGGGATATAACAGAAGAAAGCCAGTGAGGATACTTCACAAGCGAGGTGTGTTTGAGGAATTTATGTTGGAACTGAAGCTTTGATGAATTACATGTATAATGCTACTCACAGAAAGATGTCAAAGTTTGTGGATAACAACGGAAAAAAATAATGAGGGTTACTATTTGAGAATGCCAAAGCACACTGACAATCTGTTTGTCCAAGAGAATAGTAAGCAAATATATCTCTTTGGGTTAAGTTCATTTGGCAAGACAGACTTAGAAAGAACGCTGTCCCAAGTGGAACTGTTTTGCTGTGAAGGAGGCTCAGATTATACTTCCAATTAGGGACTCAGGCTTTCAAACTTCCACGGAGCATAAGATCCTGCAGTGAAATGGAGTTTTGCTCTCTCTGCCTTTCTGGTCTTACCCTGTTTCTCTGGGTTGAGAATCTATGGGGAAAAACAAAGTGAAGAAGGACATAAGTAAAGCCTGGGTCCAGGAATTTTAGTTAGTCCCCAAATACATATTGTGTTTTGGCCATTCCTTAAAACACTCTTCAGACAAATTTGACTGTTTGATTTCCTCTGGAATCTTGCCTCTTCTCATTGTGACTGAGAAGCTTATGGCTTCTTAGACGTAAGGTTCCTACGAGGGCTTCTGTAAACTTCGGTTCCAGAGTTTGGTGCTATCTGCAAGAGTCTCTCATTTCCTCTCTCATTTTAGTGCTCTAGATTTTCTGCTGTGTTCCACATTTTAGAAAGCTTCAGGAAAAAAAAAAGAAAAGAAAGCTGTAGGTAACAATCAGGCAGAGTGACATCATCTTTATGATTAAAACAGAATTCCCTATCACTTGCCTAATTATCAGGATAGGCACTGTGGGAATGCCATCGCCGAGCCAGACTCTGTAGCCAGAGGCCCTTATCCTTACACAACAAGCTGTCTTACTCTACTGTCCGGAAGAGAAGGCAGAGTCAACATTGGTCCGAGTGGATGGTTACCCTGCCCGTCAGAGATGGTCATGTGCCTGTGGTTTTTGACACACCTTTTTCTTCTTTCCTCTCCTTCTCTACTTCATCAGAGCAAAAAATTCTTCCTGAGTAATACATTTGAAAATGACCTATTTCTACAGGCTATAAATGTATGTGTTCTCACTTGCATTTCATGAACCTTATTGAGGTTAATGCACTTAAGAAGAGGAATCAGAAACATTAGACTTGGAATATCATGTACTATTAGAAACTAAGTGGACATGAGGAGAGAATTGTAGTTTTCAAGGTTTGGATTTGGGCAAAGCAAGGTCTGAATGATCAAAATTCCTCAGATATTTCAACAAGAGATCACTATGAAATATAAGAAAACTAGAAATTGTTTTGTAAGCATAATAGTTAAGTAATTATTACAATAAAAACAATTGTATTGTGTCACTACTACTCTGTTGTGCTATATGCTATAATTTTTTTACAGACCATATTTAATTTTCACAACTCTGGAGATTAAGTATTATTTTGGTAATACACATTTTATAGGCTTAAAAAAGGTCAGGTGATTTGCCACAGGTACAAAACATTGAATCTTAAAGCAAAGACACATCATCTGAGAGTCTTATCCTTGAACGTCTAGATTTTTGCTGTTTGTTACTTGAACAATAGCCCAGAGCAGGATTATTCAAACACAAGCACTTCTAAATATTGGGAGGAATTATAGAGAGTTCCAGGAATGCATCACTCTAGGTTTAATGTGTTTTTGTTTTTGTTTTTGCTGCTATCTAGGTCACTTATGCCATCAGGTTCATATATATATACAACTGAGGGACTATTAAAAGAACAATGAAAATCCTGACGGTGAAATTGATGGTAAATTATAGGTCAGAGGGTTGTAATGGGATAAATTAACCGCAAAATGAGAGAACAAGGAAGCTTAATTTTGTATTTTGGCAGTGTTTTAAGTTCATTTTTATTCCATTTAGTTTCGTTCTGTGTTTTCTTTGAATGTTTTTGGCCACATTTACTGCTCTATTCTTGAGAGCCTTGCTGATTTGAGCCTCATGCCTTTCCTCAACTTACACAAAGTTTTGTAGTTAAATTCCTAAGGTGCATTGAAATTTTAGACATTAGTATGCCTGCATTATTTCCAAATTAAATACATTTTTCCTGATTTTAGAAGGATTACAAAAATGGCGGTGACTTTTATCAAAAAATATTTATCATGTCCTTTTCACTTTTTTTTTTTAAATTTTTTTTTCAACGTTTATTTATTTTTGGGACAACGAGAGACAGAGCATGAACGGGGAAGGGGCAGAGAGAGAGGGAGACACAGAATCGGAAACTGGCTCCAGGCTCCGAGCCATCAGCCCAGAGCCTGACGCGGGGCTTGAACTCCCGGACCGCAAGATCGTGACCTGGCTGAAGTCGGACGCTTAACCGACTGCGCCACCCAGGCGCCCCTTCACTTTTTTTTTTTAAATAGGTGTTTTCTCTTTTTCTTTTTTTCCCTTTTTTAAAAATGTTTATTTATTTTTGAGAGACACAGCATGGGCGGGGGAGAGGCAGAAAGAGATGGAGACAGGGGATCCAAAGCAGGCTCTGTGGTGACAGCAGTGAGCCCAACGTGGGGCTGGATCCCACAAATCGCAAGATCAAGAGTCAGATGCTTAACCAACTGAGCCACCCAGGTGCCCCTCTTTTCCTCTTTTTAAAGGATGCCTTTTAGGGGCGCCTGAAAGGCTTGGTTGAGCATCCAACTCTTGATTTTGTCTCAGGTCGTGATCCCAAGGTTGTGGAATCCAGCCCTGCATCAGGCTCTGCACTGAGTGTGCAGCCTGCTTAGGATTCTCTCTCTCTCCCTTTGCCTCTCTCCCCCACTCATGCTTGCTCTCTCTCTCTGTCTAAAAAAAAAAAAAAAAAAAAATGCTGCCTCTGAAAAGCAGAAAGTGACCCACTGGGCCATATTTAAATATGCTATCCATACACTTGTCACAAGTTTTTGGGTCCAGCCCAGGATTCTTAAGATTCTTTTTTCTTGGCTGGCACAAGGTATTGATTAAACTTCTGTTTGGCATCCACTCAGTGGTTGGCCAACTTTTGGAAACTGTATGCCTGGTCTTCCTCAGTATGATGACATTTAAAAAATTTTTTGGGGGGGCGCCTGGGTGACTCAATTAAACGTCTGACTTTGGTTCTGGGCATGATCTCGTGGTCCGTGAGTTTGAGCCCCATGTTGGGCTGTGTGCTGACAGCTCAGGGCCTGGAGCCTGCTTCTGATTCTATGTTTCCCTCTCTCTCTGCCCCTCCCCCACCCAAGCTCTGTCTCTCTCTCTCTCTCAAAAATGAATGTGTTAAAAAAAATTAAAAACTTTTTTTTAAAGTTTATTTTTGAGAGAAAGACAGAGTGAGTCAGTGGGGGAGGGGCAGAAAGAGAGGGAGAGAGAGAGAATCTCAAGCAGGCTCTGCATTGTCAACACAGAACCCAATGTGGAGCCTGAACTCACAAACTGTGATATCATGACCTGAGCCAAAACCAAGAGTCTGATGCTCAACCGACTGAGGTACCCAGGCGCCCCCTCAGTAGGATGACATTTAAAATAATTGGTACCAGCAATACATATTAATATCCAGAAGATATTTTCAAGGGAGAAGTTCTTCTCAGCTGAGCTATGTAACTGCATGCTATAACACAGGTTGTTTTTTTTTTTTTTTCCTCTCAGGCAGTTCCCTCACCTTTTCTTAGCCAAAACTCATTTTGCATTCTTATTTTAACATAATATGTTATATTTATTCACTTGTTTATAAATTCTTTCACTCATTTGTGATTTTGTTTCTTCTATTAGACTACATTTCTTGAAGCCATAGCCAGGGTCTGGCCCATTGCAGGTATACAGTAAATATCAACTGAGTGATAGAAATATTTCCCCCAGCTTTATTGAGAAATATTTGACAAATTTAATTGCATATTTAAAGTATACAACATGATGATTTGATATACATATACACTGTGGAATAATTACAATATCAAAATGATTGATACATGATCACGTCACATAGTTAACGGTTCATACTTTTTGTGATAACAACAATTAAGATCTCTCAGGAACTTTCTTTCTTTCTTTCTTTCTTTCTTTCTTTCTTTCTTTCTTTCTTTCTTTCTTTCTTTCTTTCTTTCTTTTTTATATGAAGTTTATTGTGAAATTGGTTTCCATACAACACCCAGTGCTCATCTTAACAGGTGCCCTCCTCAATGCCATCACCCACTTTCCCCTCCCTCCCATCCCCGATCAACCCTCAGTTTATTCTCAGTATTTAAGAGTCTCTTATGGTTTGCCTCCCTCCCTCTCTAACTTTTTTTTTCCCCTTCCCATCCCCCATGGTCTTCTGTTAAATTTCTCAGGATCCACATAAGAGTGAAAACATATGGTATTTGTCTTTCTCTGTATGACTTATTTCACTAAGCATAACACTTTCCAGTTCCACCCACATTGCTACAAAAGGCCATATTTCATTCTTTCTCATTGCCACGTAGTATTCCATTGTATGTATAAACCACAACTTCTTTATCCATTCGTCAGTTGATGGACATTTAGGCTCTTTTCACAATTTGGCTACTGTTGAAAGTGCTACTATAAACATTGGGGTACAAGTGCCCCTATGCATCAGCACTCCAGTATCCCTTGGGTAAATTCCTAGCAGTGCTATTGCTGGGTCATAGGGTAGATCTATTTTTAATTTTTTGAGGAACCTCCACACTGTTTTCCAGAGTGGCTGCATACTCTCAGGAACTTTCAAGTAAACAATACCATGCTCTTGAATATAGTCACCAAAGTTTGTACCTTTAACTTAGATCTCTTCATATCGTTTCTGGCAACCATCATTCTATTCTGTTTCTATGAAATTGGCTTTTTTTTTTAAGATTCTACATATAAATGATACCATAGAGTATTTGTCTTTCTCTGGCTTATGTCACTTAGCATAATGCCCTCTACATTTATCCATGTTGTTGCAAAAGGCACGATTTCCTTTTTTTACATGGCTGAATAATGTTTCATTATACTCATTTTCTTTATTCATGCGTCCCTTGGAAGGCATTTAGGTTGTTTCCATATCTTGGCTAATGTGAATAATGTTGCAGTGAATGTGTATGTATAGATATCTCTTTGAGAATCTGATTTTGTTGGTAGAAACATTTTTAAAAATCCATTGTTGGCAAGAATGTGAGAGAACAAATGTCTTTGTACTCTTCTGGTTAGAGTTTATATTGGCATGAACTTTGTGGAAGGAAACCGACAGTGTGTGACAAAGTCTTTAATAGGTTCCTTGAAAATTTTAGGGATCAAAGATTTATGTAAAAGATATTCATCACATTATTTATAATAGTCAAAAATTAAAAGCAACCAAAACATCTGATAATATGCTAATATTCAATCATTAAAAGTGATATTTTTGAAGGTATTTAATATGTTAATGATGTTGTTAAAATTCAGAATAAGTATATAACCGGATAATTTTGAACTTGTGGAAAAAATTATATATACACACAATGTCATTTGAAGAAAGCTGGGAAGAAATACAGCAAAGTATTTAAAGAGGTTATCTCTGGATGGTAATAGCATATGTGATTTTGATGGTCTTTTAAAAATATGCTCACTATTCCCTCCAAAATTGTTTGCAATGAGCATGTAATATTTTGTGATTAGTTAAATGTGTTATATTTAAAAATAGCTTTGTAAGAAGAGTGATTTAATATTACTTTGTAGGAAATCTTTCTTTCAGGTGGATTGAACTTTGATCATGATATGTGCAACTTAGAAAGCAAAGATAGGATTTTAGTGTTGCTTTAGACTATTTACTGGTCTCTCAACAATAGAACATCCAACCAAACAAATGTGTCTCTAAAACCATACTCAAGTCCACACATCTTCCTTGCTGTCTCTTTCAGCAGTGTAAAATAATTATATTTATGGTTTCAAACAACGTTTCATTAAAATATCAGCTAGCCCTATGTTCTTAAAGAAATCAAAATCTTCAAAGTGAAGAGAGGTTGGCCTAACCAATTTACACATCATACAGACATTGATCCCAGGGGGTTGAACATTTATCTACACCAGGTCTGGTAGCTTTCATGAAGAGCAGGTTTGTTTCCAGCAATACGTGATTCATTTAAGGACGTGTGGTATTTTTACACATGCCCTTATGATCTGTATGAATGACATTTTCTAAGGGTGTCAATACATAACCAGTGTATCACCATATGCAGCAGTCCTGAATGCTCAAGAGTTTGATTGTCAAAACTGCACTTGCCGTGGTGCCTGGGTGGCTCGGTCAGTTAAGTGTCCGACTTCGGCTCAGGTCATGATCTTATGGTTCGTGGGTTCGAGCCCCACATTGGGCTCTGGCCCCGGGTCGGGCTCTGGTCCCATGTTGGGTTCTGTGCTGACAGCTCAGAGCCTGGAGCCTACTCTGGATTCTGTGTCTGTCTCTGTCCCTCCCCTGCTTGTGCTCTCTCTCTCAAAAATAAACAAACATTTAAAAAAACAACAACTGAAATTGCTGAGAAAGTTAAGCTCTTGAGCATAGGTTTTAAAAAAAGAAAAATGCATAACTGAAAATGGCTACAAATAAGTTAGAAACATCTTTATATTCTCAGTTAAAAAAGGCATCACTAAAAAAAAAAAGGCATCACTTAAGTTTTGGTTATGATACTGAAAGATAGAATGATGTATAATTGCATGGATAAATGTGTTCACTTAAAGGTTAGCAATTTTTTCATTCACATTAAATTCATTACATTATCTACATTAAAATATAATCGACTGCATTTTAGGAAGAAGAATGTGGTAAAGCCTGGCATTGAATCATAAGAATCACATTTTCTTCGTTTTGTAACTGAGCAAACTGAGCCTCAGAAGCGGTGATTAACTTGGAGGTCACACAGCTCTTAAGTGATAGAGCCCAGATTCAAATTCACGTGGTCTGTGAGCTGCAGGTCTTACCCTACACACCACTCTCTCCCTTTGAAGGAACTTGACTCTTTCAAGGCATAGAATTGCCCAGAGGCCTGCTTCTCCAAGGGTAAGCTCAAGTCTAAGGTCACACAACTTGGAAAAAATGGCAAGTCCTGGGATGGGAAAAGCAATGATAACCTTGATTCTACCACTCATGGCCAAGAGAAATTTTCTAGGGAAAAGTTAGGTCAGATTTTCCGGTTTGGTCGAGGCACTAGAGACCACTGTGATAGAGGCAAAGGGTATCTCCGTTCATTTCTGTGTCTGTAGCCTGGCCTCCCAGCTAGGGCCTTTCCACCGGTGAGGGCTGAATTGGCCAAATCATTAAGGCTTCCGTCAGGAAGGACATTATCCAGTGTTTTTGAATTAGCCGGATATTTCTTGGGTCAGTGGTTTTGAAATCACTGGACTCGGATTTAGTGTCCTGCAGACACAGGTTTCCTAGCAACACTTGAAAACACATTAAGACTTTGCCACTTCCCTATTAGCATGTTCCCTGGCAAACGTGACAGAATCCTGTGGCCTGTGGAGGGTAACTGTGTACATGGTTTTTCTCCTAATCATCCTCCCCCTGCTCACTTCCTGCTATTTTACTGCCAACCTTACTTGCCAGGGATTATCTGCTGGCTTTCTGCTCTTCTGCCTTCCACTGCCAGGTGCTATGTATACACATGGGCCTGCTCTTGCTGCGGTGGGAGGCCAAGGTGCTCCTCTGCCAGGGCCACACAAAGAGGTCCACGGATATGCGGATTAAGAAGGTTGCCAGCCAGGGATCCTCTGTGCAGCAGGGCTGAGCCCCGTGGCCAGAGCTGGGGCCTCTGCTGATCTCACTTCACAGTTAAAACTTCAGTGAAAAGAGGTGTTGATATTCCTTTCTCTACCTTTTCCCATTTAGATTAATTTGTGGGACATGAAACATGCTAGTTGAAAATCACCACTTTGGGGGACACCAGAGTGTTTTCTCTTAATTTGTGAAACCCGTGTTTCTAGAAATAAGGCATGGTTTGTGGTCAATAATGCTTAGAAACAATGAGTGAATCAGAACCTGTGTTGTTTCTTCTTTGTTAAAAAGCTTACCCTTGCAGTGACCAGTGTGGTTGTGACCACAATGGTGCAAGGAAAATTAACTCCTATTTTACCTTGAAGGAGCTCCAACTTATAGATTCTACCCTATTATGTGTTTCTCATTGCTAAGGGCGATAAAAAATTAATGGCTTATTTGTGGATTATTGCTTAGTTGATGGGAAGCTATCTTGGAGGCATTTTTTAAAATAATATGTTCAGGGGAAAAATTTGGCTGTTGTGTACTATCTACTAATAAGAAAAGGATGATAGATTAAACAAGAGTTACTTTCCCAGGGTAATCATTAAATATTTATGTAGGGCACAGCAAATAAACATAATAGGAATGAGTTTTGGCAAGTTAACAGCACCATTTATCTTTAAAGTACTTTACAAAAACAAGCTAATTAATCCTCCCACCCTGTATATGATAAAGTGAAAATACTGTAATCCTCTCTTTTGCTTTTTCTTCATCAACCTAGTTTTATTTAAAAAACTTTTATTTTGAATGTGGTTTTGGTCCTACTTGATTGTCTTCCTCTGTGATAGATTCACTGCTGCCCCCTGGGAGGCCCATTTGATGAATGACATTCCCAGAGAAAAGATGAAGTCAAATTGAACTGGCCAATCACAGCTTGAGAGCTCATTTACAACTTTCTGAAGTTGTAAATGAATCAGAGCGTCCCAGAGGACCACAGCTCCAGACAAGTCAGACATTCCTACCATACATTCTGATTGGGCAGGAAGTTAAATGTTAGGTTCAGTAAAAGTGATCTGCCATGATTTCACTAAACCATTTAGTATCTTCTTCCTGACAGCCTGCCTTATATTAATATAACCTGACTTTGTGGACAGTTTGTCAACTTACCAACACTATCAACTTTTCTTTTCTCCCAGTTTTATTGAGATATAACCGACATAAACATTGTATTAGTTTAGGATGTACAACATAATGATTTGATATTTGTATATATTGCAAAATGATCACCACAATAAGTTTACTTCACACACATCACCTCACATAATTACATTTTTTTTGTTGTAATGAGAACTTTTAAGATTTACTCTTTTAGCTACTTTGAAATATACAATTCAGTGTTATTAACTATAGTCACCATGCTCTACATTACATCCCCGGAACTTACTTGTCTTATAACTGGGGGGTTTGTACCTTTTGACCACCCTCATCTGTCCCCCCAAAATCCCTTGGCAACCATGGCAACTATCAATCTCTTCTCAGTTTCTATGATTTGGTTTTCAAAGATTATATATAAGTAAGAGCACATAATATTTGTCTTTGTCTGACTTATCTCACTTAGCATAATGACCTCAAGGCTTACCCATGTTGTTGAAAATGGCAAGATTTCCTTTTTATGAGTGTATAATAGTCCAGTGTGTGTGTGTGTGTGTGTGTGTGTGTGTGTGTGTGTGTATTACATTTTATTAACCCATTAATCTATCAGTAGACACCTCTCATGTCTTGGCTATTGTAAATAACACTGCACTGGATAGGGGAGTGCAGATATCTCTTGAGACAGTGATTTCATTTTCTTTGGATATATACCCAGAAGTGGAGGTGCTGGATAACATTTTTCCTTTTTTTTTTCATTTCTTAGTAACTTTAAATGTTGATATAATTTTAAATATAACTCAGAAAAGTTGGAAAACTGGTATAAAGAATTCCCCCGACTCTTTATTGCAATTCTGCCACTTGTTTACATTTTGCCCTATTTGCTCTATCATAGTCTCTTTCTTTTATTTTTTCTGAATCTCAAAAATGAAGTATAACCTGATTTTCTCAGAATAATTCTGATTATGTAAATGCTTAATATTTAAAAGATTGACATGTCTTTAGAAGAATGTTGTCTATTTGAAAGACAAGACTATCTTAAATATTTATTTATTTTTGGGAAAGCGCAAGTGGGGGAGGGGCAGAGAGAAGAGGGCAGAGGATCGGAAGCAGGCTCTTTGCTGACAGGCTGACAGCAGCAAGCCTGATGTGGGGCTTGAACTCACAAACCATGAAATCATGACCTGAGCTGAAGTCAGACGTTCAACCAATTGAGTCACCCAGGTGCCCCAAGACAAGACTATTTAAATGGTAATAATATTTAGTAGTCAAATAACTCAGGATAAAAAACATACATTTTGCATTTGAAGTAAATCTTAACGTTAGGACCAGCTCTGCTGCATAGTAGGTATTCAAGTATTCAGTGAATAAAAGATTATGAATTATTCAAAAGCCTAAGTGTTCCAAAATTGTTTACATTTCCTCGTCTTAACATATTTCCTTTCTGCAACAAAGATATGGATGAGAGTAACCTTTATTCTATAATTTAGAACATGAGTATTTAACCTTTCAAACTTGTTTAATAATGCAAACCACAGACTAATAAGTTATCTTTACATTAGTGAATTAAAATATTGTGTTTTTTATTAGCTTGTTTCAGCTTAATAACTGTAAAACATTCACAGCTGTGTTAAGTCTTAGGTTAATTTCTGTCAGTTTTGACTTGGAATCAGAGAATGCATATATCTTTAAGCAAAAAGAATATGATGACATAAAAAGTCTAAAATCTTCAAATAAATTTAAAGTATCTGAATCAAAGAATTCCCTTATCATTACTTCATCATTTCTGGTAAGGAAAATGTGATAGGCTTACTTGTGCCAATGTCTTTTTTGAGAGGTGTCTGTGATCAGTTGGATTATACTTTTTGGGTCAAGGCACCCTCTTGTCATTCTACTTTGCTTCTAAGTAGATACCATTTAATTTTTTATTAACAAAATTTTATTATGACATGGTTTATATTATCAAAAGAAATTAAAATATCATTAGATGAATATTCTTTCTAATTTTGTCTCTGAAGTCAGATGCTGGGAAAGACTGTGTTGTTTGTGGTAGAGGGCACTTGTGATGATTAATTTTATGTATGAAGTTGACTGGGCCACAGGGGGCCCGGACATTTGGCCAAACACTATTCTGAGTGTGTCTGTAAGGGTGGTTTTACATGAGATTAACACCTGAAGTGGTAGGCTGAGTGAAACAGATTGCTTTTCCTAACGTAAGCGGGCCTCATCCAGTCAATTGAAGACTTAAATAGAACAAAAAGGCTGAGTAAGAGGGAACTTCACCTGCCTGACTGTTGAGCTGGGACATGTGTCTTCTTCTGCCCTCAGACTACAGCTATACCATTGGCTTTCCTGGGTCTTCAGCTTACTCACTGCACACCTTGGAACTTGTCAATCTCTATAATTGTATGAACAAATTCCCCTTCCCTTCCCTTCCCTTCCCTTCCCTTCCCTTCCCTTCCCTTCCCTTCCCCTCCCCTCCCTTCCCCTCCTCTCTCCTCCCCTCCCCTTCCCCCTTCCCTTCCCTCCCCTTCCCCCCCTCCATTCCCTTCCCTCCCCTTCCCTCCCCTTCCCCACCTTCCCTTCCCCCCTTCCCCCCTCCCCTCCCCACTTTCCTTCCTTTCCCTTCCTTTCCCTTCCTTTCCCTTCCTTTCCCTTCCTTTCCCTCCCCTTCCCTCCCCTTCCCTCCCCTTCCCTCCCCTTCCCTCCCCTCCCCTCCCCTCCCCTCCCCTCCCCTTCCCTTCCCGTCTTTTTTCTCTCTCTCCTTCTCTATGTAGAACCAATACCTATTGATTCTGTTTCTCTGTAGAACCCAGACTAACAAAACATCCTTAGGGCATCTGCCCGTTTCACAGTCACTCTCTCTTCTTTGGCATCTGTTTTCTAACCTGCATTGATGGGTCTTATACCATTTTGTTCTATTTGACCCCACCTCCCAGTTGAATAGTCCAGCGGTGGACATATGACTCCCAAGTGTGCCTTTCCCCAATTATTTATCTTGACAGTTTGAAATTAGACCCCAGAAAGAGGGAGAATGCGTAGTTTCATATTTGGTCAACATGTAACTGTCATGCCCAGAATTTGTGATCCCCAAAGACCACCAGGGAGCCATGTCTGATGCAAAAGCAAAGAGCCTTTATTCGAGCTAGCTCAAGTTCAATCCCCTACCTGCACTGACGCAGCGGTGAGATGCCGGAGAGAGAGCGAGTTTCAAAAGCACAAAGGTTTTTTTATTTTATTTTTTCAACGTTTATTTATTTTTGGGACAGAGAGAGAGACAGAGCATGAACGGGGGAGGAGCAGAGAGAGAGGGAGACACAGAATCGGAAACAGGCTCCAGGCTCTGAGCCTGACGCGGGGCTCGAACTGGACCGCCAGATCGTGACCTGGCTGAAGTCGGACGCTTAACCGACTGCGCCACCCAGGCACTCCAAAAGCACAAAGGTTTTATAAGGATCTAGGGGCAGTTGGTGGGGTAATGGTCGTGGCCTTAGCCGACTGGCTGGGGAAGGGTCAGAGTCCCGTTGCGCATGTTGCCGGGGGCGTGGTTTGAACGGCAAGTTACTCAAGGGGAGGAGGTGTGGTCTGAGGTTTGAGCGGGAATTTCTTTCTGCAGTTTTCCCGGAAAGGGGGCCATGTCGGGGACATAGTCACTCAAGATGGAGGACACAGAACAAAATGGAGTCGGGCGGCCTAGGTCCACTCTTTCATAACATTAGATTTGGGAGCTGTGAGTGGCTGTTTTTGTCATCTGGGTGAGGAGCAGAAAAAGCTGGTCTGGTCTGCAAAGAGAGTAGGAAGTATCACAAATAAAAAGCAAAGAAAGGTTCCTGATCCACTTCTCTTTCCTGTTCTCATCACTTCCTCAAGCCTGGATGGATGCCTCCTACCTTTGGTTTATATAATGCTCCTGTATCACACCCCCTACCCTCTACCACGTATTTATTTTTTACTTTTGTTGGCTGAAGTTGGTTTCTGTACTTCTGTTAGTCAGACTTGTATTAGTCTGACTGATACACTGGCTTGGCACATTTTTTTACTTTTCTTTGTATTTTAACAAGAGCCAATGAGAAAGTCACAGAAAGTGTAGGATGGGAACCTGTTCCAGTATAGCTCACCGAGAAGTAGCCACAAAACCTTATTCTGTAAAATTTCTCTTTGTGTCAGTTCTAGTTGGAAGCTAACATTTTCATGAAATATCCCCAAGTGCAGCATCAATTCCTGTGTTAAGAAAATAATGCCCAAGCCAGTATGTATCACTTAACCCTTTTTAAAATGTCGATTTGATGCTGTCAAGAGACCACAACTGTACTGTAAAAATTTGTTTTCTCTGTAAATTATTTGGCATTGCGAATTCAAGGTTAAGGTTTTGTTTCTTCTTTGTTAGAGGTTTTCTCAGTAATTGCGAACATGTGTATGAATCCTTTTAAGGTGTTATGAAAACAATGCAAAATTCACGTGGAAGTAACTACAGTATTTACCTTGGAATTAAATAAGACGTGTGCAACACCTGACACATAGTAAGGTCTACATAAATGTTAACTGTTATTTTCAGATTCAGAAGAAAACTGATTAAGACTTTATTATTATTCCTTGAAATCCTATGTGATTCTTCTCTCACACAGTTTAAGCATCATTGTTTTGCTGGGCATCTGTCTGCATGGAAAAGTACTAACGGATGTGGAGAAATAAAGCTCTGGGGCTTCTGGTCAACATCTGAACAAAGGCATCCTTGCTGTAGAGTCTCCAGAGCAGGGCTGTTGAAAACAAGGACGTAAAATAATTCCTTTTAATAGCACCATGAGAATAGGTCTTTGGTGTTCCAGCTCCAACAACAACCTAGAGCAGCAGGATCCTCAAATGTTGCACTTAACCAGTCCTTGTCAGTTCCCTCTTCTGCTAGTTCATTACCCATGGCTGTGAATGAAGCTGCTAAAAACAGGAGGGAAGGGAAGAGGGAGGCAGAATTCTTACTAAGGTATTTCTATTTCTGGCAAATCACTACTTGGTTATGTAGAGCAACACATTTATCTGGAGGCCTTTCTAAAAAAAGTGAATGTTGCCTCATAATGAATACTAAATAAAACCGATAGAATCCAGATTAATTTTTAATGAGCAGCAGTTGTGTACTGCATGTAATAATATTGAAATTAATACATAATTAAAGTAGATTTGTACAGAATAATTCACTTGAGAGTTGAGTAGTGGAGAACAAAATTGAACATCTCCAAAGGCGATCCACAGCTCTGTATCCTGATTTTTTCAGACATGGAGAGAGATCAATGTTTCCTTGAGGGGAAGTCGCACTTCCCAGAGGCATTAGAGATCATTGGGAACTTTGACCAGGGCTAAGACCGTCCATGTTAGTTCCTAAGAGGTCACACTGGACACTAATTAGGACAAAATCTGCACATGTCACAGCTTTGCCTAGAGCTCTAATACCATTAAAATGACTTTTCTTCTATATTCTCACTGGCTAATGATTTTCACGTTTCTTAAGTTAGGTTGTTGGGTCAAACTTTGTACGCTGAAAAAGTAAGCAAACAGTGTTACCAATTGATATAACTTTAAATACAAATTGAATTTATTATGTTGTGGGTATTATAATGGAACAATGGACACTCTCAAAATAACAAGAAAATACACTGGGGATCTACGTCCTTGCTGTGCAGCTCTACTGCAATAGATGGACATGTTGTTGCTTCTGGAGGGGTCGCCTCTGTGTGGTTGTGAATTTCAGCTGAAATGTCCTTCATGAACAGCTACTTGTTTTTTTGTTTTTTGTTTTTTTTTTTTTTAACTCAGCATCAATCTCCCCCTCCTCTGCCATTATATCCCCAGTTTTCTAGGGGTAGCATCTCTCCCGTGCTCTCAGCCTGTGTACTGAAGATGAGGTTGACTTCATCCTCAGCTCAAAGAGTAGGTTTGTGACTTAGAAGGTCACATCCACTTATCTACTGTGATTGGTTCAGAAATGAGCATGTGATCCAAACTGGCACAAACAGAGCCAATAAAACTCAGTCTAGAATTTTAGAAAACTGCTGGGAGAGAAGCTTTCTCTTTTTCTAGAGAGCTGAGAAAAGGTAGACCTGGGACTGGGAGCTTTCATAAGGCCAAGCCTTCCAGAGAAGCCAACACAGAGAGAAGCATAAGTTCGCAAGAGGTAGGCAGCTTTCTACGACATTGTTTAAACACCCAAACCCAGCTGTGTCTGCAATTGATCAACATCGGGAATTTTTAGTTACATGAACTGAGAAAAAAAATTTTTTTTTGAGTTGGATTTTCTGCCAAGGCAGCTCCAAGAGTCTTGACTAATATGGGGCTCTCAGAAGTCTGTGTCGTTTCTTTAATATTAGCTTAGTGGAATTCAGGACGCCTCGCCCTGCCAGGTTTGTGCTGTTGCTTCTGGAATTTGGGGGTCATACCATGTAATTTGGTCTTTTGGAATCATCCAAGGCCCCTACCTCCATAAGTAACCCCTATGGCCCAGGAACAGTGGGGAGGAGGAGCAAATAGGAAGATATAAAGCTGGAGAAGTTAATGATCCAGTGTCCCGCTTTTCTATAGCCCCTGGTATGAGAAGATTTCTCCAGGGCAGAGCTTGTCAAACTTTAAGGGGCGTACAAATCACCTGAGGATCTTGTTAAAAAGGCAGAGGATGGGGCATGTGAGCCTGCATTTCTAACAAGTTCCTGGGATGCTCCTGGTCCAAGGACCATACTCAGAGTTGCAAGGTGCTGGTATGGCTTTGGCATGGTCTCTGTGCACTTCATCTGCTTCAATCTAGAGTCCAGACGGAGACCCCAGACTGATGGTGGAATTCTTCCATGAATTCTAAAGGAAAGATTTTCCTTTGACCTTTTATTTTCTTCTTGGCACAGCTGTTGTGCTAGAGAATGTTTTACCTAGGGTCCCTGAGTTATAGCTGTGGATGAAATGCCTAGAAATACCTCCAGTTTCTTGATGACAAATCGTGTGTGTGTGTGTGTGTGTGTGTGTGTGTGTGTGTGTAATTTTTATTTATTTATTTTGAGAGAGAGAGAGAGCATGTGAGCACGAGTGGGGGAGGGACAGAGAGAGAAGGAAAGAGAATCCCAAGCAGGCTTGGTGCTTTTAGCACAGAGTCTGATGTAGGACTTGCTTTCACAAACTGAGATCATGACCTGAGCCGAAATCAAGAGTTGGTAGCTTAACCAACTGAGCCACCCAGGCACCCTGATCATATTTTTATTCTTTTTTTTTTTTTAGAGATTTAATTTTTTTTAATGTTTATTTTTTATTTTTGAGAGAGACAGAGTGTGAGCAGGGGAGTGGCAGAGAGAGAGAGGGAGACATAGAGTCCGAAGCAGCTCCAGGCTCCAAGCTGTCAGCACAGAGCCTGATGCGTGGCTCGAACTCACAAACCGTGAGATCATGACCTGGGCTGAAGTCGGAAGCTTAGCCGACTGAGCCATCCAGGCGCCCCCGTATTTTTATTCTTAAATAACTTATATAACTTATTTATCTAACTTTAACATGAAACTCCTACTTAGATTCTTGCTGTTAATCTTAAAGTTTCCCCAGAAGACAGAGCACGCCTTATTGCAGAGGATGACAAGCCAGTTTTTGCCTGACCAAACTGAGACATATGGTGTATTTTTCTCCACCCATGGCAACTGTGAGCATCAATCTAGATTTTCCAGACCAACTGCTAAGTGGTCCTGAAGGAAACTAAAATCTATGTTATTTTTAGAGAAGTGGGACAGAGGCTTTGTATTTAATAAATGCTGATCATTTCTTACATTATTTTTGTTGATTTATTATTATTAATTTATTGTTGGTAATAAAACTATCAATTCTTGTGGGCTTATTCTGAGCCTACAAGTTTTTTCAACCTTATATCTAAAATGAGAGGATAAGTATAACAATAGGGAGAACTCCATATCAGTGCTGAAAGAAGGCAGAGTGAAATAAGATCTCAATAAATTCTGGAACACATAAGCAGATGGAAGAGGGCTGAAGAAAGACAAAGTAGCAGATCCCTTACTGCAACACAAAGGTGGGGGGTGACACTGCAGAAGTGACGGGTGATTCTAGACTTAAACTCAGAAACGACGATGGGAATTGGGTCAGTTTATCGGGTTATAAGCTAGAATGTACGCTGTTTGGGTCCATGTACAGAGTTATTTTCATAGAAAATTGGTAGCAGATACTACATTAAACTAGAAGTCTTGTGCAAGTGAAGTCTTTAAAAAATGTGGGAGATGATTGTATATGTCTTTTTAAAAATATTCTTTAATGTTTTTATTTATTTTTGAGAGACAGAGAGAGACAGAATGCGAGCGGGGGAGGGGCAGAGAGCGGGAGACACAGAATCCGAAGCAGGTTCTAGGCTCTGAGCTGTCAGCACAGAGCCCAATGCAGGGCTTGAACATATGAACCATGAGATCATGACCTAAGCTGAAGTCAGATGCTTAACTGACTGAGCCACCCAGGCACCCCTGTATGTATCTTAATGTAATAGCCTAGGGAAGAATCTGAAGAACCACTGGTGAGAAAGGGAAGGATACTGAAATAGACAAATAGGTAATCATGGAGTAATGAAGTATGTATGTGTGTTTAAAATCAGTGACAATTTCTCAGAAGGTTAAAAGGAGACAATGGCATAATAGTTAGACTTCAGAAATCTGCCTCTTCTCAGAGTTATTAGAATAAGATACAAGCTCTATTAGTATTCTTACTGGGCCTTTTGTTTAACTTCTAGCAAAGGGTTTTATTTCCCTGAAATATGATTCCAATATGATGATCATAAGCCTTGGTTAATTTTAAGACATTTCTCTTCAGTTATGAAAAAGGGCTCATCAGCAGTCCTTGCCAAAAACTCATTAAAATACCTTTTAAACTCTGCTTTAAGGTCATTTTTAGTATTCGTTGCAGTGTTAATTAGAAAACTGCAGTTTCCTTTATTCCTACCAGATTCCCTTTCCAGTAGCATCTTTGGCTCTGGCATTTTGCTGACGACCCTGTTTCCCTGAATTTAACTTTAACAGAATAAATGGCTCTATTTTTGCTTTGCTATATTTTCTTTAGCTATTAGTTTTGCAGCCTCTATCACTGATAAACCCAAAGCTGTCATTTATTAATTTATTGAGTTGCTCTTCACATTTTCCACAGAGTCAGAAAAGATACCAATTAAATTCGTTACTGCAAAAGTAAGATCACAGAAAATAAATTTATATGTTCAGAGTACTCACTTCCATCCAGTTGAATCCCACTTCCCTAAAAGTACAAAATGTTTCATATGTAAATTCAGTATATACTGATTGCTGAATCTTTGCAGACATTCAACAAATATAATTCAGTTATTGCCTTTGAGAAAATGCATCAAGGAAAAATGTTAACTTTATAGTGCATGTGTGAGAGAAATCTACTGAAGAGGACACAGGAAATCTAGCTTCTAGTTCCAATTATGGGCCATGTTTGCGGAGCACGTCAGGGATAAACACTAAGCCAGAGTTTACAAAACCTGGCTATGCCTCAAAATTACCTGGGAGCATCCTGAGTTACCCCACTGAAGTAGCCTCTCTACTGTGGGGGCCCAGAATCTGTATGCGTGTCAAACTATCCAGGGATTCTGACACTGTCATTCCTTTGAACACTGTTTGACAATCAGTATCTTATATTGGGAGGATACAAAAATATTAAAGTTGAAAACTTGGATCGGTATTGTTTAATCCAGGCAAAGGAGCAGGTCTAGCCAGGACCTGGAATAATCCCGTGAGTCTGAGGTGGATGGATGTGTACCACCTTTTCACCTATGGATACAGGTTGTGAGGTCAGCAGACAGAGAATGGGGGTCCCATCTGGGAAAGTGATTAAGGTGTAACTAGAACAGAAAATCCCAAACTGGTAACAGAGAAGTGGTGAAGTGTGGGGACAGTGCAGCCATGCTGCGTAACTCCAGAAACCATCCACATTATGGTTGTATTAGTTATCTATTGCTGTGTAACAAATCACCCCAAATTTAGCAGCTTAAAGCAACAAAAATTTATTACACCACAGTTTCTGTAGGTCAGCCAACTGAGTCTCTCAAGTGGTTGCATTCAAGCTATATTGGGCTGGAGTCATCTCAAGGTTTGACTGAGGTAAGGTCCACTTCTAAGCTCATTTATGGTGCCTGTGGCCTGGCCTCAGAAAATTTATTTCCAAGCTGACTCACATGGTTTCTGGCAAGCCTTGGTTCTGTGCCATGGGGGCCTGCCCATACCACTGAGTGCCCTCATGACATGGCAGCTGGTTTAACCGAATCAGTGATGAGGGACGGAGGGAAAAAAAGAGAGGCACAGAGAGGGAGAGAGACAGAATGAATGAGAATGAACCCCCTGAACAGAAGCTGTAGTCTTTTTATAACCTGATCTCAGAAGTGACATCCTATGACTTTCACATGTTCTATTATCAGAAGCACATCACTAAGTCCAGTCCACACTTGAGAGTAAGGGAGTGAACACTTTGAGGGGAGGAATATCAATGAATTTGTAAACCTGTCTTTAAAACCTCCCTAGTGCTCTATGTCCATCCTTCCTCTAGTTGTGTAGGGCACAAATTACATGGCTGCACTTTGCAGTCCTGGTGAAAAACCAGAAGGTCCAGGACCAGGAGTAGAGAATAGGACAAACTCAAGGTTTCCTGGAGAGATTTTGGACAAGGAGTAGGGATGAATGTGAAGCTATGGAGCATAGTGGTTATGGACTTCAAGTCAAACATAGTTGGTGTGATTCCCAGGGTTTCCACTCTCCAGCTCTTGGCGATAATACCGCCCCTTCAAACTGCTTCAGTTTTATTGAGATGTACAGTTGACCCTTCAACAACATGGGGGTTTGGGGCGCCAGTCCCCACACAGTTGAAAATCTGTGTGTAAGTCTTGATTCTCCAAAACTTGACTACTGTTAGCCTGGCGTTGACTAGGAGCTTTCGCTGATAACATAAACAGTTGATTAACATGGGTTTTGTATGTTATATGTATTTTGTATTCTTATAATAAAGTAAGCTAGAGAAAAGAAATTTTTTTCAAATTGTTGAAAATCTTCAAAAAAATTTCCAGTATATTAACTGGAAAAAATCTGCTTATAAGTGAACTCGTGCAATTCAGACTTCTTCAAGGCTCAATCGTAATTGACGATAATTTAACATTTTAAGATCCAGTTGTGTTTTTTTAAAAAAATATGTAGGAAGGAGTAATACATGGGCAATACATTTGCCAACCGCATGAAGTCACTTCTCACATTAAAGTCTGTGAGCCATGCTGGTTCCACCACTACAGCACATCTCAAGTTGTCCACTTTTCTCCATACCACTGCGACCTCCCTGGGCCAAGCGTCTACCATCTCTGATCTGGATGGCAGTAAAGACCTCCTCACTAGTTCCACTCTTGTTTATCTAAGGTTCATTCCACGCATAGCAACCAGAATCATCTCTCAGATCATAACCGTGCCTCTGCTGAAAACATTCAATGCTTTCATGTAGGTTTAAACAGAATCAAAATTCCTTGCCCAGAACTGCAAGGCATCATCTGACTCCCACCTACCTTTCTAGACTCACAATGGACCATCCTACCTCTGGCATCTTTTCTGCTCTCCTAGGAAGCCAAGCTTTTTCCCACCTCAGGGCACTTGCTCTCTCTGCCTGGGACCTTTTCCTTCAGGTCTTTCCATGGCTGTCTCCTTCATGCTCTTCAGGTCTCAGCTTGGATGTTACCACCCCAGGGAGCCTACTTGGACAGAAGTAGCCTACCATGATTCCCAAGGTAGAATCTTCCTCTCCACACATTTTTCTGTCTTATTTAGTTATTTTCTTCTCAGTACTATCATAATCTGTGATTATCTTATTATTTATTTTCTTATTTTTTTTAATGTTTACTTATTTATTTATTTATTTATTAAAAAAAAATTTTTTTCAACGTTTATTTATTTTTGGGACAGAGAGAGACAGAGCATGAACGGGGGAAGGGCAGAGAGAGAGGGAGACACAGAATTGGAAACAGGCTCCAGGCTCTGAGCCATCAGCCCAGAGCCCGACGCGGGGCTCGAACTCACGGACCGCAAGATCGTGACCTGGCTGAAGTCGGACGCTTAACCGACTGCGCCACCCAGGCGCCCCTTAATGTTTATTTTTGAGACACAGAGAGACAGAGCATGAACGGGGGAGGGTCAGAGAGAGAGGGAGACACAGAATCTGAAGCAGGCTCCAGGCTCTGAGCTGTCAGCACAGAGTCCGACGCGGGGCTCGAACTCACGGACCGTGAGATCATGACCTGAGCCGAAGTCGGACGCTTAACCTACTGAGCCACCCAGGCGCCCCTATTTATTTTCTTATTTATTGCTGTATCCACCCACCTGGAAAGCAAGGTCAGTGAAGACGACGCCCGTCTATTCCATTTGCTTGCTATTATGTCCTAAGGGGCTAACCCCACCCCTGGATTATAATAAGCTCTCTATAAATAATTACTAAATGAATGAATAAATGAGAAAACATGTTCAATGCTTAGCACAGGACCTGACACATAATAGGTGCCAAATATAGTTAGATGGTTACATATCGGATATATTCACGTCTATGTCACAGGGCTAGTGAAGTCCTGTGAAAATATTGGGATGATACGTGAAGGGCACAACTGCAGCATCTGGTACATTAAATCATCAACTGCTATTTATTGAATGCATAGTGTTGCATTCATGTAATGGAGATGGAGAGGGATTGATATATGGCTACTCAACACCTATATATTTAGGAACCTGTAGATGTTTAACTGAATTTTCAAACTTTCATGTTCATATGATTTAGACTTAAAAGTCCTAAGCTACCAAGTGTTGTGTTCCATGTAGAGAAGTGTGAGACAAGTGAGCATATTGTCTAGGGCACAGTTTGTACCATGAAGTAAGTTACTGAATAGATCTTATTGTTGGAAGCGTCATTAACTCAAGTATTCTGTCAGCTTGCCATTCCTACACTTGCCCAAA
The DNA here is from genome assembly GCF_016509475.1 of Prionailurus bengalensis. Lineage (NCBI taxonomy): Eukaryota > Metazoa > Chordata > Mammalia > Carnivora > Felidae > Prionailurus > Prionailurus bengalensis. The sequence goes on along the minus strand of NC_057359.1, from coordinate 54,807,953 downwards.
TGAATCTTGTCTGTGCTAGGATACTTGTTCTCTTGCAACAGGGATATGGAAGGAAATTTTTAGATAATACCAGAAAATCTATCAGCTAAAAAGAAAATTCCTCAAACACAAGGGTAGCGCCGGCAGCAAATTCGTTGTGGGCGCTGATCTCCCACTACACCACCCTGGCGCCACATCTCATGCTGCGTCCCTTGGCAAAGAGCCTGGCACGTGAATGATGCTCATCGGTGCTTGTTAAAATAAAGGAAAAGTGAATTAAAGTCTAGGTCAGCACCTTATGTACAGTGTAAGAGTGATGAATATGGGATCAAAGCCTTTGACTGCTGGCTTTAAGTCACCAACCCATTGTTTATCAGCTGTGTAACTTAAGACAAATTACTTAATTCCCCTGCACCTAGGATTCTGAAATCATAACATCGGAAAAAGCTGTTAACTTTGTGGCATAGGATTGGTGTGGTAACAGTGGTAGATAGCACAGTTCAAAGAATGAAGTTGATTATTTTTACTTTTCTTCCTTGCAGCTGGCCTCAGAAAATTAGCTGGCTCTTCTGTCTTTTTAAATCTTTTCAGCCTCTCTATAGCTAAAAGAGACCCATGAGCCATAGATTGGCCCATGATCTCTATACACTCAGTTTCCTGAAAAGACAAATCCAGGGGCTTTTGACTTTATGCATGTTAGTACTCTTCAAAATGTGAAACCAACATAGCAGACAGATACAATAGAAGTCACTGGTAAATTATTTTGTAATTCCCTTCTGAAAACATAACTAGAATCCTTGTTAGACGCCTGCATTGTGCCATTGTTCTTGAGGAAGGGCTAATTAACCTGCTGCCCCTCTGATTTCCTCCTTCTGGAAGGGACCTCCTTCAAACTGCTATGAAGACATACAGTAGGTTAGTAGGTACTTCTTCCTTGTCTCAAGTGAGTGATTTATCTTTGAGGATGTTTAGCCTGATTGACTTCCATTTTTTTAAGTGTTTATTTATTGAGAGAGAGAGAGTGAGTGAGTGAGTGAGTTGCCTGTGCAAGTGAGTGCAGGGGGGCAACTGATCTTTCACGCTGTCATTGTGGAGCCTGGTGTAGAGCTCAATTTCACGAATTGTGAGATCATGACTTGAGCCAAAATCAAGAGTCGGACACTCAACCACTTGAGCCACCAGGTGCCCTTGAGCGACTTGTATTTTAACTGAGTCTCTGCCTCACCCAGGAGGAGTCGCCTCCGACAGCCCTCACACTGAAGAGTGACGTGGTCAGCAAGAGTTGTCTTTGAATAAAAGAGATACCTCTCATAGTGTTTTTTGCTACCCTGAGAACTCCTGGAATAGTCCTCTGTATTTGAAAGGAAGCAGATTTGACTTGTCAGTTTTGTTTTAAATCTCAACTCGGAAACTGGGTTGTTATTTAATTCGCCCAATCCATCGCTTACAAACATTTACTGAGTCCTTCCATGTGCCGGGCCTTGTGTTGAGATCTTGAGGTTAAAAAGATGAAAAGACCTGTTTCCAATCTTCAAGAGGTTCATGTCAAATGGGAAAGAGAGGCACATGCCTGACAGACAGTTAGCAAGGGTAGAGGAGTTAAATTTTCCTTGTTTGGTAGGTATGGAGTTTCAGGAGCTAATGTGTAAACCATCTACGCCCAACATTTGTGGCTTCAGAAATTTATCATAGTTTCTGTGTGTCAAGGCTCTGGGCATGGTGTGATGGGGTGGTTCTGGCTCCGAGTATTTTATAAGGCTGCAATTTACATGTCAACTGGGCTGCAGTCAGTCCCACTGTTTGGGGAAGGATCCGCTTCCAAGTTTGCCCACACAATTGCTAGAAAATCTCATTCCTTCCCAGGCTGTTGGACTGACCACCTCAGTTGTTCACTGGCTGCTTGCTGAAGGCTTCCCTTGGTTTCCTGCCTTGTGGGTCTCTGCATGGGACATCTCCCTCATGGCAGCTGCTTCATGAGAGTGAGCTAGTGAGAAGAGCCAGAGAGAGGATGTAAGACTAAAGTCACAGTCTTTTATAACCTGATCTTCATAGGGACCTGCCATCACTTTTTGCATGTTCTATGCACGAGAAGCAAGTCACTGGATTCGGTCTACACTGAAGGGGAGAGATTGCGACACAGGTATGAATACTAGGTGAGGATCTTTAGGAAGCTTCTTACTATAGATGAGTGAGCACCCATTAAGGCAGACTTGGGAGGGTAGAAGAGGAGAGACACATTCAAGGAAGGGGTACCCAAGTAAGCCAAGCCATGAAAGCATGGGTGAGGCTTAACTGGACAATTTTAAACATTTGACTGGAGTTCAGAGTGCAGGGGTAAGATGGAGAATGGTAATAGTGAAAGTTGAAAAGGAGGCTAGAAAGATAAGGAAGATACAGATTATGAAGGACTTTGTATGGAGAAATAGAGATTGAATTTATCCCAAAGCAGTGATGAACTGTTAAGGATTTTAAAGGAGAGTCATGATTACACATTAACTTTTGAAAGATTACTCTATGGCTGTGCTGACAGAGGGGTTATTTATCACACTTACATTTGATCCCATTAGACTTTCATAACCAGCATGCACATCAGCTTTTCTGATCCGTGGAAGCAGGGGGTTTGAGGGCTATACAAGTAGCCATTGGTAATCCATGTGTGGTGCTAGCAGTGAAATGGCAGAAGGGGGTGGGGGGGCAACTGATCCTTTTTTATTGGCCAGGAAAACTGGGAACACTTACACAAGGATCAGTCTCTCATTCATCCCTTAATGGGATAAAATGTAATTAGTTTTTACAGATTGCTCACGTTAGCCCCACTGATTGAGACCATCCCACTGTCTCTGTTTTGAAGCTTATTGTTCTGCAGTTGTAAAGTTTTGAAAAGCCATTGGCAAAGCACTGAAAGACCATGATAAATACGGACATATTCTGTTGACCTTTTAGAGATTTAGAACATTTAAAAAATAGAACACCGTAAAGAGTCACGGCTTCGGTTCATTGTTTGTAAAGCAAGAGTCTTGAACATGGTGGTCTCTGAAGTCTTGGAGAGTTTCACATTCTGAGGTTTTCTGTGTAAGGCATTATTATATCGGCTCATTTATTTTGCTTCCAGGGATTAATCTTCAGGCGGAGTATATTCTTCCCATTTCAGCCTGACACTAATTCTTTGATGTTTTTGGGTCATATAGTTGTGGAGAAAGGCTCTTCTCGTACTATTGCAAAATGCGGAGAAAAGCAGTTGCTAAGATAACATTGGAACTCGTGTGTGCGTTTACTTCCCACTGTATTGCTCACGGGCTGAACTTCTTTCTTTTCCAGGAGAGACATTGCTGTTTCCCACAGGGAGTATATAATGCATGAAAAGAGGGACAACTTAGAGTAATAAAGCAGGTGTGAAGAGACTGCCAGTCAGCTGGGAAGTAAAAAAGAGGCCATGCATGCACCTGAGCTCAGAGTCGTCTCTGCCTCGCATGCCTGCTTGTGGAGCAGAGCCGTGCCCAGGCTGGGCAGCGCTGGAGCTAATGCAAACATGTTCCTTTTGAGGAGAGAGGAGGCCTGGTGGTTAGATGGCACTCTGTTTACCACTGCACACAGAGGGTACTTGAACTTGATGTCACATGAAGATGGCAAAAGAATTTCTGGGGAATGACTTAACCCCCTATTCTACATATCATTTCTTGTTTTCACAAGGGGAAGTGTGGGATTTTGAGATATCTTCAGGTCTTCAGTAAGGAGGCAGTGAGGTCTTCTAACATGTGCAAGAGGCATATTGAGGGGCTTCAATACATTTTTAATATTTAATCTAGGTGATTAATACATGGCTATTCATTATATTATTTGCTTATATTTTATAGTATTTTTTTAAGTTTATTTATTTTGAGACAGAGACAGTGCGAGTGGGGAGGAGCAGAGAGAGAGGGAGGGAGAGAGAGAGAAAGAGAATCCCAAGCAGGCTCCAAACTGTCAGCACAGAGCTCAGCGAGGGGCTTGAACTCACGAAATCGTGAAATCATGACCTGAGCCAAAACCAAGAGTCAGATGCTTAACCAACCGACTGAACCACCCAGGTGGCCCTTACACATTTTTAAATGGAGGAAACAGTAGGAGGCTATGGATTTTTTAAATGGCCTTAATGAGGTATAATCAACAAATATAACTGTATGTGTTTAAAATATAGTTTGAAATTTTGACATATGAATATATCTGTAAAACCATTACCACAATCAAGAAAATGAAAATATCCCTCAAAGTTTCTTTAAACTCTTTGGTACTCCGTCTCTTCTGTTCTTCTGCAATGTCCTTACCTCTCCCAATCACTGATTTCCTTTCTGTCACTATATAGGTCAGTTTGCATTTTCTAGAATTTTCTGTAAGTGTAATCATAAAGCATCTACTCTATGTTGGTTGGCTTCTTTCACTCAGCATATTCATTTTGAAATTGATCAATGTTTTTGCATTTACAATAGTTTATTCCTTTTTATCACTGAGTAGTATTCCATTGGATGGGTATACCGTGATTTGTTTATGTATTTACCTGCTGATGGACATTTGAGTCACTTCCAGGTTTTCACAAATAAAGCTGCTGTACACGTTCTTATACAAGTTTTTTAGTGTGGACATATGCTTTCATTTCTCTTGGGCAGATACCTAGGAATGGCATGTCTGGATCCTATAGTAGGTGTATATTTAGCTTTTTAAGAATCTACCAAATTGTCGGGGCGCCTGGGTGGCGCAGTCGGTTAAGCATCCGACTTCAGCCAGGTCACGATCTCGCGGTCCGTGAGTTCGAGCCCCGCGTCGGGCTCTGGGCTGATGGCTCGGAGCCTGGAGCCTGTTTCCAATTCTGTGTCTCCCTCTCTCTCTGCCCCTCCCCCGTTCATGCTCTGTCTCTCGTTGTCCCAAAAATAAATAAACGTTGAAAAAAAAATTAAAAAAAAAAAAAAAGAATCTACCAAATTGTTTTCCAAAGTAGCTGCACCATTTTACTTTCCCACCAATGGGGTATGGGCATTGAGGTTCCTCTACATTCTCTCTGGTGCTTGGTATGGTCAGACTTTTTAGTTTTGGCCCTTCTGATAGGGATGTAGTAGTATCTCATTGTGGTTTTAATTTGCATTTCCTTAATGAGTAATGATGTTGAACACCTGGTCATGTGCTTATATTTCATCTATCTATCTATCCATAATTTTTGGTGAAGTGTGTATTCAAATCTTTTGCTCATTTAACAAATTGGGTTAGGGGCACCTGGGTGGCTCAGTCGGTTAAATGTCAGACTCTTGACTTCAGATCATGATCTCAAAGTTTGTGGGTTCAAGCCCCACATTGGGCTCTTCACTGATAGCACGGAACCTGCGTGGGATTCTCTCTGTCTCCCTCACTCTCTGCCCACCCCCCCTGCACCCCCCCCACTGGCGTGCTCTCTCTCTCTCTCTCTCTCAAAATAAATAAATAAACTTAAAAAAAGATTGCCTTAAAAAAAAGACTAAACATTAAAAAAAGAAATTTAAAAAATTGGGTTGTTTACTTGTTTGATTTGATAATTTTTTCTATTTTATAGATATAAGTTGTTTATCAGGTATATGCCTTGCAAAAATTTCCTTTCATGTAATGACTTTGTTCATTCTCTTTACAGTGTCTTCTGAAGGGTATAAATTTTAGATTTGAAGTCCAACTTACTAATTTATCCCCTTTTTATGTATTATGGTTGTGGTGTTGTATCTAAGAAATATTTGCCAAACCCGAGGTCTCAGGGATTTTATCTTATGCCTTTTTCTAGAAGTTTTACAGTTTTTAGACTTTACATTTAGATTTATCATCCATTTTGAATTAATTTTTATATGATATGAAGTATAGTTTCAAGTTTGTTTTTCTTCCCTCAGTGTGTATGCCCAGTGGTTTCTGTGCTATTTGTTGAAAAATCTATCCTTTGCCACATACACGATTTCAAAATTTTCCTTCTCATATGTGACTTGTCTTTTTTTTTACCCCCTTTTAGCATTGTCTTTTATAGTACAGTATTTATTAATTTTGATGTGGTCACATTTGTCAATTATGTCTTTTCTGGTTTGTAATTTTGAAGTTGTATCCAAGAAATCTTTGCTGCTTGAAAGTCTTTTGGCTAGGATTGAATCTCCAGCCTTTGGCTATCTGTCCCTGTGTGGTAATCAAATATGCAAATATGGATGAAATATTCTTAGTGTATGGAATATGCTAATATCGTGAAGGCAGTATATTATTTTAGACATTTAAGAGGAGTCAGGCCAGCTGCAAATGGGAAATTAGGGACAGAAGGAATTTTAAAACATTTTTGGGAAGAAAGGAAGAAAAAATTGCCTTGCCTGCCTTTTTTTTTTGTTGTGTTGTTTGTTCTTTTAGAACAGAAGGATAATAGTGGTGGAGATGGGATGAAGCTTAGCATCAGATGCAAATTCATGATGATAATTGGTTGTTAATATTCTGAGGGCAGGCAGTATGTGTACTTGGACTTCAAGTGAAAGATCAGCCATAAAATACTAGTTGCCAACACCTTATTCTGTGAGTAATTACTGGGGATCTTTTTAGGTACTGAAAATAAATTACTCAAAATTGCTTCTCCTACATCTACCCAAGAAAATACCCATTTGGGATCCATGAGACAATTTGCTTTCTTTTCTCTTACCTGCAGAAGACTACCTTTGGTCACTATCTTTTTCTGTTCCAAATCCTTACTACTTTCCTCAGGCTAGATCTCTAGCCAATCTACATATCTTGCTAGGTTTCAACAGCTGCCTTACTTTGTACCTCATTGAAACTCTCAGATGTGCTTCTGTCCTCTGTACCTAAACACACATCTATAGCCACAGCTATCCCTCCATGCCTCTAGGGGCTCCATAGGAGGTCAAGGCAGAGGGCAGACAGAGAAGCAGGATAAGAGGCACAAGACTTTGTTAGGGCCTGTGGGTGGAGTGCTGGGGGTTATCAGAGCTGTATTGGTCAATTCAAAGCATAAGAGAGGGGTTTTGGTAAACCTCTTGGGGGTCTTATCTAAGGGACTTAAAGGCATACAGGCCTGAGATAGGCAAGGGAGACCGTTGAACACAAGGTCTGTTGGGAAAGTCACATCATGAACTCACATTTTGTGGACTGCATGAGGGGCTGGTATCGATGTAAAACCCCCAAGGCCACTTGGCCAAACAAAATGGACGCTGAGACAGCAGTACCATGTAGTAGCTTAACTAAACTCTGGGCATGCCCCTATCCTAAAAATATTCCTCATTTGACCCCTGATTTTCCTTCTTCCGCCCTTCCTTCCTCCCTCCCCTCCTCCTTCCCCCCGCTGCCCTTCCTTCTTTCCTTTCTTCCTATTTTATCCGTATTTTTTTGTTAAAAAATTGTTTTTAATGTTTATTTTTGAAGGAAAGACAGCGTGAGCGGGGATGGGGCAGAGAGAGAGGGAGACACAGAATCCGAAGCAGGCTCCAGGCTCTGAGCTGTCAGCACAGCTGACACCCAAGTGCCCCTATCCATGTTTTTTTGAAAGAATTATATTGCTGGGGCGCCTGAGCGGCTCAGTCGGTTAAGCCTCCGACTTCAGCTCAGGTCATGGTCTCAGGTTCATGGGTTCGAGCCCCGCGTCGGGCTCTGTGCTGACAGCTCAGAGCCTGGACCCTGCTTTAGATTCTGAGTCTCCCTCTCTCTCTGCTCCTCCATTGCTCACACTCTGTCTCTCTCTGTCAAAAATAAATAAACATTAAAAAAGGATTTTTTTTTAAACAGAAAGAATAGTATTGCTATCTCTACTTCCTCTATTTCAACATTTTCCCCAATCCACTGTGTCCCAGCCTGTGCCCTTACCACTCTATTGAGACTGCTGTCCCCAGTGTCAATAACTTCTTAATTGCCATACCTAACTGGCATTTTTCAAGACTATTTAACTAGACTTCTTAGTTGCATTTACTTCTTTTTTGAAGCTACCATTGGGTACCATGAAATTGTACTCTCTTGGTTACTTTTCTGATTCTCAGACTATTTATTGTCTATATGCTCAATAAATTTTGTCTTTTTAAAAAAATTATGTAAGTGCATCATCTAAATGAATGATAAATACCATATACATACTGAAGCTATATTTTTTGTTGTTGTTTCTTGTCAGGATTTTTAGATTGGGTACCCAAATGAAAATCTTACCATTGGCTTTGTTTTTTATTTTAGTAGGTCATATGTTCTAATTTTATTCAATTAACTTTTACTTAACATTAGCATAGCAGAGAAAATATCCTCTTGGAACTGTTTGCCAGTTCTCTTTGCAAGAATCTGGGTGGTCGTTAAATCTGTATGCCAAAAAAAAACAGCTGAATTCAGAGTATGCAACTCATAGGACAGAAATATATAGTGTTGTGTCTTAAAAATTATGCAAACCTTAGAATTCTGTAAATGAGAATTGCATTTGGAGCCTAGAGGTAGAAACTGTGATTAAAGAGAATACGAGAGCTTCTAAGATTTTTTTTTTCTGGGCAGGAGTAAAAAATAAAAGACAAATCTTATTTGCTTTTTTTTTTCTCTACCACATAAAAAGGTAATACAAAGGCTTAGAAATACAAAGTTTCTTTTGGAATTTAAATAGGTTTTGTCATATAGTATAGTAATCCTTGTTTAAGTCAGCAAAGTGGTGTGGAGGCACGGAATTAAGGATAAATTCTTTATATAACCAATTTCACTTCTGTTTGAAAGAGCAGAGAGAAAACATTAAATATGAACATATTATTTTTTCTTTCAACACTGTTGTTTCTTTACTGGATAGCATTAACCTCTAGTCAAGCCACTTTTGATCACTGAAAAAAAATGCTAGTGGTCATTTCATTTATTCAAAAATTTCAAATATATATGTACTATTTTTTTTTTTTGAGAAACATACCTAAATGGGTTGACAAGTGGTCCAGGAAGGTTTATACAGGATAAAGCAATGGTGTTTATATTTATTCTTTATTTTATCACAAGAGATTTTGTTTCCTTTCACTTGCTTTCATGAAATATAGCTGGTGTATGCCCCATAAACAGCACTAGTCTTCTACAACGGAGAAGAGAGTGGCAGCATGCCTGACTAATGGCAGTTTAGAGTCTCTGATGCACGGGGATCAAATTAAATAAGGCTTCTGTGTTGTCAAGATTTAGAATCTACTGATGCGCCGACATTTATTCATCTGCTTTTCATTTAGGTTTGAGGGCTTGCAGGTCAGCTGCCTCTGATGGCTCTGGCCGCCTTCCAGGACTAGCACAGGCCAAAGGACAGGTGCAGTTACAGGCCCACTAGGTGGCAGTCTTTGATGGAGAAACCCTGTTTCCTGCACCCACTAGTTGTGGTTTCTCTCCCTCCCTTCCTCCCTTTTTCTTTTTTTCTTCTCCTTTCTCTCCCTCTTACTTTCTCCCCCCTCCCTCTTTCTCTCTTTCATACTATAGTTTTGCCTCTTATTCCTACAAAACATTGTACTGATCTTTTTGAACATAGTTATTGTTTACTTACTGTCACAATGTTCTTTCCATCTCTGGAATTAATAAGAGGGTTTCTGAATGCATCGGGAGAGATTATTCCCTTACACTTCATAAATGTACATAAAATACATAAAAAGTGACTAAATTAAAAAAAATCAAGCACAAAGCCCCCACCAAAAAGGAAGCTACAGAAAATAACCATAGACCAAATGTGGGTATCAGCTGTCCTGCACTCCCCCCGGGGAAAATGTGGTTAGTGAAATTGACTGCATTTGCTTCATTCACTGGTCAAGATGGGGTAGTTCCCTGGTTGCTGGAGCAGACAGCTTGGACTGAGATCTGAAAATCTCCTCATGTCCATTTTGCTTTTAACCTCTGAAGGAGTCTGCTGTTTCTTTCTTATTGACAGTTTTATTGATGGAGCACGAGGGTCAAGGAGGCCTGGTTGGCTCTTCCAGGACTGGATGGTTTCTGCATGATCAGCAGGGGGGGGGGGGGCGAGGGGGGCAGGGGAGAATTACATTAATCAGTAAAAACAGTTTTACTAAACCTGGAAGCTGGGTGCAGGTGGGATGGAGTTGACCAAGCCAAATATATTGTTTTTCTCAATCTTCGTAACCATGCTTTACGTCATAGATTGAAGAAGCTAAGACTCAAGAAAGCCAGTAACTTGTCAAGGCTATCTAAGAGATAGCAATCATCAGAGAAAAGATTCAGACCCAGGTCTGTTTCATGCCAAGATCCAAAGGCCATCTACCTCCAGTTTAAGTGTACCAGACTTTTCTCCCGATTCCTTTCCTTTCTCCCCATTGATCCTGTTCTCCACCTTTTCCATTTCACTTCCTTGTTCTTAAATCCAGTTTCCCATCCCTCAGACCAGATTCACACTTCTCCACTGACACAACCAGATATTACTAATCTCCATGTTGGTTTAGTTTTCGTGACTTTGATTTTGAGTGAGGTGAGCATTTAAAAAAGAAACATGTGTTACTTCTTTTGTGAGTAGCCTGTCATGTACTCTGCCTATTTTTTTTTTCACATTGGGAACTCTTCTTTGTTAGTATCTATAAGTATATATATATATATATATATATATATATATATATATAATATCACATATTTATATATATATGTAAAATATATTACATTTTTGTCCCCTAATTGTCAAATATTTTAACAATAATTTTCATGTATCTCTTTTAGTTTGTTTATGGAAATTATTTTTCTTTAAGGAAAATTTAAATCTTTATAAATATGAATGTGTTCGTTATTTCTGCTGTGATTCCCACCTTTGTTTTCTGGCTTATATATACTTTTTCACCTTAAGATTGCAAACTGTAGTTTTCTAAATTTTCTTAATTTTTATTAAAAAAATTTTTTTAAAAAAATGTTTACTTATTTTTGAGAAATAGAGATACAGAGTATGAGCAGGGAAGGAGCAGAGAGAGAGGGAGACACAGAATCCGAAGCAGGCTCCAAGCTCTGAGCTGTCAGCACAGAGCCTGATGCGGGGCTCAAACTCTCGAACTGTGAGATCATGACCTGAGCTGAAGTCAGATACTTAACCGACTGAGTCACCCAGGTGCCCCCTTACTTTCTTTTTAAAAACCACTTTTTGAGGTAGAGTGACATACAAAGAGCTGCATGTATTTAATGTACAAAACTTCGTGAGTTTGGAAATAAGTATACACATGTGAAACTCTCTACCACAATCTGTGCCATAAACATATAGAGCCCCTCCAAAGGTTTTCTCCCACCCCCTTGTTATTATATTTATTATTTTTTGGTCATAAGAGCACAACATAAGATCTACCCTCTTTGCAAAACTTTTTTTTAAAGTTTATTCACTTTGAGAAAGAGAGTGCATGGAAGAGACAGAAAGAGAGAAAGAGAGAGAGAGAGAGAGAGAGAGAGAGAGAGAGAGAGAGAGAGAAAGAAGCTCTGTACTATCAGCACGAAGCCCTGTGCAAGGCTTGAACTCCCAAACTGTGAGATCATGACCTGAGCCAAAACCAAGAATCAGATGCCTAATCGACTGAGCCACCCAGGCACCTGCAATTTTTAAGTATGTAATACGGTATTGTTAACTTCAGGCCCTATGCCGAGTAGTAGTAGATCTCTAGGACTTATTCATCTCTTATAACTGAAACTTTGTATACTTTTTGAAGGATTTTCTTTTGTCTTCATTATTATTTCCATCTGTTCATCATCATCATCATCATTATTTTTTGGTATGGTGTAAAGAATAAACCTAACTTCATTCTATTTTGAGAATGATACATATTTTAAAATGATAAAAATAAATGCATCAACTACCAGGCACACAGTAACTGACTCTATGAGGTAGGTACTCTTTTTATTTCAGCTTTTCAGTGGAAGAAACTGAAGCACAGAAAGGTTACATTATTTACCTGAGTCTAAGCAGTAACATTTGGCTTCAGGATCATGAAAGTCAATACTTTTCAGCAGGTAGTCTGACTTGAGAGACTGGCCAAAGATTTGGAAGTTTGTTCCAAGAAATTTAAGTAGGATTGCATTTTCTTCATGATTGTTTTTATCTTTATTTTCTCTTTTAAATATTTTAAAAATAGAACAGAACAATGTACTTTCAAACTGAATTATGAAACAATGAGGGTATTAAAGGCTAAATATAAAGAGTCTCGTATAAAGGCTATAATATAGATACAAATATAAATTTACTAATATAAATCTATACATGTACTCCAGACTCAATACATCTGGAAATGCTTCACCAATTTCCATAAAGATCTAGCTACGATATTGTCTCAAAGTCTGCCTGTCCATTTTTAGCTGTCTTTCCTCCAAGGATGATGGTGTATACACTGACTATTGATTCCTTTACTCCTGTTCCTCCTTATGACAAATGACCTAGATTTCCTCGTGTTTGGGATGCAGTGTGTTGCTTTGGAGCCTGCCCGAGCTCACTCTCCTAAACTAATCTCACACGTTTCAGGCTCATTAACTCTATACTCTAAGAAGTTAAGTTCATTTGAGTTACATTTGTTAATTTACTCTGCTAGGGAATTACTCACACTGTGTGTGTGGCTATGCCCTGGTGGCCTGAGAGAATGATCAGATTGCTTATTATCTGAAAGTCATTTCCCCAAGTGGAAAGACTTGACTTCATCAATTTCACCAGAATTCATCATTCTATACTTGACTTCCTGCATCCAAAAGCAACTTTTGAATAAAATAAAACCATCAAAGCAGTAGAGAAAACCAGTGCTTGCTGGGGACCTCATGTCAAGTATGGATATTACATCATATAAATTATGAAGTAATTGTTTTGAGCAAAAGCAGTAGTCAAATCTGTATCTCTTGTGATCTGGACAGAATTATCTTTCATGTTTTGCAGGATGCAAACTGTGCTAGTGTTTTAAGAATCAGACATTTAACAAAAAAGAAGCCAAAGCCCATGTAAACTAAAAGAACATTTCACAAATACTTTCTAAGTGCATGTCTTTGTTCTCAAAGTGTCTGGTTTTTATTTAAAGACCAATACCTAAAATTTATTAAAAAATCTGACGTCATATTGAATTTGAGTTCTGATCCAGAACTCATACATTATTGCACAGTCTGAGATCATACAAGACTCTGTTTTGAGCTATCAAACCTGGTAGTTGTTTCTTAACAGCTTTCTCTGTGCTTTCCTCTCTGTCTCTTTGCTTCTCTCTTTGTCTCTCTGTCTCTGTCTCTGTCTCTCACACACACACCAAAGCAGGAGTCACAGAGTGAGATGATAGGAGCCATTTCTGAGGTTACCATCTTGAGTCCTGTGCAGAAGAAACCCACACTGGAGAGAATCCAACCTGTTAGTTTTCAACAATGCCCAAGTCTGAATAGTGGTTTTTTGAGGAAGAGAAAGAAGTGTAGTAGATAAAGACATTCAGCTTAACCTCTGAACCTTGGCCAGTTGTAGCCACATGCTGGGAATTTTCTCTGAGGACTTTAAGAGCCTGGATCCATCAAAGAGCCAACATCTCAGAAAGCATGGCAAATGGAGTGATATGTACTCAGGGATCCGTAGAATCAGGGAAAGTTGCAGATTCAGGAAGGCGAGGCAAAAAGGAGGATCTGGACCAGATCATGACAGGGCTGTTTTCATTATCTGTACTCAACTAAAGATTTTCCCCATTGGTAAGTGAGGAGGAAGTAGAAGCTAACCCTAAAACCATACTGCAGTTTACCTGTAGTTCGTTGTGTATCTAATTGTGCTTAGGTTAACTCTGGTAAATTGTTAAATTTAATCCAGTGAGTGGGGTCATTTAACACGTTATACTCTGTTTTGTTACAATCACATTTATATACTATTGAAAAGAAAAGCAGAACTTGGTGGAATTTCTGCTGATACTTTAATTCAAGATTCTGGTGGGGGGAGCAGGCCATCCTCCAGTGGATGGCACGTACTTAAGACCTATTGCTTGGATTAATGTAGAGGGAGAAAGAGTTGTATGGCAGTAGGGGCAGTGAAGAGATATTAGATCTCATATCTGGCCAAATCTTCAAAGCTTAAGAAATTTGAGGTTAGGGCAATAAATGACTTATCCAAGGCCACCAAGGGAACATATCAGGGCCAGGACTGGGATGTAGATCCCCTGACCCTATTCCCTGGGTCTTCACCGTCTCCTTCCTGATTTCACCAAATCTTTTTGTTCTGGCGAGGGAGAAAGTCTCTCTTAATCTGTTTCCAGACTAAAATTTTCACTGCCATTTGCAACACTCCAGAGAATAGAAACATAACAAAATCATTGTTTTGCATTAATACTTCCATTTTCAGCCATCTCGGCAATCAATCAGAACTTTTATCTTCTTGCCTGAAACGACAAGGACATTTAATTCACAACAATTTCCTTTTTCCTTTCTCTCAGCAACTCTATTAAATAAAACATGATGGATCACACTCTACATTTGCATGCCAGCTAAAACACAGTCAAGGCTCTGCTAGAACAGAGAGGATGCTGCCCTTGCCTCAACATGATGGAGGTGAAATGGAAGTTAGTGCTGGGAAATGCTCAGACTCTGCACATGAGAACATTTTTCACTGAGGGAAAGGGACCCAATTAACAGCCATAATGAAGACTGGAAACTATGCTAAAAATTAATAATAAATTCCAATCAATAAAGGTCATAGCCCTGCCTAATTAAGGTGAGTTTTTAATGACACTTGAATCTTAGAGAGCTGAGCTGGGGCATAATCTGGCCAAGTATTCATGTTTCTATACTGTATCCTTCAGTTAATTCCCTCCTTCCCATAACAATTAGAACAGAGAATTTTTTTTGAATCCCTGCGTTTATAGAAACTGTTCATATTTCCTGTCCTTCAGAGTGCCCATGGATGCTTACCTTGCATGTATTTTAGAGCAACCCAATGTACTTTGCAATCTTGCATATGAAGCTATTGCTTGTAGTGTTGATGGGACCATAAAGGCATGGTCCAGTCCATCCACTTGGTTTATGCAGACAGCATATCACATTTCTATTTCTATGTTCTCCTCTATGGTGAGTTTATGCTTTGCTTACTCTCAAGGTTAAATACTGAGGTGTTGACTTGGATGTAGATCTCTTGCCTCTTGGTGGCAATGCTGTTTTCATACATTCCTTTATTCATTTGAGAGACCCTGTTTTGTTCTGTGAATGTAAAGATAAACAAGATGCATGTCTTCCCG
Organism: Prionailurus bengalensis; assembly: GCF_016509475.1. NCBI lineage: Eukaryota > Metazoa > Chordata > Mammalia > Carnivora > Felidae > Prionailurus > Prionailurus bengalensis. The sequence goes on along the minus strand of NC_057359.1, from coordinate 54,792,819 downwards.
CAAGAAATTTAGATTGGTGAGGGAGTATAGATAAATTACTAATGATAATACAGTGGGGTAAGTACCATTTATGGAATACATATGGGATTCTGTGGGAGCACATTGGAGAGATTTGTAATGTAATTTTAGGGCAATGGAAGGTGTTCCAATGAAAGTAAAATGTAAATTGCAACCTGAATGGTGGAAAGGAGTTAATACAGTGAAAGGGTGGGGGGATCAGGCAAAGGAGTAATCTGAGGTGAGAAAGCCTGGCTCATTCATGGAAAAGATGTGCCACTTATATATGGGATACCTACTGACACTGATGAGAGAAGAACCTGGAAGAATTTGTTTAGGCTTCATAAGCCATGTTAAAGATTTTGAAGTTGCTATTTATTGCAATGGGAAACCATTGAATGATTATCAAAACAAGATGACAAAAATACATTTATTCTCCAGGATGTTTACGCAGGAGGCTAGGGTATGGATGATAGATTGGAGAAAATCAAGATAACAGGCATCATCCCACAGCCTGGGATCTCTATAAATCCTTTAGTTACAGTCGATCAGAAGGAACTTTATTTAGGAAGTGAGCAAATGTTGGAATTTATACTGACTTGGTAGCCAAATTTCATACTCTTTCCAAGTTCCCAAAGTAGGATTCTCCAGGGTTACATTCCCCAGCAGGGCAAGGTTGTACCAGTTGACATGGCCTGCTTACTACATCTAGACTTGTAGATGTTTCACTTCTTATAACAGGGGAATCTGCAGCTCTTCCTAAGTCTTAAATCCCCCCTACATGCTGGCTGGTGATTTCAGTTCTGGTAGCAATACTCACAACTCTAGCGATAAGTTTCCTTATCCAAAATTCCCTAGAGGACTTTATCTGTCATGGTCTTAGTTTAGAAGCTCTTAGATATTCAGAGAATCATCTAGTAGCACAGTGCTTTTTCCCTTTTGTGGCACTCATTATTTGCCTCTTATTCATAGTCCTTGGTTTTAATTCTCCGTCTGCCTAGGGCACGAAGCTATATGTGACCCCAGGTCTGTGGCCCTCCAGTGACTTTGAAAGAAGTCCAAAGGTACATGACCCTGTACCATGGCATCTACCAGTCCACCTTAGGACTCATTATGCTGGCTAAGTCTACATATATGAGAAGTAAATAGACCCCATTTATTTCTATGAGTAACAAAGGGCAAGTAGGAAATAGTCCTTTTGTCTGGTGCAGTGTCTCTTCCCTACCTGTGAGCGGCCCACCATTTTGTCACATCTAGTTCAGAGGAGAGACCACATTAGGAGAGACCCAGAGAACTCTCGGTAGTAATCACACAATTTACATCAGGGGCTGTTTGGCGTCATTCACTCTTCAATCCCAGTGTAACTTTGAATTCAGAGGTCAAAACAAGTCATTTCTAAAGTCAAGAGAGAGTGGCTTCTACACATTCCAGCAGAAGCACAGGGAGTATCCTGACATGGAAGGAGGTGATAGGAGGGCTGAGAAAGGTTTCTGGAGCTGTTGTGACTAGCTCCTCTTCTTTCATTTCAGATGATTTTTTTCTTTTTTTTTTTGGTTATTAAACAAACTAATAACTTCTATCTTCCTACATAGGTGTTCATGCTAAACATGGAGTTTATGAGATCTCCAAAGCTCTTATCTCCCTTCCTCCATGTCGCTTGCTATGGTATTGTCTCATAAAAACATTGATCTGGCATTTATCAGACTAGATAACAAACATCCCCAGAACATTCCCTGTTGTCTCCAAGGAAACCTTTTAGGCAAAGCCATTATTCTCATTTAACAAGGGATCCTAGGATCCCATACCTGTTTTCCCAGAAATTATACTATTTGTTCAGTGAAGATTTCCTGAATTGAATTAAACTTTCAAAGAAGGAAACAGCTCAGAATCCACACATGCAGTTTGCACCTTGCAATCAGTGTCCCAGGGCTACCGCTGCAGCATTTCGAGGTGGGTGGGGAGGAGGCCTACCATTTGGGACTCAGAAGTGGCACCAGGCATGAGGCTGACAGGGGCCTGTCAAGGTGAAGTTGATAGATGGATTTGTGCAAGGGAGGTAGTTATTTTAATAAGGATTATCTGAGTGGTCTCAGAATAACCAGCTGCCTGTCTCCACAGGGAGCACTATTTGACATAAATGAAGACAAGGACAATGATCAAGTCTGAAAGAGAGTTAATTGAAAAGGAGTAGCCTGCTCTGATCTCCAGATTGAGCTTCTGAAGAGGATTTGGGGAAGCCAGAGTGAGTCAAATGATTTTACAAGCAGGGATTTTCCCTGAGAGACACAAACACCATAACTTTATTGACCTCAAATCAGGAAAAGGCCAACATCACAGCAGCTCAAAGGGTGTTAGTTTCCAAGGGCTGAATCTCTTAATTGCCATGTTCATTAAAATGGTGCTGTTTTTTTTTCCTTTTAGAGCTAGACAAGCTTTTAAAAAATATTGAAAGAAAGGCGAATGAAAGAATGGGGCGTTAAGTATTTGGCCCTGTTTTATTTTCTAACCAAATGCCTCAGCCTTTGGATTGGAAGATAAAGAAGTTTGGCTGAGAACCCATTTCTCTATTAATTCTTCTGGGAATCAGGAATTAATAAGCATCTGTCTTAGAAGAGCCAGCATTGGTTTTGTCTTGATGACCGTATATTGTCTCAGATGTAATACAAATCTCTGCTCATAGGTCATCTCTTCAGACAAGCTGTGTGGGACCCCGCCACTCTATCTACGTTAGGGTCCCACTATTCTCTATCGGTAATTATCCAGATGCAGTTTTCTGTATGGTATTTAGTAGTATTATCTAATATTACATTACATAATAATTTATCTGTTTATCTTTCTAACCTGGTTGACTGTGACCTCCATGAAGGTGGGACTTTGTTTACTTTATTACTATATCTTCAGTACCTAGAATAGTGCTTGGCACTGTTAAAGTGAATGACCAAGTTTGTGGGTTCATGCCCTGCATCAGGCTCTGTGCTGACAGTTCAGAGCCTGGAGCCTGCTTCAGATTCTGTGTCTCCCTCTCTCTCTCTGCCCTCCTCCACTCATGCTCTCTCTCTATTTCAGAAATAAATAAACATTAAAAAAATTTTTAAATAATGACCAAGTATCCCAGGCAAGAATTTTCATGTCTATTTCTTTACTTTTTCACGTTTATCTCTAATAAGCTACATTCACTTTTTCCCTTGTTTGGAAAGCTATTTTATTGCAAATTTTAAAATTCATTTGTGATGAAATGATAATAACAAAGAGACACAAGAACCACTAACAATACACAACAGAAAAACTAGTCATACTGGGGGGGGGGAGGGGTGGAGAAACACCAAAAATTAATAGCTAAAGAAATAAATGAAGTTTCACATCAATGAACAACCCAAATATAAAATATGCTACAGAATAAGTTAGGTAGAGTGAACTTTGTAAGAGCTGTAGCATAAATTTTATCATACACTTGGTATACAGGATTCTGTTAGGGTGATCAACTTTGATGAATGAACTCTGTTACTAGCCATGCATTATTTTAATTGAAGTTTTTATTGAGATGATTATAGATTCACATGTGGTTATTAGAATTAATAAACAAAGATCCTGGGAGTTCAAATGCCGGCAAAGCTGGCCAAGTACCACCCCTCGTTAAGGTCGGAGATCCACACTACTGATTTTAAGAAATGGAAAGGGGAGATTTCTGGTCGAAGATGGCAACATGGGGGGCTCCTGAACTCACCTCCTCCCACGGGCACACTGAGTCTACAGCTGCATAGGGAACAATTGCCTCTAAAAGAAATCCAGAAAATACCTGAGCAAAAACTACACATGGAGTGAATAAGAAAATACCCACATTGAAATGGGTAGGAAAGGCTGAGATCCACTTTATCCATAAACCCCACCCCTGGCACAGGGCATATAATGGGGAAGGAACTCACAACTTCCAGCTTCTCCCTGAAGAGTGAACAGCCTGGACCCAACATCTAGTGTCCCAGCTTTTAAGACTTCTACCTGAAAGGTGGGTCCCCAGATACCCAGCTTAGAAAGCCAATGGGGCCTGGTGTCCTTGAAACTCACAAAACTGTAACAAAGAATCAGTTCTTAATGGGCTCATGGGGACGAGGACTTGCTGTGGCTATCCTTCCATGGCTCAGCGTAGAGGGAACAGACCAAAATGCCCATCTCTCAGTCTTTCCCTGAAAGAGGCCCCTTCATACTTCAAAAGCTGCTGACTGAGGCTTCTAATTTAGCACAGGTCTAAGTGCTGACTGTGGTCCTCCCTGAGGTGGGGAGGCTGGGAGTGCAGTCTCTGTGTCCTTTCTCTGGCTCACCACAGGTCATTGGTGTCTCCCTGGAAGGGAATTTTTCCATAGAGATGTCAAATTGCCTTTCAGAAAGTTTTGGAAATTATTTTATTCTCTCTTTGGCAATGAGTGAGAATAGAGGTTTCTCCTCATCCTTGCCAGTATTGGCTGTTATTTTTTAAATCTGTATTTGGTCATTTTCTTTTCAGTGTGAAGGTGGGTTTTTGCCTATTTGTTTTGGACCAGTAGTTCTCAACTCTGGTTGCATGTGGATCTCCTGGTGAGCTTCTAAATAACACTGGAGTCCCAGCCCCAGCTGATTGAATCAGTCACTCTCCAGGCAATTCTAATGTTCAGCCATGGTTGACAGCCTCTGTTTGGGGCTAGGATGGTAGCTGATACAGGACCAAACTGTTGAAAAATTGATTTGGTTCGGGAGCTCCTAGCAAAGCATTGCATCAGAACAGCCATAGTTTTTTAATGGGCTCTACACAATGTATACACTATATAGTATATACACTATATACACTATATTTCCAGAAACATTAGTTCAGAGCAAGGTTAGTCAGAAAGCTGATGAGTTTGACATCGCAGCCTGAGTGTGAACCCTGAGCCCTTGCTCAGGGTCACAAGCTTAATTAGCATCTGAGTTACCAGGAATACAGAGGCATGGCTTCTTGACAGCTGTGCGTATTGTGTGCCTGTGAATTAAACTGTTCCATTTGAGATAATTGTAGATCGCCATGCAATTGTAAGATGTCGTAGAGAGGGATCTCATATTCCCTTTCCCCAAAACTATAGGACAATATCGTAGCCAGGAATGGATGTCAAGATACAGCACATTTCCATTATCACAAGAAATCTCCCATGTAGTCCCTTTTCAGCCACACCCACTTCCCTTCCATAGCAACTCCTTCCTTAACTTCTGGCAACCACTAAGCTGTCCTCCATTTCTATAATTTTGTCACTTCAGAAATGTTATATTTGGGGCACCTGGGTGGCTCAGTTGGTTAAGCCTCTGACTCTTGGTTTAGGCTCAGGTCATGATCTTATGGTTCATGGGGATCGAGCCCTACATCAGGCTCTACACAGCACGGAGCCTGCTTGGGATTCTCTCTCACTCTCTCTCTGCCCCTTCCTTGCTCCTTCTCTCTCTCTCTCTCTCCCCCTCTCTCTCTCAAAATAAATAAATAAATAAACATTAAGAAATGTTAGATAAATGGAATCATACAGTATGCAGCTTTTCAGATTTTTTTCCCCCGCTCAGCACAGTTCTCTGATTCATTCAGTTTGTTGTACTTATCAATAGTTCCTTTTTATTTCTGTGTAGTATTTCATGATGGGGTGATCCAGTTTGTTTAACCATTCACCCAGTAAAGGCCATATGGATTGTTTCCAGTTTGTGCCATTACAAACAAAACTATGTTAAGCATTCGTGTACGTGTGTGTGTGTGTGTGTGTGTGTGTGTGTGTGTGTGTGCATTAGTTTTCATTTCTCTGGGATAGGAAATGTTGTTGCTGCTGTATTTGAAAGTTTAGGTTTTTTTGCAAAACTGCCAGAGAGCTGTCCAGTTTTACATTCACACCAGCAATGTATAAGTGACTCAGTTTCCCTATATCTTCATCTGTATTTAATATGGTCACTATTTTTTTTATTTTAGCTATTCTGCTAGACATACAGTGATCATGTATTGTGGTTTTAATTTCATCTCCCTAATGGTTAATGATAATGGAACATCTTTTCATGTGCTGATCTGCCATCTGGACCTTTTCTGTGGTAAAATACCCGTTTCCATGTTTTTCTAAATTGGACTGTGTGGTTTTCCGTTGAAATTTGAGACTTCATAATATATTGTCCTTTGTCAGATATGTAGTTTGCAAATATTTTCTCATAGTTTGTAGCTTGCCTTTTCATTCTCTTAACAGGGTCTGTCACAGAGCTAGAGGTTTTTAAAAAAATTTTTTTTTAATGTTTATTTTTATTTTTGACACAGAGAGAGAGAGCGAGCATGAGCGGGGGAGGGGCAGAGAGAGAGGGAGACAGAATCCTAAGCAGGCTTGAGGCTCTGAGCTGTCAGCCCAGAGCCCGACATGGGGCTCGAACTCACAAACCGTGAGATCAGGACCTGAGCCAGAGTGGGACGTTCAACCGACTGAGCCACCCAGGTGCCCCACAGCTAGAGTTTTTTAGTGTTGGTGAAGCCCAATTTGTCAAGTTTCCTTTAATGGATTGAAAGGAGTCAAATCTAAGAACTCTTTGCCTAGGCCTACCTGTCAAATATTTTTTTCCTAAACATTTTATAGTTTTACAGTTTGCATTTAAGTCTGTGATCCATTTTGAGTTAATTTTTGTAGTTTCTTTTTCTTGTTTTTGCTGATAAATGTTCAACTGCTTGAGCACCATTTATTGAAAAGGCAATCCTCAGTCCATTGAGTTGCTTTTATAACTTTGTCAAAGATGACGTATTTGGGCATATTTGTATGAATCTATTTCTGGGTTCTCTATTTTATTTGATTGGTCTGTGTGTTCATTCCTCTGGTAACATCACAGTCTTGAGTATTGAGCTAAAAAAGTAAGGCTTAAAATTTGGTAAACAGATACTTCACACTTTGTTTTTCTTTTTCAAAATTGTTTTACCCTTCTAGTTCCTTTGCCTTTTTATATAAATTTTAGAATAATCTTGTCCATATCTACAAAAGATATTGCTGAGATTTTGGTAGGAATTGTATTAAACCTAATTGGTTTGTGGAGAGTTGTTATCTTTGCTATGTTAATCTTCCAATCCATGAATACAGTATGTCTCTTAAATATATATATTTAAAACCTTATTTTTAAGTAATCTGTACACCCAACGTGGGGCTTAAACCCACAACCCCAAGATCAAGAGTTGCATGCTGTACCAATGAGCCAGCCAGGTGCCTCTGTCTTCATTTATTTAGCTCTTCTTTCTTTCATTGGTGTTGTACAATTTTCAGCATCTATATCACATGTTTTGTTAGGTTTACTTACAGGTATTTCATTTTTTGAACATTTGGGAATGGTATTGAATTTTTAATTTTGGTGTATACATACTCATTGACAGTATATCGAAATATTGATTTTTGTATATTTTTCTTATATTTCATAACCTTGCTGAAGTCATTTACTTGTCTGTGATTTTTTTTTTCTTGTGGATTCCTTTGCAGTTTCTGTGTAGACAATCATGTCATCTGCACACACTTTTTTTTCTTCCTTTCTGTTCTGCATGCCTTTCACTTCTGGTTTTTTGCCTTGTTGCACTGGCTAGAACTTCCAGCATGATGTTGGTTAAGAGTGGTTAAGAGTTGACATCCTTGAATTGTTCTCAATCTTAGGAGGAAAACATCTAGTCATCAACTGTGAAGTATAATGTTAGCTATAGGTTTTCTTGAAGATGCTGTTTATCAAGTTGAGGAAGTTTCCCATCTATATTCCTACTTTTCTGAAAGTCTTTTTTTAAATGATGAGTGGCTATTGAATTTTGTCAATTGCTTTTCTGCATCATTGATATGAGCAAAAAGTTTGTTTGTTTGTTTGTTTTTTAATGTACTTGATGTTTCTGGGCTGCCAGCATCTTCAGTTTGGGATATTTAAGGCAAAAAGAAAACCCAGGGAACTCACTATCATATTCTCCCTCAAGTTCTGTTGTGCCTAGTTGGTCTTTCTTCTCTCCACCTTTCAGAGTCTCGTTGAGTTTGTTGTATATATAGTGTACAGAGTTTTCAGTTGCACTTAGTAGGAGGAATAGGGGAAAGTAACTCCATTTCTCAGAAGTGGAAGCATATATTTTTAGATATTGCTTTATTATGTACATTGGATCGAACTAGTCAGGATAAGGCATTTATTTACATACTGTAACTCTTCATTGTTCTGGATGATTGAAGTATTATTTGCCTGCTTTCGCAAATGGAATCTTGAATGAATGTTTTTCATTACTGAAAATATTGAGTATTTTGTTTCAGATGTTTCAAATAAAACAAATATCTGTCTCTATAATTATCTCTTGTGGCCTGTGTTTTGTGACTTGTCAATGAGACCCTAAGGTGAGCCTCTTTGTGGAAGGAATGAAGGTTTTAGAGGAGGCATAGCTTTCTTTCTGGGAATTATCCTTGAGGATGGTCTCTTAGAACACTAGGGAAGAGATAGGGAAGGGGGAGGGAGACATTGTATAGAGTTTATACATTAGGTGTTTTACACAGGTTATCAGCTCTATTTTTTAGCCGGAACCATGACTTAGAGGGTTTAAGTAGATGTGTCAGGATTGATATTTTAAGCCTGTGTCTGTAAACTGATAACAACTTTATTACCCCAACCAGACTTTGCGAGGTCATGAGATCATCACACATGTATATGGAAGTTTTGCTCTGAGTTTATGTGCTGTCTGTTCTAAAGGATATACTGTAGAGAACACAGTATGGTAGAGATAAGATGTATGATTAGATCTGCCTGCTAACTTCGGTAGCTATCATATGCACTTTACAAAATGACATCCAGCAAATGGAATATGGCAATTCTCTTTCTTAATATTGTAGCCTAAGAAACTGGATGCATGAGAACACTCCTGAAGAGGAGAATGGGCTAAGGATTTTTGAGAGAAAGAAAAAAAATTATCAAAGGATGACAGTGAAAGAAAATGGGATAGAGAACTTTGTGTCTCAATAAAGCATCACTAATAGTTCAGCAAAAGAAACATTTTAAGCATTAAAAATGAGAGAGTATTTTGGCACAAATGTCATCCAAAGATAAATGTGGCAAATAATGTGAATTGGATAAATTTGGTAATATAAATTTGCTTCAAGATAGTATAAATATAAAATACAAAAGTTATATGATGTGGTACTCGGAAACTATAATATAGGCTAAAATACTGTAGTGTCATGAATTAATGTTAATTTTCTGAGGTATGACAATGATAATTATAGATATGTAGAAGAATCTCCTTATTTAGAAGATGCCTGCTGAAGGATTTTGAAAGCAAATGTCATAGTGTCTGTAACTTACCTTTAAATGATTCAGCAAAAAAAAGAAACAAAAGCCACTTGGAATATTTTATGCTCGTGTTCCCTTTAGTGTGTTTCTACCTTCTCCATCAGGGCCCAAAATACTCTTAGGGATCCACAAAAATGTTTTAATTTCTTTTAAAATCAAAAAACAAAAAAATGGATTTCTAGGTCAAAGAAATGTTTTGATATATGATATTAATAATTCATCTTTATGCTAACACAGCCATAAAGTCTAATTCTTAATCTGTTTTTTGTGGAGGAGGAAGTACACAAAAGTGCGTAGGGCCCACAAAAGCTATAGGGTGGCCTGGTTGGTACCACTAGAATTGAAGCTCCATGAGGGCAGAGCTCAGTGGTCTTTCCATACTGAAGACACAGTCATCACAGTGCCTGGTATGGGGCATAGTCTTAATTAGCGTTTGTTGGTTGAGTGAATCACTTTGGGTTTTGCGAACATTGGACATGTTCTTTTAATAAAGCATAGTCGACAGTCTTCTGTAAGTCAAATATACATTATTTTTGGATTATCAAAAACACTTTGGGTTGTTAACATCTCTTTACCTCTTTTTAGTATGGAAAGTTGAAACTGTATAGGAAGGAAGGAATCAGTGTTGAGCAATCATTTGTTGACCATGCACTCTGTGATAGGCAGTGATCTACATTCCAGGCACTCTCTTTACCCACTTTGAACCCAGTGTGTCTGCTTCTAGGAGGAAAAAAGACAATTTTATGAATATTGTTCTGTGGATAATTTGCATACAACAGCAACAATGTAGTAATAAGCATCTGTGGGCACTTAGGTGCAAACAGTGTTCTTAAAAGCACTTTTTTTGGGAATGATCTCATTTAATTCTTAAAAAGATCTCCTATAAAAACTAACAATACCTCATTTTATAGGTGACCAAACTGGGGACTAAGAGGTCTAGCAACTTTCCCAGAATCATAAGATAAAGTGGCAGGGCCAGGACTCGAACCCAAATCACCAGACTCAGAGGCACATACTCTTCCCTGCCTCCTTCTGTTCTGCCACCCACATGCGCCTTGAGCGAGCTGCCTGTGAAAACTTGGGGGATTATTTTTGGCTTTTCCAATATTTTGCATTTGTGTGCAGACCCAATTCTGGATTAAGTGCTTCACCCATAACTGTTGTCAGTAATAGTGTCTGGAACTGAGGTATCTGAAGTCACCTTGTGATCCTGGGAATGAGAAATGAATGCGGAAAAGAAAGCCACCACCTGATGCCCTAACAGGGAAACTATGATGTGGTGCAGGTGGCACTGTGGTCCCCCCGGGGTGGGGGGTGAGCATCGCTGCTAAGCCTCTCACTGCTCGGGCAGCAGTAGCAGGCAGTGAGAGAGCACGACTCAGACTCCAGCGGGCTTAACTCGATTGCCAGCTTTTCTAGGACAGGGCAGAGCCCCCAGATTTAGGTCTCCTAATCTGAAGTCTGTCTGTAAGAGGTAGGCAAGAGCTGCCTTTAACATCAGAGTATATTAAGGCCAAGTGTGGCTGTGGCTGTGACTGGCTTGAGAACACCACTAACAGGAAAAACTAGGAGGGAACCAAGACGTGCAGGATGCCTGTAAGCTCTAATCTGCTAAGAGAATGCACATTAACAGTCATTTGAGGCAAGACTGACAGAACAGTTGCTGCATGATATCCCCAGGGTGGGCCTTCTGAGGAATAATCTGTCTTTTGATCTAAGAGATGGTTAGACACACAGGGCCTGTGTTTGTTTAGGCAATGAGTGGATACATGAATGAGTGAGTGAATGAATGAATCCCTCCCTTCGGAGGATTTCTCCTCTGCTCCAGGGAGTCTGCAAGGATTTTATCTTTACTTCTTGTATAGTGCTTTCCATAATCTGTTGTCTTTGTCTACAATCTGTCTGGCTTTGTCGTATAGTGGGAAGCCCTAACAGTGTTCATAGTTCAACCAAGGAAGTAAAACAAGGACACAGCTTGTTAGAATAGAATGCCGCACGGAGGGGGATAGACGTATGAAGTGGGGATCTGGGGGTCAGAATTGGGATGGCAACAGACTTACCCAGGGTGGAAGCTTAGGGTCAGCATCTTGAGAAAGAGATTGTTTGAGCTTGTCTTTGAAGGAGTGGTTCACCTGCCAGCTGCACAGCCGAGTGTGCCTGGAAGATGCACACATGTAGGGTTACGGGGTGGGGAGAAAGCATGCCCTGTTGAAAACTGCAGGCAGTTCAAAATGACTGCATCTTAGGCTGCATAGAAAGGGGGGCAGATGAGGCAGGAAAGGTGGAAGCAGGCCAGGTCAAGGGGGGTTTTATCCAGTGTGTTCAAGTACTTGTACCTAATACCATAGGGCTGACGAGCCACTGAAGAATTTTGAGCAGAGTGACATTTGACTTTTAGAAAGATCTCAGGGACAGGATAGAGTGGAGTCAGAGGGAAGGAAACTGCTGGGGCTGCTGCAGGAGCCTGCTGCAACCCGCCAGGGTCTTGAGGGTCTGAGTGCTGTCTTGCCAGGTTCAGATGGGGGAAAAAAGTGTCCCCGGCAGAGGAGGCAGCATGATCAAAGGGCTCCATGCTCCGGAGAAAACCTGAAGAGGAAGCAGTCCAATTTGCATAAGGCACTGGGTATATCAAGGACGTAATGGGAGAGGCCGCTGGAAATGTGGGTTGAAGGAAAACCGGTGAGATGTTGAAGGCTTTTATGATAGGGGAAAGGGTTGGTGCAGGACAGTTCTTGTTAGGACAGTCAGGGAGGGCAGCATTCTGGCTAACTGCTATCTAATGAAGCGACATGGTCAGAGCTGGGTTTTAGAGAGAATGGCAGATTCAGAGTACGGGGAGAAGCTGGAGTTAGGAAGTAGAGGAGGAAGAGGAGGGGGTAGAAGAGGGAAGGAGGAGGAGGAGGGAGAGGAGGAGGAGGAGAGAAACTACTGCATCAATTTGGACAGAAGATGTTGAGGACTACTCTAGGGCCACGGCTGGAGGAATAATTTTCAGGGGACAAATGTTAGACACTCTACGTGGCAACATAGCACCTCATTGGTGCTTGTTTAGCAGTTTTCTTCCCAGTGGCAGAGTTAATACAAGACACATGGACATGGATTATAGAAATTAGGAGGATGTATACTCATTGTGTCTATTTATAGTAGTTCTGGTACCCAACGTGGGAGAATAACCTTTAGCATCAAGTGAAATAAGTCAGTCATAGAAAAATAGATATCCTACGTTTTCACTCATATGTGGAATTTAAGAAATTTAACAGAAGATCATGGGGGAAGGGAAAGAAAAACATAGTTACAGGCAGGGAGGCAAACCATAAGAGACTCTTAAATACAGAGAACAAACTGAGGGCACTTGTTGGGATGAGCACTGGGTGTTGTATGTAAACGATGAATCATGGGACTCTACTCCTGAAGCCAGGAGCACACTATATACACTGTTATTAGCTAACTTGACAATGATTATATTTAAAAAAGGGGGGGGGAGAATGATCCTTAGCATCTCAAGTAAATAAGACATCAAGATCCCAAAACTTCATTATTTACAAGTAAAAAATTCAATGATCAATTTTTAGATTTCTGTTGTAGTTACTTATTTTTTTAAACAGAAGGTGAGATCGGCCCAATTTAATTGAAAGAAGTTGGGATTCAAGAACTCTCCTTCCTTCCTTTCTTCCTCCCTCCCTCCCTTCCTTCCTTCCTTTCTTTTTCTTCCTTCCTGTTCTCTCCTTCTCTTTCTTTCTTTCTTTCTTTCTTTCTTTCTTTCTCTTTCTTTCTTTCTTTCTTTCTTTCTTTCTTTCTTTCTTTCTTTCTTTCTTTCTTTCTCTTTCTTTCTTTCTTTCTTTCTTTCTTTCTTTCTTTCTTTCTTCTTTCTTTCTCTTTCTTTCTTTCTTTTCTTTCTCTTTGTTTGTTTCTTTTCCTTTTCTTTCTTTCTTTCTTTCTTTCTTTCTTTCTTTCTTTCTTTCTTTCTTTCTTTCTTTCTTTCTTCTTTGTCTTTGAATTACATTGCATGTGTATGTGAATTTGGGGGCCAGTCTGCTCCCTGGGTGGCTGGGTGGGAGTAGAGGATGTGGAGATTTGTTCTGAGAACCAAATGAGTTGATGTGTGAATACCGAGCACCCGATGCTGAGTGTTCTTTGTTTTGGAATACAGAGTGGAGCAGTGTGCACTCAGACTTCGTAGGCAATTTTGTTTTAATATGAATATGAAGTTTCATTAGATGTGCCTCCAAATTACTTTTGTAAGAAACTCACCATTATTTGTACTGTGTAATTTTCCTTAAGATTCCAGTAGAGATTTGAGTACAAAGTAACTCTAATGGAGGAAACGACACAATCCTAGTACATATGATGCCCAGCCACTACTGAGTTCTGCAGGCTTAAAAACTGATTCTCATTGTTCCTAAGTAGAAATCGCTGCAGGACTTAAGTTAGTGTTTTTATGGTCCCAAGGGCCTGCTTCCTTTTTGGCCCTGATACTGATACATTATTACAAACTCATTTTATAAAATAAAACATAAAATAGTGTGGTAGGTAGAATTAATGTCCCCCCTTCTTCACTCCCTTCATGAATTGCCATCACACATTCATAGCCTTTGTCAGACTTTGCAGATCATCTTACCGGGGGCTGTGGGTATCCTTCTCCATTCCATTGGTTTGTGACAATGTCTGGTTTGAGAGGAAGCCCTCGAAGACATTGTGTGGTTCTGCTCCTGTCTCTTACACTCTGTCATTGTTTCCAGAGGAGCACATCCCAGGTAGTGTTGGTCCAAGGAAAACGAAGGATGTGTGGAGCTGACCTGAATGTGACGTGCGTCCCGAAGCAGAACTTCCCCAGGCTACTCTCAGGTTTGTAAGAAAACAAATGAATGTTTGTTGTTGGAAGTTGGTACAATTTTGAGATTTTTTTCTGACTTAATATCAGTAGGAATTCCCATGCTTTCTCAACTGACCTCACTGTGGACACACATGCAGAACTGTGCCCAGTCTTACGTGTAATCTGTTTGCCCGGACTGGAGGGTCCACTTTCCAGTTAAATCACCATGGTTCTCAAATCAAAGCCATTGATCATCTCAAAAAGCACTAACTTGGAAGTATTCAAGCTTTGAACTTAGGTCTGAAATACATAACTTTTTCTATTATTTTAAGAAACATCAAATGAATATCATAGGAAAAAGAAACTCTGGAATGATCAGGGGGCCAAAAGTCTTTGCACTGTATTCACCTTGGTCTAGTGGTGGGCATCTCAAATAGTGTGGCACAGACATCACATGAGCCAAGAGCACAATGTCAGAAGGCTAATTCTGGTCCAGTCTACTTGCTGAGATGTCTTGGCACTTAATTAACTTCTTTTTTTTTTTAATTAAAAAAATTTTTTTAATGTTTATTTTTGAGAGAGAGAGGAGCAGAGAGAGAGAGGGAGACACAGAATCTGAAGCAGGCTCCAGGCTCTGAACTGTCAGGAGAGAGCCCAACGTGGGGCTTGAACTCACGAACTTTGAGATCATGACCTGAGCCAAAGTCGGACATTTAACCAACGGAGCCACCCAGGTGCCCCTTAATTAACTTTTTTGAGTCACAATTTCCTCATTTGTTAAACAGGAAAAATTATAACTGCTCCAGTTGTCAAAGGGAGGGTTTTTTTTTTTTTTTGGTGATCACATCAGAAGGAACTCCTTGAAAATGCTATATAAAGTGTAGCACAAATGTGAGATATGCTAATTCTCATCAGAATATCTTTTCAGGGGGTTTAGGTGTTTTGATTTTTAAAATACCCTGCCTGTATTATAATTTTTGTGGCCATGATGCATCCCCAAGTATATTCCAGAGTGCTGGATCAGGAGTTGGAATACTTAAGTTTCAGTTCTCAATTATATTCTAAGTATTGGGTTACTTATTTATTTATTTACTCATTCCACTTATGTTATGTGGCTGATCTTGTAGAGCTTTAAAAAACTTTCTCATCTGTGTCACAGTGAGAATAATAGAGTTTGGGTTTTCCTATCCTGGACCAAAAGGGTTTCAACCTTATTGTTTGATATTTAAAATGGGTGGAAAGATTTCTAAAGTGAAGAGTGTAGAACATTAAGAGATTTTTAATTATTGGAAAGATTCTCAGTGTTAGAGAGTCCCATTAAGTCTTCATAATTCTCCAACTTTATCATCATTTGTGGGTACTTGTGAATTTGTTTACTCCTCTATATCTGTATATGCTGCCTGCATCTGGTTAAGCCCTGTCTGCTTTCCCCTACTAGGACATGGTACTCTGTATGCTCTGACATCAACTTAAAAGTTTGCTTTTGCAGTTTTTTTTTAATGCTTATTTTTGAGAGAGAGAGAGAGAGAGAGAGAGAGAGAGAGACAGAGCATGAGAGAGACACAGAATCTGAGGCAGGCTCCAGGCTCTAAGCTGTCAGCACAGAGCCTGACACAGGGTTTGATCCACGAACTGCAAGATCATGACCTGAGCTGAAGATGGATGCTCAACCGACTGAGCCACCCAGGCGCCCCTTGCAACAGTTTGTTTTTCCACCAGCAAGAGTGAAAGATAATCTAACACAAAATATTGAGTAGAGTCCTCAGAAAAGTATTGCCTCAGTCGTAGGGTAGAATTTTAGACTAAAGGCATTTGAGACCCACTCTAACAAAATTAAAATCAACCTCAAAAGAATCACTCTGATTCCAAATAATGCAACTGCACCCCTGAAGAAAGCTCCCAAATATTTAAAGTTATACAAAGAATAACAAATCAAAAACCCTCCAGCTCAACGACGTAAATTTCTGTTTAGAATCCAATAAAAAATTACTAGGTATTCAAAGAGACAGGACATATTTATCCATAACCAGAAGAGAAAAGACTCAATAGAAATGCACCTATAAATGGCAAGACTCACAGAATCAGTAGACAAGGACATTGAAACATTTATTATATGGGGCGCCTGGGTGGCACAGTCGAGTCGGTTAAGCGTCGGACTTCAGCCAGGTCACGATCTCGCGGTCCGTGAGTTCGAGCCCCGCGTCGGGCTCTGGGCTGATGGCTCAGAGCCTGGAGCCTGTTTCCGATTCTGTGTCTCCCTCTCTCTCTGCCCCTGCCCCGTTCATGCTCTGTCTCTCTCTGTCCCCAAAATAAAAATAAACGTTGAAAAAAAATTTTTTATAAAAAAAAAGAGCATATTATAAATATATATGCTCAACAAGGAAGAAAAAAGCATGAGGAAGTTGAAGGGAGATATGGAGGATATAAAAAAGACTCCAGTGGAACTTCAAGAGATGAAATATACATTATCTAAAATGAAAACCACACAAGATGGATTAATTGCAGATTAGACATTGCAGGGAAAAGATTAATAAATTTGAAGCCAGAGCATTGGAAAATTTTCCAAAATGCGAAATTTCCAGAGGAATTTACCCTGTTGATTCTCATGTTGAGAGTATTGAGTAACTGGGGAAATTTCTTGATACTGTGTACTTTCAAATATTCAGACGTAAAAGGTGAAGGTGTAATAGTGACTGTAGCCTGATAAGCTCCTTTTTAGGTGGTTATATCTGATTTCTAGAACTCTGAATTTACAAAGTTACAGAACTTAGAAAATCTTCATGGTGAGGAGTTAATATGTCCTGTTGGTAGTCTCTTAGGTGGTCCCAGGTGGTTTCTGTAAAAGACCACTTCCCGATTAATCCTTGAGGTAGACATTGGGTGATAACCACGCTACTCAAGACTTGTGTGAGGGAGAGAAGGAGAGGGAGAGAAGAGCTCTGATAGGAGTGGGTAGCTCTGCGATTATTACCCAGGTCAGACTAAACTGCCCCACAGCTAAAAATGCACCTTTTTAATAAAATAAAAGCAGTCCTTTCAAACCATCAGTAGTAGGTGCATTTGGCAGAAAAATTGAATTCTACATTTAAAATATTCTTTGATATGAGGAAATATATACTTTCTGGAAAGTCTTTAGTTATTCCATCATTGCTGCTTGCCAGGATTTCTTCATGGCTGCTTTAGCAATTTTCCAAAGCATGTCTTTACGTCCGAATTCAAAAAGGTCATCTAATTTATAGCCCTTTATTATTAATAAGATCTGCTTCTCTACAGGTTGTTTTCTTTACAGGTGCTTTCTGTTGATGATGTTGCTGCTCTCTGCTTGTTCATATTCCTCTTTGATCTGGCAGTCAGTTTATCTTTGATTATTCTGTATGGACCTTTCCATTAGCACCATTTCCTCTCCAACCTTTCATCATTGAAATCTAAATAGTTTCTTTCAGTTAACAGAGAGAGTCATCTTCATTCTGTTATCAAAAATTATTAAATACAAATGATCTGATATAAAGTTAATTTGTGTGTCAGAACTCCAAAAAGTGGAGGCCATTCCAGTGGCCAGGCCCAAGTCACGAATCTAAACCTAAATCTGCCTGTACTTAACGGGAAACACCTGTCAAGGACACCTAACACACACAACCCCAGTCCTCCAGCTCAGCTTTGGCTAGCTGACCTTCCCCGAGAAAATAGGTCTTGCTAGCCTTATAAAGAAATCCCTGACCTCTTAGCCAATCATGCCCTGTTTCTGTGTTGCTGCTTTATTATTTTTTTTTAAAGTTTATTCATTTCTGAGAGAGAGAGTGTGCTGGAGCAGGAGGGGCTTAAGGGGGGGACAGAGGAAGCTGGCTCTGCACTGACGACAGAGAGCCCAATGTGGGGCTCCAACTCACAAACCATGAGATCGTGACCTGAGCAGAAGTCTGACACTTAACCCACCGAGCCACCCAGGTGCCCCATGTTGTTGCTTCTAATGCTCTATAAATCTCGCACTTGCCCTGAATCCCACAGGAAGAGCACTTCACTGCTCGCGAGCATTGAACTCCCCAGTCCACAGACTGTTTTCCTTTGCATAAAGGACATCAAACTTGTTACTAAATTGTTTTATTCTTGTCATTTGGCAGATTCATTCAGCCAGATCTCAACAAAAGGTATAAAAAGGTTTCAAAACCAGATGATTATTATGATGCATAACTTACATATCCTGTATCAGAAATATCATTAAATTGCATGTGATTTACTGACTTCATCATTATAGCTACATGAATGAATCTTCATCACTCGGTTGCTTTTAACCACATTTAATTTCTCAACTGTCATGCCAAAAAATTTACTTCCATGCTTCAATTTCTTTTTTTTTAATATATGAAATTTATTGTCAAATTGGTTTCCATACAACACCCAGTGCTCATCCCAAAAGATGCCCTCTTCAATGTCCATCACCTACCCTCGCCTCCCTCCCACCCCCCATCAACCCTCAGTTTGTTCTCAGTTTTTAAGAGTCTCTTATGCTTTGGCTCTCTCCCACTCTAACCTCTTTTTTTTTTCCTTCCCCTCCCCCATGGGTTTCTGTTAAGTTTCTCAGGATCCACATAAGAGTGAAAACATATGGTATCTGTCTTTCTCTGTATGACTTATTTCACTTAGCATCACACTTTCCAGTTCCATCCATGTTGCTACAAAGCACCATATTTCATTTTTTCTCATTGCCACCTAGTACTCCATTGTGTATATAAACCACAATTTCTTTATCCATTCATCAGTTGATGGACATTTAGGCTTTTCCCACAATTTGGCTATTGTTGAGAGTGCTGCTATAAACATTGGGGTACAAGTGGCCCTATGCATCAGTACTCCTGTATCCCTTGGATAAATTCCTAGCAGAGCTATTGCTGGGTCATACGGTAGGTCTATTTTTAATTTTTTGAGGAACCTCCACACTGTTTTCCAGAGCGGCTGCACCAGTTTGCATTCCCACCAACAGTGCAAGAGGGTTCCCATTTCTCCACATCCTCTCCAGCATCTATAGTCTCCTGATTTGTTCATTTTGGCCACTCTGACTGGCGTGAGGTGATATCTCAGTGTGGTTTTGATTTGTATTTCCCTGATGAGGAGTGATGTTGAGCATCTTTTCATGTGCTTGTTGTCCATCCGGATGTCTTCTTTAGAGAAGTGTCTATTCATGTTTTCTGCCCTTTTCTTCACTGGATTATTTGTTTTTTGGGTGTGGGGTTTGGTGACCTCTTTATAGATTTTGGATACTAGCCCTTTGTCCGATAGGTCATTTGCAAATATCTTTTCCCATTCTGTTGGTTGCCTTTTAGTTTTGTCGATTGTTTCCTTTGCTGTGCAGAAGCTTTTTATCTTCATGAGGTCCCAATAGTTCATTTTTGCTTTTAATTCCCTTGCCTTTGGGGATTTGTCAAGTAAGAAATTGCTGCGGCTGAGGTCAGAGAGGTCTTTTCCTGCTTTCTCCTCTAGGGTTTTGATGGTTTCCTGTCTCACATTCAGGTCCTTTATCCATTTTGAGTTTATTTTTGTGAATGGTGTAAGAAAGTGGACTAGTTTCATCCTTCTGCATGTTGTTGTCTAGTTCTCCCAGCACCATTTGTTAAAGAGACTGTCTTTTTTCCATTGGATATTCTTTCCTGCTTTGTCAAAGATGAGTTGGCCATACTTTTGTGGGTCTAGTTCTGGGGTTTCTATTCTATTCCATTGGTCTATGTGTCTGTTTTGGTGCCAATACCATGCTGTCTTGATGATGACAGCTTTGTAGTAGAGGCTAAAGTCCGGGATTGTGATGCCTCCTGCTTTGGTCTTCTTCTTCAAAATTCCTTTGGCTATTTGGGGCCTTTTGTGGTTCCATATGAATTTTAGGATGGCTTGTTCTAGCTTCGAGAAGAATGCTGGTGCAATTTTGATTGGGATTGTCCATGCTTCAATTTCTGTAAAATGGTTAGAACCCTGAGAGGAAGGAAAAGTTGATAAAGACTGCATATGTGATTACAGGATTATTTACAGTGTGAATCTGAGTTTCTGGTACTTCTGAATTCAAAGTTGTATAGATTATTTAACAGCGTCTCATTCTGAGACCACTGGAAAATTGCCTTCTAGCTCAGTGTTGTGCTAATTACTGTAAATCTTCTCTTGCAAAATGTAGAAACAATCTTACTGTAGTTTCTCAGGAATTTGGTGAATATCAGACAAAACCAAAAGGAAGGGGTAGAAATAGTAAACGTTTAGGCTATGGCATGACAGAACTGGAAGGGCCCTTCGGGTATTATACTCTAGAGTATTATCAGTATTATACTGATGCTGTTATTCCAACTTCCTCTTTTTCCTGTAGAATTCCAGGGAAATATGTGATGTATTAGTGTTGATACTTACCAGTCAAATACCACCAAGGACACTTAAAGTCACAAGAAGTTGTGCTGATTACTTGATGCAATAAGGGGATCCCATGGGCAAGTGTGGGTGTCAAATTCAGAGGGTATAGGAAAATTTGTTACAGAATTTGGCTTTCTGTTAGGTGACTAAAGGGAGGGGTTGAGGAGGCAGGAGTTTGCTGTGGATGGGTACTGTCAGGGGATGGGGAAAATTCTTTACTAGGGGTAAATAGTTTGTATCTCAGACGCAGGAGGAGCATAGTGGGGCTATAACTGTAATTGATTAAAAAAACAGCTGGCACTCATGATAGGTGGGAGAGGGGATGTTTGTATATTTATGTGGTTTGAATATTCTTATTTTTGTCTAGGATCAGATATGATTGCAAAGTGATCTTGTGTTTTTCTCACTCTGTCATATTCCCAGAGTGACCTCTGCTGATGTTGGTGCTCTGGGACAGTGTTTACATTCAACCGGAGAATATCATGGTCAAACTATGTCAGGTCAGCTCCCAACTGACAGCACTCAAAGATTCTTTATTATTGTTCATTAAGACATCCCAAATGGGATGGATGGGAGTGGCAGTGTCCAAGCTTGAACATAAATCTCTTGACTTCTAGGACAGAGACCTTTTCATTAATGCATGCCAGACCATGAAAATCTGTTTGGAATTTGATAACATTAGGTCCAAATCCTGGCTCTTTCACTTAACTAATGTCTCTGAAGTTCTGTTTCTTCAATGAGACAACTGAGTATCTTTGGATGAATGTTGTCTCCCGATTCTATGTTATTATTTTGTAAGAGGGTCCAAAAAAAATGGGATTTTTCTTCAGCTTCAGGAAAAATGTGTAATAGATGCCAACTTATGATGGAAGCTTAAATTTTACTTTAAGTTAAAGTAGATTTATATTTTTTAATCCTATGGTTTTGAAATCAAAGTCAAAACCGGTAAGCAGCTGATATTATCTGTCCTTGGATTGAAATAAGATGATTTCTTGAATGCTATTTAATGTTAGGGAAAACAAACAAACAAACAAACAAACATCCAGTATATTTTTCCTCTTGCCCAGTTTTAAGGGCAATTATCAAGAAATAATACCTACATGAGTTAGTAGGGTTGTTCTCTTTCCTAGGCTCATACTGTAGAGTGTATATCCATCCCTTATAAGTCTCAAATAAGAAGTCACAAACCTCCAACTTGTTACATATTTCACTTCAGCTCTTTCTTTGAAAATTGGTCACAAGATTTATATTTCTACAGGCTGTTTACAAAAACTATTTTGGGTTTCATGAAAGGACATGACCTTAGGAAAAGAACAAAAATAACACAAAATATATAAATAGATGAAATGAGGTTAGAAAGCAATACTTCTTTAGTTGCTTTTAAGTAAAATGTTCACGTAAGTTAAATTTGTGAATAAAACCATACACATCTTCTGGAAGCTCTAGGTTTTTTTTTTTTTTTTCTTTTTTGCCTTTCAGTGTGTTTCATCCTAGTAGTGAAATGTGGAAAAGGATTTCAGATTTCAAAGGAAAAATACATTGCATAAATAAGGAAAACGATATTCAAACAGAGATAAAATGGGAAAATATAATTTCTACAAATCACTTTATAAGCAAAGGAATGTTTGGGGGGCACAGAGATTGGCTGAAGGGCTCAGAGAGCTCTGAGGACATATTTGGAAGTCTTCACCAGAAAGCTGAAGAGGGAGAGTCCCACAATTTTCCCTAACACAGAAATCCTTAATGAAATAAACATAATGACAGAGAACATGAAGGGAGAGCCAACCTCAGAGGTAAAGAAGAGAAATTCCAAGTTTTCAGACCCCTAGAGGAATTCAAGCCGGAAGAACAAGCTAAAACTAAAGCCTGTGGCAGAATGCTGAAGCCGTGGGGGAGGTACATATGGAACTTCTCTTTGAAGTTGTCTTTTGTGAGGAAAAACTCCCACTGGAAGATGTCAAAAAGTCCGAGGTTCTTGACGGAACAAGTCACACTGCGAAGTCAATGCAGGTGACAAATGGATGTATAAATGGCCCAAGAATTTCCAATAATGAGCAATTGAGAACATTTTTTTTAAGTATTTACAATTTTTTTAATGTTTGTTTATTTTTGAGAGAGAGAGAGAGAGAGAGAGAGAGAGAGAGAGAGAGAGACAGCATGAGCAGAGGAGAGGCAGAGAGAGGGAGACACAGAATCCAAAGCAGGCTCCAGGCTCTGAGCTGTCAGCACAGTGTTTGACGCAGGGCTTGAACTCATGAACACTGAGATCATGACCCAAGCTGAAGTTGGACCCTCAACCGACTGAGCCACCCAGGCACCCCTAAGTACTTTTAAAGAATGATCAGAGATAAAAGAAGGATAAAAATCATACATAAAATAAGAACAGGATATTATGAAAAAAGGAAAAGTTTACATAAAAGAACCAAGCAGAAATTGTAGAGATAAAAAATAAATAAATAAGACTTTAAAAGTAACAGCAACAACAACAACAACATATTTGGGAGTTTAAAAACGACACAGGATTAAAATATAGATGCGACTTGTAGGGATAAGGTAGGGAAGGGTGTAAAATAAGTCATAATACATTCTAAAGACCATTAAGCATACGTGAACAATCAGAAACAAGTTCAGTAACTGTCATTTGGGTGGAAGGACAGATTGCAGTGTATTTATACAATGGTGTAGTTAAAAACAAGCAAGATCTATATGTACTAACATGGATAGAATTTAAAAGCATCACTGACAGTGAAAGCAAGGAGCAATGTGACACATGCTACGTGATACCATGCCCATCAATTTGATAAACCCGGAATAGAAAACAATATGCTCCTGAATAGACAATAAGTAGTTACAATGTAGAAACATGGAGAGAGAGCGTCCTCAGTTTGAACAGGGGTAGCACTTGTTCCTGGAGAGAGATGGAGAAAAATCAACTGGGGCCATTTTCATTTGGAACTCCAACTGCATCTGCAATGTTTTACTTATTTATTTTAGCAACTGAAGCAAAAGTAATACAGTGTTTATGTTCCTAGAATGTTGGTAGAGGTGTTTTCTGTGGTGCTTTTTGTGCTTTTGGTGTGTTTAAAATTTTTCGCAGTTAAAAATGCAGGGACCAAATAAAAAATACAAAAGGATGGAACAACTTTCAGGAGAACATGGGGCTTATCAAACCTAATTGTCTTGCTGCCTGCCTACACACGGACGTGACTCCCTCGGCAACAGGACCACAGTTTTGAAGTAGAGTGGGGCTGCCAAATAGAAATAAAAGTTCTCCAAGCTCTTTCATGCAACCCAAGTACGCGAGCAGAGATCATCTTTTAAACGCAAGTTTCTCTGACTATATTTGCCCTATCACCTCTCACCTTTGTTAGCCTTACTAACAATTTTTTTTCCCCCGACATAGACAGAAGTGCAGCTGAGAAGAAAATAGAAGTGTGATATCTGAGAGGCAGGGCACTCCTCTGAAGTTCCTCTTTCAGTTCTCTGAGGGAAGATGTTGTTTCTCTTGACTTCTTGCTTTATGGTACAAAGTGGTGAAGGACAACGGATGCTAGCTAAGGATCAGTTGCATAGAGCTGCGTGGATTCTGATCAGAATAGAATGAAGCTGTCTGAAGGGTCTATCGTTATTCAATATCAACTGGGGGGAAAAACTTCAAAATTCAGTGACCAAAGAGAACTAGTATGACACATAGGAAGAGTGTTTCTGTAGTAAGAGAAAATAGAGAATTTGTAATTAAATCATTTTCGTCATTTAATAATGGAAGAGACAAGTTTAACACATCCTGTGCTTTTGATGTTAACTGGAGTTTAACATATTAATTGCCCTGATCTGATTTGAAATAATGCAAATTTAATCCTGCAACTGCTCTTTCCTGTTTACTTTAACTGATGAGTCTTTCATGGTTCTCCAGCATGAGATTTTTCTTTTTAAAATATTTATGGTTGTGTCAAATATGTGTAGATTCCTTCAAAACTATCTCATTTTTAAAAGCAATTAAAAGTGAGAATAGGCCCCATTAAAATTCAGGAATAAAACTAGTCATTAAATGAGAGTAATCTGTGTGCTGAATACTAAAGGATCTGGCAGTTCTAGGTTGATGACTGAGCCTAGGCTAAAGCAGAGTAACAAGGCTTCAGTGACTGAAACTTGAGTTACACCGGAATTCTAAAAAGCCGCAAGGAAATTCGTTTGCATTTATGAGAAATAGAATGAGGGCTTTTTTTTAAAGATCTTTTGAAATTCAGGTTGATTGATCAAATGAATGTGAAAAAAGGAAAGAGTTCTTGGGCCTCAGAATGGAGAATAATAGAGTATAGATGACAAACAGATAATCTGGGCAGAGGTCCCATAGGATGATGTTTCCATTTCATCCAGGGATGGGTTTTCATTAGTGAAGACATTCCAAGCTGAGTAAAATGGAAGAGATTGGTACCTTCTCTGGAATTAGGTTTGGGGTAGTCAGAATTGACATAGTAAATGATTTTTTTTAAAGTCTTTATTTTTTTTTAAATGTTTAGTTTTGAGAGAGAGAGAGTGGGGGAGGGGCAAAGAAAGAGCGGGACAGAGGATCCAAAGCGAGCTCGAACCCAGGAACCACAAGATCATAGCCTGAGCCAAATTTGGATGTTTAACCGACTGAGCCACCCAGGTGCCCCAAACATACTAAATGCTTTTTAATGCCTAAAAAAATTCTTATCCAATGTCTAAAAAATGATTTACAGGACTCTTCTTAACAGGTAGAATTTAATTACACATTGGATTTTAACTGCTCTACACATAAAAATCTCTTTTCCTCTCTTAAATTTCTCTCACAACATCCATCCTTCTAAAAATGAGATTTGGATGACCCTGAGATACTATCCCTGGATTCTGTACTGCTAGGTCCCTGTTACAACAACTTTAGGTCATTTATATCCTAGGGAAAGAATCTGTGGCCCTAATTATTGTGAGAGTTGGGTGGAGGGGCAGGGTTTGGATATAAAAATGCTAATGATATAAGCCAGCTCTAAAGAGAAGATATGAAGGGACATCTCATTTTGGAATCTCAAATTTATCAAGTTCACTATCTGACTGAGGAGAAATTGTCCAGAAGATACATTTTGGATATAAACTTTTTATATTTTGCTATGAATTCTGCCTCCTATTCTCCTGGTTGCATTGCTGGTGAGTTGGGCTGAATGTCAGGCTGAGCTCTAAGGCCTGTTTCTTCATACTACATTCCTTGCACTGACTCTGACCTTAGCACTTAAAGAGAGGTGGTGACTTCAGAACATAAGCCACCGTCGATTGCTGCTAGAGCGTTAGGGAAAACCAGCTCCAGTTAGAGGGGGAATGTTGAGCTCCCTCTTTCTCTCGAAAAGCTCTGTGCTTAGATGTGGAGGAGGTGAGTGTCAGTGACTAATGTACAAAGACTCTCATTCTTCTTTTTTTTTTTAATTTTTTTTAAATGCTTTTATTTATTTTTGAGACAGAGAGAGAGCATGAGCAGGGGAGGGGCAGAGAGAGGGGGAGACAGAATCTGAAGCGGGGTCCAGGCTCTGAGCTGTCAGCACAGAGCCCGACGCGGGGCTCGAACTCACGGACCGTGAGGTCATGACTTGAGCTGAAGTCGGACACTTAACCGACTGAGCCACCCAGGCGCCCCTAAAGACTCTCATTCTTAAGTCAAGGTGAAAGGGTTAGGAAAAAGCAACATTATTCCTCACCTCACACATATTTTTGGAGGTACTATAATGTGCAAGGCGGTGGTTAGGCACTGTTGCCAATACGAGCATCAAGGTCTCAACCATCGACCTAGTCTAGTAAAGACTATAGAGAGAGTATCAAGGGTTTCAGGAGGTCAATATTTAATAAACATTTCCAGAACCAAGTTCTAAACCAATTGGCAGAGACAAAGTTGGCACAAAGGTAAGATCAAAATGCCAGTGTTGGTATGATAGAATTGATGAAAAAAATGTAGCTTGGTTGTGAGGCAACAGCGGGATTCCTAATTACGTACTCAGAATTAGATGGGTGTGTCTTCCAAGTCTCAGCCTCGCCCATGCCCTTCGAGGAGGGTGGCCCTGTAAACCTTAAGTGTAGAAGAGCAGATCTCAGGCTGTGCTTTCTGCAGAGCTGCTTCTCAAGAAGGAAACTGCGCTGTCTGTCTGGTCGGACGGAGGCCCCCAAATATGGGGCGATGATCAGGTGAAAGTCAGTGATGGGTGTGGTGGAGGGATTCACCTGAGGCAGAACAAAGATACAAGTTTATTGAATACAGTGCAAGGGAGTGGTGGGCAGGACAGCAAAGGAGAGACTGTCTGTGATAAGGCAATGGGTGGGGGCTGTTTTATTTTTTTATTATTAATTTTAAATTTATTAAATTTTATTTTTACTGTTTTATTTACTTTTGAGAGAGAGAAAGTGTCTAACAGGGAAGAGGCAGAGAGACAGGGAGACACAGAATTCAAAGCAGGCTCCAGGGTCTGAGCTGTCAGTACAGAGCCCGAAGAGGGGCTCGAAAACGTGAACCACGAGATCATGACCTGAGCCGAAGTCAGACACTCAACTGACTGAGCCCCCAGGTGACCCTTTTATTTTTTATTTTATATATAGAGAGAGTGTGTGTATGCATGTGAGTGTGAGTGGGGATGGAGGGGCAGCAGAGGAGAGGGGGTGGAAGCAGAGGGAGAGAGAGAGAAAAATCTTAAGCAGACTCCATGCCCAGTGCAGAACTTGATGTGGGGCTTCATCCCTCAACCTTGGGATCATGATCTGAGATGAAATTAAGAGTTGGCTGCTCAACTGACTGAGCCACCCCAGTGCCCCAAAGATTGAGGTTACCCTTTTTCTTTTTAAGTAGGCTTAAGCCCAGCACAGAGCCCAATGTGGAGCCCAGTGCGGAGCCCCACACAGGGCCCAATGTGTGCTTGAACTCGTGACCCTGAGATCAAAACCTGAGCTGAGATCAAGAGTCAGATGCTTACTTAACTGACTGCACCACCCGGGGAGGGTGGGGCTGTTTTTAACGGGGGAAGATGAGGAGGTATGGTGACGTATGGAATTTTCCCTTTTTTGGTAACTGTGTCTGGTTGTAAGTAACCCATTGGTTAGTTAGGGTCTATGGATATTTTGAGGTGGGTCACCTGATGGGCCTGTTTTCAGCCAGGAGATCCTGTGGGCTCATTCTACATTCCATTGCTCAAGCCTGTTTGCCCAAAAGCGGCCTCTACAGAAACTATGTGTATCCAGTTGATTATTCTAACTTTACCAAACAGATTAATTCTCTTAGAATTAATGATATGATATCAAGAAATCTTTCTGACATCATCTTCTAGATTCTGTCTTTAGGGTCTCCTAAGCAAGATATATGAAATCAATGGATTTTGGGTCTGCCTCCCAATTTTATTGTTTAACATCCTTTTTGCCTTCATTTTTCTGGTTTGCACAATCCAACCGGTTGTACTTTCCGGTCAGATCAATATCTAATCCAGGTCTTGGTGTCACACATAATTGCCCTTCATGGCTTCTGTTTAATATTTAATAGGCTTCATCTTTAGTGTCCTAATTCCATAAACTTTTTGGTCATGATCTCAATTCAATCACTCCACCTTCAGGAGCAATCTTTCATTGCAGTTCACTCAGGAATACTTTGAATATTTTACACTGCTGATTTCACGGATTCCTCTTCTGTGACTTTCACAGGGTGCTTCTTAATAATTTTCTGGATCCTGGCTCCCTCTGGAGGAGTCATTTCAGTATACTCTGATATCTTTCCTCTCTTTCTCTGCTAGATTTTGTTCCCCTGCTAGGCCCTCTTTCCGATTTAGTAAGAATTGAAACAATTAAACAGTCCCCTGTTTAAACATTGCTTCTGAAACTTGTCTGCATGTTGGCACCTCCTAGGAGGTTTAAAAACACTGATGCCACATCCCACCCCCAGAGATCGTAATTGATTTGGTCTGGGGTGCAGCCTCAAGTAATCCCAGCATAAGTAATGTTTGAGAACCACTGCATAAGAACATGTCCCCTTTTTCTAGCACTTTGAGAGCAGTTAGACTCTTGCATTTCATGCCCCTCTATTCTGATCTTTAAATTCTGATTTCTTCCATGTCTACTTAGTTTAGTTAATATTCCAACCATCCTCGTAAGTAACTCTCTCTCTTGCTTCTGCTTAACCACGATGCCTTTCTTTATTTGATTTTCATTCTTCACTTGTTCGTATTTGAATAGAAAGACTGAAGCACTCCAGGAAGTTGCTGTATTTTCTTTATAAGCATCCCATGACTTTTTAGTTAATACTTAACAAAATCGACTCCTCTTCTCTGAGTGAAACCTAATTTGGATCTAAAATCTGAATCTAGTTTCAAACCAAATGGTGGGCTGGCTCTTACACCTGTAGGCAAAGGTTCATGAATTTAAGAATAGTTGCTCCATAGTTTTCTTCTGATTCCTGAACGAAGAGTGGAATTTGGGGCTGGGGATCAATCCCTTACTGTCTACCCAGACAGGGTACTAACATTGGATCTAAATGCTAACTAATGCTCTGTAGAACTCCACTGCACCACAGATCTGTCTGCAAAACGGTAAAATGGAGTATTTTTGCCCATTCATTGATGCTTTAGGAGCATTGCACTCAACGTGAGGCCAAGCCACTCTTGGGAAATTCAAGGTCAGACTGCAGCAGCCTCCTCCTGAGGCCCTCATGGCAGATGTCTGGATGTGTTGCTGTGGCCTGGTGCCTGCAGCTCAGCCTTTACAAAAGAGCCACTTATCTATGGTTGAAGCTGTCATAAACTTTGTGACCCAACAGGGTTCAAGTGCCACATGATAATCACTTGCTAAAGCCTAAGTCTTAAAGATGCCCCTTCAGAACATATCAGCTAAAAACAAAAGCAAGCAAAACAAAAGGAAACAAAACCGTCCAAATTGGAAGGCACAATACAGATATGCTGCTGAAGCCAAATGTTTCGCTCTTATTTCAAATGTAGAAACACTCTTCTCCTGGGCCACGGCAGATGCTTCAATCTCCAGGTATTATTTTACTACCCAAGTTCCACTCTGTATTTCTATTTTATAGTCCTTGAACTAGGGCATTAGAATGACAATTTCTAACAGCTCCTTTCTTTATTCAATCAGAGACAAAGGAATTGTGGAGAATGAGGTCAAAATACCAACTTGTCACTAGGGCTTTTGGAAAACATGACTTAGGTGTGTGACAATAGTGGTCTTTTTAAAATTGCATCCCAGGGCACCTGGGTGGCTCAGTCGGTTAAGCATCTGACTGGCTCAGGTCATGATTGTGAGTTTGAGCCCTGCTTGGGGTGAACATGAGCCCTGCGTCAGGTAAAAAAAACCCCACAAAAACACGAAGCCCCGCTTCTCTCTCTCCCTCTCCATGCCCCCTCTGCTTGTGGATTCTCTTTCTTTCTGCCCTTGGCTTACTTGCACCGTCTCTCTCTCTCTCTCTCTCTCTCAAAAAAAAAAAAAAAATAATTAAAAAAATAAGTAAAGTTGCATCCCAGAATTAGGTAGGTTTATCCGATCACAGACAACCTAAAAACAAAAACAAAAACAAAAAGGACAGTCAACTCTGGAGGAGTGAGGCAGCCAGCTTCTGTAAAACAGAAGGCTTGCAAGAATAGAATGTAACACATGCTTCCTGAAGTTAGGCTGGCCCAGCTTAGGTTTTATCTCAAATTTATGAGTCATTGAGTGCTCCGCTAATAGAGGTCCCTCAATATGGGAACTGGAAGCGGGTGGAGAGAAGGTTCCCATGTACTAAAGAGATAAGACATAAACACAAATGTCCTTATACCAGCAATGTCTGAGTGACCCATTAAAAAAAACTCAGGAGCCTTAGTCCTGAGGAAGGAAGACTCAGTTGTGATTACTGCCACCTGAAAGACAACTCTTGCAATAGATCTTAGAGGGTTAGAAACACAACATGGAACTGGGGAATTCTAGAAGCATCCTTGGCAGAAACATTGTACAATGGAAAAGTTGAAGACCAAGTGAGTCACCTCAAGTCTCCCATCACAATTTAAGCTGCACTGTACCTTCGTTAATTAGCTCATCTTGTCCTGTTTCTCAAATTAATCCTATTTAACATTTTATAAAACATCTCTTGTAAAACCTTTCTATGGCTCTTAACAGTGCACGAATATTGTAGGACTAGATCTCAGCACCTGTAATCCAACATATTTTCTGGTTCATCCTCTAATAAAAATCTTATCCTGGGGACTTGTGGCCTCAAGGGAATGAACTCTGAACATTGTCAAAAGTCCCAAGGCTGGCAGTGGCCTGTTAGAGTGTTCAGCTGTCCTGTGGGATCAGGTGGTAGGTGGTGACAACATAAAGAGCAGGACAGCACGTTTATCCTGAAATCAGGTAAAAATCTATCCTCTTGCCCAGGAATAGAGAAAAAAATGGACTGATAGGCTTCCATTTATGGAAAACATCCATTCTTGTCTTCACTACACTCCCATGAAAAGAAACACAATTATTTGTTTGTGTTATCCTTAATGCATTAATTACTATAACATATAAAGACACAAATGTTGTAACTTATAAACATATAATTAGGATATTTTACACAGCACACACTCAAATACATAGAATTTTAGTTCCCCTTACAATCTTTAGTTACCTAGCTGTCAGAAAAATAGAGAAACCTAGAATTATGAATTATGCAAATTTAATACATGAAAAATTCATCTTAAGTGAGAGTAGGGAGGTGAGCATAGTAGAATGCTAATAATCTTTAAAGGTAATATCTTTATTCTTAAAAATGTCTCTCATTGTCAGGGCTGGCCTACACCTTGGTCTCCATAGCGCTACACTTTTGACAACTGGAGACATCTGGCTACAGAATTTAGCCTATCATTTAAACCAAATCTTTGTGACTTAAAATGGAGGTGGCCATGTGGGTAATCAGGCCTTGGTTGTTATAGTTCTAACTGATCTGCTAGTCTGTCCCTTTTATCTCTCATTCTCAGAATTTGGCATCTGTGTAGGACCCAGTGTTCCGAGACCGGGGGTGGGGGGGTGGGGGGTGCTATTTTGCACTCACTGATCTTCATCCTCACAAGGCCTCTTGAAGCCTTAATCTTGGTCCTGTTTTAAACATGAGGAAACCCCTTACCTTTTAGGGACTGTGTGAGGATTAAATGAGATGTAACATGTGTGGCACCATCCAGGCCACAGGTACTCCATGAATGTAAGCCCTACTATACTTCCTTCTCTTAGGCATTTACTGATGAAGGCTGGATGGTATACTTATCATCCCAAGGATTTAAGTCAGTTGGTGACAAACCTGTTCAGCCATCCACTATAGCACTTAAAAGCTCCAAATAGGTAACCAGTGCAATTCCAGTCAAATGCACTGTAACCCTCACAAAAGCTGGCATGATGTTGGATATCCCTCTGGGTGATAACAGGATTCCCCAGTAGAACTTTAGGGCATGCAAAGATTTTTGTGGAACTGGTAACAAAAATATGTATTCTATAAACTTCATTTTCCTATGTTTTCCTCTCTTGATCAACTATAAGATGCCTAGTGTCCATTTGTGTGTGTGTGTGTGTGTGTGTGTGTGTGTGTGTGTGTGTGTTTTGTTTTGTTTTGCTGTTCGTTCTACCTGGCTGTTTTGCGCTATTTTCATCTACTATATACATATACCCAATGGCTAATTATTACAAACTCTGGCATTTAACAGCTGGCTGAATGACCTTCAGCAAGTTACTTAGTCTCTCTGAATCTTAGGCAACTCATCTGAAAATACAGTAACAATCTAATATCTTAAAGATAAAATGAGATGATATATCTAAAGTAGCAGTTCTCAAGCATTTCGACTCAAAACTCCCTTCACTCTTAAAAATTACTGAAGATTTCAAAAGCTTTTATTTATGAGTTGCATATCTATAGATATTTACAATATTAGAAATTAAAACTGAGAAATATTTCTATAGTATTTATTTATTTTAAAATAGCAATAATAAGCCCATCATATATTAACATAAATAACATTTTTTAAGTTTATTTATTTATTTTGAGAGAGACAGAGAGAATGGGTGAGGAAGGGACAGACAGTGGGAAAGAGAGAATCCCAAGCAGGTTCTGCACTGTCAGTGCGGAGCTCGATGCGGGGCTCGAACTCACAAACCATGGGATCAAGACCTGAGCCAAAACCAAGAGTTGGATGCTTAACTGATTCAGCCACCCAGGTGCCCCCATAAACAACATATTTTTAACTAAACAACTGTGTTTTTAAAAAAAAAGCTTCAGAGAGTGGCATTATTTTATGTTTTGCCAATCTCTTTAATGTCTTTTAAGATGGCAGGAATGTCATATGTACCCTTTATATATGATTTATTGCAATATGTTGTTTTGGTTGAAGTGGATGAAGAAAAAGTGACCTTACACAGATTCATAGTTGGAAAAGAGAAGACGATTCTTATAGACTTTACCCTTAGTTGTGGATATTCTCCTTTGATAGATACCCAAACTGAGCAAGTGGTAGTTTATTAAAGGTTTGTAACAATCTGGAATCTTAAACCATATTGGGGAACATTCTGTACTGTGTAATATTAAAATCCATCGGTCTGCTTTGCACTTTTAATGGATCTTTCACCCACATATAATTTTATGCATTATGCATGGATCATTTGGAAAATATTGGTTTACTGAGTTATGCAGGCCTTCTAAATGTTGACACATTTTATCGCAGGATATAAACAAAAATCACATTTGTTAAACTAGCCACCTATCAGATCAGAAAAATCTTTAGGTATCGGAAAGCTGTCAAGCTCATGGTGGTAGATACAAGTCTTCACAATTCTAATTTTCATTTGAAAGTTCAAATTTTATCAGTGGCCACAAATATTGTTAGTTGTTTTTCTTCAAGTGACAAGTTCACTTTGTTCATTTTCAAGAAACATCTGCCAAATACCCAAGTCTGAAAACCACTGTTTGTCTGTCAGCTGTTCTTTCCAGAAAAAATGTGTTCTATGAAAAAACTGTTAAGTGCAGCTTGCGACTCAAATAATCACACAACTTTCCTCGGCTTTATGTGTACTTTCCATTTAATCATATAGAATATTAAAAAGATGAGCATTTAAGAGGTAAAATTTAATAAAGTTAATAATTTTTACTGCTTCATTAAAAACACTCTTAAGTGAGGCTGGCTTTTAATTTTTTTCTTACATGAGAGTTCATGGCTGTTAAGACTATAGTTATTACTGATATATTTTTATTTTGGTGTCACTGCCTTGATTCATGCTTAGAGGCCATGAGATTTTCCCATGATAAATTTCACATCATCAGTACAAATACCAACACAACGAAGACAGACATGTAACTTCTTAGCGTTATTACAAAATTAGTTTTGACTCTGCAGAGTCCCTGAAAGGGTTCTGAGGATGCTAGGGATTCTTGAACCATACTTTGAACTGCTAATATATGTTTTAGATACTACATGATTCAATACAGAGTAGGCCCTCAGTAAGGAAGATAAATTCCGTTATAATGTGAGTATTTTTATACTGTGAGTGTACTTGTGTTTGAACCTGTGGTATGGAGGATTGAGTTCATGGAACTTTATTGTCACCGGTTTATGTGAGAGACCCTCTTTCCAACTTCTAGGTTTTAATAATTTTAACCTCTTCCCTTTGTTTCCCCAGCCCTAGAGCTGTTTCTGATTCTCCATGGCTGGAGGAAATCAAACACCAAAGTTAGTGAGGTGGGAAACCATGAGTAGTTTCATAGCCTACCCTCCACTGAGGTAAACAATGATCTGAGTTTTGAGACCAATTCCCGTAATCCAGTCAGTTATCACAAATGTTATTTAAACAATCTGAGCCTCTTCTACATTTAATGTGATTCAGTTTACCAAAATATTTTTTTAAAAATGCTGCCAGAACCACAATACTATTTTTAGAAATAGGAAATACTCCTCCCACCTTTACACAGTGATGCCTGAGGATGATTATAAACATTTACAGGTGATATTTAAATTAGGCAAAAATGTGTATTTGTTCCAAAACAATTGAGCAAAGGAGACTGAGACAAACACAAAGTGTTTCATCACATGAAGACATTTTCTCTGGCTTCCTAACAGGGCAATTTAATTCCAAAAGATTGCATGTATTGATTGAAGTACTAGCCCCTTGATACTTAACAGATGAATGAAACCAATGAAAAGGGCACTTACTATTCACATTTCCCAATGTGAAAGAACAAGTATTAATAAAGGGAGAGAGTTAATTTTAGAAAATGACAAAAGATTGCATTTATTGAAACTGTTTCATAAAATAGGATTATAGGTTGTTAGCCTAAAACAATACATGGTTTAAAAGAGAATCAGGTCAGAGAGTGCAGCTTCTGGGGCGAATGCCTCCAGATGCTGTTCAGGATAGAGATGACAGCATGGGTTGCCTGAAGCAGAAGTAGGCCTTAGGGAGCTTCTAATCTGGGAGAGGCTCTTGTTGGGTTGTGGAAGTGTATAAATCCTTGCTTTTCAATCTTAGCTCTTCTGCTGCTTCTGTTCACTCTCCATATTCCTGGTCTTTCTGACCCTTCAGCTCCTCCAGATTGTTGTCTACTTCCGGACTGCCAAAATGGTGCCTGCAAAGGGCACTGCCTTGAACAATGGGAGGCATCATCTCTTCAGGGAGTTTAGATCTGATACTTATTCATTAAAAGAATAACTGCAGATTAAGTGCAATCTTTTAAAAAGTTTCTGATATCTATGACAAATAACATGTAAAATAAATAAATCATCTTGTGGTGTGTTAAGTGACTGGCTAAGGAGATGGGTTGGGAAGAAGAGGGATTAACAAGTGTTTTAGATTGTCAGATTCTTTGGGCAGTGAGCTAGGTTTTACAAACATCAGTGATTTTAATCTTTACAAAAATCTCATGGTAGCATCCATGTTTGGAAGGGTGAGTAGACTGAGGCTCAGAGAGGATAACTTGTCCAAGGTTGTTGAGATTGCTGTGAACTGGCTTACTCCACTTGGTCTATCATAACTATTAGATACTTCATGATAGATCATGGTAGCCTCTATCAAACGCGGGACAATGTTAAACTTGTCTGTTTAAGACTTTACTCAAGGCTATTACAATAGTTTGTGGGAGACTCTATGTCTGAGCTCAGCTCTACTGTAACAGAGAGCTGGGGTAGGAAGGAGGATCTTAGGTCATCTTTGTTGGCTAATTGTTTTTATCCAAAGGAAAAATAAACTTTTGTGTATCTTCATGACAAGAGATAATTTTACAACTTGAAGTAAGCTGCCTGCCAAAGTTAGGCTCATAGCCCTTCCACAGAAACTGGGAGATGGGGCATTGTCGTCCTTAATGATTATATTTTAGAAGGATGGCTCCCAGGTTTATAAGAAAGACATTCCTAGAAGGTAGAACTGGTGAGAGGCTTTTAAAAAGCTTTACATAAGAAAAGTAATGAGACAGAGTTTACAATGAGTTTTCTTGAAGCAAATGCTCTGAGACAGGGGGGTCAGGGGTCTAGAGGCAGGAAGAAGCCTATCTAAGATTTAGTTAGCCTGAAAGAAAATTAAGGTCCTTGGTCTTGGTCAGTCCTCCCTTTTGTTCTAGGGAAACCAGGCATTCCATTGAACAACCTAAGAAAACTAGTGCGGTAGTTTGTTAAAGCAGATTTGTGTTATTTAAGGATAAGTTGAACCATCTACTGAGACTTGGTGGTAGAGGTTATTTGCTGGGTGGTATGAGCAGTTGGGTATTTAACAAGGAGGATTCCTATGGGAATAAAAAGGAGAACAGACATTAATGACTGGAACAGGCTATAAATCCAGTTCCTGAGTCCAGAAAGTAGACAATCAAGAAGATTCCTAGACATTGGTCTTGATGTGTCTGTAGATAGTGCAATGAGGATGGCAATGGCAATGTGATAGATCTCCCAGTTTGCAGTTGGAATGCTTTGGTGATGGCATAGATATCAGAGAGGTTTGGGTGAGATTGACGACAGTTTTAGTTATTTTCCAGAAGAGCATGGAAGATACAGGATTTCTGATGAACTTCCTCAGTGATCCATACGGCTGCAACTTGGGGCCTGAAGGTGCCTATATGTGATCTGCTGAGTGATGAGCCCTTTGAAGTTTATATCAAGTCATCTGGCATCAGCTCATGGCTCTTCTTCAGATCCTGGGGAGAAAGGCTAGGAAGATAATGGAGAGTTCCAGTAGGGATCTGGGCAGTCAGGCTTTAATTCTCAGTGACTCCCAAGTCAGGAGAGTAGGAGAAAAACTGGAAATGTTTGTTCGGAGGGTTTTAGTCAGATGTTGAAAGAAACGGACAAAAATTTTAATTTGTCAAGTATTGACAATTTGTGTAAGATGACAGGATCTCATATACTTCACGGGTAGGAGGTAATATCATGAAGTTTATAAAGAGGTGAAAAATAACTCAGAGACAATGAACAGGACCAGAATTTGATAACTCAAAAGGCTGTGCTATAGTTTCCTCTTGAAACATAAAATTTCTTATCGTTGCACTATATGCTAAATAATTTAGATGTAAATTAAAAAACTAAAATTAAAAAAAAATTTCTCTCTATAGTCACCTCACTTTTGATCAGTGATAATCAAAGCAAGATTATTTTAAATTACAAAACAAACTTGGTCTTCTTAGATATGACCTGATTACTTACATAGGTGCAACAAGAATGGTAATTACCCATGTAAACCTACTTTGCTTTGTTGGAAGTTTCTATAAGGAGTTGTCGACTGGACTTTTAAAAGCCTCTTGAGGCTTTTAAAACCAGACACCAGGCTGGTTTTCCTAAGAGGACTTTGTAAGCATTGGTTCCTTAAAGTTGACCTTAGTTCCTTAAAACTGTCTGGTTATATCTGATTCTATGCACATCATTCCAAATATGGCATTACAGTCAAAGTCTTGATTGTATAATCAATATTTTTAATTATGTTCTGTTATAAGGAAGACAGATTTGTATTGAACCTATGCAAATAATTATATTGCCATGAAAATGAGAATACACAAATGTTTCTGAATTCTGGGGGAGATTAGGAAGGGATAAAAAGGTAAATGTTTCACTTCCATTTATAAAAGCATAATCTGCTAAATATTTTTATGAGTTATAGATGTCTACAGGAAAAAGAGAAAAGGATTCCTTATATCTGGGAAATAGAACACTAAATGTAAGTAGTGTTCCAAACAAAACCTATAATCATCCTTCATAAATTCATACAGTCCTGTGGAATTACTTCTTGTTCTTCTTGATCTTGGGTTAGCAATCTCATGAACCCATCAGCTTCTTCTGGCTGGTGTAAGAATTAAATTGACATGAGACTGATTAACAGGAGAAAATAAAATTTAATTTTGTGTGTATGGGAACCTCACATTCTTGAGAAGTTCAATGAAAGAAAGGTAAAATGAGATATATATGCCATTCTGAGCGAAGGATTAGAATAGGGGCTTCAAAGGGGAAGAGGGCAATTTACAGAGCAACAAGGAGAACAGATGATTGTTAATTAGCTGTTTGCCCTGCCATATAGATAAAGCACTTAGGTAAAATTTATTAGAGGTAACTCTTATTCTGGGGGAGATCCCCAATTTAGATTCTTCTTGGTCGGTAGGGGAGGGCCAAATACTCCTCCTAAAACTGCGGATTCTTAGTTGCCATTAGCTTAAAATAATCTACATGCTTAAATAGCACACTTTGGGGATATTTGTTCTGAACCCCTTGTTGGGAAGGAAGAATTTTAGTTTACCTGTCAAGGTCTTTCTATCTGGATTAAGAATCAAACTGACATGAGATGGAGTAACAGGAAAAAAATCAAATTTAGCTTTGTAAGGTTTAGTTTTGTGAGGTCATCTACCTAATAAGACCTCCCCACAAAGGCAGGTGATCTTGCCTAGAACAGTCCTTCCCTTTCTTTTGCTAATAACTTTCTTGCCATACCGTCCTCTAAAAACCTTCCATTTGGTACAGCTCCTTGAGGCTCCCCCCTACTTGCTAGATGGGATGCTGCTTAATTCATGAATTGCTTAATAAAGCCAATTAGACCTTCACATTTACTCTATTGAATTTCTTTTTTTAATAGTGGATTATTCAAAAGGTAAAGTAGAATGCCTGCTGGCTCAACTGGTAGAGCGTGCAAGTCTTGATCTCAGGGTCTTGAGTTCAAACCCCATTTGGGCCTGAAGCCTACTTAAAAAAATGGTAAAGAATATCTTTTATAACCTCTTATTAAGAGCATAGCAATAATCCAAGAAATTGTCATTTTAACAGAAAAACAAACACTAGTTTTGTATCAGTATATTATTGATACTAAAGCTCATTTTTTTAAAAACCCTTCAACTCTTAGTCAGCTTTGACTGCTAGAGATTGAATTCTTTTTTTTTTTTTTTTTTTTTTTTGCAAAACCTCTACAACTTTCCAAATCCATTCTGGCTTTGTCCTATATACCTTTTTCTTCCTC
Source organism: Prionailurus bengalensis (assembly GCF_016509475.1). Taxonomy (NCBI): domain Eukaryota; kingdom Metazoa; phylum Chordata; class Mammalia; order Carnivora; family Felidae; genus Prionailurus; species Prionailurus bengalensis. The sequence goes on along the minus strand of NC_057359.1, from coordinate 54,753,878 downwards.
GTTCTGGAACAACCAGTGGACTTAATTTATGATAAAATTACCCTCCTTTTTCCTTAACAATAGCACATTGTATATACCTTGCATACTGGGCACACAGAATTGTTTCCCTTTGCCCTTGTTGCTTCTTATAGTTTCATTTACACACATTGATTATAATTTTTAACTAGTAATGACTTTGACTTTATAGAGGAAGCTAAGACATAGGTAATTATGAACTATGTGTCATATGCCAGCATTTTGTAGCTGACGGGCAAAGTTTATGAATATACCATCTCATAATTTTCTTAGGGATTTGCTTTCTTATAGTACAGATTCTCATTGTGGCAAAAAAGAACGTGTTTATTAATGACTTCAAATATCTAGCTTCTTTTTACCAAGTAAAATAAGCAGCTAAAGTATATAAACTTAAATGTATGCTTAGTAATTAATATTTCAGTGTTTAATCTTACTTAGAAATGATCTAGATATTTAGTGAATATGTATTACTTAATTTAGCATGTAAATGTACAATTGTAAGTTACCAGAATGGTTTTGGAAACTATTTTTAAGCAGATATACTATAAAATACAATTATTATTGAAATAAACCAATCATATAAGATGCCTTGCTTCTTGTTAGCCTGCCTAGAGCTTCCCCAGGCCAACAGCCTCCAATCAGGGCATATCTGAGTTAGAAACCCTTCATCTGTGCTTCTGTAATAATCTGTGTGTGTGTGTGTGTGTGTGTGTGTGTGTGTGTGTGTGTGTGTCTGATTGTTTTGTATATCTACATACTAATTGTTTCCTTAATTGTTTATATCAACTGAGCGGTGACATCCTTGCTTGCAAAACTGTGGCCTTTAACCTCTTTATCTCATATATTTAGCACTGTTCTAGTACACAATGGGATCAATAAATGTTTTTGAATGATGGATTTGAGTGAATGCACTTTCTTGTTTAGGTAAAGTCACTAAAAACAGATTAGATATAAGCCTTTCCATTCTCACAGTCAAGAAATCAACTAGGGCTTTGATAATTCTATGACATATAACAGACTGTGAAGTAGAAAAGACTGAGAAATAAAGGACAGTGAAGATTAGAGCTGAGTGCCCACTATAGGGAAGTAACTCATATCAAAGAGAATCATTCAAAAGTCAGTGCAAGCATAGGTGCTATGGTTTGTTTAAATAATTTATTCAGTTCTACACCCAATGCACCAGGGGTGGGGAATTTTCTGCTCTATTTTTCTAGACACGAGATGAAGCTGTTAAAAAACAAAATTCAACTGAGTAAACTTTAAAGATCTTGGATTTCTTCAGTGGTTCATGAATCAGGCAGCATCCCATGTTAGCAGATAGAAAGGAGCTCCAAAGAACTGAAGACAGCAGGAGACTTTTATGGGCTGAAGTGAGCAGGGACAAGGAAAGAGCAGATTACCTCATTTTCTTTGGAGGACAGAAGGGGTCGAACAGGCAGATTTCACTAGTGCTGACCAGGAAATTCGGATTGACCGGTTTAAGATTGTACTCCAGGGAGATGTTGACATTGCAGTTAGGTAAGGTAATAAGTTTTGGTGTGCTGGTGTGGGGCATAGTACAATGACTCCATTTTGGGCCTTTTAAAAGGAAGTTACCACCAACATTATTTCTACTTTCAAAAAACGTTGCTGAAAAGGAAAATCTGAGATAAATGATAGAAAAAAAAAGCTTTTGTGACGCATTCGCTTTAGATATTGCTTAAGTTTTTAAATGAGATTTTCTCATTTGGACTCTTTGACTAAGAGAAGAATGTGCAATTTTATGTTTTGTTTTTGTAGTTATTTTGGTTTTTCTGATTGATAGTCTTCCCTGCTTTGCAATAAATAAATAAATAAATAAATAAATAAATACATCTTCCCTTCCTTATTCTATATATTTTTAGATGTCCAGATAATTTTTAAAAAAATGTTTATTTATTTTGAGAGATAAAGAGAGAGAGAGAGAGAGAGAGAGAGAGAGTGAGAGCAAGCAGGGGAGGGGCAGAGAGAGAGGGAGAACAGGGAATCCCAAGCAGGCTCCACACTGCCAGTGCAGAGCCTGACACAGGGCTTGAACCCACGAACCGTGAGATCATGACCTGAGCCGAAACCAAAAGTCGGATGCTCAACTGACTGAGCCACCCAGGGGCCCCTAAATATCCAAATAGATTTTACATTGTGATAATAACCAGAGCTAAGATTAAGTTGAACTAATTTAAAAATCACATAGAAATTTTTCTAATATTTTCATCCAAGGAGATTTAAGTATAGATATTTCCAGGCAAAAGAGAAGTATGCTGTGTATTTAAAATATGTTTCTAGGGGGCGCCTGGGTGGCGCAGTCGGTTAAGTGTCCTACTTCAGCCAGGTCACGATCTCGCGGTCTGTGAGTTCGAGCCCCGCGTCAGGCTCTGGGCTGATGGCTCAGAGCCTGGAGCTTGTTTCCGATTCTGTGTCTCCCTCTCTCTCTGCCCCTCCCCCGTTCATGCTCTGTCTCTCTCTGTCCCAAAAATAAATAAATGTTGAAAAAAAATTAAAAAAATAAAATAAAATATGTTTCTAGTGATAAACATTGGTGAGCGTAGAAAGTGCAAGCCTTCTTTTAATGCTCCACTCAAAAACTCCACACGTATCCCATGGGAAAACTGAGTGGAAGAACATGGAAAAACGTGCCTGGAAAAGATGGAGTATTTTTTTGCTCATCAAGGTTGAAGGGCTTACCCACATGCCTCACCGTCCTCCTCGAAATGTTGGGGAACATTTTCACATACGTGGAATCACTTTATCCTTAGAAAACTCTGTGGAATAGACAAGACAGTTTTGTCCCCATTTTGTGTGAAGGAAAATGATGTCCTGAGTGATTAAATGACTTCAACAGCTAGTAGGGGTGTATCCCTTCAGCAGAAAACAGCCATCCAGTTTTGCTTCATGGTTAAGACTGAATTTACCTGTTGCCCAGCTTCATGCACAAGTGGAGTGATCTTCTCTCCAGAACTGCAGTAGGCAAGCTGATATTCATAATCAGATTTCATGAGATGCAGAGGAATTATGAAATGGGATCACGGTGCTGGAGGTCCTTACACATGCAGATAATCCACAGGGAGTTATCTGCAATTGCTTGTTTTTTTTTTTGAATTATTTTTTAGTGTTTACTAATTTTTTTTTTTTTGAGAGAGAGAGAGACAGAGCATGAGCAGGGGAGAGGGAGAGAGAGAGAGAGAGAGAGAGAGAGAGAGAGAGAGAGAGAGAGGCACAGAATCTGAAGCAGGCTCCAGGCTCCAAGCTGTCAGCACAGAGCCTGATGTGGGGCTTGAACTCACAAACCATGAGGTCATGACCTGAGCTGAAGTCAGACGCTAAACGGACTGAGCCACTCTGTTGCCCCTTGAATTGCCTCTTTCTAATCTTAGTGCTTCAAAACATGCCCTTGAAGGAGAAGGGATCAGATTACTCATTTCTTTAGATGACTGGTGTATCCTACTTTAGGAAATTAGAGTAGAATGTCCTAAGTGTAGTTAACATTGAGGAGCTATAGCCCAAGAATCATGATTTTGATTTTGGTGCCCACATATCCCTTCTACGTATTTCTGTATAGTTACTAACTGTAAAGGACTTCACATGATAATAGCTACGTGGACTTGGGATACTATAAGCACTAGGTTGATTTCAGAGAAGAAAGAAAAGTGTTTGAATCTCCGCTGTCTTCTATAAAGAAAGGACAATTTGGCGAACCAGCTTCATTTTTACAGAACGTTTTAGAACAAGAGTGAGCACAGAGGTACTCTGGCACTACCCGCCATCACCAGCAAATACAGACTTGAGTGTTTGTTTCTCCAGGTTTTGCCATTAACTCAGCAGAGAGAAGGGGTACTAAGGGACCTGCTCCCTCTCATCGCCTCTGGTCACTTCACATTTTACTCCTGAAACACACTGAACCTTTAAAAAGTGAAGTTTGTGCAAAAGTTTTGTTACACTTGTTGTTTCATGACTTCACACGTTATAGTGTTTTCTCTCATACTTAACGCCAACAACAGCAGCAAAAGTGACAAAGCCCCAAAACAGCCATATGGAATTTGTGACTACTGTTGCTAAAAAATGATCAGGTATACTATTTCCATCATTTGCTAATGGTGTTTCTTTAGTATCTTGGACCATGTCACCCAGATAATAACTACAGAGTAAATATTTGTTGAATGAAAGAATAAATGGGTTAATAAAGGAGGAACGACTAGCAGCATCTCCTGATATTTCAGGCACTGTGTTATGTTCTGGAGTATTATGGTGAATAAAACAGACAAGGTCTGTGCCTTTGGGAAGTTTGTAGTCTAGCGTAAGACGCATCCATCAAGGGTCATACACATGTGTAATTATAAACTATGCTCAGTCCTGTGAAGGGATGTTATCTCTTTGAGAAAGTTTTCTACATTTTTTGATCAGACAGGTTTTGTTGCTTGAAGAAATGGTTTGATTCACCTTATGTAGTTGATCCCAGCTGATCATTTCTTCTTTTCATTTTATTTGTCAAGAAACTCAGATCTAATTTGAGTCTAATTTTAGAAATCATGACTTATGATGAACACGTTTGTGTTCTCATTTTTATTGATCTTAACAGTCTAGATGTTAACTTATTCAATAAATACGTATGGAGTATCTACTAAGTACCGTGCTGCATACTAGGCAAATAGTATTGAACAAAACAAACACTGTCCTACCCTTGTAGAGGTTACAGTACAGAGGGGAGAAAGAAATTAAATAGTAATTGCATAAGCAATTATAATACCCCTGTGTGAGAAGTCTTATGGGTGAAGGGGACACATGGTGGTATGAGAGAGAATAATGGAGGAGGAGGGAGATTTTTTTCTGTCTCCAAGGAACTGATATTTTAAATGCAGAACTGAGAGGTAAATTGTGCAGATGATGAGACAGAGAGAAAGAGAGAGAGGGAGAGAGGGTAGAGAGGGGGCTTGAGAGTTAGAGGACAGTAGAGGAATGCCTGAGCCATTGTAGGCAAGGGGTACTTGGAATCTCTTGATGTGGAAAGATCCACTGTTTAATAACTAAAAGAAAGCCTAGCTGGTTGGTACTTACTGAGCTAAAAGGAGAGGGAAAGTAGATGGCCATACAAAACTTAGAAGGCTACTTTTAGGATTTGATTTTTATCTTAAGATTATTTAAAAAGCTGTTGAAAGGTTTTCATGGGGGAGATGACATGATTAGAAGTACATTTTATTATGTGTGCTCTCGGGGCGCCTGGGTGGTGCAGTCGGTTAAGCGTCCGACTTCAGCCAGGTCACGATCTCGCGGTCCGTGAGTTCGAGCCCCGCGTCGGGCTCTGGGCTGATGGCTCAGAGCCTGGAGCCTGTTTCCGATTCTGTGTCTCCCTCTCTCTCTGCCCCTCCCCCGTTCATGCTCTGTCTCTCTCTGTCCCAAAAATAAATAAAAAACGTTGAAAAGAAAAAAAAAATTTATTATGTGTGCTCTCTCAGCTGCCTGTGAAATGGATTGGAAAGAAACAAATGGGGACTTTTAAAACATTTTATTTAAAAAATTGAAATCAGCCATTCTTGTTTTGCTTGGGATTTCACTGAGTATAATGTAGCCTTTTTGTTTAAATTTATTCTATTTTTTACTGTAAGGAATGTTCTCTTGTCCTATTTTGGTTATTTTAAATAGGCCATTTAAACAGGTCATTGAATGTTGTCATGGATTTTTGAGAGGAACCTTTGAAGGTAGATGACTAAAAGGAGAAAAGAATAATGGAAAATAAGAAACAATGTTGGAGAAAAAAGAGCCTGAATGCACCAAAAGTACTGTTTTACAAGTTTGTTAATGGCTGGTCATACATACCTGAACTTGACTGGAGATTCAGTCTTCATTTTTGTTCATCCAGGAATACAAAAGCCTCATTAGTATAGTAGGACATCAATATATGTTTGGAGAATTAATTAACTAATTAATTAAGACATTCTTATCTTTTCCAAAAGTTCTTACATTCCATAAAGGAAGCTATATTGGGGAAATTTTTCTTTTGTTCCTTTCCCCTGCCTTATCTTTCTATTAGAGCAGAGATGATTATGAGGTCTATGAAGCTATGGATTTTTTTTTTTTTTTGAGGTGGGAGAGGGCAATAAAGCAATAAGTACAGCAATATGGACTTTTCTTTTTCCCATGATGGAACTGAGTGTATTTCTGTGGGTTCCTTTTGGTGCAACTTTATATACTCTCCAGTCTGGAAAGAAGCCAGCTCTGAAGTTTGAAATCTTAAATCCCATAATGGTTTCCTTAAGAAGACTGACAGAGTGTGCCTGCCTATGACTTCATGTTTGCAGGCAAAGGCAGAGGCAAATGTAGTCTATCTACACTTCAGTCATGCTGTCACTTAGGTGGCTCATTTGCTCTGATAATAGCTCTAACTGCCTTATTAGTCTCTCACACATATTTGTCTGGCAATGAAATCATTCTTCTCTCGTTAGGGACATGCACGATGTTGGACAAGAAGTGCTGCAGGCTATCTCTCAATACTCTATCACAGCCAGACCATCCACCAAAAAACCTTTCAAAATGCACTCCAGCTACTTCATACACAAAGCACCCACAGCTACATTAAGATGCTAATGACCGTGCTGATGATTCCAGCATAAAGATGCTGGAGAGTGACCGAGAGATGTTACATTTCAAGGGACTGGACATTTTATTTCTATGAAGTCTTCCCCCTGAAGGTTTTCAATACAGAAAGATAAATTTTATTTTATTTTTATCACTGAAGAGTGTATTAGTTATGATGGGCTGGATATGGAAATAGGGTGTTCTGAATGTTATCTCAAGATCTCTCTTTCAGCTGCATGAAAAGAAGCTGCCCTTGACCTCCAGACCTACTTACAACCCCTCTGGGAGAGGAGATTTAGATATCTTGTCTGGATCCTGGGCCTTGTTATTAGCCCTTCATCTCTGCCCTCTCTAGTTACTCAGAGCCTCTCCAGTGGCTCATATGTTTCCAGGAAGCTGTGCCTACTCCAAGATACATGGTGCAATAAATTATTCAATAAAAAGAGTTTTTAGTAAAAGTTTACTACAAAAATAAACTTCCCATCCTCTCTCTACATCTGCTTCTTATTGGTCTTTTCCCTCTCAATCAATGGCACCTCCATCCACCATCGAGGTACAAACACTGGTATCGTACTCAATGCCTCTGTCTCTTTTCCACTTCTCACATCTTTCCATGAAGTCCTGTCAATTGTAATTTTAAAATATCTCTTACATCTGAGATTTTCTTCATTTCCATGGTTACTGCTCGATTTCAAGACATCTCTTTTAAATGAAGTAATATAATGACCTCCTAATGAGTTAATACATATATCTAATAAGGGAGAGTTTACTAAGGAGCACATTTATATTTATATATAAATGTATTATGTATTTATGTAATATATTTATATATAAAAGTATTTATATTTTACCAGTAAACAGGTAGAAAATATGATTTAAAAAAATTCTCAGGAATAAACTTAATGACAGATGTTAATATTTTTGCATAAATTAAACCTCAAAGCCTTATTGGAATACTGAGAATGTATAAGAAGTTATCTACCAAATGCAGAGCTGTGACATATTCTTGGATGTGGTAGATGGCTATTCCATGTTTTATTTTCTAGTTTAATCCCAAATAAAATGTCATGAAGAGTAAGTTTTAGATACAAAAAGAAATATGTCTAATAAGATACAAACAGATCTACGCACAAGCAAATGCTGGTTAAAATAAACCAAAGAATATTTGGAAATGTAGCCAGGCTCAAAATCAAGTGAAAGAAATCATCACAAGACAAAAATGAAGGACAACATGCAATATCAGAGCTGTGAGCAGGGACTTCTGCCAACATCCCCATGGGGTAATTGAACATACATTGAGATCTTAACAGCTTCTTTGTGTTTTGTTTTTATTTTTGTTTTTGTTTTTAAAGTTTATTTATTTTGAGAGAGAGAGAGAGAGAGAGCCCCCATAAGTGGGGGAGGGGCAGAGAGAAAGGAGAGAGAGAATCTCAGCATGCTCAGCATTGTCAGTGCAGAGCCTGACGTGTGGCTCAAACTCATGAACTCTGAGATCATGACCTGAACTGAAGTCAAGAGTCTGACTCTTAACCAAATGGGCCATCCAGGCGCCCCTTGGTTTGTGTTTTAGATGCACAGAGAAGGAGAAATGTGTAGCCATAGGTCTCAAATGCCTAGGAAACTACTACTAAGCTTCTTGCCTAAAACCAGAATCATAAAGGGCTGTCCCATCCCTGAAATGAATACCAGAAAAGCTTCATTCACTGCCTCTAGGAAGTAGCAAGGAAGTTTATCTTCCATTAGCTTGTCCATGGGTAAAAAATACCCTTGAGAAATGAAGACTTCAGGGGTGCCTGTGTGGTTCAGTTTGTTGACTGTCCAACTCTTGAATTCAGTGCAGGTTCCCAGTGTTGTGGGATTGAACCCCACGTTAGGCTCTGTGCTGAGCATGGAGCTTGCTTGAGATTTTCTCTCTCTCTTACTCTTCTCCTCTCCCCTTCTTGCGCTCTCTTAAAAATTTTTTTCAGAATTGTGTCAGTTGCATATGATGCATTTAAAGGGTCGAGAAATTAAGAGCCAGTGAAATACCTGGGACTTGCAATATTGTGCAAGAAACTGCTATGGCAGACATTTCCATAGTCCAGAGGACTTTTGACTTCACAAGAAAGGAATACAGAATGACAAGACGAAGATAACTCATAGTGAATGAACCATTGTGGGAGACAGTCACAGATCCAGTAACTAGAAGAACTTAGATGCTTAGAACTAGAAATAACAAAAGGCTGAAAGAAAATTTACCGTCAGTTTATTGAAACTATTCAAAGAGAAAAAGAACCAAAATGTATAAAAGATAGGAACCAAAAATGTATGAAAAGAATTAGAAAGTTTGGAAAGGTCTCACTACAAAAAGTCCCTATGTAAAAAAAACATTCTGAATGCAAAGGCTGAACAGTAAACAAGACACAAATGAAAAGTGAATTCATGAACTGGACGACAAGTCTGGGGAAGTCACTTAGAATGCATCATTGGGAGAGAAAGTGGTGGAAAACATTAAAATATAAGTTAAGGGATGTGGAAACCACAGTGAGAGCCCATGTATATTTAGTAGGCAATCTTTTCATTGGTCTTGGCTAAGAATTTTCTAAAGTTGAATAAAAACATGAATTCTCAAATTGAGGGAGTACTTTGAGTCTTAAGCAGGAAAAAAATGAAAACAAATGACACTCAGAGAAATCATGGTAAAGTGGCATGATCTTAAAAGATAAAATTATTATAAAAGCTCACAGAAAGAAAATAAAGACTACTTATAAGAATACATTTTATTTATTTTATTTTATTTTTTAAGAATACATTTTAAAAAGGCAGCACACTTCTTATCAGTGATGATAGATCTCAAAATATAAGGGGATCATATCCTCAAAATGCTGAAGGAAAATAATGTTGAATAATTTAGATTTTTAAATGTGTGTTATTTCATTACAATCTACTCTGAATAGGTTAGGCTCTTCTGTGGGTTAGTCTAACACAATGAAAGTTCATTTCTCATACTTTCCCAGTTTGCTGCAGGTAACTCCCCACGTTAACATTTTTCTGTGCTCTGACTCTTTGATTTTGACTGCTCCAATCTCTTGGTTCTAGGACCTCACCATGAAACCTTTGTGCTTTCTGCATCAGGAAAGGAAAGGACATGGAGAGCTTAGACCTGTTTCTTTTCTGCCCAGAACTGACAAGTCACTTCCATTTGCAGATCACTGGCTGGAACTAGTCAATTAGCCCCATCTAATTAAAAAAAAACTTAATGTATATTTATTTATGAGACAGAGGGAGACAGAGCGCGAGTGGGGGAAGGGCAGAGAGAGAGGGAGACACAGAATCTGAAACAGGCTTCAGGCTCTGAGCTGTCAGCACAGGGCCCGATGCAGGGCTCGAACCGATGAACTGCGAGATCATGACCTTAGCCAAAGCCGGACACTGAACGGACTGAGCCACCCAGGCGCCCCTAGCCCCACCTAATTTTAAGGAAAATTAGCATTGGAAAGTGTTGTCTTTCAGTTGCCTGGAAAGAGAGGCAAATCAGATATGGTAAGCACAAATAATGTCTACCGTAGTGGAGCTCTCTTGACATCACATCTTCAGTTCACTCTTCTTTCCAAACACTGAGCCTACTAATCTCCTTCTTAGCCGAGAAAACATGCATGTTTTATGCAGTCATCGCATCATGGTCTAAGCCCAGGATCTCTGGAGATGCAAAGTAGTCCCTATTTGGAAGTCATTTAGATCCAGGTATAGCTCTTCTTGGCCCAGGGAACTATGATTAAAAAAAAATTCTAATGCTCGCTTCAGCAGCACATATACTAAAAAAAAATTCTAAACCCTTAGGGGCGCCTGGGTTGCTCAGTTGTTTAAGCATCTGACTTTGGCTCAGGTCATGATTTTGCCATGAGTTCGAGCCCCACGTTGGGCTCAGTGCTGACAGCTCAGAAACTGGAGCCTGCTTTAGATTCTGTGTGTCTCTCTCTCTGCCCCTCCCTGGATCACACACACACACGCTCTCTCTCTCTCTCTCAAAAATAAACATTAAAGAAGATTTAAAAAAAAATTCTAAACCCTTGGGGCACCTGGGTGGCTCAGCTGGTTGAGCATTGGACTTCGGCTCAGGTCATGACTGCGGGATGTTTTTAATGAGGCCCTGATGTGATTTCTAAAGGCACCCCTTACCCATATTTTTCTCTAGCCTCTGGCTCTACCTTATGGAGAGTTGCTTCCCTTTTGTTATTCCTCTTGTTCATACCTAAAGTGCTGTCATGAAATGTGCCCTCCTTGGGAGGTACACTTCTTGCTTATCCTGCTACCTGCTCATAGAAAGTTGGATGCTCGAGGGTTATTTTAAATCTTGAACAGTCACAAGAATTTATAGTTCAAGCTTTTAGTATAACTGTGTCAAAATTTATTAAGCTTCATTTTTATTTGATTGAAGTCAGTGCCGTATGCCAAGTATTACCCCTAGAGTTCTTTTCAAAGTAAGATTCTCCAGATATGCCCTATATCTTCACTTTCTTCTTTGCATATCTTTTTCTCTTCCAACTTAATGAGAGCTAAAATGCAGATGTCAGGCCTCTGAGGAATGGATAATCCTTTATTCTTACCTCTGCACTGAGTAATTTTATCCAATTGGAAAGTTTTATTGGAGGTTTTTCCCTCAATGCCTTTGTTTCAATTTTACATTGTATTGCTCACAACACAAGAAGATTTTTTCCAATGTTGCAAAGTTCTGGATTTCTGAATTGCTGGACTTCATAGACAGGTGATCTGAGTTTCAAAACCATGAACTTAAACTGGTACCAGTCTGCAAATTTGTATGATTATCTTGAGCTTTGCTCAGGATTTTAGATGTAATTCTGGAGAAAACAAATAGCTGGATTGATCCAGGCCATGGGTTATCAGCCTGTTGTATTAGGAAAATAATTGGGTAAAAGACTTGAGTGTATTTATGAAATAGTGTCATACACAATGGAGTAAAGAATCTACGGTGAACTAAGACCCATAGCAAAGGGTCTGTAGAAAAGAAATAAGGAATTTAAGATTGGTTGTCTCTGTGGAAAGGAAGACAAGTAGCTTTCTTTTCTTGGACCCTGGCTCTACTTGCATGCAAGTTGACTGAATGCAGAATTGGGCAGCTAGAATTGTCATTCCAGAAGGTATATTAATTTAGCAGCACAGAAACCAGCATGAAATACTGATGTACTGTGCCCCATCTTCCTCCCAGAGGAATTTGAATTCTTCATGGAAGATAATACTGTTCTTCCTGGGTGTGTTGCTATCGTTTACTGTCTGCTTTTATCCTCAGATTTTCAAGAATCCAAAATATTTCCAGCTTCCTGGACCACAAAGACAAGACTAAAGAGACAGAGAATGTAAAAAAGAGTATACCTTTGGCGGGTATCACTATCAACAGTCCATCTCAAATATTTAGAGAAAGCACCACCATGTGGTTAACACACGATTATATATGTGTTACTGTGTTAGGTATGAAAACTAAATCCGAGATATTGGAGGATTAACAGTAGAAAATAATATCTTGACACAGGAACCTGATACAGTGTGATATACATCATTCATTAATGGCTAGAAGGTAATCTTTTTCTCCAAATTTTCTGTAAGGAAGTTCATCTACTTGTTATCCCTTGAGATAATAACATACTTTTTAATATTTTATAGGTTGCAGTCTCCTGAAATATACCCTTGGAAGTTTATCTTCCAGACTCAATCCCTGATCCACCTTAATGCAAAATAGTCTAAGATTGGCTTTCTGCCATATTGTACAGCATCCGTGAGCCAGTAGGCCAATAGCTCTCATAGCACAGCCTGGTTGGAGTCAGGTAGAAAAAAAGGGGGAGGTGCATAGTGTGCAGTAATCAGGGTCTAAGCAATGTCTATGTTTCATTCTTTGTTGCTTAGACCCAAAGTGCAAGAGGAAAATCAAACTCTGTATCATTCTACTAAAAAAATAGAAACGTTAATGACAAAAGAAGGGAAATAAAAAGTGTGCCCTGGGCTATTCCCAAGACTAGGATGAATAAAATAATTGCATACTGTGTAACTCATCTTTAAGTCATATCTTTCCACCTAATTTAGAGCTGTTGTTATTCAGCAACAAAAGGTATGCAGCTTCCTGTTGCCTATAGTTATTTTTTTTATGTTTATTTTTATATTTGAGAAAGAGAGAGAGAAAGAGAGAGAGAGAGAGAGAGCACCAGCAGGGGAGGGGCGGGAAGAGATGGAGACACATTGTGAAGCAAGCTCCAGGCTCTGAGCTGTCAGCACAGAGCCCAACGTGGGGCGGGGCTCAACCCACGATCGATGAGATCATGACCTGAGGTGAAGTCGGATGCTTAATGGACTGAGCCACCCAGGTGCCCCTTCCTGTTGCCTTAGTAAACAAAAAAATCTTCAGTGTTGTCCTGAGTATAATCATATCTATTTAAGCTAGTATCGTAAATGTAGTCAGTCACGTTCAACACAGATGGATTCCATGTGATACATTAAGTCATCAGACCTGTGGCCCAAGCCAGAACAAGTGTCCTTTGTATTCAGTCAGCTATTTCAGGAGTTAGGTTTGTCTCGGCTTTGTCTTTCCCATGTACTACCTGTCTAGTGGGAGTAAATCATTCTGTTCCCCTTATAAATCCGGTGGGAGAATGTCAACTCTGTTATGAAGTCAAGAATCGGTATAGATTCACATTAGGACATCCTATCTTGTCACTATGCATAAAAGGCCATTTTTTTTTTCTAGTTCTTGATCTCTGAAAGGAATACAATTAATGAGAATATTGGATTCACAGAAACCTCTGAGTCAGGATGTCTGTGGATGCCAGCATTGTGATTATGGCTTCATCACTTGACAATCAGAGATGATTTTTAAGAGTTCCCACATGAGCATATATTGCACATTACAATTTTTTCTTATAATCTTGAATCAGCTGAGAAATCTTGTTAATTGCTTAAGCTACTCCAGGCTTGTTTGGATGGAATATCACCCTGAAACCTATTAGCTCACTTCTCTCTCAGCATGGCCAGTTATACAGGCCTGAGCGTCAATTCCAGAAAAGTTATTTTTTAGGATGTCATTCAACATTTCATCAAGTCCCATCACACTTGGTGCCTTGAAAATATCCTCTATAATCTTTCTTCCCCCCGAAGCGTGTATAAACAAATCTAATTCCTTGTTAGATGCTAATTGCAACTGCCATATAACTGGGCCTCTGAAACTTTCTAAAAACATTATCCATATGTCAAGGTCCTCCCCTAACTGCCTAATTATCCTAATGAGAGGCTTATTTTTTTCTTCCTCCTGCTGACTACACCCCATCTATTTTGCAAGCTAAATATCCACTATAAAAATATCTTCAGGATGGTTCAAGATTACCAGCAGCGTTTCAGTGATAATGACTGTAATAGGTTGCCTTACAAAGCATCATTGGTATAGGTCTTGTGAAGCTGGAAAATCTCCCTCATCTTTGGTATGTTTCTAAATTAACTCATTTTACTTAGTAGTTAAGAAACCTTCTGGAAAACAAATAAACAAGTCTGTGTGACATCTGTCAATGCTTATGCATATCAGAACATCCCTGGAAGACTTTGGGTGTATGTATGAGAATGCTGTGATGCAAAATTTCAAGGAAGAATGTAGGGGCTCTTGTTTTAACTTCACTCAGTGTAATGGATGCTGTAGTATGTTGCCAGGACCCCTATTATAGAACCTTCCCCCAGCTGCCAAAATATTGACTGCCAATGTCTCACAGCTGAATTTGCTTCCTTGGCCAACTCCTGGCACCAAAAATCTTGGGTTAACTCCCTGTCTAGAAATTGCCCTCAGTGGAGGGGAGCTGCCTTGGTCAAGATTATACCCTGATCCCTGTGGGGTTGGCTGAGGCTCTGTGGCAAACCTCTTAGTTCTTTTTCTCCCATTGTCTACAAATCCCTCTTGCTCCACTTCCTTATAGGTGATAAAGGATGGAGATCATATCCCCAATAGACGTCTTGTACACAGATCTCTGGACCTGAAATAAGTGGATATTGTAGGAGTCGTGCTGCTGATATTAGAGCAGATATTGGAAAAAGGGAACACTCAGATATTTCGAGGACTATTGGACTATATGGTCCCAGCTGACCTTGATACCTCGGCTTCCAAAGTGTCATCATGATCCCTGGATTAGAATCAGAGCATAGGTGCACCAGGTATTAAATAAAGTTCTGGCATAAGTTTATCAGAGTGAAGTTAAGCATCTTGATGAAAGACATTCATGAAATACATGCTAATATATTTAGTATATATGCTAGTATATATGCCAGAGTCCAAGCTGAAATTTTATTGCAAATCTATCTGGTTCCACATGACATCCTCTCCCAGTTTTTCCCCCTCTCAAAGTTTATAGGTGCAACATGGACCTAAGAACTATAAAAACTAAATCATACATTGAGAAGAATAATACCATTTCAGCTGACATAAGAATTGATGGCCTCTGGTTTGCTTTTTAGAAGTTTAGAGCATTTCCCTGAAGAGAATAGATAAGTAAAAATTAAAATTCATGTAAGATGAAAGATGAAGGGATATGTGATCAAAGTCCATAAATCATGAAAGGTACACACAGCTTTGCCCAAAACAGAAGTACCAGGAGATTTGGGATTGGTCTTAGGCTTTTTAAAGGAAGGCACAACTTACGATAGTTATATTCCTCTTTACTGCAAAGATAGATATTAAGTGTGGAATGTGGATATACTCAGGAAGATGTTAGTATTCCTGAATATTTATGTCTGTCTGATACACCCTCTTAGGTGACAGGAGTCCCAGAGTGTTAGAGACAGGCTGTGACACAATGCTCTGAGACCTTAGCCTGGTGTGAAGGCGGGGGATAGACAGTGCTGGGGGGAATCAGAGAGGCCGCAGGGGCAAAAACAAAAGCAAAAGTAAGTTGTCAGAGCAAATGTCAGAACTTAGCAGAATCTGGATACCAGAAAAACGGGATGGCATTCTGGGGAAAATGCCCAGGGATAAGGCTGAAGGCAAAACTCACAGGAATTCCTTGACTCAAGGGACTAAATAACTGGCCCAACACCTCCCTTGCAAGAAAAAGAGAAATCTGTAAAAGGCCTAGCAGGAGAGAAGGAACTCAGAGCTTGCTCTCAGGTCTCAGTAGCTGATGAGAAACATGGAAATGCTTTTGAAGAATTTTGTTTTATCCCCCAAATTTGTGTAAATTTTGAATTTTAAAAATAATATTATTATGTTTGTTTTACTGTTAAAAAGTGTTTTGTTCCTGATAAATTTTGAAATAATATTATGCCTCCAAGAAAACGTGTCATGTATGTTTTCCCTCGTGACAGCTAGCACTTTAAGGGATTTCTCCCATCATTTCCAAAGAACAGAAGGTAGTGTTTTGGATATTGGATCTTATTGGGGCCATATATAATTGCTGTTAGTGTGTCTGCTCTCTGTGTCCATTCTTCCTTCTAAACACTGCTCTGATTTTTTTTTGTGTGTGGAATTACTCTTTCACGTTGGTACAGTCTAGTGGGGATTCTAGTCTGGTGACCAGACTTCATTACCCAAGAGGTAGGCCCTGGACATAAAGTTGGCTAAAAACAAATTTCTATCCTGGATTTAATTTTTACACAGAGTGGTTTAAATCAGTGAGCATTTGTTGATCCTATTGGCACATCCGCTGACTGTTAGAAATCTATTTTGAAGGGGCGCCTGGGTGGCTCAGTCGGTTGAGCGTCCGACTTCGGCTCAGGTCATGATCTCGTGGTCCGTGAGTTCGAGCCCCGCGTCTGGCTCTGTGCTGACAGCTCAGAGCCTGGAGCCTGTTTCAGATTCTGTGTCTCCCTCTCTCTCTGCCCCTCCCCCGTTCATGTTCTGTCTCTCTCTGTCTCAAAAATAAATAAACATTTAAAAAAAAAAAAGAAATCTATTTTGAAGAGTGACAGAATCAAAGAGTAATAGGAAACTTCTGTACTTCAGTTGTTGACAGATCAAATCAAATAAAAATAAGCATTTAGAGAATTGGAGATAATAGATCTGAATATGTGTGTTAGTATGTGTTTGTCAGATGCAGTATGCAAGACAAATGAAGTGCACCTTCTTTATGTTTTTATTTTTATTTTTGAAATCCACTTTATTAATCTTAGAAAATTTTTAATGAATTGGTGATACACTGAACCGTAATAAAAGTTATAATAAATTTGGAAAAAGGGATATACTACATTTTATGACAATAAAACAATAAAACTTGAATTTTTTCATTTAAACGTTTTTTAAGTTTATTTTTTTTATTTTGAGAGAAAGAGAGAGAGAGAGAGAGAGAGAGAATGAGTGTAAGAAAGGCAGAGAGAGAGGGAGAGAGAATCCCAAGCAGGTTCTGTGCTCTCAGCACAGAGCCGGATGCAGGGCTCAGACTCACGAACCATGAGATCATGACCTGAACCAAAATCAAGAGTCAAATGCTTAACTGACTGAACCATCCAGGCACCCTGAAAATAACCTTAAAATTTAAATAAATAAGCTAAACAAACAAAAGAAACTAAAGAGTTAATTGGAAATAGAAGTTACTACTTTTCTAAACAAGCATTATTGAAATTAGAATTCAAAATTGTTTGCATTATTTTCAGGAAGGTGAACATAAAACTCCACATATCAAGATGTATGTGGTCCAGTCCAAACTGTTTACAGAAGAAAATTAATAGTTACATACTTTTAATTATTAAATATTATAAGAAATAAATCAAACATCCTTTAAGCAAGTTTTAAAGGAGTAGAATTCCATGTGTGCAAAAACCCATAGAAGTAATTTCATATGAACTGAAGAGTAAAAGGTCATCCTATGTTATGAAAATACAATTGTTTTTTTTTTTTTACCCAGCTTGAACATTATTGTTCATTTAAAAAAAATTTTTAATATTTATTTATTTTGAGAGAGAGAGACAGAGCATGAGCAGGGGAGGGGCAAAGAGAGAGGGAGACACAGAATCTAAAACAGGCTCCAGACTCTGAGCTGTCAGCACAGAGCCCGAGGCGAGACTTGAACCCACGAGGGATATCATGACCTGAGCTGAAGTCGGTTGCTCAACCGACTGACCCACCCAGGTGCCCCAAACATTATTGTTAATTTTTATTCATCTTTCTTGATTGCTAGAAAATTCTTTCATATTTTCTTCTTAAAATTAAAAAATTGTGTCAACTTATTTTTGCTTTCATATTAGATAAATAAATTATTCAAAAAAATTTTTTCAATGTTTATATATTTTTGAGAGAAAGAGAGAGAGAGCATGAGCAGAGGAGGGGCATAGATAGGGGGAGACACAGAATCTGAAGGAGGCTCCAGGCTCTGTGCTGACAGTTCAGACATGGGGTTCGAATCCATGAACCACGAGATGATGACCTGAGCTGAAGTCAGAGGCTTAACCAACAGAGCCA
Organism: Prionailurus bengalensis; assembly: GCF_016509475.1. NCBI lineage: Eukaryota > Metazoa > Chordata > Mammalia > Carnivora > Felidae > Prionailurus > Prionailurus bengalensis. Next base: position 54,735,865 of record NC_057359.1, on the reverse strand, counting down.
CCCAGGGGCCCTGATAAATAGGTTATTCAAATGATATTTTGTATTTATTTCTCCATCTATATGTTCGTTTTTGTTCACCATGACTTCAGAAATTGTATGGAATGGGAAAAATGTTTTATCCTTTTTAATATCTTTGTTGGCATTTTAACTAGCACAGGGGTTGATTATGCATATTTCTAAGGTCAGAATGCATTTACCCTTCTCTTACCTTACTCTTCCCAGTATTTATTTCTGAAAACACATTGTACCAGTAATGGCATGTTTCAAGAAAAGCCCATTAATAAGAACTAAGAATTCTATTTTTTTATTTTATAGGCTAGGGAAACACTCAGTAGAGGAGTTTTAATAGAACAATGACATTGCGCTCTTCAAAAACTGGCATTAGTCTTTGTCTAAAAGCTCACATAACCCAAATCCAATTCAGGTTGCTTTAAAAAGTTTAATGTTCCATTTACTGCACTACAACATTTTCTTTCTAATTGAAATGCTTCCAAATGGGTAAAATGGAGGTGTTAATATTAGAAGTCTTTAAACCCACAGCTAATATCATCCTCAATGGGGAAAAACTGAGAGCTTTTCCTGGATGGTCAGGAACAAGAGAGATGTCCGTTCTCACCACTGTTGTTTAACATGGTACTGGAAGTCCTAGCCCTAGCAATCAGACAACAAAAAGAAATAAGCATACAAATTGGCAAGGAAGAAGTAATAGAACTTTTACTATTTGCAGATGACTTGCTACCCTCAAAAGAAAACCTGAAAAATGCTAAAAAATTGCTAGAACTGATACACAAATTTAGTAGTTGCAGGATATAAAATCAATGTACAGAAATATGTTGCATTTCTATACATCAAAAGTGAAACAGCAGAAAGTGAAATCAAGGAATCAATCCCATTTACAATTGTACCAAAAACTATAAGATACCTAGGAATAAACCTAACCAAAGATGTGAAAGATCTGTACTCTGAAAACTATAAACACTGATGAAATAAATTGAAGAAGATGACACAAAGAAATGGAAAGACATTCCATGTTCATGGATTGGAAGAACAGATATTGCTAAAATGTCTACATTACCCAAAGCAATCTATATATTTAAGGTAATCCCTGTCCAAATACCAACAGCATTTTTCACAGAAGAACAAACAATCCTAAAATTTGTATGGAACCACAAAAGACCTCGAATAGCCAAGGCAATCTTAAAAAAGCAAAGCAAAGCTGGAGGCATCATAATTGTGGACTTCAAGTTATATTATAAAACAGTAGTAATCAAAACATTACTGTACTGGCACAAAAATACACATGGATCAATGGAACAGAACAGAAAAGTCAGAAATGAGCCCACAACTGTGGTCAATTGATGTTTGACAAAGCAGGAAAGAATATCCAATGGGAAAAAGACAAATATTGGGGAAACTGGACAGCAACATATAGAAGAATGAAATTGGACCATTTTCTTTCACCATACCCAAAAGTAAACTGAAAATGGATGACAGACCTAGGCGTGAAACCTGAAACCATAAAAATCCCAGAGGAGAACACAGGCAGTAACCTCTTTGGCATTGGCCAGCTGTAGCAACTTTGTTCTAGATATGTCTTCTGAGGCAAGGGAAATAAAAGCAAAAATAAACTATTGGGCGTTGATCAAAATACAAAGCTTCTACACAGTGAAATAAACAATCAACACAACTAAAATGCCACTTGTGGAATGGGAGAAGATATTCTCAAATGACCTATCCAATAAAAGGTTAGTATCCAAAATATATGAAGAACTTATATAACTTAACACCCAAAAAATGAATAACCCAATTGAAAATGGGTAGAAGACATGAATAGACATTTTTCCAAAGAAGACATCCAGATAGCCAACACACACATGAAAAGATTCTCAACATCACTTATCATCAGAGAAATACAAATCAAAACCATGATACCACCTCACATCTGTCAGAATGGCTAAAATCAACAACACAAGAAACAACAGGTGTTTGTGAGGATGTGAAGAAAAAAGAACTCTCATGCACTGTTGGTAGGAATGCAAATTGGTGCAGCCACTGTGGAAAACAGTATGGAGGTTCCTCGAAAAGTTAAAAATAGAACTACCATATGATCCAGCAATTGCACTACTAGGTATTTACCCCCAAAATACAAAAATACTAAATCAAAGGGATGCATGCCCCTCGATGTTTATAGCAGTGTTATCTACAATAGCCAACATAATAGAAATAGCCCAAGTGGCAATGGACTGATGAATGCATAAAGAAGAAGTAGTATATAAGAAGTAGTATATATATACTACTATATATATAGTAGTATATACTATATATGTGTATGTATATATAGTATATACTTATATACTACTTATAGTATATAAGTATATTACTATATATACTGTATATACTATATACTATACTTCTATAGTATATAGAAGTAGTATATATATAGTATATACTGTCAGTGCAGAGCCAGATACAGGGCTTCATCTCATGAAATGTGAGATTGTATGACCTGAGCCAAAATCAAGACTTGGACTCTTAACTGACTGAGCCACCCGTGTGCCTCAGGTTAAAATGATTTTTTTAAAGTGCAGTTTATTTGATAGGCTGAGTATTTCCAAACATGGAAATCATGAACAAAGCCCCATTTATTCTTGGTGGATAGAATAGTGAGGTGGTGGGAAGCATAATACAATGAGTGCATTCAGCCATACCTTCACAGTCTTTGTATTAAAGCTTGACGACTTGCCCAACACTGTATTAAGGTCTAGATTTACAAATATGTAAACCAGTCCCTATTATTATGAGCTTTATAATCTGAGGATGGAAGTTTAGACAAATGATCATATAAATGTGTCATGATATATATATACATACATACTAAGACATATATCACCTACCTGGGGAGGTCAAGAGTGGTTTCTGTGACCAGGTAACATTAGAACTTCATTGGTGGGAGAAGTGGGAAATAGGAAACTTTTCAGGCAACTGCAAATAGTTTGATATGGCAGAGTTAATGCCTTTTGAGAAATGACTGAAGGAATGCAGAATGATGAGCCTGGAAAAGTTTTGATAAATGTTTTTAAATATTGACAGCAAGTTCACCCCTGAATATTACTGTTGTTGTTGATATCAATACTAAATGCCATCCTGTCTTAAACCTTATTAAAACAAACAAGTTTTTGAAAATCGGGAAAGGTCATTTAAATTGCAATATATTTTGGCTTTTGCAAGACTAAAGGAGACAGGGAAATATGGCTGTTGAAAGCTCTTTCTATGGGGTTGGATAGACCTGGGTGAGAATCCCAGTGCTGCCATTTTGTGAAACCCTGCACAAATACTAACCCTCTTTAAGCAGGTTCCAGTTTCCTCACGTGGATGATGGGGCAAAAGATGTTTTCTCCATAAGACTAATAACATCTCCTTCCAGTTTTCAGCACAAAATTCGTGCACAAAAATGCTTGCTATTTTTATGATGTGAAGCTGTATTTCCACTGGTCCTTGATTCCAATTCACATTTTGGTATCTGTTAAAAAAAAAGTAACAGAAGACAAGTTTTCCACTTATAAATAACTCTTCCTCATACCACAGAAAAATAAATAATTGCCGTACTTGTATGTGTAAATGTGATATGCAATAAAAGATAAATGCTTCATTATAAATATTTCTTGTGCACTATCACATGCATTAAAAATACTTTTAGTGCATTAAATATATTTCAAAATATAGAAAATGACTTTTATGTCTTTAATGAACAAACATGTATAAATATCCACCTGCATTATGAAACAAAAGGATTGTATTTGAAGAAAACATTAATGATAATGCAGATAAAATGAGTTAGGAGGTCTGACAAAATAAAAGGTCTCAATGTAATCGTTTATTATATAAAATTATGAGGCTTATTTTTAATATAACTTTTTTCTTAACGTAAGTTTTGCTTATTTTATGATTATTAAACACCCAGACATTAATGACAGTTTGAAACATATGGAAAATTACAAAGAAAATACAACCAGTAAATCTAACACCAAACAATAGCCATTCTTGAGTTTTCATTTTTATTTTATTTTTTTATTTTATTTTATTTTTAATGTTTATTTTTATTTTTTGAGACAGAGAGAGACACAGCATGAGCAGGGAAGGGGCAGAGAGAGAGGGAGACACAGAATGTGAAGCAGGCTCCAGGCTCTGAGCTGTCAGCACAGAGCCCGACGTGGAGCTTGAACTCACAAACTGTGAGATCGTGACCTGAGCTGAAGTCGGACGCTTAACGACTGAGCCACCCAGGCGCCCCTTGAGTTTTCATTTTTAAATATTTATTATCCATTACTGCTGTACTGTCAAATACCAACATTATAAATACGTATTTTTATGTAATTATTATATAGGTAAGGATGGACTCATTATGCTGCCATAAGAACCCTGAATCTCAGTGTTTTAAAATAAAGGACTTTAAAAAAAATGTTTATTTAATTTGAGAAAGCATGAGAGTGGGAGGGACAGAGGGAGGAGGGGATAGAGGATCTGAAGAAGGCTCTGCACTGACACCAGTCAGCCTGATGCAGGGCTTGAACCCATAAACCGTGAGATCATGACCTGAGCTGAAGTTGGACACTCAACTGACTGAGCCACCCAGGTGCCCCAATAAAGGACTATTTCTTTTCTTTTCTTTTTTAATGTTTATTTATTTATTTTTGGGTGCATACGCGTTCAAGAGAGAGAGAGGGTAAGAGAGTGTGAGTAGTGTAGGGGCAGAGAGAGAAGAGAGAGAGAATCCCAAGAAGGCTCCCAAGCTGACAGCATGCAGAACCTAATGTGGGGCCTGATCTCACAACTATGAGATCATGACCTGAACTGAAATCAGGAGTCAGGTGCTTAACTGACTGAGCCAGCCAGGCACCTCAGGACTATTTCTTGCTCTTGCCATACATGAGCTGCATTAGTTGTCCTCTGTATCACCCTAAAGGTTCTTGGGATGACATAGCAGCTGCTTACCATCTGGGAAATTGCCAGTCTCTATGAGGGAGAGAAAGAGAGAGTGTGGAAAATGGTGCACTGGTCCTTAGAAGTTCCACGTAAGAGTGATACATATCACATCAGCTCCTTTCAAAGCCGAAGGCAAGACATCTAACTCCAAGGGGGCCAGTAGTTGAATCCACTATTTGCCTGGAATGAGAAAGAAAAAAAATTTTGTGAAGAGTTTTTACTTCCTACTAAAATTGTTTTACAAGTATGTGAGAATATTGGCAATTATCTATGAAAATAAAATAGAGGCAAGAAAAGTGTAAAGTATAAGGAATGATTCGAAAAATTTTTGTAAGCACTCATGCAACCTCATACTTCTAAGAAAGTCATTCTACCCTTTCCAAAAAAATCAGTTTTGCTCGTTTGACTTTTGCCTGCTTTCTGAAATATGTCCTGACTTTCCAGTTTCTTGACAAGCAATACTCTTGGTTTTTCTAAACCATATGTAACACTGACTCTAAATCTTGGCTTTTCCAAAATTTGTTACATAAGAATCTGTTATATGTGTTTATTACAGTTTAATTTATGATGTTCACATCCTGTGTTGAAGTCAGCTTTGCAATTCTTAGATGATAAATGGAAGTCACCAAAATTAAGAGAATCTATCTTATTGATGTTTTCTTTGTTTGCTGCTCTCTCCAGTAAAGATAATACCCTTCACACACACACACAAAAAGTTTGGGAAGATAGCGAATTGATTCTTTAAGTCAGCAAAAATAGGCAGTAAAGCAGCAAGACAGTGATATCCGATCATTCCTTCATTACTAACTTCTCAAGGTCAAGTATTTCCTTACTGCCTTTCATGCACTGCCGTAATTGACACATGTAAGAGTTGTTAGTATATTTCTGCTATCTTGAATTTCCTTACCCCAACATTGGTCTTACAGGTACTTTGGGATCCATGCCTCTCTGACTACAGTTGATCAAGAGGCAAGTGCTTGTTTAAGTTGGGCTGATCCTAGGACACCCTCAGTCTCCAGTTATAGTAAGTGGTCCAGAGATGCAAGGGTAGACACTTGTGTCTGGACTATCTGAATCTACCTATTGAGGGAGCCTGGGTGGCTCTGCTGGTTAAGCATCCTCTGTTGGTTTAGGCTCAGGTCATGGCCTTGTAGTTCATGAGTTTGAGCCCCAGGTAGGCTCTGCACTGGCACAGTGGAGCCTACTTGGGATTCTCTCTTTCCCTCTCTCTCTCTGATTCTTCCCCATGTGCACTGTCACTGTCTCTGTCTCACTCAAAATAAATAAGTAAAGTTAAAATAATTTGAATCTATTAGATTTTTAAAGGTGGAGCTGGAAGTGGAATGCCCTTGGCTTGCTGATGGCAAAAACTGAGCCACCTGTGTCAATAGTTATAGTTATGCTGGAAAAAGTGATTCTGAAAGACAAAGTCAACAGAAGAAAATGAGAATGAGAAAGAGAGATTTCTGATTGTTCTCGTGTCTGTTTTTGGGGTTTCATGTATTAATTGTTCCTGAGAGCTGAATTCTGCCTCCCCCTCCCTTTTGATTATGAGTCAATAAACTCATTTATTATTGCCTCAGTGGACTGAATCTAAGTTTATTTTACTTGTAACTAAGAGAAGGCTGAGAGACACTAATGCAGGCAGGCTGGGTCTGGGGACCAGAGGGGGTCCCACAGGACCAGTCAAGAGAGTCCCTGGCTGCACGCAGGATAGAAACCACATGTGAGCCAGCAGGAGGTGAAAGTTGAGTTTACTGAAGGTATAAGAAAGAGTGCAGATACAGACAGGAGTGTCTGTGAGACTCAGAAAGGAAAGGAGAGTGAGTCTTGTCTTTGCTCGGAGTCTGGGGTTTTTACTGAGGATTGTAGACTGGTGTAAATGTTGTCTCAGGCATCCAGGAGCTGTTTGGACAAAGATGAGGGCCCAGGTGTCATTCCTTTGAGCCAGCGGGTCTTGGCATTGAGATGTCTAGCACCAGTGGTTTGGAATGCGCGAAACCCTTAACTCCTTGTCTCTTACATGGAAGACATACACTATTTGCATTCTGGGCCATGCGTAAAGTGGGGGTACAGGTCCCAGCAAGATCGGAAGCTAGAAAAGGAAGCAGATTTTTATGGAGTTCTTCATTTTCCCTATCTCTATTCTGTCTTAGGTGCTATAAGGCCTCTCATGGAAAATAAACAAAAATTAATAATATAAGTATTTGCTAATTTCACCCAGGAATAGCAGAAAGTGTTTGTTTTAAACTGACTTTAAAGGGTAACATTTGGGGCGTCGGGTTGTCTCAGTTGGTTAAAGCTCTTGATTTCGGCTCAGTTCACAGTTTGTGAGTTCGAGCCCCATGTGGGGTTCCATGCTATCAGTGCAGAGCCTGCTTGGGATTCTTTCTTCCCCTTCTGTGTCTTCACTCTCTCTCTCAAAATAAATAAAATCAACTTTAAAAAAATGAAGGGTAATATAATTTTACTTTATCTCATAGTGAATTGGAGTTCACCATTGTCCAATCTTGTAGGGAAAAAGATACAAAAAAATTCTGAAAAAAGTTTTATAATTTACTTGAATAAAGAGACAAAAAATGACAAAGAGATACTGAGTTTCTAATTATAATAGTGTCTTTAAAAAATGTGTAGTCTTATGTTAGACTCTATGTCCTAAGCTATTTGCAGAAACACCTATATTTTCTTCAAAATAGTAAAGGAAGAAAAATCAGTCAGTGAATAAGGAAATATAAGCTTACATGTCTGAAGTTTCTTTTACTGGTAAACCTTTATGTAATTTATATATGAAAAAATATATTTTAAAATGTAAGTAAAAGCCATTTTGCTGTTTTTTACCCAAGGTTTGGGGAATCAGCAGTGGGAAAGCTAGGCCTAAGTAGTCATGAGTTTAATTTCTTATTAATTTGACTTCATTAGGTCACTAGGGTGGCATTTTGTCTAGGTGGTGTTGGGGGTAGTTGATCTACATTAGCAAATTGATTATAGATTACTTTAAAGAACAGAATAAAATAGACTAATTACTATTTGGGGAAATGGCAGTGTAGAATACCTATATTTGTTGATTAGTGTGCCCTCTTTTGCATTAGGAGCAATTATTTAAGGAACAAAGTCAGTTTTAGATGATAGTATAGTAAAACTTTGGATTGGGAGTAACTGGTTCTGTGAGTGTTCCGCAAGACAGCAAACATTTCTAATTAATTTTAACTTGATAAACAAGTGATGCCTTGCAATATGAATAGTACATGATGCCAATCGTTACATGGGATCCCAACTGAGCCAATGGTTCTTTTATCTCTCTCACTGTGTGGTTGTGGGTGATCGTCTCCCATGTGCAGATGCTTGGTCGCAGACTGCAGTGCTTGGCAGTAATCAGTGATTTTTCAGAATGTGGAAGGTGCCCACAACTGGTACTAGTGTATTTTTTTGTCAGTTCAGAGCATTATGGACAGTCCTTTGCTTTTCCGTACTAGAGTAAGCTTAGCAATGTGTTGTTTCATTCTAGGTCAGGCTGCCTGCGGATATAGACCCTTTCCTCTGCTGCCTTATTGCCAGTTACATTAAATGCAGTATTTGATACGAGTTTATTAATACTGTACTATAGTCAACATCCATGTGAGCGTATGCAATGGTCCCCCATGAAGAAAAAGGTTGAAAAGAAAGGCTGTAAGAAGGAGATGATTATGGTGGAAGTTAAGAAGGAAATCATCAAGATGTAAGAATAAGGTATGTGAGTGGCTGAAATTGCAAGACCTATTTATAAGAAGTCTACGTCTGCATCTTGTCTGAAGAGGAGGAGGAGAAAACGTCAGAGGAATCCCTCACTTCAAATGAGATTGGAGAAATGTGTAAAATGTGGGAAACAGTGCAAAATTTTGTAGGAAAGCACTGTAGCAGTGTGAGCTGTAGCAGTGTGAGCGATGAATCCGTGTAACGACAATACTATTTCTCATTTCCACGAAATCCTCAAAAGGAGGCAAAATCAAGTGTCATTGGATAGTTTTCTTGTTACAGTTGCCCGAAAAGAAAAAGATTCCAAGCAGATGGCAGTGATTCTGTTAGTGGTAGTGAAAGTTGTCTTACACAATAACCCTCCTCTCTCTTGTCTCCCTCACACCAGCCACAAAGGTTTTCAAAGGTAAGTGGAGGTTAATTTGTTTATTTTTCTTTTTCTTTTGTATTTTATTTATTATTTTGTATTATATTACAATATTTATATGACTGTTTTGTAATCAGTTTTACATGACTATTTTGGGTTGTGGAATGAATCATCTGAGTTTCCATTATTTCTTAAGGGGAAATTCGCTTTGATATATAAGTGCTTTGGATTACAAGCATGTTTCCGGAATGAATTATGCTCACAAACCAAGGTTTTACTGTATTTGGTAAGTAAAGGGTCAAAATAGCAGGATGGTTTTATATCACTTTATATGTTATATTTTATAATTCATGTAATTATAATGAACTAGAATAGTCTCATCAGCCAGAGTACTTCTCCCCTGATCAATCTTATTGGAACACAGACATTCTTCAGTAACTACTTGCAAATACTCTTTAATTACCCAAATCATTGGCATTGTCATATCCAGTATTATAGCTTATGTTTCATTAATTACATTTTAAATTGGCAATTTACCAACTGAATTAAAAGTTAGTATAACCCTATTACCATTATGTTTGCAAGTCATATTTTAATGAAGTTTCCTTATGGGAAGATAGTTACATATGGATAATCCCATGCACTACAGAAATAGTGTGATCTTTTAATCAAAGGTTAAATAAAAAGGTGATTTGAAAACATGAAGCATTGTCTAAATGCAATATGCCATTTATTCACTCCTGATTCCATAATCTAAGAATCTTGTATTTATTGGAAAGATCCTTTCCCCTTTTATTCTGATTAGTCTATTTTTATTCTCTGTATTAAATATCACCATGAAATTGACAATAAATATAATGAAGAATATCAACAAAGTAAGATACATAGTAGCCTGCCCGACTTAGAAAATGCTCTCTTGTCTATCTTTACTAACTCACATTTCAGTCAATAGATCACCTGTTCTATTGAAGTAGTTTTCTATGGTGTGATATCTGCAAAACGGATCCTACTTTTCTCGCACAGAAACAGAGAGATGAGTATTCACAGATATTCACACCAATAACATAACGCTTGAATTTGAAATTTCAATGCCTACTGTAAAAGCTTATATCATTGACATTGCTGATTAAAATGGTGAATTGTTTTTCCCTGAAGTGGTTAATACTGACGATATGCTTTTGCACACATCTGTGAGTTTTGCTATAAAAAGAACATACTGTCCAAAGAGTACCAAGAAATGATGTTTCTTCCCACCAATTTCACCTTTGTGCCCCACCAAATCCCCTTTAAGAAAACCAGTATAACAATTTTTGAGCTTGCAAATAGCTGAATTAAGAAATAAGTTTATGAGGTGAATTATGAGTGAATCTAGAGCACTTACAATCTAAATTGATTCATAAAATTCAATTTAAACTAATCTTTCATACACTCAGGCTTGCCACCAGATGACACAGGAGTCAGTAATAAAAGATAAAATTCTAGTGAAACGAATTGAAGATATAACTGAATACAGATGAATAGCCTGATACTGAGACCAGGGAAACTTTGAATTAGAGAATTATTTCTCTGCGTGAAAAGATCTTTCCACTAGTTTGTCATTGTAAAAAAATGATGAAATTGTAAAATTATATCTGTGAAATGCTCTTCCCTTAAACACATGCAAAGATAGAAAAAAGTAAGTTTTCCGCATTACTAGATTAATTACTATTAATAATGTTAATAGGAAATGTGGTTTTTGTGTGTGAACATCAATTTTTGTGGAGAAGTTATGGACATAGAGAAATGTGATTTTTCATTGCATTGCAATTAGGCAGTTGTTATTGGAGATATTATTCATAATAAAATTAATTTTAAAATGTTTATGACATGATTTTTGGTTCTAGATGGATTCTTTCTGAAGGCAAATTAAGTAGGTTTTTTCATTATCCATATTTTAATGGTCACCAAGTGAAATTCACAGGTCTTAAAGGACTTGCCTTAGGATACACAGGTGATGAGAGTAGAGTCTTTTCCTATACTGTGTGCAGTTTCCAACTCTAAAGGATCCTCAGAGCTTAAGCGATTTACTTTGCCAAGTTTACGTGGAATGGTGGCAGAATGAAGCTATTCCATAAAATGTTGAATATTTAGAAAAACAAAATCTCTAACTATTTAGGAAACATTTTCTACTAAAAGATCTTGTTTAGGCAGAGTCTGAGTCTACAATCTTGTTTACAGTTGAGTCCCTAATTAGTCATCGTAAGAGTGTTGTGACTTAGTCCTTCCATGCCTAACACAGAACTAGTCCTAACAAAGAACATCCTCCTTTTCTGTTTGAGGCCAAACTCAGCAGTAGGGTCTCTCTCTTGCAGTCCTTCTGCACTCCCATCACTGGAGTGGAATTAGCAGGAAATGACCCAGTTGTGAAGCAGCCACTGCTTCACTGCCATTTCACCTTCCTACTGCTGCGTTCCCCCGCAGCACCTACTTCTGGGCACTGCACATTTTCGAAGCGCAGCAGATGAGAATGTTGCTTTGGCTGAATCTAGACAACAGGCTATTTGAGCAGGGAAACTACGTGCTGGATGCCTGAGCTCATCACCTGAAAGACAGCCTTAACGTTTTTTCTTCTCAGGCAGGTAATATTTAAGTCAACTTGGTGGGATCTGATAGGTAGGCCAATTCTGCTATTTAAATCGGTCAAACAGCATCAGCTGCTTGCCTGAAGTCATGGATTTTAGAATTTAAGTATAAAATTTTTAGGTTTTAAGATGACAATTTGTTCCTATTACATTTTTATAAAGTCACTACTAGGATACATAGACCCTAATAATTTGGAAAAAATTCTGGAATCTGAAAAATTACTACATTTAAAATAGAGTGTTCTCATTTATTTTTAGGAATGTTTCTATTTATCAAGGATTCAGTCTGATATTCTAACAATATATTCTAACAATTATAATCCTGTTGGCAGTTTGTGGGATTAAAATATGGAAATAAATGTGGTTGGAAGTTAAATGTCATTTTCATCTTGGGACTAAGAAAAATAATTGTTCCGGTATTACCTTAAAAACACATATGTGATTTTAGTGAAAAAAAGAAAAAAAGGTATATACTTAATGGTCCCTGTTAGCAATCTCCAATCACGGTCTAATTAGTATGTGCCATCTATTATGTCATTACTTTCTGTTTTGTTTTGTGTTTTGCATAGAAGCTTTTTCTAATGTATAGCTTGGTTATAGGTAACAACATGGCGGCATTTAAGGTTTCAATTCTTCATAATTTCTGCTGTTCTCAATCAAAACTTTCTTTTTGGTTATTGTTTTTCTGAATATAGAATAGAAGTATGTTTATATTTAAAAATTGTTAAATGCAGATAAGCAAAAAATAAATAAATAAATAAATGCTTCCATTTACTACCAGCCATTCAGAGGTAACCATTGAAATACTAGATGTATGTCATCTGGTCTATGGCATATATTTTATTTTATTATTTATTTATTTATTTATTTATTTTTTCAACGTTTATTTATTTTTGGGACAGAGAGAGACAGAGCATGAACGGGGGAGGGGCAGAGAGAGAGAGAGACACAGAATGGGAAACAGGCTCCAGGCTCCAAGCCATCAGCCCAGAGCCCGACGCGGGGCTCGAACTCACAGACCGCGAGATCGTGACCTGGCTGAAGTCGGACGCTTAACCGACTGCGCCACCCAGGCGCCCCATTATTTATTTCTTAAAAAAATTTTTTTTAATGTTTATTTATTTTTGAGAGAGAGAGTGAGACAGAGCATGAGTGGGGGAGGGCCAGAGAGAGGGAGACACAGAATCTGAAGCAGGCTGCAGGCTCTGAGCTGTCAGCACAGAGCCCGACACAGGACTCGAACCACAAACCGTAAGAACATGACCTAAGCCAAAGTCCGACGCTTAACCGATTGAACCACCCAGGCGCCCCAATATATTTTATTTTTTCTAATAATTAAAAAAATATTTTTAAATCTTTATTTATTTTTGAGAGAGAGAGAGAGCGTGGGTGTGCGAGCAGGGCAGGGGCAGAGAGAGGGGGAGACACAGAATCTAAAGAAGCTGTCAGCTCAGAGCCGGATGTGGGGCTTGAACTCAGGAACAATGAGATCATGACCCGAATTGAAGTCATACACTTAATTAACTGAGCCACCCAGGTGCCCCAGGAATATATGTTATTTTAACCAAAAAACTGTATCTTAGCATATTAATTTTTGGACATCATTTTTCTTACAGTTAATTGTCAAGCTTTTTCAAATCAATGAATATATTTTAACTCTATTAATTTTAATGACTCAAAGTTTGACCATAATGTGGGAATCCAAGCAAAAACTATATATAGTGAGTTTTATGTACATAAAAGAACATAAGATAATAAGAAAGGAGGAAAGAGTAGGGCAGAGATCAGGGGCACATAAAGATATAAACTGTAGATGACATAGTTTTACCTCCCAACTCAGCAAGTGTTAGAATTTTTGAGCTTTTGAAATTTTCTCCTTACATTTTATTGGGGTTATATTCAATGTCCAGTTTATTAAAGTTATATTCTCTCTTGGAGTACTCTATTGTGTGTGGCTAGAATGAGCCAGCTGATGGTTGCAGCATTGCACCTAGATACCTCCTTGCTCAAAGTCATGAATCCATTGGGTACATTTTGTATCTTCTGAGTTATTATAGGTAATATTTTTAAGACAAGTTTTTGACTCTACATAACATGCTTTGTACTTTTCCAGCTTCCTATAATGGTTTTCTCATTATTCTTCATTCTCTTCATTCTCCTTTGACATTTGTTTGCCATGTTCTACTTAACCCCAAAGACAACCCTATATGTTTTAGACCATACTTCTTTTTCTTACAGTTTTCTAAATAGTTAACCATTTCCACAATAATGCTGCATGACAACCAAGCACAAAACATTAGTAACATTTAATAAAAATCTTTTTTTTTCTGATGTGACAGGCTATTTTAGGTCCTTTGCTCTTCCATATAAATTTTACATTGGTTTGCCAGTTTTGACAAAAAACGTTATAGTATTTTGATCAACATTGCACTGAATTTGTAGATCAGTTTAGAGAGAATTGGTATCTTAGCAATATTGTCTTCTCATTCATTAACATGGTATAACTTTCCATTTACATTATTTCTCTCAATAATACTCCATAGTTTTCAGTGTAGAGTTCCAGTATATCTTTTGTTAAAATTTATGTGTTGGAGATGCTATTACAAATCACATTTTGAAATTTCATTTTTAATTATTATTTGATAATCTATAGAAATACAGTTAAGCTCATATATATGTATATATATGTATGTATATATATATATATATATATACACACACATATGTATATTCTTTTTTTTTTTTTTTTTGGTCTAGTGACATTGGAAAATTCACCTATTAGTTCAGCTTTTAGTTTTTTTGTTTTTTGTTTTTTGTTTTTTTTTGGTAGAATCTGTTAAGAATTTGTATTTACATATCAATGTAATTTTTGAATAAAGATACTACTTCTTCCTTTCTGATCTTTATTAAAGGTTGTGATTATAGTGCTGTACATGTGGATATAATTATTAGAATCCTCTGAGTTTCCACCAATCCCCAGATTCCCTACTAATATTGTGGTCTGACTGTTCTCTGGGATTTATAATCTCATTCTGAATATAGAAAAATGGAAGCAGGGTGTGGGTGGGTTTACCCCTTTGGCACAGAAGAGCAGTTATATGATTTTCTGATTGACACAATCCCTAGTTTTCTGGGTCAGGAGCATGGATGGTTTGGAAGAACAAATATTTTTCTGCCTGTATTTTTAGGTCGTTTTTTATTTTCCCATAAATTGAAGCCAGTGTGTGTCATTTGCTGAATTCCGATTTGTTTTTCTAAACCTAGCCCTGTCAGCCTTGCAATTGTTGTCAATCCCTCCAAGATTATAGTGTTAGACTGCCTGATAGTTATATTTTTCTTTGTGGCTGTGGGTATTTATCTTTTTTCTGTCTTTGGACATTTTAGTGAGAAGTTGAAAGGAGCTACATTGGAGGTTGCTGAGCTAGTTGCCAGAATGAACTGGAAATACTATTTTTTATTGAAAACTAAATACCCAAGGTCGATTAATTCACGAATATGTTCTAATCCATTTATGTTTCAAGATGAGACAATATTAACTTCCTCATGGAAAGATTTTATTCCTAAAAATTCTGCTATTGTTAAAAGACTAATCACCTTTTCCTGATTATTTGTTATAATTGTGCTTCTTTTTTTAATTTTTTATTTTTATTACATTTTTTTTAACGTTTATTTATTTTTGAGCCAGACAGAGAGAGCATTAACACGGGAGGGTGAGAGAGAGAGTGAGACACAGAATCTGAAACAGGCTCCAGGCTCCAGCTCAGAGCCGACGCTGGGCTTGAACCCACGGGGGGGTGGGGGGGGGCTCGAACTCACCCATGGCGAGATCATGACCTGAGCCCAAGTGGGACGCTTAACCCACTGAGCCACCCAGGAGCCCCAAATTGTGCTTCTTATAGAAGCGCTTTCGTGGTGTAATATTCTATGTGTTTTAATTACCCACGTATTTCATAAGAGCCTGCCATGAGATTCTCATGCACTTTTAGGTAGAGGAAGGAAGGATGCAGAGTGGTGGCAGTGACATTGTATGCAGTTAATTATTTCCCCCGATGTTGCTTTGGGTAGAATATTTGAGGAAATATATCTTATAGAGAGCTCTTGAAAACACTTTTAGTATAAGATTATGTTAAAAATCTAATTTAAAAAATCCATGCAATATTCTTAGTTTTGTAAATGTCATAGGAAGCCAGAGGATTCTGCTAACGCTCTTATTTTGTTACCTGGATGGTCTCTAATTTACTGCAATTTATTGGCAGTGGGGAGTTGAGGAGAAGTGAGAGAGTTGATGGGAAGAAAGAAGAGGAAGCTCAAATCTTCTGACTTCCAAAGTCTCTGGAGTCATTGTCAGCTTTAGACCCTGAGGTCCCAAGGCAGAGTGTCCAAGAACCCTTGAAACTTCATTATGCATGTGTTTTCTCCTAAATATTGCCTTTATCATCATCACTTGAAAATAGATGACTTATCTTTCATAGTTTTTCAAAGAAATGCACCTTCCATTTCCATTACTACCCAACCAAAACCTGAAAAAATCTGGAGGAAGGAAATGCAGAAGGCTGATCCTCAAGGCACTTGCTTTTGAATGACACCCTTCATTTAACCGAAGCCCATATGTGTAAGGCTTAATAATAATGGCAACATGTGAAGGCAGAGTTGGAACATTATTTAGCAGTCTGTCATCATTTATAATTTCCAAGTAGTTTAAACTCAATATAATATACTCTTTTTTTTTTTTTTTTTTGTATTTTTCTGTTTCTCTAAGCAATTGCTTTCAAGGTCACAAAACTTTGGTCACATGAACTGCGGCAAAAAAAATGTAACCTGCTCAGTGAAATTTCATTTGCTAGGCTATCAAGTCAATCTGCTCATGTAGCTCAGTCACACAGGCCTTCTTGTTGTTCCTCTCGTTTCAAGCTGCCTGTCTACAGCAAAGTCTCTGCATGGCCTGTTCCCTCTTCCTGGACAGTTTCCCCAGATTGTCACCAGAATCTTCGCTCTCCCCCTTCATCTCTGCTCAAATGGCATCACCACCTCTGAGAGGTCTTCCTCGACCACCCTATTCCAAACAGCACCTCCCTCTCTCTCTTTTTCCTCTAATGTTGCTTGGTTTTTCTTTGCAGCATTATCACTACTTATATTTTTACCCATTTACTGATGGATTGATTACCTGTTTAATGAACTAAAATGTAAGCCCAGTGAGGGCATGAATTTTGTTCACTGCGCATGCCTAGTGCCCAGAGCAGTGCCTGGCACTTCACGGCAGTAGGTAATTTTCTTTTAATAATAACTGAATGGGTGACATCTTCCTTGATCTTTCTAACTAGGTCAGAGTCCTCGCTTCCTTGTTTCATAGAATTTATTACATTCTGAGAATACATACTAGTATTAATATATATGTTTTCTTCTCATTCCATGTAATAGAGACTTCAAATAACAGTGGTTTAAATAAGAGAGAAGATTATTTCTCTTTGGTGAAATAGTGTGTAGGTAGGCAGTCCCAAGGCTGGCAGAGTACCCTTGATCCATGAGGTTTTGCAAGGCCACAGCTCCTGCTACCTGGTTACTCAACCACCCAAGGGTCATAGCCCTCCTGTGCGCTGCCCAAGATGGCCACCACGTTCACGTGCCTGCCTGCAGGACAGGGGAAAGGAAGAGAAGGTCAACTTCTCCTCTCCTTTTGTAGTGTGATAATTTCCAGCTACAAGCGAGTCTAGAAAATAGAATGTTTATTCTGCCCAGAGAAAAACTCATTTATCATGGAGATGAAGGAAATTATCCTGGAGGACAAGTAGGCCCTGCTACAATTCTTTTGTGTAATAATTTAATAATGTTCCTCTCTTCCACTGAAGTGTTAAACACCTGTGGTTTTTCTTTTTGTTTTCTCCTCAGGCCCTGGCACAATGCCATCACATAGTGGTTACTGCGTACCTATGTAATTAAATGATTATTTTATCGCTCAATGACTACATAGTTAAATAATTATTTTATTGATGAAGCTGTTTTCAACTAGGCATGCCCATTTGTTACAAGAGGAACTTTTTCAGGGAGGAGGGAGGTAGGAAGATTATCCTATTACTCTAGGTGGGCGGAGAGGGAAGTTCAAGGTAGAGAAGTGTTGAGGAGGATGAGGCGGGAGAAGTTGAGGAATTTAGGGCTTTTGCAAGAGGAGGAGCCTGGGGATGGGAAGTGTCTGAGGTTAGGAAGTAGGAGGTGATGGGTCCTTTGTGGTGGTCACTGTAAGCTCCCTAAATGGACGAATGGGAAGGCAGCCAGGTGCATTTCTGGGGATCCCAGAGTTGCTTGCATCCTGTGTTCCTTCCTTCCATTCTGTGAGCTGCCCAGATTCTTCCTAAAATCACCATTCTGAACTTACTTTCCATTATGATTTTCTCTCTTTCAAGCAAACAAAATCCTGACTGACATCACTTAGGGCCTTGAAACTTGTTCTTTGATTTATGGATAACACCTACGTTATATGTCAATATCTTAGTTTATAAGCAAAATCTCCTGGAATGTTGAAAGAAACATATTTCTTATGAAGTTAAACTTAATGCAACAGGAAAAAGGCTTATTTATTAGAAACTGACAGACATGAAAATGATTTAAAAGAAGAATGCTGTTAAATGATACTTCTTTTTTTTAATTTTTTTAATGTTTATTTTTGAGAGAGAGAGAGAGAGAGAGAGAGAGAGAGAGAGAGAGAGAGACAGTGAGAGTGAGAAATTGGGGGAGGAACACAGAGAGAGAGACACACACAGAACCCAAAGAATGCTCCAGGTTGTGAGCTGTCAGCACAGAGCCCGATGTGGGGCTCGAACTCAAGAACTGCGAGATCATGACCTGAGCCGAAGTTGGATACTTAACCAACTGAGCCACCCAGGTGCCCCTAAATATGATACTTTCTATTAAAAGTAACATTTTTGGTGAAAAAAATCTTATTTTCTATAGTATTAATAGCAAAAAAAGTTGCATAGAGAAGTCACATTTGAAACTTCTTGAAGGGGAGCAGAATTTGCCATCCCAAAATATACCTCTTTGGCATAGCGATTATTTTAGGCTGATTATTTTTAAGAAACAGCAGATCTGGAAAACCTCTGAAATTGGAGAAGTTACACTTTTGTAAGAGACATTCACTTTGGTTAAGGCAATCTTCATTTGTAAGGGTATCTCCTTCTGGGTACTGGGAAGAGGAGAGACTAAATCGCTAGGAACCCTTATCAATGAAGCCACAACTTAAATCTGTGTAACAACCATGCCTCTTGTTTACTGCGCTTTTTCAGATAGCTCCCAATAACTGGCTTCCCACCCTTCAGCATCTTCTTCTGTCTTTAGCTGGAGATGGTATTTAAGGTGGTGGCTTAGGCCATTTGGAGGGGTTACTTTTCCTGGGCATCATTCATGTATTTAAGTATACATGTTACTAAATTTCATTTGTTTTTCTCCTATGAATCTGTCTTTTATTATGGAGATGGCGGTGGTGGGGTCTCAGCCAAGAACCTAGAAGGGTAGAGGAAAAATCATTTTTCCTCCCCTACATTATAAAAACTCATTTTACTTTGAGCACTTTATATACCTCAAATAACAATAACAGGAATGAGCAGTGATCCTTAGGGAAAAAAATGAAGCAAACAAAACAAAAAATAGAATCTTCTGAAAATGATGATATTAACTTGAAAGCAGGAAAAAAAAAGGACAAAGACAAAGGGCATTTTAACTATCAGGTCTTTATCATGTCATCATCATAATAAGATTCAGCTGGCTTTGCCTTAGGTGGAAGCAATTTTGCATCCTACTTTGAGTCTCTTGGTAAAAAACTGCAATGTGAAAAGGTCACTTTCACAACAAATTGTATCAAGGATTAAAAGTGAACAACAATAATGCCAGTATTATTTTGCTAAGGTCTTCTGTGAATTGAAAGTAGCAAAATTGGTGACTAAATGTGTAGTTTGCCATGTCAGTATAATATTGATACTTGAATAAGAAAACCTTAAAAGAAAAAGAAAAAGAAAGAAATGTGGGTTCTATTTAAGTTGCAATATATTTTACCAAATTCTAATATAGGATCCATTTTTACAGTTTTTAGGGTTAGTATTGTATCATGCTTTCCACTTCATGCCATTCTTATTTTAGGAGTTAACAATTAGTCTGGGACAGATCATGACGGGCCTTGTATGACAGCCTAAATAATTGGAAACTTTGCTAAATGGTGAGTCATATAAGGGTGTTCAACAGGGGAATAGAAAAATGAGAGTTTGGTTTGGACAAGATTGCTGTGACAAGCAGGAAGACTGACATGAGGCAGCCAGGATTGTAGGAAGGGAGATTTGCGGTAGGGGATTGGACATTTGAAATCTCCCGCTCTTTCTCTACCCATGAATGTGTTTGCTAAACTGCTGGGTAATGTTTGAACTTCTCCTCTTCCTCCTCCTCTTCTTCCTCCTTCTTCTAGATCTTTTGCCTTCAAAGTGCATTTAGCTTTGTGAGAGGGACTATTATTCTTATTATTACTTTTAAGAGGGATTATTTTAATTAAAATCTTTGCTGTCCTTGTGACAGAGCCCCCAGCCGTCAGGACTAAGGGTAGATTTGAATCGCTGCCACCGTGTTGGGTGCAGAATCCTTATTCCTCACCAACAACTGAACGTTTTATTGGTTTAAATCCCTTGTGCTGGGCTTCTTCTAATGTAGGATAGGGTTTGCTGAAAAGAGTTTTCAAGTTCCTGTTTACACACCCATCAGTTTGGCAGACATGCCTAGATATGTCTGAACCCCAGGAAGTGATAGAACTCAAGAATTTTCTTAGGAGTCTCCTCAGCTTTGTAAATAGGCTTCTGACAGGCCTATCTTATCAGTTTGCTAAACATGCCTGAACCTGCCTGAATCTCAGCAGTGAGCAGGAGTGTCTCAAACTGAGCTCAGTGCTATATGCGGCAGATAAGGTAAAAATAAAATAAAAAAGCAAAATGATTATCTTTGTATCAAATTTAATATCTGTTGAGGGTTTTCACATATTTGATCTTCATAAGAACATTGTGAAGTACACACATTTCTTATGAAAGCATTTCTTATCATCCTATTTCAAAGCCAAGAGAATAGTAGGAGATGTGAAGGGAGTGGGAGAGAGAGAGGGTGGAAAGCAGCTTTCTGATCATTGAAATGGAAGATAATAGGAAACTTTTTGTTGCTGCAGGAACAGAAGGAAGAGGTATGTGGAAAGATTCAGAGGTAATTGATAACCAAAGGGACACAAGACCATGAAAGGAGACCCTTCCTAGCTGAAACTCAGAATCAATACGAAGTTTCTGGGGATAGAAATATAACAAAGCAATATACTTCTGAATTTGTTTTCAACAAATTACAGAAAAAAAAAACAACAAAGAACAAACCCATGTAGGTAAAGATCATCTAGTTGAAAAATATATCTATCACATCTGACTGGTTTTGTAGAACTCTGGTGCTTTATTAAAATCGAAGTTAGTCCACTGTGGGATACCATACTGAATATAAGATAGACCATTGTTTTATGGGTCACTGAATTTTTTTAAAATGATGCCAATTAAATGTGGCAAGCTAGTAATTGTAACATACATTCTGATTTCAGAGATGATAAAATATTTAAATATATGTATCTCAGAATGACTGAAGGTCATCAATTATACCCTTTAAATATATTTTTATGTGAATGAGGACAATATATGCATATTAGTTGGATGAAGTTCATTGTACAAAGGATCATTTTACCTAGAGGGCTAAGGATCTTGAAACTTGCTGTGAGAAATAAGCCCACTGACCCAATCAAAGGTGGGACACGGAGACCTAGAGCTTTAATCAACGTTCTTACAAGAGAGGGTGTCTGACCGACAGGTACACTCAGGACAGTGACAGCAGACAATTTATCTCCAACATGCAATTCCCTCCCCTGGTTCCTTATTGGCCTTACCCAGAAGTCACCTATGCCCATGTAAGGCAAAACATAGTCTAATTGAAACAAATGTACATTTCCTGAGGTGACACAGAGACTTTCAGTCCCTCCTTTGTTCTTTGGCACATGCTCATTGCAAAGCCCACAAAAATAAGCCCCCAAAATGGAGAGGGGAAGAAGAACCAGGAAGTGAAGTGTCCAGGGGTTTGGGACTCCATTATGGGGGCAGGGGGCACTTCATATATATTTCCAATAGGTTGTAAACCTACTGTTAACTAGACAGCACAGCTTTTATTTGGTATTTCTGAAAATGAATCATCTCCCTTACTTCTCACACTTGCCATGTGACAATCTGGGGGAAAAAAAAAGAACTTTAAGCTGTCACAAGGAAAGCATAGTACCTCAGTACTTGGGGCATTTCATTCCTAAGGAAAATTTTATGTAAGTTATATCATGGAAGATATACAAAGTATGTGTGTGTGTTTTTAAAGATATTTAAAATTATATTTTTTAATAATTTTGCATGCTTGCTTCCTTGCAATATTTCTATTAGAGAATAGGAAAACATATTGGTAAGTCCTTTCAATGAAAAAGGAAATTATTGTCAATCAACTAAAGCATAAAAGGGAAAATCAATTACTAGGTCATGTATAAGGCACTTAAGTAAGAAAGAACGTCTTATTGGGATCCCCCTTAAAATAAGGAGTAGTCTCTAGTGGGCTTGGATACATTTAAAAATTCAAGAAAAATAACGAAAGCAGCAAAGACTTGAGAAAATGATGTGGATAATACATGATTAAAATTTAATGTTAACTTTAATGGAAAGTAAGAGTGATCAAGTCAGTAATTCACATATCTGATGCATGTCTCCAAAAATCATGAACATCTCACTCACTATCTTATTAAAATAACCTTGTAAGATGAAAGAAGTAAATCTGATTCTTTGGCCAAGAAACCTTCTAAAACAAGTGAAAAGTGTACTTTACTAGAGATCTCAAATCCTATGTTTCAGTCTTGTATCGGCTAATAAGTAATTATATGACAGACAAAATTCCTTAACTTATTTAGGCCTCAGCTTCTTCTTCTGTAAAATGAACAAACCTGAGTAAGCAACATGATGTGTAAAAAAAAAAATCTCTTTCTACTCAAATAATTACAAATATAAAGAGGCAGCAAAGAAATGGTCTAATTACCAAATTGACTAAATTTCATAATAAAGTTAGTATAAAAATATATGTAATGTATTTTGGGACAAATATCTGATAACTCTCTCAACAATCTTCCCTTTCCCCAAGAAAGTAAAAGCAGTGTGTGAAAAATGCGTAGGAGAAATCAGGGCAATTTCCACAGATACGATAGAATAGCTTGCAACCTATTTGACCTTTTGACCAGAGAAGTAGTTAAACTCAATTTAATGAAATCTGTTTGAAGCGATCCATGAACTTCAAAGATATAAGGAGCCAAAATCCTAGAAAAGGACACTCAGGGATGTGAGTTTGACATTCATTGCTTTCATTCTAAAACTGGGGAGAGCAAAAGGCAGAGGCACCAAACAGGAAGCCAACAGAAAACAGTGGCTAAGCAGAGTTTTTGGTAGTTTTCATAGGGCTGGGGAGACAGTGGTGAGAGATCATGGCTACTGTGGCAGACAAACCGAGATTTCAGAGAAAATGGAAACACAGAGAAGATAGTCCAACCTCAGCCCTGTTTTTCACCTTCAGACAGCTGGTGATTTGTATGTGACCTGTCCCTATGATAAACCAAGTGAAAAGCTCAAGTAAGAGACTAAGAAAATAGGTAGAACCTTCAAGAATTTCATTGCCCTGGGAAGATTAAAAGTAGAATTCCGGAATCTCCAAGGAGCAGGGAACTATGCAAATCCCTAGGGTAAGTATATAGGTAAATCTAAATGAGTTTTACATGTACAGAATAATAGAAATAAGGTCATATAAAGTTATAATGCATGTTAAATATTTGATTAAATATATACTTCGTAGGTTACTTATGTGATAAAAATATATGGCATCAGGAACCTAGGACATGAGGGATATATAGAATTAAATGTTCTAAAGTCATAGTATTGTCAGACAAGTTACATTAGTACTAATATATAATAGATCACAATAAGTCAAGGAAGCACATTTTAATCTTGAAGATATCATTAAAAGAGCAACAGATAAACAAGCTAATCAAGGAGAAAATTGGAATATAAAAATGTTTGAAATTTTCAAAGAAGAGAAGAAAAAATAAAGAAGGACAAATACTCCATGATTTTGGATATCTCACTTATAAGAGGTATCCAAAAATAGTCAAACTCCATACAAATTTTAGGTTGTTTGTTCTAGCCTTGAGAAGACTACTGGTGCAATTTTGATTGGGATTTCATTGAATGTGTAGATTGCTTTGGGTAGTATTGACATTTTAACAATCTTTATTCTTCTAATCCATGAGCGTGGAATATTTTTCCATTTCTTTGTGTCTTCTTCAGTTTGCTTTATAAGCTTTTTATAGTTTTCAGCATACAGATCTTTTACATCTTTGGTTAGGTTTATTCCTAGATATTTTATGGTTCTTGGTGCAATTGTGAATGGGATCAGTTTCTTTATTTCTCTTCTTTTTTTTTTTTTTTTTTTTTTTTTTTAAATTTTTTTTTCAACGTTTATTTATTTTTGGGACAGAGAGAGACAGAGCATGAACGGGGGAGGGGCAGAGAGAGAGGGAGTCACAGAATCGGAAACAGGCTCCAGGCTCTGAGCCATCAGCCCAGAGCCCGACGCGGGGCTCGAACTCACGGACCGCGAGATCGTGACCCGGCTGAAGTCGGACGCTTAACCGACTGCGCCACCCAGGCGCCCCTCTTTATTTCTCTTCTTAATGAAGCTTTATTTCTCTTCTTAATGAAGCTGTTGCTTCATTATTGGTGTATAAAAATGCAATCGATTTCAGTACATTGCCTTTGTACCCTGTGACTTTGCTGAATTCATGTACTGTTTTCACTTATATGTGGATCTTGAGAAACTTAACAGAAGACCATGGGGGGAGGGGAAGGGAAAGGGGAAAAAAAGTTACACAGAGGGAGGGAGGCAAACCATAAGAGACTCTTGGGTACTGAGAACAAACTGAAGGTTAATGGCAGGTGGAGGAGAGGGGAAAGTAGGTGATGGGCATTGAAGAGGGCACTTCTTGGGATGAGCACTGGGTGTTGTATGGAAATCAAGTTGACAATAAATTATATTAAAAAAAAACCCCAAATAGTCAAATTCATAGAAGTAGAGAGTAGAATGGTGGTGCCCAGGAGCTAGAGGGAGAGGGAAATAGGGAATGCTAATATATTGCTGAAGTATTTTTCAATGCTAATATATTGTTTCATTTATGCAAGATGCATACATTCTAGAGATTTGATGTACTGCATAGTGCTTATAGTTAACAATAATTATATTGTGCACTGGAAAATTTGTCAGGAAAGTAGATCTCAAATTATGCGTTCTTACCACACAAAAAAAGGTAGAGGCAGGAAGACTCTTTTGGAGATGATAGCCATGTTTATTACCTTGATTATGGTGATGGTTTTGTGGGTGCATGCATACATTCAAACACATTAAATCATATGCATTAAAAAATGAGACTGAGCCTTGGTGGACACCAACCTTTTCAGTAAATGGTGCTGTGCTATTTGAATATCTGTGTGAAGAAAAACTGACCCCTGCTTTGTAGCATACATGAAAATCTGTTTCTGATAGATTATAGGTCTAAATGCTGTAAACAGAACAGAAGACAGGAGAATAACTTTATTATCTAGCATTAGGCAAAAAATTTCTTTATAGATAATTAAAAGCACTAATGATAAAGGAAAATATTCAAATATCAGACTTCACCTAAATTAAGAACTGTTATTCATCCAAGGATTATGTTAAGAAAGTGAATATACTAATCACAGATTGGGAGAAGACATTTGTAATACATATATCTGATCAAGGTCTTATATTCAGAATTAATAAGGAATTCCTACAGCTTAATGGGAAAAAAGACAGAAAACCCAATTAACAAAATGCACGTCACACACACACACACACACACACACACACACAGAGAGAGAGAGAGAGAGAGAGAGAGAGAGAGAGAGAGAGAAGAGAGAGATCCAAATAACCAATAAGCAAATAATATGCTTATTGTTTCTCAGGAAAGTAGACATTAAACCTTCAGTGTCAAAATAGGATACTACTGAATATGCACCAGAATGGCTAAAATGAAAGATGGAGAATCCTAAGAGTGGATGAGGATGTAAGGCCACTGGAGCTCTCACCACAGCTCATGGTGATTTAAAATGGTAGAACCACTGGGAAAATTGTGTAGCAGTATATAAAAAAAATAGCAGTATGTTAAAAAAAAAAAGTGAACATTCTCTTACCATTTGGTCCAACAGTTTCATTCTAATGTATGTACTCAAGAGGAACAAATGCACACAGATATACACGAAAAAAAAATGTAGGAATTTGTTAATAGCCTCAAACTGGAAATCCCTAGAGATCATTTAACTGCAAAATGAACATATAAAAGTCAGTGTACTCATACAATGGAATAATATACAATATTGAGCACAAATGAGTTATTCTACATACAACAACATGATAGAATCTCACAAGCTTAATGTTGAAGGAAGAAAGCCAATTAATACATAATGTACAATTCTATTTATAAGCACTTAAAAATCTACAAATTAGTTTGTGGTGATGAAAATCGAGACAGTAGTTACTTGTGGTGAAACTATTAATGACATGGATTCTGAAGACGGTGTGCTTTTTGGATGCTAGTAATATTTTTGTGATTGATCTTATTAGTGATTACACAGATGTGTTTGCTTTGTACACCTCTTAAACTTGAATAAAATGTTCTAAAATTCGTTAGATTCAAGTTAACAGGGTGACAAAACTTATCTTTAGTGTTCTCAAAGGAAATGTCAAATCTAAACTGAAGATTCATAATGGAAACATTAACTGCCTGCAGTATTACCTTTAAATAAAAGAAATGCCTCTGAATGTTAAGACAATAAATTAGATTAAAATATGTGATCAAGTTGCAATTAAAATCTGAAGACTAACCACCTATGCACAGTATAAATTGGGGCAGAGCATTGGATTATGTGAAGAAAAGCAGTCTAGACATAATAAACTTTGAGATAGTGAAATGTCAGAAATGATTACAGACCTAGATTTAGAGATCTATAGTGTATATGTAGGGAGACACTTTCTTTTCATTCCATTCCAAGTTGAGGGCTGAACTGATTAGTTTCTTTATTCATTTTAAATATATGGTACACTTATATTTTGTTAAAGCATACTTGAAAGATGGATTAAACATATTCACATTTAAACTGATTTTTGAATAGTAATATATTTCTAGCAAAATATTTCCCCTTTATGTGTTGTGTGGGAAATGCATGGACTACAAAAAATCCCTTCTACAGAAACAAAGCAGTATCCTCTGTTCTGGCTTCCCAGCTGTGAGGTGACGTGATTGTTTTCTGGGTGAAGGTCTTTGGCTGTTTCACCAGCATACAAGGCTGACTGAGCATCATAATTAGTGGTTCACCAATGATGCTGATAAAATTGAAAAATGAATGACCTCAGATGTTTTACCAACAGTATCCACTAATTTGTTAAAGTTACAAATAGTATAGACAGATGAAGAAGGGGGAAAGAATTTATGTTATGCAAATAGAAATACCAATAGTTTTTAATATTAGTCTAAAAATGTTTTGTAGTTGATAAACACAGTCTTTCAGTGACTTGTAATTATGAGAAGTTATAATGCATGTCTGTTCATCTCTGAAAGGAATAAAGTGCCAGAGACAGAAAAAATATCTATCCCATGGAAGGATTTAAAGTATAAAAGTGGGAACATTTCATTTGCCTCCATATTTTGGTAAAGTGATGTGTGTGTTCGTGTGTGTTCGTGTGTGTGTGTGTGTGTGTGTGTGTGTGTGTGTATCATTTCTTTTCTCTATGGAGGGCAAAAATGCAAAGGTGGTTATTTTCTACTTTTATCTGAATGACTTTACAAATAGGAAGAAGGATGAAAGGAAAAAACCCCATCTTTTCAGACTTTGAAAACCGAAGGTCATTTTATTAGAACACTTGTGTTACTATCCCTTTTGCCACCCATGACAAATTTCCCACTTTTTCCTCATCTTCACTGCCACCCTCTGGCAAGCCATCTTGACAGAGATATCTAAATCTTCTGTCCATTTGTGCTTTACCCCTTCCTCAATTCTTTCTCCACTCCAGAGCCAAAGTATTATCTTAATGCCAAAGGGAATCATGGAATTTCCTTGTTTCATCCACCTGATTGAAATCACATTGCACTAAGGATGAAAATCACATTGATAGCATGTCCTCCACAGGTCTGCATGATGTGGACCCTGTCCACCTCTCCAACTTCATCTTCCACAGCTTTCCCCTCTCATCCTGCTGTGGTCACAGTTAGCTTCTTCCAGTTTCTCATATATTCCTTGCTCTTTCTTTCTTTTCCCAGGGAGTCTGCTCATATCTGGGACAGTTTTCTCATTCACCAATCTAAGTCAGGCCTCTCCCCTAGCCTCTTACTCTTCCATTATGACACATAGTGTATACATTCTTATGTTCATTCATTTCAGCTCTACCTATCTTTCTAGACTATAAGCTCTATGAGGCAAAGGAGAATGATGATTTTGGTTTTCACTATATTTCTAGTATCTAAGACAAATAGCAAGTGTTCAATAGATGTTAGTCGAATAAATTAACAAGCTTGATGTATCAATCAGAGAACAAAATTACTATCTTTATCTTATTATCTATTCATTTAGGGTCTCAATTCAAGTTTATTTGTAATACATTCAAAAAATCCATCCCGTTTCTTCTCCATGTAGCCCCTGTACTTTAGAATTTTGAAAATAGAAGTAAGGTAAATATTGTTATGTTTAAACCTCCCATTTTATGGACTCAGGAGAGGCCAAGGAGACACCGACTCACTTGTGTCTCTCCCAAGCCAAATATCTTTGTGTAATTTAGTTAGTGGTATTTATCCATGGGAATCCCACTTGAATTTTTGTGGTAGATAACAGTAATTGCACTCTAAGTTTTCTGTATTATAGCATGAGATTTATTCTATAGAATGCAATGTATATAGGAAAAAAAATCAACTTTTGTGTATTCAGACATAAAGCAAAGCATCGGGCCTTAAAAACAGTGTTTTAAAACATACAACAGGTTTAGAATGTAAACACTTTTCCCGATCATACATATCAAGGCTTTCAGGCATAATCTCTGTTTTCATTAACTCAGGCTAAACATTGTCAATGATATCAGATAGTTCCTTTCCAGGTGTTTTCTGAGTTGTCTTTGATTGATATTTTGATTATACCTTTTTCCAGTTTCCCTAGTACTTAGGTAGTAGTTTGTATATTTTCTTTAAAATGTATCATTTTCATGGTAGAGTTTCGGAGCTGCCATTCAAAGAATAGGATTGTCTCCCCGAAACTTTGGGCTGCTCACATGAAGGTATCTGATGAGAAGTTGGTCTGGGCTTGGGATCCTTTCCCTCTTCATCCAGCTGAAGGGGTAGCACCTAATCTCAGCATCCACCAGATATGACTTTTTTCCCCATGGAGAGGTCCAGTAACATCCATGCTGTCTCTGTACCTGTGCATGTGCTTCTCTTGCTCTCATTATCTTCTTGATCTGCTCCATTTTTCAGAGCTAAATATTATTCATACTTTGAGAACATAGATATCGAATAGTCGTGGTCACTGTGAGACTGAGTTAGACACCCCTCAAATACAATCTGTGAACTCTCACATCTTCTCCATTATGGTCTTTATCAAAGTGTGATGAGGCAGCCACTTTTCTGCATGCCTCCACGAGTGGAAGTTTTTCCTAGGATGTGGTCTGAGTCTTTTGCTCACCCAACACTTAACACATTACCTGTCATATTGCTCAATACATGCATGCTGTTTGTTGCATGAAAAATTGCCATCTAACACCATGATTTAAAAAGATCATGCAATACCAAAACTCATTCTTCATTTTTTAGAAATAAATGTCCTGCAGATGAGCATGAAATGAGCACTCTTTTTGTTTTTAAAATAATATTAAAAGGGCAGCAACCATAACAATATTCACTAACATCTGTTATTAGGACCTAACAACTCACAAGATTTATATTTGACACCAGTGTCAATCTAAAATTGTAAGATAAAGTAAAATGTATTTTTTTTTAGATCAGAATGGTAGAAGTAGAAGAGTAGAGTTGAAATTATTTTTAGACTTGAATCTGTCTGGTATTTTTTAACTTTCATGTTTCCCAATTATTAATGGTACCGAAAGCAAAATCTGGAAAGCAAGAATTTACTAGCATTTTAATAATTACTTCTTTACTCTCTCGGCCACAATTGATCAGTACAGAATGTACCTTACTATCACTGCTTTTGGTATCTGTGATGTATATTATAGTTACGGTGACCATATATTCCAGATTTTTCCTGTTGTCCTGGAATAATTACCAGGAGTGTCCCCTTTTTACTCTCAATAGTATCCTTAATTGAATAACAAACTATATAGTCATTCCAGTGATACAATTGGAACTACAAGAAGGCATGGAATTATTTACCTTGCATTCTTTCTACTTTATTCCTTGTTGCTAGCAGAGGGGAGGGATGGATTCGGCAGCACAGATGGGTGAAAATGGTGTTGTGCAATGCCAATAACGTGGGCCCTCTGATACTTTCAAAACTTTAAGAAGAGGCAGGTCTGGTAGGAAGGGCTGAGTATTTGCTCCGGGCTTTTTCTGCGCCTCACTACATCGGAGGATAAATGAGAAGGGTCTCACAAAACACACCTCTGGCATCTTGTATACGTAGGAATGAGTGTGAGCAAGGCTGAGAGGAAACAGCGTTTATCGTGGGCATCATAACATACCATGTGTCAGTCAGTCACCATGGACTGGGCCTTTTGCATTCATTACCTCATTCAATGTCCCCAACAGCTCTCTGAAGTAGATATCTTCATGCCAGATTTACAGATGTGCAAACTGAGGCTTAGCCAAGTGCAGCAGATTTCCAGTGGCCACACTCATCAGTAACCTATATTTGGACATTTGTTTTATTACCTTGGAATGGTGCTACTAGCGTGTAAGTTATCATACGTAAAGGTGTCTTCCAAGTTTCTTTCTCCCCAAACTAAGTGTGCTGTGTACAAAGTGGCACTTCAGTTTTACTTTTGCTTGAATTTGTTACTTCCCTGAGAATGAGCATTTGTTCCTACAAGGCACACTATAGATAGACTCTGAGGCCTTACCTGCCTGCCCCGCCCCCTTCTCCCCCCAGACCAATCTCACTCCAAATACGCACCTCACTGTGTGTTCCTGTTACACCTGAGTTCTCTCTGTCCCTGGAGGCAAACATGTTCTCCTTCTGTTTCACACCTTTGCACACGTTGTGTCCTTCACTGGCAAGTCTCTGCTGCTGCCATATCCCATGCTTCTGCTGACTTATTACTTTCTCAGCAGAACCTCTTCTTCTCAGACCAGCGTAGTCCCTTTGTCACATTCTGTCTTTCCCTTTTGGTAAAGCACATCACGCCTGCAATTTCTCATAAACTTTTCAAGGACAAAGGTAATATGATATTTACAACCCTCCACTTTATTGCTAGCACACAGAAAAGAGCCTGACACATCATATGTACTCCTCACGCACCAGTCAATATTAAATATTGAATATTTAGTCCTCATTGATACTCTACCTCTTTGACGATGGTTTCCAATTATGCTGTTGGGCAATACCATCATGTTTAAAGTGTAACCAAATACGTTTCGCAAAAAACTTGAAGCATTAAGCAATATGTTCATGAAAACAAAGAAAACCAAAAAGCTTTAGCTACATCTGTTGGAAAGATTTTGCACGTAGTCGAGTCTAGGAAGATTGGAAAAAAAAAAAAAAAGGAAAGAAATGCATAAGCCTCTTTGTTACTGTGGAGTTGCTTTATTTGCAATCAGGTTCACCAAAAGCTTAATTAGTGCTCTTTAGAGCAAAGAAATAATGCCTGACATGGTTCACTTCTATCTGGAGCAAAATTAAAAAGAAATATGTAAGGTGTGAAGAATTGAAGGTACTCAGAACGTATCAATTATTTATATTAACATTCATTATCTGACTAAAAGGCAGGATAAAGGCTTTGGGGAATTGTAGGGTTCATATAATTTCTCTCTAATTATTCTAATTTACTGTAATTAAGACACTAAAATAATCCTGAGAGAAAGCAATAATGTCTTTTAACATCAACTGAGGGTGGTGGGCAGGGGGAAGCTATTTTGCATTTTTAGCTTTATTTACCATAACTTTTCAATGTGACAGAAAGACTGATTCTGACTTGTAAGTTTTTAAAAATTATGGGTTTTAGAACTCCCAATGCAAGCCTGGATGAAGCACAACTCGAAAGTATAACATTTAAGTCTATAAATTTATTTACAAATTCATAAAATTTATCTCATCAATGCTATATATAAACTTTATCATGATCATGGCTTTTAGAAAAAGGGCACCTGTAATATACATTTACAGAATTTCAAGCGTAGGGAAAATACAAAGAAGTAAGTATGAGTTAGGTATCCTGTCTGCAGAAGTCATTTCCAGATGGTGATAAAGAAGGATCTGGAATGATAATTTCTTCAAAATATTTTTCATGTTAGTGAATTTAGAGTCTTAAACAGTTGAAAGGTTTATGGGAAAGCACATGCTGAAAGAGAGTTCCCTCTTCAGCATATATTTTATTTCACTGAGGATTTTGAGTGGAAATGAAGTGGATAAAATAATTGTGGTCAAGATTCTGCTGTGTGAGGGAACACGAAGTTACATCCTGCAGGTGGGTGGATAAGTGATGAGCCTTGATGTTTCTCAGTGTTCCCCATTTACCATCTTAATAGTATTTTCAGTTGTTTCAAACACCTACCTCGGGTTGCAAGTTTAAGAATACTGCCAAACAAAGACATAAAATATTCATGTTACAATATATTCCTTTTCATTTGCTAAGGTTATTTTAATAAGAATATAATATCCAGTTTGAGCACATGTTGATTGAACTATTTATGAGTATTTTTTGTAGTGACTAAGTTGTCTTTTCTTATGGATCAAAGCCCCCCAGGGACCAACACTGTGCTTGTTATTCCTGACCACTATTGGGTGTAAAATTCCCCAAATACTAAGCTGAGTTTTGCCAAGTCTTGTAGTGGGAAAAACATTGCAACTTATGCCTGCTATGTTTGAGAGCAGTTCAGTATCTTTCTTTTATTTATTTATAAAAATGTTTATTTATTATTTTGAGGGGAGGAGGGGCAGAGAGAGAGGGAGAGAGACAGAATCCCAAGCAGGCTCTCTACTGTCAGTGAAGAGCCCGGTGTGAGGCTTGAACTCACAAACTGTGAGATCATGAGCTGAGCCCAAATCAAGAGTCAGGCACTTAACCAACTGAGACACCCAGGCGCCTCACCCACCGCCCCCACCCTGTATATTCCTTTTAATTTAGCAGTTGCCAAACAGTTGATTGCAATCTACTTTCTATATTGTAATTTCACTTTTAGATTTGGTGACTTTCTGTGGCTATACTTCTTATTTTTCCATTTGTCTCTAAATTGTAGGCTGGCTTCCCAGTCATAGAATGGTGGCGGTGGCGGTGGTGACAATACCATGCAGTAGTGCCCCTTTCCATAATTCACTGCACATGTCATCAGTATGTACTCTTCTTCTAACTCCTTGAATTCTAGGCCTTCGTGAAAGTGAAAACTCGTTTCCTCCCAACACAGCAAAAACTCATTAACCTGTAAAGCTTTATCACTAATGTGAACTCCTTCCAAAATTTCCTAGATCCCCCACAATCTCGCCAGTCATGCCCCATCTTCCCCCAATGCTTCCCTCCGCTGGACTGGATTTCTCTTCTAAGCCCCCATCATAGATTTCCATTTTCTCTTATTAGCACTTGGCTGAATGTACTCTACTTTCTGGGACATTGTGAGGGACATTGCATTTTGAAGGGAAGATAGCATGATTGTTGTTTAAGGAAGTTCTTTGGGCTTGGGACAGGGAAAAGGAGGGCAGAATTATCTCGGATAGTCACTTTCCTCAGCTTTGCAGGTACAGAGTCAGTCCCATGTTGTTAGCATCCCGAGTGGACTTGTCTCTCACAGGTGACTTGTAATCACCACATCCATATAGAGCACAATGCTAATCCATTATTTCTCAATTAAAACCAACAAAAAGTCATCTAGATCATAATGTTCCTAATAATCTAAGGATACCCTTCTGTTAAAGTTCCAAAGAGAGTGAGGCTATAATCAGCTACTTGTTGGCAGTGAATTAAAAATCCTGGTAGCTAAGTGATAATACCTGAATGTATCCACCTCCACGATAGGGCTGGACCTGACCTAGGACCACATTCTTCTTGCTGGGAATAGTTTCTTTCCTCTAGGGCAGAACTGGATGGATATTGCCACATTCTACCTCATTTATCTCATTTTCTCATGGTTCCATACTAAATGAATCTCTTCTGTTGATTTCTTTCTTCTTCAGATGTTTTTCCTTCTATTAATTTTGAAACATTGTATTCAACTAGAATTAAGTCCTGTTTTTCTGGCATTAAGCTTAGGAATTTTGTCTTGAGGTGACCTCTTCCTGTAGGTGATCTTCTCCCTCAAGAATGGATTTTAAGTATTTCTTTCCTAGTTCTGAGAGAATCTCACCTTTAATCCTTTGCAAAAATTACATATATCTGTCTTTCACTAATCATATGAAAATTTCCATAGGCAGGAATAATATTTTAAATGTTATACACTTAGCACAGTGACTTACACATGGTAGGTACTCAAAATTTAATTGAAAAAGTTTTACCGGACAGATCCCTGAGTGAAAATAATGGACTGCTAAATAAAAACAAAACAAATTAGAAATAATAATAACCAGAATATTGTCCTTTCCAAAAAAATAATTCTCATATTTTTAGGTTCCCTTCTGGTTATTGTTTGTATGCATAGCTTTTAGGTTCCCTTCTGGTTATTGTTTATATGAATAGCTTTTTTGCAAAATTAAAATAATAAGGGAAAGTACAATTTTGTACTCTTATTTCTGCTTTTTTCCCCTTGTTTCCTTTTTTCTTCATATGTCAAAAATATGTCTAAAGTGTGACAAATTTTCATAATTATCATTTCAGTGGCTGCATAATATTCCATGGAGTGAGAGTGGTAGTATCATTATTTGTATAATTATTCTTACATTTTTAAACATTAAAATTATTCCTAGCTTTCATTATTGTAATAAACAGTGTAGTGAATATCTTCATATCACAGATTTTTCTTTTTTGGTTATTTCTTTGGGATGTATATGCAAAGAGGTAAGTAAGTTTCTATGCAATTGAATTATGAAAGAATTAGGAAAGAGCTGGACATGAGCTGAAAACTCCTTCCTTACAGTCAGAAGTTGTATGTGGTCCCAGCAGCTCTGTCACAAGGAGATAGAAGAGCTGGTGGACCCTAGAGGGGATCCTGTCTCTGCTGAGTGTAAAAGGTGGTGAGGCCCCTCACCTGGCTCATTTCTAGCTCTGTGAAGATAGCATTTGACCACCAAACTTCAATCTTGCTTGTGGGGGGCGGGGGGGGGGACGGAAAACTACAAAGACAAGAAATCTACATAGACTCACTTGTATCTTTAACTTTTCATCATTGTTTGCCAGTTTGAAAATAAATCAAGGTGAACATAACGTAGATGAGGCTAAGACATTTTCCTTACAAAGTCTCAGTTGTAGAGCCAGCCGTATGTCTGGCTCAGCTTGGGGTGCCATTAGATGATGACATTAGGATGGCCTGTGACAATGTTTAGACAGGGTCCTGGCAATGCCTGAATGTTTCATTCAACCTCAACTACTCTTCCCGTAATGTCCTTAAGAAAGAGAAAACCAGATGTACAGAGATGCAAAGAAAAGCAACATGTGGCAGGGGATTTGTCTCTAAACCCCCAAATCAGAGCTTCGGTAATCCAGCCTGGGCCAATGAATGGCTTCCCTGACCCAAACTTCATAAGAAGTCTCAGAGGTACTGTTCCAGTCTGAGCAGATGTGAAATGCTATTTATTATTAATTAAGTTGGATGGGGTTAAAAAATAAGCAGGTATCTGCCAATGCATCAGGCATTTTTGTCTATTATCTTTCTTTCCCACTGAAAAATAAAGGCACTAACCTCACCAATATTCAGAATTCAAATAGTATCAGTATCATCTATATCTACATCTACATGTGTATCTCCTTCTATATATTCAAAATGAATCATAATGAACCTACGATTTTAATATTAACTCCTTTCCTTAATGAATTGAAGACCTTTTTTCTTTCTGATACACAAGGTTTATGTTTTTCTTTTAAAATATTCTACTGAGTTTCAAAATATTCTACCGAGAAATATTCCAGTATTTTTATTCTGATTTGTTTTATTTCCCCAGAGTAATCCCTGAAGAAATATTTTCAAAAGGTGGAGTGAGTGCTATATTTTCTGAATCCTGATGTGTCTGAATATGCCTTTCTTTTGCCCACATACATGGATAAAATTTGTCTGGTTATAACCCCATGGTCACAATCCTTTTTATCCAGAATGCTGTAATATCGTTTTATTGTTTTCTAGCATTAATCTTGCAGACAAGAAATATAAAGACAGCCTAATTTCCTTTCCTTTGCAGAACAATCTATTTATTTTTCTTTATGCCAGCTTATGGGATTTCTAATGTTATTGCAGTTCAGAATTTTCCCTAGGATATGTCTCTGTGTGCATCTTCTGTCAATATTCATGTTCTGCACTTGGAGGGGGCCCTTTCTACCTAAAGATCCAAGCTCAGGCATATTTCCTTTTATTATTTTATTTATTATTGCCTTTCCTTTGTATACCTGCTTTCTCTTTTGCCTTCCCATTCTGGACATACTCTCGTAGGAGCATGGGAGGAATAGTCAGGGCAATTGCTAGAGTGTTATTATGGAAGGAGTTTCTGTGTTCTGTTAATGGTCGTTCTAACCTTGGATGGTTCTCTTCTCTGAGTTCTAGAGCTTTCAAGCCCTTGGAGAGTTGAAGCGAACTTTAAAAATGTCTTTGTTAAGTACCAGGAATTTCCTAGCAGAATCTTTAATTTACTATTTTATCATTTGACTGGATATGAACTAAAAGAAACCAGTCACTAAATGTAACTGATAACTTCGGCTCCTTTGGTGTAGTCACTTCTTCGATCAGTAATACCTAGGACATGGAGCTTCAAGCGGGGTCTTCATGAGAATGGTGTATTTATGTGTAATAACTTCAGTAAATAAATCTGCCTTATAAAAATGGTTGTATTTCTAAAACCCTCTAGTGATCACATTATATCAATGTTCTATATTAATAGCAGTAATTTATACACATAAAACTATTTCAGATGAACAAATTTAATATATTCTTAAAAAGTATCTTTCTTGTACCACTTTTTTTTTTAGTTTTTGCTATTGAAAAGAACACATTTTTAAGTAATCTGCATGGCAGTGATATACAGGTTGTTTCTACACACCTTTAGATCATTCTCAATCCTGTCAAGTGTACCTAAGTACTTGGATGCAACATATCACCCAGGTAAAAAGGCACAGAGGAACTGACTATTCTATT
This sequence comes from Prionailurus bengalensis, assembly GCF_016509475.1. Classification (NCBI taxonomy): domain Eukaryota; kingdom Metazoa; phylum Chordata; class Mammalia; order Carnivora; family Felidae; genus Prionailurus; species Prionailurus bengalensis. The sequence goes on along the minus strand of NC_057359.1, from coordinate 54,698,553 downwards.
TTGTATTTATTCACATGTGAAAAAGGCTTTATTTTAGGAAACACGTAAACAATGTGGCTACTACTTCCAAAAGATCAGCTGTAATTATAAGCTCTACATGATGTAAAATCTTACATCATGCTTTGTTTTATTCTGGGAATTTCTGCACCTAAAAAATTTCAGGTTTAAACTGAGGACAGTGTATAATATGGTTGTCTTTGAAAAAGTCTTCAATTATATGACCTCATAAATCACTGCTATGACAGTGACTGATTTTAGGTTATAAATGTAGCCAGATTGTGTTTAAAAGATCCTTCATGTTGATAAGGCAATAGATTCTATCAGTTCCTCAGAATAAGATACCTTTTCAAATATTTATTTCATGGTATTGGATGAAATAGAACCAACATATATAAAAGTCTCCTCTTGCAGATAAGGAAACAGAGACACGAAATGCTTAAATGACTTTGCAAGGGTCCATTTCAGAAGTTAGGATTCAAATAATGCTCTTTACCACTATATGCTACATGTAAGGTATTGTTAAGTACGGAGTTTTACTCTAGTTATAACTAGGATACACTATAATATAATACACTATAGTATAGTATAGTTATAGTTAGAAAAACAAAAAACAGAGCTTAGAAAACAGAGCAGAAAAATGTGCTCAGGATAAAGTGTCTCAAACAAAAATAAATGAAAGAATGACTGTCCCAGGACCTATGGATTTGAATGTTAAGGGAATAAATCAGATTACAACTGAATTCAATATTGGGACCTAGAAAGCTGAACAATGATACACCTCATTTATTAGGCTATAGAATGTAATAAAATAATTGGCTATGTAAGCGAACCAAATTTTAATTCCAAAGCAATATCTCTGAACTTGCTAATTTTAATTATTATATTAATTATTAACATATGTGTAATAGTATGATTGTTTATTAAAGTGGAGTAAATTCAGAGGATGAATAATTATTTTTGCCAAATATTTCTTGTTTCTTTCATAAAATTTCCCCATTCTTTTTTACTTTATTGGCATCAGAGTGGCAGCTATCTATCTGTATTATTAAGTTGACTTTCTTGCTTTGTTTAAGTAGAATAATTTTCTCTGCATTTTTGGTATGTATATATTTACTTAAGTTAGGAAACATGACAATTATGAAAAGGACATATAATGTGTTCATTGATAGGTTAAGAAAAATGATAAACACCTGTGTACCCTTTACCATGTTTAAGTAAAAGAATATTTCCAGTGCAGTTGTGCCCCTCTCCCCAGGGAAACAGTATTCTGAATTTTGATTTTCCAAATCCATGTGGATATAATGTAAACATTATATGGTTAATTCTTGTTGAATTAATTATGAAATCCAGGTGAATGCTATCACACTACATGAATGCTCCTGCATGTGGCCTTTTCCAATCTACCATGGTTGTTTTTTTTGTTTTTTGGTTTTTTTTTTGAGATGTTTCCAGGTTCATACACATAATCTTGGCCTATTAACTTTCACTCCTCTGTGGTGTTCTACTCTGGCTATATCAAAATAATTTACTCATTGTCCTTTTTGTGATTATTTGGCTTGTTTTCAGTTTTTCTCTGTCACAAATGATACTGTCATGGTCTCTTGTAGATGTTCTCTGATGTTCATGAGAAGGAATTTCTAGGGGTGGAACTGATGGGTGATACCATAGGCACATTCTGAAACTTTACAAGGTAGCTCTGAATTGCTTAACAGTGTTACTGAAACAGTTAACACTCCCACAATGACTAAAAATTCCCTTAATTACACATCCTTACCAGAATGTAGCATTGTCAGAATTTTAATCTTTGCTAATCTACTTAAATAAAAGTTTATCTCACTTTGATTTTAATTTGCTTCCTCAGGTGTTAATAGTGTGTTTATTGATCATTTCTATTCCCCCTTTTGTGAAATATCTTTTCTTCTCTTTTTCTTCTTTTTATGTTCTTATTATTTTGTAGAAGTTCTTTGTATATTCTAGAAATATCATATTTGTCTGTTATAAGGCTTTTAAACATTTCACTAGTTTTTTATTCATTTTAAGGCTATTTACCTTAAAATTTGAATACCTATCAAATTTGAATCATGTTTTCCAATTCACTTCCTTGAGTTCTATGATGGTTTATGATATTCAAGCATTAGCTATCTAAACTTTCCGAGTTCAGAATTCAAATCTATGAATAACTTTTGCTGTGATTGCTTTTTCAAATTTAGAAGACTCTATGATGTCTCAGGATCAGTGAAATATTCTTTTATTCTACACTATATTATACACACACACACACACACACACACACACACACTTATAATGTGATTGAAAACAGTGCATTCTGTTATTTAATTTGAAATTCATCTCACAGAATACTTAATTGAATAATCCATAGGTTTCTCAAGATTATTAATTTTTATACAATCAAATTTCTGTATATACTACGATCTGCTTTTGGTCTACCTAAGTCATGCATGGGTCTGACATTTTTGACTCTTAACCAAAGACTACACCCTACTATTTTAATTGTGGAATTTCAAAGTATGTTTCATTTATTTAGATTCCTTAAACCTAAACATATATTTTCATATGTCTAAGGTCCTTAAAATTTGAAACAGAAATAGCTGAAGGAGAAAAAGAAACATACTTCATTGACGTGACATATAAATTGTATTGTTGTTCCTGGATTTTTGCTCCTAATGGTGGTTGCTCAAAACTTATTCCTTGCCAGAACTACAAGAGGTGTCAACACTTCCAAAGTCTATTGAAATATTCACTGAATGCTCTTAGACCAAACAAACAAACAAACAAACAAACAAACAAAAAGATGTCTCTAGAAGGAATATCATTAATCTCCCTGGAGTATAGAATGGGAATATCTTCTAAGATTATTGATACCTGGCATACCTTTCACTATTGCTTAAAAGCCCCTTTCTTCTACCAAATGTGACCCATATTTATTCTCACCATCACCTGCAGCAAATGTGAATAGAAATTGCCCTCAGTGATAAAAATGCCCTGTCTTCAGGACTGTATTAGTCAGAGTTGTCCAGAGAAACAGAAATAACAGCATGTATGAGAGAAAAAGAGAGATAGAGAAAAGGGGAGGGGCAAGAGAGAGACTTATTATAAGGAATTGGCTCATGTAATTATGGGGGCTGAGAAATCCCCAGATCTTCAGTGGGCTAACTGGAGGCCCAGGAGAGCTAGTCGTGTAGTTGCAGTCCAAATCAAAGGCTAAGACCTAGGAGAGCTGATGGTGCAAGTTTCAGTCCAAAAGCCAGCAAAAAAGGCCCATGTTTCAGTTCAAGTCTGAAGACAGGAAAAGACCAGAGTTCCAGATGTGTAGTCAGACAAAAGGACTTCCCTCTTACTTGCAGGAAAGCTTTCTTCTTCTATTCAGCTGACAGTCAACCACATTAGGAAGGCAATCTGCTTTACTCAGTCTACCGATTCAAATGCTAATCTCATCCCAAAACACCCTCACAGACACACCCAGGATAATGTGTGAATGAATGTCTGGACACCCTGTGGCCCGGTGAGGTTGACATATAAAATTGATCATTACAAAGATTTACCATTTCTCCCATTTTATACCCGCTACAGGAAGGTTATATAAAAGCTAATGGATGACCAACTTTCTTAGTTTATTCTGATATTTCAAATTATTATCCCAGTTGGAAATTGTAAATGGAAGTATATTTATAAGATATTTCAAAACCATTAAATTGGTTTGCTGGAGGGAGTTGCTCTATCTGAACCATCATCTGTCCTTGAATTTTTGGATATTTTGAAGCCAAAGGAAATATGAACTGCAGCACTACAGATCAGCTAGAAGGAATGGAGCTGTCAAACCCTTTGAAAAGATATGGCGGGGAACCAGAAGTGTCAAAGAAGGAACTAGAAAACAACCATGTTTCTGCTAGAGCAGTTGACATTTTGAAATCTATATTTCTTCTCGGAGAAGTCTACATGGCTTGTATAATTAAAATTGTTTTGAGTGAAGGAGTGGAAGGAAGTTGAGAAGAAATGAAGTATTCAAACCTTTGTCATATTCAAACCCGAGTGATGTTCATAGACACAGAGTTTATATCGACAACTGGAGAACAGATACTTTGAAGGTTTATTATATTTTACATGCTTATGTAATGAATTGTGTATATTTTCCCCAAGGAAACTTAATTTAGATACTTGAAATCAAAGTCTTTCAGAGAAAAAGCAAACATTAGAATGTTAAAATCCATCTCAGATTTATCAGTCTAATTAAAAAGGAAAGTCAGACTCAAATTTTTTTAACTCCATTCATCCAATCAACAAACATTTATTTCCTACGTGAATGAGTGATTTTGTGTACCTAAAACATGTCTATGGGATGAAAGAGAGAGAAAGAGGAAGCATGTGGACTTGAGGTATATAACTGGTGAGGGAGCGTGGGGCAAGCTGGGGGCAAAAAACAGGCTAATAGCACCCCTCCCCACCCCCCCAGGTGGAATATGTGTGATATTCCTTGGGCACTCCTGGCTACCCAAGAACAAAGGAAAGGGGTTTAAGTGCCGGCCATGGTGATGTGGGAAACTAAGGCAAATGAAAAATTAAATTCCCTTACTGCCTATAGCCCATTGACAAGTCCTTGAAACTGACTGAGTGGCCTCCCTCTACGAGCTCAGCTGCCTGGATGATGGCACTTTGCTGGGGCAAAAGAGAATCTTAGCTTAACATTATCCCAACCTCGAGGATCCTATAAGTCTACTTCCTTTACCTTAACTGTCCCAAGATATATGCTGGCAATCATAGTGCAAGCTTATGCCCCCCCCCCCCCCCCCCCGCCCCCGCCTCAATATACATCTGAAGGGTCTCATGACCGAGGTTTTACTAACCGGTAATAAATGGCATTTCCCTAGCAACAGCTAGCCCCTCAAGGTCTTACAAGCCTTGCTTCCAAAATTCCTTAGAGACTTACTCTGTCCCTAACCCCCCGCCGAACCTGAGGGTATAGAATCAGTTACCGTCACAACCCCAGTGCAGCTCTTCCTGCCCATGGGTTCTGTCCCTGTGTTTTAATAAAATCAACTTTTTGCACTAAAGATATCTTCAAGAATTCTTTCTTGGCTGTTGGCTCCAGACCCCACAACACCTCCCCCACCCCGTCCGTCACTCCCAAACCTCATCATAAGCATAAAATATATAATAAATCTATTTGCATAAAATTGTTTTAATGGTTGTTTTGTTGGGCAACGGGGTTAGAGAATCAGAGAGGTCATTTTATTTTTTAGTTAAAATCATATTAAGGGAAGTGTGAATATTTATTACTTACTATGTGTGAGAAACTATGCTGGGAACCAGGAGAGCCAATGGTGAACAAGACAGCCGTGTTTTATGACATCATGGGCTGAGATAGTAACTAATTACATTAGACTGTGAGATGGTTTTACTGCATGCTGTGATTCTAATTGGATGCTATCTATCTTCTGCTTTTATGATGATAGGAATCCTAAAAACATTTAGACTTTCTTGGAACTATTTAGACATAAACATGTAGAAAAGCAGCATTAGTGAGAAATATTTAGCTTCTAAGAAATATTTTAGGAATAATTTTTCAATATGATTCATGATGTAGTAAATACTCATCTACATTATAATGCCTAAATCCCATGATTTCCATTTATCTTTTGTCTGACACATTTTGGATGAGACAGAACATTTTCAAACACTCTCTTTGGAGTATTTCATGCTGATTTTCTTCTAAGTTGTTTAATTCACTCCACTTATTCATTCAATACAGATTGATTGATTGGTAGATATATGGTTACTTAATAGGAGCTACAAAAAAGAGGGATCAAACATGAAAAAGACATAAATCCAGTCTTATAAAGCTTATTGACCAGTCATGTAGTAAAAAGAGAAGACATGTACTCAAGATATAATTAAGATAAAAAGGATTAGATGCCACAAAAGAAGAATGGGTAGAATTCTATTTCTGTTCATGTAACTTCAGTGAAGGGGGCATCTGATGTAACACCTGAATATGAATTAATATTTTGCAAGTGGAGATGGGGAAGAGAGTCCTCTAGGTAGAAGAATAGTGAAATCCAAACAAAGGGTGATATGTAACGCATGGAATCTTCAATGGCATAAATAGTATAGTAATGTTTAGGACAGATATGAAGGCCTTAAATAATGTCTAAAGACTTTTTTGTTTGTTTTCAATGGGAAGCTATTGAAGAGTTTTGCACAGCAGTGTCTTTAGCCTGAAATGATAAAGAGAGTTTATTGCCATCACCTGAAATAATGGGTATGAAGGATGAACACATTTGGGAAGTTGTGTATGTGTTAAGGAGTCAGTTCTGGTGAATCTTCCATGAGGTGCTTTATACAGGCATGGAGAGGCAAGTTCTGTGGCTGTAGGTGTTAGAGTCACTGCCAGCCACATGGGAGTTAGTGCTGAAACCATGAAATTCAATGAGCTTTCCAAGAACAGCCATTTTAGGTAGGGAAGATGGTTGTGTCTAGGGTATAGTCCTGAAGTGGGAAGGGAATAAATAACAATCTGTGATTGGAAGATGGGGGGAGGAAGACAAAGCCCAGGAAACAGAGCACTAGTTGCCCTGCCAGAAAGAGAAACAGAAAAGCAGAGAAATGTCATTCCATATAAGGTAAGAAAGGACAAAAGTGATGGGACAGGAGATAAAGCTGGAAAATGCATCAGAGACAGCAGGTAAGGAAATGCCAAGGAAATATTTATAAATATATAAATAGAACTCAATAGAAGGTGAACATTTTTATAATGATACATGTAATTCGCTATCCTTTCACTGTGAATTACACACTAACTGTTTAAGTCACAGATACCAAAATATGTTACTCTTCTTAAAAAAACTTACCTATTTAAATTCAAGTTAGTTAATATACAGTGTAGTATTGGTTTCAGAAGTAGAACTCAGTGATTCATCACTTACATATAACACCCAGTGCTCATCCTAACAAGTGCCCTCCTTAATGCCCATCCCCCATTTAGCCCATCCCCCAGCCACCTCCCCCTCCAGCAACCCGCAGTTTGTTCTCTGTATTTAAGAACCTCTTATGGTTTGCCTCCCTCTCTGTTTTTATCTTATCTTTCCTTCCCTTGCCCTATGTTCACCTATTGTATTTCTCAAATTTTACATGTGAGTGAAATCATATGATATCTGTCTCTGACTTATTTCACTTAGCATAATACACTCTAGTTCCATAGAACTCCATTGTTGATAACTCTGCCATAAACATTGGGGTACATGTGTCCCTTCGAATCAGCATTTTTTTATTCTTTGGATAATAGTAGTGCAATTGCTGGGTCATAGGGTAGTTCTATTTTTAATTTTTTGAGGAAACTCCCTACTGTTTTCCAGAGTGGCTGCACCAGTTTGCACTCCCACCAGCAGCGCAAAAAGGTTCCTTTTTCTCTGCATCCTCGCCAACATGTGTTGTTGCCTGAGTTGTTCATTTTAGACATTGTGACAGGTGTGAGGTCATATCTCATTGTGGTTTTGATTTGTATTTCTCAGATAATGTTACGCTTAAAGTGTTATAGCCCATACTCCACCCACAGGAAGAAGAGTGGCTCTTTGTATGGAGGATGTGATGTTTATTTGCTTGGGCTCTTGCATCATGCTGTGCCTCTAAGACTCAGTCCTAGGAATGTGCTCTGCATGGTTGAATGAAGTACTTGGAATAAATTCCCAAAGCTTTGGCAGGACAAGAGAAAGGGCCAGTGTTTTGTGCATCTTGGACTTGAGGGTGAGTGTGGAGTTTGATAGAAGGTTTCATTGGTTTGCATAGTCTTTTCTTTCCATTCCTTTCTTTGTGTTCTTTCTCAAGCTAAGAAACTAAGAAATATAACATTTGCAGATGAAAAATAGTGAGCATGGCTGAGACACCATTGAAATCCTCTTTCTTTTAATAAAATTTAACTCTTTAAGATAGCTATTTTTCATAGTTTTCATATTTCACCGTAAAAAGTGGCACAAAGTTAACAAAATAGATGGTGAAATCAGATACGTTTAGCAATGAACAAATTTAATCAAATTGAACAGTGGAAATAAATTTAATAGACTTTGACCTAAAAGAATAAATTCCCTGTTTTTTTCCCAATATTTCTAGTCCCTAATCATACTCTTTTTGATTGACAGCTTAAGTATTTTTCCTTCTGCTTGCCTCTGACATTTCTGAAGTAGAGTTCTCTTCTGCTGGGTTTTCTGCCCTGGAGATGAATATATACAAAGGTCTATATTCTCCCACTTGACCTTCCTGAGTACCCACCTGGTTAGCCTAGATTTCTTCTAGATGCCAATAACAAAGACCCCTAAAACAATGGCGTAAACAAAGTAGAAATGTATTTCTCTATAAAAATAGTCCAAAAGTAGAAGTCAAGATCAGATTATACAAGATCCACAGTATCACAAAACTAAGATCTTTCTATTTTATTCCCCAATTCATGTGACTTTTATTCTCCAGGTCACTTCATAGTCCTCTGGCTGCTTGAGTGTTACTATATCAGGATTCCTAGCAGCAGGAAGGAGGAAAAGGGAAGAAGCAGGATTCCTTTCCCCTTGTAGGGAGATTTCTGGGAAATATTCACAACAATTCTGCTTAAATTTCTTTGGCCAGACTTAGGCACGTAGCCACATCTGGCTGCAAAAGAAGCTGGAAAATTAATCTTTTAGGTGTGGGTGATCTCTCCTTAAATTACAACCAGAATAATCATTTGTTTTCCCCTACAAAAATTTTTCACGAACTTCCCATTGATGATGGATTAATTAACAGTCCCTCAGTTTGGTGGTTAAACTCTTCATAATAAGCCCGAACATATTGTTCCAAATTTATTTTGACTCTTACACACAGACACGCACACACACACACACACACACACACACACACACACATGCGTATGCTTCAACCATATTAAAGTCAAAAATGTTTATGAACACATCTCTTGCTTTCCCTTTCTTGTACTTTTTTCTTTGTGGTTTTTCTCACCTAGAGTTTCCTCTTTCTGCCATTGTTTATTGAAATCTTATTTATCAAATAAGGCTAATGATAAATTCTTTCCTAATTCCTGAATAGCATATAACTTCTGTTCCTTTGAGTGCTCATAGCATTTGATTTGTATCTTTTTTTTTTTTTTTTAAGTAAGCTGCACACTTGGCATGGACCCATCACAGGGCTTGAACTCATGACCCTGAGATCAAGACCCAAGGTGATTGGACTGAGGCACCCAGGTGCTCCTGATTTGTATCTCTTATGTGATGCTTTGTATTTTATACCATTCATATTACGTTTGGATTTGCCTTAACTTCCTTGTAGACAATGGGCTCCTTGAAGAGTCAAAGATGTATCTCATCATGGGGTGCCTGGATGGCTCAGTTGGTTAAGTGTCTGACTTTGGCTCAGGTCATGATCTCGTGGTTCATTAGTTCAAGCCCTGTGTTGGGCTCTATGCTGACAGCTCAGAGCCTGGAATCTGCTTCAGATTCTGTGTCTCCCTCTCTCTCTGCCCCTCCCCCACTCATACTGTGTCTCTCTCTGTCTCTCAAAAATGAATAAATGGTAAAAAAAAAAAAAGATGTATCTCAGCTCATTTATTTCCATACACACTCTCTGAAGCACCTATTTCTGATTTCTACATAGGAGGTACAAAAAACTGAGTCATAATATTTAATTAAAATAAAGTTTCCACAGAAGTTTATACTTATATCTTAAGCACTATGGAAAAGAACACCTTTATATATGGTGTTCATTAAATATTATATATAATATTTTCAGAATTAAGATTATAATATGTTTGAAGCATGAATTTTGGAAGTAACAGCAGAAGACTCAGAATGTCCTGATGAAAGTGAGTAAGGGTCTAGGAGAGCTGAATATATTTGTTCTCCTCAGGGGGTACAGAGGAATCCATTTATGTGTGGAACCCAAAATTTCAGGGAAGGTATTCAAGCATGTTTGTTGGGGAATCTAGCCTGTCATCATATCATCTCGAAAAAGTTTCTCCCTGAACTAATGTGTTATTATAGGATATGACGTCAGAATGTGACCGTCGGTGCCCTATGAAGTGCCTGGTGACTCTCCTAGGGAGTAAGTTATTCACACAAACCTGCCTAATTTTCCTACAGATTTGTTATTTTATTCAGTAGTCACTGAAGAGAATTCTACTCCCTATTTAAAATGAGAGAGAAGGCTTTCTTCTGCTAGTGGTGAACGATTGCAGAAGAGAATTCTGGATAAAATGTCTCTGTGTAGGAAGGAGTGGCTGCCAGATTCCTGCAGGAGAACCAGGTCTTTATGTGTGACACACCTAGATTTAAATCTCTGCTCTACCGCTTTGTTAGTTTGGGAAAGTTGCTTGAATCTTTGAGCTCTAAACAAAATGTGTTACTACATACTGCCTGGCATTCTGATAAATGTAGTTATTAAATATTGGTTGCTGCAGATTAAGACACAAATCATATCACAAAATCACCAGGTCCGTATTTGGAATGTCAGAGGGACAGGTTCCACGAGAATTGACAAGGTTGAAGTTGTTTGGTGGGGGGTGCTGGGTGGCTCAGTCAGTTAGGCGGCGGACTCTTGATTATGGCTCAGGTCATGATCTCAGGGTTCATGGGATTGAGCCCTGCGTTGGGCTCTGCGCTGACAGCACAGAGCCTGCTTGGGGTTCTCTTTCACCCACTCTCTCGCTGCCCATCCCCAGCTCTCTTTCTCATGTACACTCTCTTTTGCTCTCTCAACCTACATAAACATTTTAAAAAAATAAAAAGAAGTTGTTTGGTGGATTTAGATTGTATTGGACTGCCAATTTTTACTCTTCATCCCCACAGAATTAGGCACAGTCATAGATAGCATTGTAGAACAGAAATCCTCTCTATGGGCAGGAAAGTCTTAGGAAAGAAAAGAGAAACACTGAGGTAAGTACTATATACCTAGTTTCTTCTTTCTTTACTTACCAATTATGTTAGTGAGAGTAAAGGGACAGGAGAGACCAGGATTGTCACCACAGTTCTGTCTCCAGCTCAGAGGTGGGCAGTCCTCAGGCCCAGGACAGCCCTCCTCTCAATTTTATGAGTTCACTTCCTGAATGCCAACCTCTGCTCCCTTGGGTCATTTCTCCTGGGACCACTGTGGGCATTATACACTGTCTGCAGTGGTCCACAAGAGTATGTAATCAAATCATCTCCATGATTTAGAGACTGAAATTTTATACCCTATTCTATATCTCATCCAAAGTATATGCAGCCACATTATCTAATGTATCATGTAAGAAGTTCTGCCTTGAATATGAGTGCTATAATGAAACACCTAAATACTTTCCAACAACAAAATGCCAGTAATAGAGTCACCCCAAATTTGTCCTCTGCATTTATTAAATTCCCTAGGAGAAATTGAAGCGCACAAATAGAACTCCTTTATCAATTCAGGTTGAACATTATAATTCTGAAGATACCAAATCTGAAATAAAATTGTCTTGCCCTCATGAGTTAAAGTCCAAAGTCCAACATTCTTAGATTGGATTAAAATCCAAAGTTACTGTCTCCAGTCTGTTATTCTGCTCATTCTTCCCTAGAGGTTCTTGATGCCTGGGTAAATGCTGAGTTCTGCTAGCAGCTACAGCCTGAAATATATCTTATTGGAGTGGACATGGTTTTAGGGCCTCAGAAGTGGTATTAACCCAGTGGATTTGAGGTTAGCACTATTGCTGATTGTTTCATGGCTTTGGAGGAAGTTGATTAGTGCTGTTCTGACAGGTTTGATCAATAACGGGTAAAACTAGAACCTCATTAGTGCCTGGGAGAGCAGTTGGGAATCAGCTGTCTGGGTTTGCAAAGCAGTGAATATATTATGCCATGCTCTAAGATACAACAGACTCTTCTCTGTAGTTGAATCTTTTCACAAGACTGACCACAGTACCTTATTCCAGTTTTTGCTCAGAAGCCACCTCTTCAGAGAGAGATTTCCTGATCCCATCCCAAATTACCCTAATTACACATCTCTTTTTCTTTTCTTTTTTTTTTTTTTTACATTTATTTATTTTTTGAGAGACATAGAGAGACAGAGCGCAAGTTGGGGAGGGGCAGAGAGAGAAGGAGACACAGAATCCGAAGCAGGCTCCAGGCTCTGAGCTGTCAGCACAGAGCCCAATGCGGGGCTCGAACTCACAAACTGTGAGATCATGACCTGAGCCGAATTCGGACGCTTAACCAACTGAGCCACCCAGGTGCCCCCACACATCTCTTTCTATGTTTTTAGCACATACCACTGTCTGAGATTCTATGTATGTCTTTTTGTTTTCCTTGCTACTAGAATATCAATGAAGGGAAGAACACTGTTGTCTTATCTTCGGGCCATCCCTAGTGATGAGAAAAATTCTTTGTACATAACAGTCAACCAATCATTCTTATGGAATATGTGAATGGAAAAAAAGCAAAACTCTCCTGGAAGACCCTCCCATTCACCAGTATCTCATCTCTATTCCTAAGGCAAACTGTCTTTAGTTCTGTTTTTAATTTTTCTGGGTATTGTTTGTATTTCCTGATATATCAGTTGAGGAATTTGTTTTGACTCTCTGCTCTAAATAATGACGTATTTTAGCTCAGATCAGCTGTGCTTTCACCTCCTGAATGTTGTCAGTAATATTACCTTGAATACTTCAAATTATGTACTAAAATTATTTTCCGCATTGTAGTGGATGTTATTGAGTCACTCAGCACCCGCTTTCCCATTAGCTCTGTGTCCTCTTCATCTGGTATGGAATGTGAACATAAAGTGGGGAGGCACAGCAGCATTTCTGTGGCCCTGGAATACAAGAAAGAAAGGAAGGAAGGAAGAAAGGAAGATTCCAGCTCTTTGTGAAATTGTTGAAAAGGTGTACCAGCCCAGACTGAGGCAGATACACTCGCATGTATTCCTATTACTTTTATTTTTTTAAATTAAGGTGCTTTTTTTAAGCTTTTTATTTTTTTATTTAAGTAATCCCTACACCCAACATGGGGCTCGAACTTGCAACCCCAAATTGAATCACATGCTCTTCTGACTGAGTCAGCCTGGTGCCCCATATTCTCATTACTCTTAATCTTTGTTTTCTTGTAACTTAACATTGAACACATTACTAACTGACATATACAACTTTGAGCCATAACTCTTTACTCCCCATTATGCAAAATGAGGGGAAAGCCTTCATATATCAGTCCCCTACATTCTCCTTTGGCAGTTTCTTTCAGCTATATCATTATTTTGCTACCAGAGTTTATAACTTTTACATGCTATTCTATTATGATAATTAATTCTCCTAGGATTTGCCTTCAGAGTTAATCTAAAATTTGATAAATAATGAACAGCAATATAATTATGTAAATATCAGTCACAATTAGAACTTCATATTATGATTGGACTCAGAGACAAAAAGTATAATTATGAGCCACAAAACCTGTTCAGCTCAAAGAGGAATCTTGAATCAGTGTCACCTATAGTCTTATAGTTTAATTTGGTTTGTTTTATATTTGGACCGTTCCCTTCTTTTATATATTTTTTTCTGAAGTATTTGTCTTTATTTTTCTCATTATCATTAAAAAATGTCTTTTTCGGCAACCAACGGAATGGGAAAAGATATTCGCAAATGACATATCGGACAAAGGGCTAGTATCCAAAATCTATAAAGAGCTCACCAAACTCCACACCCGAAAAACAAATAACCCAGTGAAGAAATGGGCAGAAAACATGAATAGACACTTCTCTAAAGAAGACATCCGGATGGCCAACAGGCACATGAAAAGATGTTCAGTGTCGCTCCTTATCAGGGAAATACAAATCAAAACCACACTCAGGTATCACCTCACGCCAGTCAGAGTGGCCAAAATGAACAAATCAGGAGACTATAGATGCTGGCGAGGATGTGGAGAAACGGGAACCCTCTTGCACTGTTGGTGGGAATGCAAATTGGTGCAGCCGCTCTGGAAAGCAGTGTGGAGGTTCCTCAGAAAATTAAAAATAGACCTACCCTAGGACCCAGCAATAGCACTGCTAGGAATTTATCCAAGGGATACCGGAGTACTGATGCATAGGGCCACTTGTACCCCAATGTTCATAGCAGCACTCTCAACAATAGCCAAATTATGGAAAGAGCCTAAATGTCCATCAACTGATGAATGGATAAAGAAATTGTGGTTTATATACACAATGGAATATTACGTGGCAATGAGAAAAAATGAAATATGGCCTTTTGTAGCAACGTGGATGGAACTGGAGAGTGTGATGCTAAGTGAAATAAGCCATACAGAGAAAGACAGATACCATATGGTTTCACTCTTATGTGGATCCTGAGAAACTTACCAGGAACCCATGGGGGAGGGGAAGGAGAAAAAAAAAAAGAAGTTAGAATGGGAGAGAGCCAAAGCATAAGAGACTCTTAAAAACTGAGAACAAACTGAGGGTTGATGGGGGGTGGGAGGGAGGAGAGGGTGGGTGATGGGTATTGAGGAGGGCACCTTTTGGGATGAGCACTGGGTGTTGTATGGAAACCAATTTGTCAATAAATTTCATTAAAAAAAATTTAAAAAAATAAATTAAAAAAAATGTCTTTTTCATTACTATTTTTTTAAATGTTTATTTATTTATTTGGCGGCTTTAGGTACTCATACTTTTTACATGATGACTCAGAGTGTCAAGTATGAGTATTCCAGGGAACAAAACAAAAACCCCATGACATGTTTTGAAACATCATTGGATATCACACAGTCGCTTCCTCTTTGCTCCGTTGATCAAAGCAGTCACAAGCCTTCCTAGATTCAAGTGGAGGGAGACAGGGACAGCACTTTTAACGGGAGGAGTGGTAAAGGTATATAGAACAGGATGTGGGATGGGGGATATTGTTGGGGGTCTTTAAAATACCTTTATGGTTTGGAAAACTGATGAATGGATAAAGAAATTGCGGTTTACATATGCAATGGAATACTACTTGGCAATGAGAAAGAATGAAATATAGCCTTTCGTAGCAACATGGATGGAACTGGAGAGTGTTATGCTAAGTGAAATAAGTCATACAGAGAAAGACAGATACCATATGTTTTCACTCTTATGTGGATCCTGAGAAACTTAACAGAAGACCATGGGGGAGGGTAAGGGGAAAAAAAATTAGAGAGGGAGGGAGGCAAACCATAAGAGACTCTTAAAAACAGAATAAACTGAGGGTTGATGGGGGGTGGGAGGGAGGGGAAAGTGGGTGATGGGTATTGAGGAGGGCACCTGTTGGGAAGAACACTGGGTGTTGTATGGAAACCAATTTGACAATAAATTTCATATTAAAAAAAAAAAGGAAGCTTTATACATTCAAAACTACTGATTTCTGTTCTTGGTCCTAGAAGAGAAGATTTCAAGCACATTTAGCTTAAAGACAACATTACAATAAATAAAATATATACACACATATATTACTATTTTAATATATATGTATATTAATATAAAAATATATTTTATATATTATACACATAATCTATAAAGTTATATATCATTATATTAGTACACATCAAATATTATATATTTAAGTATAAATAACAGAAAAAACCAACAATACTTTGACACATCATTTTGGCAATGTTCTGAATCTCAGTGTAAATGGATATATAATTTTGTTCTTTATTAGGAGTAAAGCGGAAGTTTATTTCAGTCAAGATGGTGTAGTGAGTTCATGCTTTGATGCATCCCTCTTTACTACAAATATGTAACAATGATAGATAAAATATGAAAAAGAGATAACAGCCATACATGGACTAATTTGCAAAAGCAAATCATCTTGGCACATCAATCTGAAATTTCAAATACTTTAGACAAAGAGAAATTTCTCAACTTCCAGGGAGGAAAAGGTAGAAAAAAATATTTAATTTTCCATTTTGTTATATTCAGTTCTTTGTTTTGGAGGGAGGATGAAAACATTCAAATTTAAACTATTTTATCATTTTAGAAGTTTGTAAGATGTTAACTAAATAGGAATTTACCCTCTTACTAGCATGTATCTAGGATCCCAGAAGCAAAATGAAAGAATAGACAATGATATTCTGAGTATTTTCAGAAATTCCCCTTAGCAAAATTGTGTGGTTGTTCTCTTTGACAAATATAGACCATGATGTAACTTTTTGTGCTTTTTCTAAATTGTTGTATTCTCTGCACTTTCATAAAGATTAAGATTTTCTTTGTCTATCCCTGAACCCAAGAGACATTTTAATTTTAATTGAAACTCTTTAAGCTCAAAATTCCATTACATAGTTTTAAACTCATCTGGTGATAAGTTTAACAAATATATAGTTTAATTTCTTCACTCAGACTTTCAAAAATTAAAAATCTGAATAAGGATGAATTTCAATAGGACATAAACAGAGTGGGTTTTTTTTTTTTGTAGTAAGAAAATATTTTGTGTAAATTGAGATTATTAGTGTTTAGTGCTTCTGTATCCCATTTGTTCAAGTATAATTTTCTTTTCCTTTTTCTTTCCTTTTCTTTTTTCCTTTCTTTTCTTTTCTTTCTTTCTTTCTTTCTTTCTTTCTTTCTTTCTTTCTTTCTTTCTTTCTTTCTTTCTTTCAGAGAGAGACAGACTGTCTTAAGCAGGCCCCATGCCCAGTGCAAGCAAGAAGCGACCTGCACTGAAATCAAGAGTCAGACGCTTAACTGACTGAACCACCCAAGGTGCCCCTAATTTTCTTAGTAAGAATATATTTCAACACCTTAAATGTAAAACTGTTAACTTTATTGTTTTACTTATGTTTTTTTCCTCTGCTGCTACCATGCTTTTTTTTTTTAATGTTTATTTATTTTTGAGAGAGAGAGACAGATCATGAGTGGGGAGGACAGAAAGAAAGGGAGACACAGAATCTGAAGCAGGCTCTAGGCTCTGAGCTGTCAGGACAGAGCCTGATGTGGGGTTCAAACTCATGAGCCATGAGATCATGACCTGAGCTAAAAACAGACTGAGCCAGCCAGGCACCCCTTACTTATGTTTTTGATGTTCTAAAGTGGTTTATTTCAGTCAACATGGTGCTGTGAGTTCATGCTTTGATGCATCTTTCTTTGCTATAAATATATAACAATGATAGATAAAATAAAAGAGAAGCAACTATAAATGGACTAATTTGCAAACACATATCATCTTGTAAATTACCCCAGGAGAATCAATTTGAAATTGCAAGCACTTTTGACTTAAGCACTTAAGAGAAATTTCTTAACTTCCAAGGAGGAAAGAAAATATGAATCAGAAAAGCTTTGTACTTCCCAACAGTGACACTAGAACATATTTAGACAAAATCAGGTGTGTGCAGCGTGGTATGGCCATAGACAAGAAGGTATCTAGATAATGTAGGTTTCAAAATTCTGAAGAAATTTCTCACTGAGAAATTTCTCAACCAAAATGTGAATAAAATCAATAGGTAGAATGAAGACATGAAGCCTCTAGAAGACATGATTCACCAAACAAGAGAAAGAGGAATACATATGGTTTAAGAAACAACATCTGCCACACAGGAAAGAAGCCAAGGACTCCCCAAGATGATCAGAAAGGGAGGGAACAGCATGATAGCTATGTTTTTGGGTTAGAGAGAACCTAACTGTAATTAAATCAAGTAAAAAAAAAAAAAACTTCTGAAATAAACCCAGGACAATGAAACTGATACAGTACTTAAATGTATTTCAATCTCTTGAAAGGAAAATTAAACAACTGAAAAATACCATGACAAGGAAAAGGTGGGTGGGTGGGGGGAAGCAATGATCAGTACTTCTGCAGGAAGGAAAAGTCACCATAGTTTACTTAGCTTTAATGAGGACTTGCATGTCATAATCACATAAACATTCAAAATTGATGAGACTGAAACTCTGCTTGAGAGGCTGAGAAGGGAAGGAGTACCAATTCTCTGTTGCTATAATTAAGGAACACAAATTTAGTGGCTTCAAACAATACCCATTTCTTACCTTGCATTTTCTGTAGGTCAGGAGTACAAGCAGAGGCTAGCTGGATCCTTTGGTTGGAGTCTCACCAGGCTTATTCAAGGTGCTGGCCAGCCTGCATTGTCATCTGAGGAAAGACCCGTTTCCAAGCAACCTCAGGTAGTTAGAAGAGCTCATTTTCCTCATGCCTGTAGAACTCATGGTGGCTTCCTTCTTCAAAGTCAGTAAGAGAGCATCTCTGACTAGCGGAATTGCCTGGGTCCCTCTTTTAGGGGATTTTACTCAATCAAGACAAGCCTACCCAGGATATTCTTCCTTTTGATAATCTCAAATTCAACTGATTTGGGGCCTTAATCACATCAGTAAAAATGCTCCACATTTGCATTTTCTATAGGTTAGAAGCAAGTCACAAGTTCTGCCTGCACTTGTGATAGGGATTATATAAAATTAAGACTCATAGGAGGTCAGCACAAAAGGGTCTGTGTATGTGTGTGATGAAGGCAAAGGGAGGAACAGAGGCTAAATTCTCACCCTGCATAGTGACAAGTCAGTATCGATAATGCTTAAAACTGGAGAACTCATGGGGCTTCTGGCTGGCTCAATCAGTAGATCTTGTAACTCTTGATATCAGGGTCATGAGTTCAAGCCCCACTTAAGTGTGGAGCCTACTTACAAAAATGGAGAAATCTATTAGCAATATTAAGAGGTGTAGAAGTAAATCCTAAAATAATCTACTAAAAGAGGGGAAGGTTGCTTTCTTTGAGAAGAAGGGTATTAGCAGTGATAGCAACTATTACTTTTCACAGGAAACTTTGTAGAATCTTATGACTCTTAAATTAAGTGACTGCATAAATTTGATAAAAATAAAATCATTAAGGGAAGAGAGTAAGAGACTTTTCAAGAAGTCAAGAAGGACCCAAGTTTTTATGGAAAAAAAAGTACATTTTAAACTACAGGTAGAATAAATAAATATAAATGTTCAACATGACGATTTTAATGGAGTTGTAGAATATCTCTAAAAGTACAAAGGTTGCTTATGTGGATTAAGATAAAAAATATGAAAAATGCTTGGAACATAAAAATAGACACTTCATAATACCAAGAATGAAGAAAAATAAAACCTTAAAGGTATCACACAGAAAAGACAAATTATCTACAAAGAAATGACAATTAGAACAGACTTCTTAATAAAATAAACACCAAAAGAAAACGGAGAGCCATAATAAAAATGTCTAAAGATTGTTAATCTCTCATTTAAATTTTTTAATGTTTATTTATTATTGAGAGACAGAGAGAGACAGAGCATGAGCAGGGGAGGGGCTGAGAGAAGGGGAGACACAGAATCTGAAGCAGGCTCCAGGCTCTGAGCTGACAGCCCGATGTGTCAGAGCCCCCGATGTGACGCTTGAATTCACAAATGGTGAGATCATGACCTGAGCTGAAGTTGGACACCTAACCACCTGAGCCACCCAGGTGCCCCTAATCTCTCATTTTATACTTAAATAAACTTGAATTAAAGAATTAAAATAGAGACATTTCTAGCAATGTGAAGATTGAGAGTTTGTAACTCCAAGATTTTTCACCAGCAGAAATACTGGACACAGGAAAAGTGTGAACTCAAAAATTAACTTAAAAATATCAGTTAATTATAGTAGCTGTTAATTACAATAACCTTGCGAGCCTAAAAATGGTAGAAATAAAAATCCAGACGAGAGTAAATTATATTATAATGAGATGGCTCAATAAAGTTTGCTAAATATTGTGTTTTGTTTTAGAGAGGGACAGAAATTAGAAACCTCTGCTTCGTTAACTTATAGATAATTATTTATATTAAAAATTAGTGGTAATTAAACTATATACAACTGTATTTTAGATCTTCGTATCTTGTTCATCTTATAACTAAAAGTTTGAACCCTTTTACCAATCTGTCTCTATTTCTTTCTATTCTCACCTCCTCCAAGTCCCATCCTCTGGCAATCATTTTTCTTTTCTCTGTTTCCATGAGTTCAACTTTTTTTTTTTTTTTTTTAAATTCTACATACAAGTGATACCATGCTGTATTTATCTTTCTCTATCTGGCTTATTTTACTTAGCATAATGCCCCCCAGGTTCGTCCATTTTATTGCAAATGATAGATTTCCTCCTCTTTAAAGGTTGAATTATATATATATATATATAATATATATATGTATATATTATATATATACATTATATATATATAATATATATAAATATGTATATAGGCTAGATAGAAAAAAATATATATATATTTTCCCCGATCCATTCATCTTCAGTGGACACTTGGGTTGTTTCCATCCCTTGGCTGTTGTAAACAGTACTGCTGTGAGCATGGAAGTACAGATATCTTTTTGAGACGATGGTTTCATTTCCTTTGGATATATGCCCCAAAATGGAATTATTGGATCATATATTTATTTTATTTTTAATTTATGAGGAACCTCCATAATGTTTTCCATAAAGCGTATCAGTTTACAATCCCATCAGTGGTGCACCAGTGTTCCTTTTT
Organism: Prionailurus bengalensis; assembly: GCF_016509475.1. Lineage (NCBI taxonomy): Eukaryota > Metazoa > Chordata > Mammalia > Carnivora > Felidae > Prionailurus > Prionailurus bengalensis. The sequence continues at coordinate 54,678,086 of NC_057359.1, read as the reverse complement.
CTCTACATCCTTGTCAGCATTTATTATTACGTGTCTTTGTTGATGAGAGCCATCCTAACAGGTATGAGGTTATATCTCATTTTGGTTTTGATTCACATTTCCCTAATGATCAGTGATGTTGAGCACCTTTTCATGTACTTGTTGGCCATTTTTATATCTTTGGAAAAGAAGTCCTTTGTTGATTTTTATCTTTATTTTTTTAATAAAAAAATTAAAAAAATATTTACTTATTTTTGAGACAGAGAGAGACAGAGTGGGGGAGAGGCAGAGAGGTAGAGGGAGACACAGAATCTGAAACACAGAGCCCAACACGGGGCTCAAACTCGTGAACCAGGAGATCATGACCTGAGCTGAAGTTGGCTGCCCAACTGACTGAGCCACCCAGTCACCCCTCCTTTGTCCTTTTTTAAATAAGGATATTTGTTTTTTGCTATGAAGTTGTATGAGTTCTTTGAAACATTTTCATTGAAACTTTCAGGTGAACCAGTAGAGTCTTTGTTTTTTTTTTGTTTTGTTTTAGGATAGTCTTCTTAGAACAAGGAATACTTTCAGATTTATGTTGATCAGTTGTCCATCTAGAAAACCTGCAGTAATATGATCAGACATCTCGGACAGAATATTTGTCCTGAACTCTGTTGCCAATATTAGTACGTAGCCCAAGTTTGTGATTGAAAGTAAAGAATGGATTAATAATGCCTGGAAATGTCTGTCTCTGTCAGAGTACTTCCAATGATAGTTTTGTTTTCTCTGAAATTCTTTCTGTATCACAATACATTTTAAAAAAATATTTGCATTATCATGGCACTTTAGAGTCTATTCTCTTTGGAGAAAGAGAGATACAGGAGCTTTGATTATGTTTAGCATTCTTCAGAAATTGAAATGAAATCCATGTTTTTAAATTTGTTTTTGAGAGAGAGAGAGAGAGTGCAAGCTGGGGAGGGACAGAGAGAGAGAGAGGGAGACACAGAATCCGAAGCAGGCTCCAGGCTCTGACCTGTCAGCACAGAGACCGCTGCGGGGCTCAAACTCAGGAGCCATGAAGTCATGACCTGAGCCGAAGTCAGACATTTAACCGACTGAGCCACCCAGATGCCCCTAAAATCCATGTTTTGAACCACCATTGAAAATCTTTTGTTAATTAGGTTACATTTAAGATTGCTTTATTCAATTTATGATTTTTCATTTATATAGATATATAGGAGACTTTCTCTAGATGTGGCATCTCATTAAGCTCAGTAGATTCACATATTTTTGTGGGATCATTTCCCTGGCAGCTACCAAAATCTTTAGAAAATGCAATTATATAGATATAGATAAATGTATATGTAGATGTAGATAGATACATAGTATGTTCCCCTTTCCCACCTATATCTATATGTGTATCTGTATCCATGAATCAATTACCAAACTGAAAAAATAAGATTGCCTTTGGTTGTTACAAAGCTGTGAGGAATTTTTGCAAGATGAAACACATGTGAAGTCATTTGAAGAGGGAAACAGGTGTTGAGATACGGCAGGAGGAAGGCTGGTTCAGAATGTGGGAGCAAATTCTTATGTACTCCAAATGTGGAAATGACAGAGATCTGTCACAGGTGCCTTTGGGCAACAGACAGGGTAATTGGCTGCTGTAGGAACATCCAGGTGGATCATATTTCCTCCAATCTTCTTTCCTTTGGGTCAAGGGGCAATAAGCGGGGATATCTGCTTTTAGGCATGGGTATTGAATGTGGGGACTTAGATAGCACAAGAATCACAGAGTCTCAAGTGACTGGTGCCACCAGGAAGAACTGGGAGCGCCCATGACATGAGGCCAGGTAGTGGCACACACTGGCCAGTAGCACATGATTATGGGACTGAGCTGACTGGAGAATGCAATTCACCTGAGCCATGAGCCAAGTATAAAACCTGAGAAACTCCAAGACGAAATGGCTTTCTCTGAGCTGACTTGACTACTTCCATATGTAGTGCTGGGCTCTTACTCTGAAACCTAACTATGTCCCAGTGTTGAAAAAGGAACTTCTGGGAAGTTGCAACTGATCACCTGAGGTCCTCCGCAGATGAATGAATGCTGTTTTTCATATTTAATTCGCGAATACGCAGGGAAGCTTGTTGCTGGGTAAGACCTAAGATTCGTGGGATTCCTCTTTCATAATTCAAATCTTTGAAAAGCTTGAGCACCAACTGTGTATCCAACTCAGTACACGTGTCCTCTCATTGAAACAGGACAACAGCTCTCATCTGCCACATGAGGAAGCAGGGGCATGCAGCTAATAAACAGTAGAATTGGGGCACAGAACAGGCATTCTTAACCCCAAATTGCACTTTAGCAATTTAAAGTGCATTTTAGCACTTACAAGAGGGGCAAGGTGAACATTAAGTAGTAGCAAAAAAGGAACAAAGTTGGGAAGTTTTTTGAGATGATACTGATTTTTTTTGTGCTGGGAGGTAGTGAGGTGAGGTGGGAGAGGACCTAGGCAGTTCTAACTACTCAACAACTACTCCAGAGAGTGAGGGGGACAGTGTGGGGTTAAGCTGGGTTGAGTGCCCATGAACATTTGGACTCTAAATAGATTTTCTTTATTCAGTTGTTTCTTATCAGATTCAAGTTAATGCATCTCGAATGTATTCTTGTTAAGAAAACTTTGACCTAAACCTAAACATTTTCATGAATGCATTTCATAGTAAGATTGTGATTTGGTTCTCATGAGGATCTTAAGTTTCATGTCCTCTAATATATTCTTGTGCATGTGTGTGAGTGACCTTGAAATGACTGACACGTTTTTTAGTTTCAACATTTCTCAGTCAATTAGTGTATATATTCAAATTGGTAGCCTGCTGTAGACCAGTGTCTGGATATTTTCTTTATTTCACATGGCAGCTCCATTTAGGGTTTTGTATTTCCCTTTGGCAATTAATTCAGAAATGTACAGGGTGTTCTGTTTCTCCACTTTTGGGGCTGAAGGAGCTCTATTTAATCAAAAAGGTGGATTACACTGATTAGAAGTTATGAAATCAATAATTAATATAGATTTATTGGAAATACGAATAAATACAAACCCCGTTACTTTTGGGAACCTGTTTCATTACTTGATAAAGGAACACTAAATCATGTACCTTTTTCTGTAGTCAGAAGTCTCCTTTATAGTTTTGTTGTATTGATTAGTGAATATATTTAAAACATGGATTTCCTCTCAACATCTAATTTAAACACATTTTATTTTTAAAGACAAATATATTTCCAAACTTAGGTACATTTACAACATGAGATATTATACGCTGAAATATTTTACTCTTCTATCCTCATACTATTTGAGGACATCTAATCTCTATATGCTTTTTAATATCGTGCAGATGGGGAAAGCAAAGCAGAAGGGATTTTACTTTAGTTTAAATACCATGTTTAGGTCATCATCACTCTTACTTATGTTTGTAAATTGAAGTAACTTTAATTTATTTAAGTGGTGTTTATAATATAGCATTTTGAAGATAAACAAATGCCATGATCATCTTCCAGAGGGGAAGCTAATCAGTTTGCTAAATAGAGACAGACTAACATGCCAGTCACTGTAACTTGTTTTTGACTTTGCTGCTGATAGAGTGTGAGTCCCCACAGCATATGATAATGTTTGAAGTGTTAGAACACATTTTTTTCCCATTAATTCTCCTTTATATCGCCACCCACATCAGATATGCTTTCCAGCAGTGTACTGTTGGCTGTGCATTCAGAATTTAAATTGCTAAGGGCCTGTTCTCCTTCCCAAGAATATTATAAATCTCACCACTACTAATTGAAATTGTATGGTGAGGGCGCTTTTTCCTTCTGCTGTGTGTTTAAATACCTGACTATTATCAATAAATAGGCCGTGGTGTTACAGGTGCTGCCTTCCTAGTCATCACAGATGCAAGGTGGAGGGAAGGATGCCTGGGCTGTTTAAGTGCAGGTATAAAACCGATTAAAGATGGAACACCCTGCAGCACTCACAGGATTTCAAATCTTTTATTAGAGGAAAATACTTAGGAAAAGAAGGGTATATCCCTTTTTGGTTTTATTCATTTGATAAACCAGTATTTATTAAGCATCAACATGTGTCACCCCTGATCTAGACACTGGGAAAACATCAGGGAAGCAAAGAGAAAAACAATTCCTATCCTCATGGAGTTCACATTGAACTAAATAAATTAGACATTTAAGTTACAGATAACGTAAAATATAATAGAAGGTAGAAACAGGATAGAAAATAGAATTTTTCTATGGAGAGAAGCCAAGTCAGGATTTGATGTGAAGGCTGCTGAAATATTAGACAGATGGCCAGGAGAGACCTTGCAGAGAGGATAACGTCTGAATAAATCCTGAAGTGAATTGCACGGAATACTGAAGGAAGGGAGTCCAAGCCGCAGGAAGTAAACTGTAATAGCCCTGAAGCAGGCGTGTGCCTGGACTGTTTAAGGAGAGTAGGGTCGCTCAAGAAAATTGCATAAGAGAAAAGCATAATAAGAGATGAGGCCATCAAAAGTATAAGAGCTTTGGATGTGGGGCCACATAGATCTTGTAGACTTTTCTTTTTTAATTTTTTGTTTAAATGTTTGTTTATTTTTGAAAGATGGAATGTGAGCAAGGGAGAGGCAGAGAGAGGGAGGGAATAGAGAATCTGAAGTGGGCTCTCTGCTGTCGGCACAGATGGGGGGCTCGAACCCACAAATAGTGAGATCATGACTTGAGCCAAAGTCGGAGCTTAACCAACTGAGCCACCCAGGTGCTCCAGACCTTGTAGACTTTTAAGGTGCTATAGAAAATCGTAGACAATCACTGGGAACTTGAGGCAGGCATCTGACAAGGTCTGTCTTATGTTTTCACAAAACCACTCTGGCTGTGTGCTTAAAAAAAAAAAAAAAGGAGCAAGGGCAGAAGCAAGGGAGAATAGCAGTGGACATCACTCTCCAGCCTTCTTTTTCTGCTCTGCGCCCTGCAGGGGTAACCTCGATGGTATATATTAACCACTGATTGGCTTCTTTGAGTCTGGCTTGCATGGGGCTCAACTAATGAGAGACCCTCATGGTGGGGGGGGGGGTGGTGTGCAGGGACTGGGAGGAGAGTAAGATTTATCTCTTTCTTATGCTCTTCTCTTGCTGGCTCAGGTCCCCATTGGTTGTTTCTGTCCATCCACCAGGGCCACAGTTCCTTCTGGTGCCTCTCTCCATGTAGCTGCTTCTCTCATTTCCTGTAGCAGCTCCTTGGCCTTTGTAAATAGTTCCTTTACTAAATCCTTCTTAATTATTCATATTTGTCATCTGTTTTCTGCCTAGGATTGCCTGATGTATCAGATACAAGGCCATGCCATATTCCAGGGAGATATGATGATGACTTGGTCCAGGCTGATGGCAGTGGAGGTGGTGAGAAGTGTTTGAATTATGGACATTTTCAAATGAGAGCCTACTCAGTTTACTACTGAACACAATGTGGGGTGAGGGTGTGAAGACATGTAGGGGGTGCCTACATTTGTGGCCTGAGAAACTTCAGTAATGGAGTGGCCTTTGAATATATTCTCTTGAAGTTCAGGGGAGAGAGCTGAGCTGCAGATCTAAAATTGAAAGTTACCTGTGTAGAGATGGCTTTTGAACCCTGATGTAGGATGAGATCACTAAGGGATTGAGTCTAGACAGAAAAGAGAGCAGATCCAAAGGGTGAGTCCTGGAGCAACCTGGTATTTAGAGATTCAACAAATGAGGAATCTGATAAGGAGAGTGAGAAGGAATCATGCAAGAGGTAAAAAGCATTCCAAAGGATTGTGATATTCCTGAATCCAGGTGAAGAATCTCTACAGTAAAAATGGACAGACTGTTCTGTAAGGTTCTAATAAACTAATGCTGGCTTTCAGTGTAAATTAGAGCACTTTAAATAGATACATATGTATATATACATGTAAGATTTTGATACGCAAATTAAAGAGGCATATTAAAACTATGTCCCACAAGTAATAATGGCATTTCGATGACACACATTTCAGTTATCCTCGGTCATCTGAGACTCACTGTGACACTCTCACAAGGCAGCTTATATTTAGACACATTAGCGTTTCACAGCTTAACATCCTATACAGTGTTATCTACACTATTTCCCCAGAAGAATTCAAGTGTCAGGAAAAAATTTTAGAACTTACTTACCCCAAAGAAGTAGAAGTTTCTGCAGTGGCTGGGGGTGGGGGGTAGGGAAACAGCCGAAGGAACTCAACTCTGTGACTCCAACAGGAAAAACTATGAATTTAATGGTTTAAGGGGGACAGAGTGCTGCCTCTTAGCTCATCCCAAACAATTAAAAAGTAAGGAACAGGAAAGGCAACTTGGAGCCCTGCATGAGTTTGGGAAACATATTTACAGTGATTGCAATTAATTTAGAGAAGTATTTCAGGTAAGGATAGCAACCGTAGACCATTGTTCATGGCTTTAAAATTCTTAACTCTCCATGTCATTAAAAATATTTATTTAAAAATAACTAGTGATTAATTTAGCTCAGTAAAAATATTTAATACACTTATTTTCTTGAGTTTTAATTGATACATAAATTTTTCAGCTCATTGGAAATTCACTTTTTATGAAGTGATTCATTAATCATTACAAACATGCTCATGTGTGTCACATTTCTGTAATTAAATTATTTTGAAAAAGGAGCTATTGCTGTGTAAAAGATTGGCTTCAAAACCCAATTCAATGCTAGATTAGTGAAGTTTCTTCCTAAGGAACTTGAGTTAGAAAGCTAAAAGGGATCATGCAGTGTACAAAAGGAAATTCATATTTACTGTATGTTACTAATTTCAATAATCTGCACACAAGTGCCAAAGTGACTAATCAAAAAATTGGTATTCACAGTCACATATGAAGGTTTGGTTCTGTTCACTTAAGTGTTAAGGATGCAATTTTCTAGGACAACATTTTGGTTGCATTTAATTTTACTGTGAAATTTGAGGGACCTGAGATTTTTCTGATTTTCCTCCTCATAATATTACCTATGTTTATTATGTTCTCCATGCTATCCATTTCTCCATAGAACTATAGTTTCCACAAGCACACTGAAGATTTACAAGATCCCTCTTACCGACCAATTTGCATTGGTTCTTTTCACATGAATCTTTTGCTAGCTTTTTCTTTTTTAATCTTTTTGAAAAATATGTTCAATATGCTTCTATTTATTTAAAAAGTAGATGGCTAAAAACATGTGGATAATAACTGCGATGGGTTAAAACACCATCAAATATGTTGAAATCCATGAGGTCCTAATAATATATTTTTTTAAAGAAGCTCATTGTTTTGAATACGGGTGGAGAAATGAGGAATCTGAAAAGGAGAGTGTGAAGGAATTACAGGAAAGAACCAAGGATTTAACCTGGCTTGTCTATGAGAACTGTACTTCTTAGTGACCAAACAGTTGAGGAAAAGATTACCTTTAAAAAGATACACGAAGCTGGACAACATTAATCAAAGATTAATGATTAATTGATCAAAGATTATAGGCTTAGTGAAGTTATATATTAAGTACATATTATCTTGTAGATTTTTGTCTAGTAGATGAGCAAATTATTTCTATCCAGTGGAAAAGATAACCCTAAACATAAAACACCAACCAGTTGGTATATAATCTAACAAACTGCCTCTAACATTCCTTTATTAAATTGACGGTAAATTCTTAGCACCTCAAAATGTTCTTTTTCTGTGATGTGACTGTAACAGTCTTCTATTTGCAACTCAGGGAGGAAACAACTGTGTTCCAAAACAGCTAAAATACATAAGTCCAACAACTGAAGGTACTTTTTAAGCTGTCTCATTCACTCTGAAGCCTATTCATCTCCTTCAGGATCCCAGAGATTAAGCACCTGTTCTGCTCAGCTATGTAATAAAGTGGCAAACACGCTGTGCCACTGACATCACAGGACAGTTGCCTCTAGAACTAGATGCTGCACTTTCTCACAGATTTTCCTCCTCAGCTGAGACAGCAGTTGTCTTGAGCAACCTCTAGATCTCGTTCATACTGTGCTGCCAGAGCTGGGTCCGTGACAACCTCCGGTGGGGCAAGAGCAAGCATGGTGACAAACTTCAAGTCAGGGTCTCCAATTAGTTTTCTGGCAAGCCACAGGAAGGGCTTTTCAAAGTTGTAGTTACTTTTGGTAGAAATGTCATAGTACCGAAGGTTCTTCTTTCAGCGGAAGACGATAGATTTTTGCCTTAGCTTTCCTGTCCTGAACACCCACTTTGTTGCCACACAGCACAGTGTGGATGTTTTCAGATACTCGTACCAGATCTCTGTGCCAGTTAGGCACATTCTTATAAGTAACCCGTGGTATTACACCAAATGTTATAATGGCACGCCGGGCTTGGATGTCCTATATCTTTCAGCCCACCAAATTTCTCCGAACCAGCCGTATCCCATACATTGATCTTATCAGGTCTTCTGTTGGTATGGAACACAAGGGAGTGGACTTCAGCACCCAAGGTGGCTTCATATTTCTTTTCAAATTCACCAGTCAGAAGACGTTTTACAAATGTAGCTTTTCCAATACCACCATCGCCAAACAATTCAAGTTTGAACTGGACTTGGGGTTCTCCTCGGGCAGCCACTGTGCTGTGGCTTCCAGAAGTGTCTCCGGCCCATCTGACTGAGGCTGAACCACTCTTTATATCTTACTGTTTTTCTCATTAATTAATGAGTTGAGTAAAATCCCAGACATATATTTATGTTAAATTTGCGTGAAAGTCATGATTTTTGAAAAATATATTCAGCAGCCATAAGCAATAAAGCTAGTAAATGAAGTAATGGAAGAGTCAGTATTCTGAGTTACTTTGCAACTCCTAATGAATTAGTGGATCTAGGCAACAATCATCAGTTGCTAGTGACATCACGTACAAAAACGAGACTGGATGGCTCCATTGGTAAAGTGTCCAGCTCTTGATTTTGGCTTAGGTCATGATATTACTATCTGTGGGCTTGAGCCCTGCATCGGGCTCTGTGCTGACAGTGTGGAACCTGTTTGGGAATCTCTCCCTCTGCTCCCCCCCCCCCAAAAAAAACCCTTAAAAACAAAAACAAAAAAGAGACAATTAGGCAATATTCATCCTGTGGTGGAAATATACAATATATTCTATGAAGCAGTCTTGACAAAAATACTAAACCTGGATCTGAAGATACAGGTCAATGAATAAATTTGGCTTCAGGACAATTTGCATTGTATTATTAGTGATAATTTTTAAAACAGCTCTTTCATTTTATCTTCTCTCTGTCTCTTTCAGTCCAAACAGGTAGTGCTCTGCTGGCAAACATTTTCAAGAACCTTGTTCACTCATGTATGTCTTAGAATTCACTTCACTAGCAAAAGACTCTCTTTCATACATCTCCCTGGATATTTCCATGTCTGTTGTAGCTTCTGCTTAGCTGGCTGAGGGGATCTATGAGGTGCATGCTTAATATTTGGTGTGTCTGAATTCTCTACTGATTTTTCTCAGTTATCAACGAAACTATTCAGTGACACTCTGAACTGTTTCTCTAGAGTGGGATTTCCTGGGAGTGGTCTCTTAATTTCAGCATCTTTCGCAATCGAATAGGCTAAGAGTTTCCCAAAGTGTCAAGTTCTGATTCCTTTTAAACAGTTCTTTGCTGCATTTCTCCCTTTGCTCTCACATTTTCTAATGAAAAGCAAGAAAAAACCTATTCACACCTTTAACACTTGGCTTGGAATCTCCTCCACTAAATATCTAAATTTATCACTTAAAAGTTCTGCTTTTACAGAACTTCGGGACATAATTCTGCTAAGCTCTCTGCCACTCTGTTACAAGGATCCTCTTTCCTAGACAATTGAGGAAAGTCTGCAAAGTAAGGAAAGAACAAGATAAACAGAAAAAGTGACCCTTGAGGAAGCGGAATTAAACAATCAATCTCCTTAGCCTCCTATCCCTTTTAATGGCCTACAAAAATTCAGGAACACATTGTATTCTACTCAGAGGATGAAACTACTCATGAAAAGAAATAATAAAGGAGCTGAAAGTTTCAAATAACATGTAGCTCATTTTCTTCGAAGTTTTCACCAGTAGTATCTTTAATATATCCACCAACAGTCTGTTTATGATTTAAGGATTCTCCAAAGTGATATCTGTCTTCTCTACCATGCTCCTCACTCCCTTTTGAATCATTATTACCTATATTTCTACTAATGGTCTGCTTAAGTCCCTCTAGGCTTTTTCTATCATGCTCCTCAAAATTCTTCCAGCCTCTGCCACTTCCCAACCAATTCTAGAGCCCCTTCCGTTTATTTGGGTATTGTTATAGTAGCACCCTACTCTGAGTACCAAAATCTGTACTAGTTTACAATTGCTGCTGTGTCAAATTACCACAAAGAGGGTGATTTAAAATGATACAAATTTATTATTTTACAGTTTTGTAGGTTAGACATCCAACATGGGTCTCAGTGGGCCGTCTGCAGGACGTCTGCAGAACTGGGTTCCTTTCTGGAGGCTTAAGGGGAGAACACATTTCCTTACCTTTTCCAGTTTGTAGAGGCTGCCCGCTTTCCTTGTCCCACCAGCACCTTTTCCATCTTTAAAGCCAGCGACGGTCAGCAGAGTCCTTTTTATACTGTCATCCTCTGGATTTCTTTTTCAATTCACTCTTCCACTTTTAAGGACCCTTGTGAATACTCTGGGTTCACTAGAATAATCCAGGATAATTTCCTTGTGTTAATGGAGGCTAATTAGCAAACTTCAGTCTACAACCTTAATTCCCCTTTGCCAAGTAACCAAACACATTCACAGGTTCTGAAGCTTAGGATATGGACATCCTTGGAAATCATTCTTCTACTTCTCATATGTGTTCACCCTAGAAGGGATTCCCCAGCAAGCTGCCCATTTATTGGCCACTCACATTAAAGTGAGTTTACTGTTAGCAAATGCCTGTGGACACAAACACTCTAAGTAACTTTTCGTTTTCTTTAAAATTTGGAGAGACTATAAGCATTCATTAGGTATTTGAGGAATATGTTCAAAGTATTGAAAAAGATAAGATAAATACACTGATCCAGAGAAGAATTAAATAAACAACCTCACCTCCTCTCTCCCACTTTTAATTAACAGCCTGCAGAAATTCAAGAATACATTTGTATTCTACCCATATATCAATAAAATGTAATGAGAAGGAAAAAGAGAGCAAAAGAACTCTCCAAAATTAAAAATATGCATGCAAGCATAAAGTTTTTAGAAACCTTGCAATTGTTGAAGATAAGAAATCTCCTTGAAAATAGAAGAGATCAGTCCAAGAAGTTCAGTTTTCAACTGATCAAATTTCCAGGAGAGTGCTGACAAAGTGGAGGGAAAAACATTCCCCCCAAAATGAACTTTTAAACTAAATTTCCAGAACTGAAGGGAAACACATGTCTTGAAATAGGAAAGACTTTTCCACGACAAAAGACCCTAACTTAGACATCTGTGAGCAATTTCAGGAAATCAGGTATAGAGGATTCTAAAAGCTTTTCGTAAGAGAAAGTCATATATGCAATGTGATACCACTAGTTAGGGCATGCCATCAGTTCCACAAGCAGATGATAGAGTAATTCTTCAAAGTCCTAAGTTAAAGTAAATTTAAACTTAGAGTAGTTACGCCAGCCAAATGATTGATCATGGGTGAGTATGAAATTAAAGATGTTCATATATTAAGGTACTCAGAAAGTCTGTCTCTTATACAATCTTCCTCAGTAGAGAAATCAAAAATAATTAATTATACTAAGAAAAAATGGGGGGAGTTTGAGATTATATAAATCATCTAAATCTTCAGATAAGTAGCAGAAAAGAAATGGAGAAAAATCTAAATCTGATATTAGGCAAATAGCTGTAAATATACCTCATTTTGCATGAAGAAAACCATCTTTAGAACTATACATAACCAAGTTTAAAAGGCACTGCCTCTGATGTGTAGAATTAGGAGTGGAGAAAGACGGCTAAGAAGAGGGAGATGATGGTTAATTCTCATAGTGAAGGCTTTATATTACTATAGGACTTTTGTACTTAGGGTTTAAAAGAGAAGAAGATGGCGACTGCCGGGAGGAGCGATGCAGAGAGTATGGAGAAGGAGCCTGCCAGTCTCGGTCCCAGAGAGCACCCCAGCAGGCCCCCAGAAGTGTGTCACATCAGATGCCTGCCCCTCAGATCCGTGCTCCTAGACAAGCAAAGTCCAGGCGCCCCTCCTAACAGCCACTTCCTGCTGGGCCCTGCCCAGGTGAGTGCAAGCGCTGGAGTCCTTTAAGAGCAGTTGTTGGATAGCAGCGGCCTTGTGGGTTTCCTGGATTCGAGGCCCTGTTGGTTTCTAAAGCTAGATGTTTGGGGGGCTCATGTCTCAGGTGCACGTCTTAAAAGTTGGGAGTTCTTGATGGAGGTACAAACCCTTAGCTTCTTAGGGAAGAACTCTGGGTTTTCAGTTGCCTCTCAACTGTGGGTTGTTGGACTGGAAGAGGGGCTTATGGTGGGATTGTGTCCCAGGCTCTCCTACTCCCTTTGAAGTGGATCTTGTCTCAATTTTTCAGACATGGACAAGTCACACAGTTTTTAGTTTTTGTTTTTGTTTTTGTTTTTTTTTTGCGGAGGAAATTGTTCCATATGTGGCTGTAGATTTAATATGTTTGTGAGAGAAGGCGTGTTCAGGATCTTCTTTTGTGGCTAGCTTGAGCCAGACCAGAACATGACTTTTATGCTTGGGGATATATTGAGAAAAACAATAAAGCTGGAGGAGAAGGATCAATTTTCCTCATTTGTATTATCAGTCAACATATGGGTAATTTTCAAGGGGTACAGGAGTGCTGATGCATAGGGGCACATGTACCCCAATGTTTATAGCAGCACTTTCAACAATAGCCAAATTATGGAAAGAGCCTACATGTCCATCAACTGCTGAATGGATAAAGAAGATGTGGTTTATATATACAATGGAATACTACTTGGCAATGAGAAAGAATGAAATCTGGCCATTTGCAGCAACGTGGATGGAACTGGAGAGTGTTATGCTAAGTGAAATAAGTCAGGCAGAGAAAGACAGATACCGTATGTTTTCACTCTTATGTTGATCCTGAGAAACTTAACAGAAGACCATGGAGGAGGGGAAAGGGAAAAAAAAAGTTACAGAGAGGGAGGGAGCCAAACCATAAGAGACTCTTAAATACTGAGAACAAACTGAGGGTTGATGGGGGGTAGGGGAGAGGGGAAAGTGGGTGATGGGCATTGAGGAGGGCATCTGTTGGGATGAACACTGGGTGTTGTATGGAAACCAATTTGACAATAAGTTATATTTAAAAAAAAAGAATGTGAAAAAAAACATATGGGTAATTTTTATATTATGGTGCCTGTATCTTTGAAATCTCTGGAATAAGAACTATCAAATTAATTAGTATACTAACTCTCTTTGTCACCTTAGTTTTTAAGCTAAAAACTAGCTTAAACATAAATGTTTCCGTATTGCCTATAAAGTGAGTATCCTTGGGGCGCCTGGGTGGCGCAGTCGGTTAAGCGTCCGACTTCAGCCAGGTCACGATTTCGCGGTCCGTGAGTTCGAGCCCCGCGTCAGGCTCTGGGCCGATGGCTCGGAGCCTGAAGCCTGTTTCCGATTCTGTGTCTCCCTCTCTCTCTGCCCCTCCCCCGTTCATGCTCTGTCTCTCTCTGTCCCGAAAATAAAATAAAACGTTGAAAAAAAAAATAAAAAAAAAAAAAAAATAAAGTGAGTATCCTAGTGACTAAAATGTACCCCAATAATTAAAGCCTCCATGTCAGCAACATTTAGACAGCAAGATAAATAAGTGAATTATCAGAAGTAAGCATCTAGCCATATGTTTATGGAGATCTTATTGGAATACTCCACAGTCGGGGTGCATAGACTGTAAGAGTGGGCCTTCAGGAGCTGGCAAAAAACAATGAATTTGCTGTGCACAGTTAGGTCAACACGTTGAAATTTCCAAAGACTTTGTTTAAATTTCATGCGTCTGTGCCATGTGATTTAAGTCCAGAGAAATATTTAAATGCATGAACCCTGCCCTAGTTGATAATTCCTTCAAATATGCCCATTGACAACAAAGTAGATTTGTTCTCACAATAATAAATGTTGGGAGACATGGGGGAAATTATAAATGGAAAGGCCTCTTACTAATGGACCTTGAGAGCTTACAAATCTTTTCTAATTCTGAGATTATCAGTGACTCTATACATGCACCACTCACAACAAAGGAGTTAAAGATAGAAAACTGAATAACCACTCTTTTTACCATAAAAGGGGTACATATTTGAGGATTATACAAACTAAACAGAATCAGCCCAAGACTTATCTATCACAAATTGACACCATAATTTTGTTTTTTTGCTTTGGAGGTAGGATGGTGGTGCCTTTAAAAATGCTTCAGTTCTGAAGGGAATAAAGGACCCTTGTTAGCCTTTTCTGCCCATTTATACTATGAAAGATAGTGTGGTTGTTACACTGGCTCTACAAGATGGGCTTGATTGGAAGTCACTTCTGCCCCACAGTGGACTGTGTCAACACGTACTCTGAATTCAGTATATGGACTTCAGCAGCTGGTTCAGAACGACCACACAGTGATTGGTTATGTATCATCTGGATATAGAGTATCATTTCTAACCAACCAACTCTGAGAGAGTGTAGTGAAGATATTCATGTGTACATATGATTTTCTTTGAACAATTATTTAATACAGAATAAGGGACAATGAAAGTTTTTTGCCTATGAAATTGAAATTTAAGAACTGTTTGAAAACAGGTTAAATGTGGATACAGCAAATTGTCGTTAAGTGAGTGCATAGGTACTGTTTAGAATTAAGGAATGCATTGTATGGAGTCACTGTCAAAGAAACAATTATAATAGGCTACAAAGCCTGCTAAAAAATAAAACATTATAAAAGGAAAGGACAAAAATTGTAATACAGTAGGAACTGAGAGTCTAGAAATCAATATGGTAGCCTGTGTAGGAGAAATATTGATAAGAAAAAGAAAAAAATAACAAAGAATTATGTTGAGGGAGCTTTAAAACAATCAGTTGATTCTGATAGGGGTAGAGAAAAATCTCTAAAAATGTGGTAAGGACAAAAATATTTTTTTCAATTAGACTGATATATTTACACTATTAAAGTATCTGTTTATTTATTTTAGAAACTGTGAGGAAGACATGAATGCCAAAAATATTACCCAAATAACTTGAAAAATGGATTTGGTTAATATTATAATCATTTTCAGAAACATAGCTACCTTCCTAATTCTATGATTTCCCATGTCGATCTACAGTAATTAAAACATTGTTAACCCATGATTTTCTTTTCTTTAATATAATAATCTATGCTACAAAGTTAGATTTTTACCAGTATCTGGAATGTACATGTTGCACTGTGAGAAGTGATATTCAATGTCAGAGTAAAGTCTAATGTATAATGTTTCTTTCTGTGTTAATATTTTATGGATTTTTTTTCCCCTGCAGTTAAAACATGGCATGTGAAGTTTTGGAAAAAAGAATTATTTAATTTTTTTGAAACATAGATTTCTTTTACAATGGGTGACTATTACTAGGTATTGCACATAATTAGGCCAGATAATTCATTTTGTAAATATAATTCTCTATGTAAGAAAACTGCTGACTTTTTTTTTACATTTTATATTAGAAAAAATGAAGCATATACAAAGCAGAATAGTGTACTCATCACCAGCTTCAAGAGTTATCTCACTTTTTTGTCATTTTTGTTTTGTCTCTCCCCTCATCATTACTGTAATTTTTAAATAGCTTTTTGAAGTAAAATTTACAGACACTGAAATGCACAAATGTAACCCAAACCCTATCAAGGTATAAAATATGTCTATCTCTAGAAAGCTTCCTTATGTCTCTTCCCAGTCAGTCAACTGCCCCCATCCCCACCAAGGATTAATTTTGCTTGATCTAGAACTTCAGATGAATGTAGTGATACATTTTGCACTTATTTGCACTGGCTTCTTTCACACAGCATAATGTTTACGAGATTCATCTATGTTGTTGGTGTATATTAGTGATTTGTTCCTTTTTCTAGCTGAGTAGTACCCCATGGTAAGAACATAACACTGTTTGTTTGTTTACTCTTCTGCTGATGGACATTTGAGTTACTTCCAGTCTAGGGTATTAGGAATAAATCTGCTATACACATTCTTGCATAAATCTTTTCACGAGCATATGTTTTTATTTCTCATTTTGTATGCCTAGGAGTAGAAATGCTGAGTCAAAAGTAGGAGTATGTTGACCGTGACAAGAAACTGACTGGTCTTTTCCCAAGGAGACTGTACCATTTCACATTCCCACCAGAAGTGTATTAGCATTCCACTAGCTACACATTCTGGCCAGTGCTTAGTGCGGTCAGGGTCTTTAATTTAGCCATTCTAGTGGGTGTCTAGTAGCAGCTTGTTAAGGCTTTAATTTGTATTTTCTTCAGGACCAATGATGTTGAGCACTTTTTCATTTGCTGATTGTCTATTCAAATATGTTCACATGTGAACTCTTGGTTTAGTGTTTTGTCCATGTTTAAAATGGGGTCGTTGGCCTTATTTATTGGTAGTAGTTATGTATACTCTCTGGATAGAAGTCCTTTGTCAGATTTATGTTTCACAAGAGTTTTCTCTGAATCTGTGCCTGGTTTTGAACTGTTTGTCCTGCTCCATTTATTTATTTGTCTACCCATATGCCAGTACCACATGATTTTGGTTACTGTAACTTAGTCATAAGTTGAAGTCTGGTAATACAGATCTTCCAAATTTGATTCTTGTTTTCAAGATTGTAGAATATGGTTAAACATAGTTTTGCATGTAGCTAGCTTCCTCCTCTTATTTGCATATTTACATATGTTTTAAACATAATTTAAATTGATAAGTATTCATATTAGAAACTTTGGATTCCAGATAAAGAAACAGAAGGAATTTGTGAAAATTACTGCTAATCCTCACTTAACTGGAACATATCTAGAGAATATGCAAAAACGTTATGAATAAGGGCAAGTTTATACCTAGAGTTGGCAGGTGAATGATATTGTCAATTAATCTGGTGTTTTAATAGCAGGATTTTAAACAATGATGTGCTGGGATATATATATATATATATGTGTATATATATATATATACTACATATATATGTATATATATATATACACACACATATATATAGTTTTATAATATTCTTTTTATGATTAATACAGCCTTATATATTAATATATTAATTATAAATAAATTGTATAATTACAAGTAGTTATATATATTTGTCCATGCAACAATTCAATCAATAAGAGCTCACACTGTCTTGCTAGTCAGAAAAGCTTTGATGTGTCACACTGGGTTGTAAATATGTCCTCTTTGTGAAAATTCAGAAAAGAAGAAAACATTAGTGGGATTCTAATTGTATCTCCCTTAGCTTAAATTCTTAAATTCTACTTGGTTGAGAAAATCAGGATCTGTTGGGTTTTAAATGTAATGACTTAATATTCATAAAATAAATATTGCCAGTGTACATGTGAGTTTGCAGAAAAATGGGGGATACACTCTAGGTTTTTAGCATGAAAATGTAGTGGCCTGAGTGAGGTATAGAAGGAGCAGTCATGCCACATGGAAAAGCATTACTCTACCTGAGAAGTTTCTATTTCTGTATTTTTAGGACAGTCCAGAGTTAGGGGCAGTCCCCTCTGCCTTCTCCATCTGGCACTTTACTGTTGTGAGTTTGTTGTCACTACCCTCTTCCCTTTCTGTTCAGCATATTGACTCAAGGATCAGCTGGAAGTAATGAGCTGCCATGGTGCCAGCAGCCTCATTACTACCGAAAGGCTTGGGATCTGCTCTTTGCTCCTATATCTTTGAATTTCTAAGTTTGGGGATTGTTTTTCTTGATTCTTTGTGGGCATATTTTCTCGTCACAAAGGCTAGACCGTGGACTTTTAGCAGCATTCCAGTTTTTAGCAATGAAAGATTTGTTTTTAACCTGTCTTTAAATATTTCTTTGGTCATCAATGTAGAAAATTGGGCTTTGGGTAGGTGAAAGGTATCAATTCGTACCATCAGTTCGAAGTAAATTATCCACGTTTTATAATGTGTAAGGAAGACTTTCTATACTGGATTAAAGAAATACCCATGGTAATTCCCAAACTATTACTCATATTCATTTTTAGATCAAAGAGGAGAAATATTGTGCTTTTAAAACTTTTTTCTGTAGTTAAGCCTATTCTTATCCTTAATATGGGCAACGATTTTTTTTTAAAGAATTGTACTGTTGAATATATGTTTTTTATTTAACATCCTAATAAACCTTGCTAGGTAGATGAAACTCAGTATCTTTCATGATGACTGACAGAAATTAAATAGTTAACAATTATTTGGCTTCTCTGAAGTCCTGGGAATTTATAGATAAGAATTAGAACCCCCATATCTTAGTTTCTCCTTTATGCAGAAACCAAGTCAAATTCTAAGAAACATTATTCGTTTGCTCATAAACAAAGGCGAACATTTGAGCTTATCACTGGGATTCAGGAAAACTGTCACAATTGTTATAAAGTAGAAATAATGAAGTTAAATTGAGTTTTTTTTTTTTTAGGAAAGTTCACTTTCCTCCTTGAGCATATACTGGTTTTCTATTTGCTTAATTAATTTCTATCATAATTATTGGCAATTTTAATAATTGGTATTTAATCAAAAACTACCTTATATTTTAATTTAGCTTCAAGCTTACGTGAGTAGCAGAGTGGAAGAGATGTCTTCCCAGCAAAGTCCTTGGTTGATCCATCTTTTATGTTGTATACATTGCTTACCATAGTGTAGCCATGTAGTGATTGTTTGGGGTGTGTTTTCGGCAATAGCAAACAAGGAAAATGGAGTTACAGAGGATCCTGGATATTGTGTCAGAGTGTTTGAATTTCGTTGCATAAGCCATGGGAAGTGAGGGCAGTTTTTTTTTTTAATGTTTATTTATCTGTGAGAGACAGAGAGAGAGCATGAGCAGGGGAGGGGCAGAGAGAGAGAGAGGGAGACAAGAATCTGAAGCAGGTTCCAGGCTCTGAGCTGTCAGCACAGAGCCTAACGCGGGGCTTGAACTCACAGGCTGTGAGATGGTGACCTGAGCTGAAGTCGGATGCTTAACCGACTGAGCCACCCAGGCGCCCTGTGAGGATGGGTGTTTTGAGAGGACACTTAGTAAAGGCAACATTTGGGATACCTTTTCCTGCAGTGGTGCATAGGCTGTATTAGAGATGGTAGAATGTGAAAGTGACAGTACCAGTTAGGAGGCTGCTACATAAAAATAATTCCATGCACACTGTGACCCAGGTCAACCAAAGTTCTCATTGCTTCTCTATCATCCTGTTTCTCTGGGTTTTGTCTTTATTTTTTCTTTGTACCTCCAAAATTTTGTTCTGGCAGCTCCTCTTCTCTACACTTGAGAACCTTCCAAGGCATGAATGAATGTGATGCCCTGATGAAGTACTACCTCTTTCACTAAGACTTTGCTGACACCTTTAATTGGTGGCTTTTATTCTTATCTTTGAAACCCCAACACTGTATCTCTATTTTTTTAAATTTTTATTTATTTTGAGAGGGCGGGGGAGGGGCAGAGAGAAAGAGAATCCTAAGCAGACTCCACACTCTCAGTGCAGAGCCCAATGCGGGGCTTGATCCCACAAACCATGAGATCGTGACCTGAGCTGAGATCAAGAGACAGGCGCTCAACCAACTGAGCCACCCAGGCACCCCCATATTGTATCTCTGAAGAGAACATGACATAATTTCCTGTCTCTGAGCATCTGAGTTGCAAGGAGTTAATTCATTCACATGTGTGTTATTGTATGCTCTCATCCTGATGGTGTGCAAGACCCTTCATATTGTGTTAATTTAATTTAATTTAATTTATTTTATTTTATTTTATGTATTTTATTTTATTTTTCCCTTTCACCCTAAGTTCCTCTCTGGATCTTGCATGTGCACTTTAGGGCAAAACTGGTTATCTAGGAGCTAATCGTTTGATCACGGGCTCTCGCTCTTCAGAAGGATGACTGGGAGTATCAGGGAAGTCTGTTCCATTTGCTTATAAATTTCACAAACACCCCGGGGATCTAGCAGTGGAGTCTGCCAGGAGTGCTGGATCTATGTAACATCTGCCTGTGCTGCATCTCACTATAGTTAGGACTGGTTTGCAGCATCTCTGCATCAGAGTTCCTCACAGAGCACTGAGGAGTCTTGTAAGTCCCATGAGGACATGTATCAGGGAGGAGAGGGAGACTACTCTTTTAAGTGCTTCAGATAAGATGACTGAGACTTGGTCATGAGATTAACAGCAGAGATCTTAGTAATGACCCTGAAGAGTGGTTTTGGGGGAGTACGGGGATATTGGACTGCTTGGACAGTGCTCAAGAAAGTACAGAAGAAGAGGAAATGGATGCAGCAAATATATACTCCTCTTTGGAGGAGATTTGTGGTAAAGAGGAACAGAGAGTCTTCTCCCAAATGCCTTTCTAAACCAGAAAAAAGCATGACGGAGAGAAAACCCAGATCAGTTTTCAGTCTTACATTTTGAACGACAAGGAGATGAAAAAACAAGGAAGAAGTCGCCAAAAATAGAAACAATAGAGTTGATTATAATATAATGCTCTAAATGCTGTAGGTATTTTTATTATTTGCTCCCTCATTTATACTCCTGTTTCTAAGGAGAACGGCTACAATGGGGAGCTTACATTACATACAGGCTTTGGGCTAGGTGGACATTGTAGTTAGATCAGTCAGAAAGATAATAATACCTGTGATTTGATATTTAAATAAGTTAGTGTAACTGACTCGCTTTTCAAGGTAGTAAAAAGTTTCCCCTGTCCTTGTGTTATGTGTACCTGCTGATGTTTAGGGGTCATGAAAGTAATGGCAGGTATTATTTTTTTCTTCATCACTCTGCAGTGAAATGAAGTGAATGGCCAGAATGAGAGTAGTAGACTAATAATGTTTTATTGGAATGATGGCTTTAATAAAGCATTCCATTATTATAAAACATCATCCCGGGTTGCATTATTTTAGTCACTCAATAGTAAAGGGAAAAGCAATTCATAATTAAATTAGTGAAACCTAGCACCCGGCTGACCTTTCAGTAATTCATTTTATGGCTGAACTGTAAGATAGATATAAAATGCTGTATGATCTTTGACATATATTATGGATTTAAATAAATTAAATGGAATTAATGTAATACACATGCAGTTGAAAGAGTGTGGAGATAGGAGTATTTTTATGTGTCACCTTCCTAATTAGGCACTGAAGTAGGCTATTAACAGAGGATCACATAGTTGCCGTTACTTTGCATGAGACAGGACTAGAGCTTAGGGGAAAGGCTTCAGTTGAAGGTTCTATTAAAATCTATCAGGCTTTATTCCTGACCTGTGGTTCAAATTCAAAGTATAAACAGAAAGGGGAATGTCTAGTTTTTACTATCAGCTTAGGTCTTCGAAGAGGTTTCTAAAACTTATATCCTGTTTAGATTAGTTCATTAAGAACCCATTATATTGTATCACAAGAGCGATTGTCATTGATGACCCACTTTTCTTTCTGTCTGCACATTTACTTGATCCATTGATATTGATATCCATTGATCCATTGATATTGATATCCATTGATCTGTTATAGGTATCCATTGATCATGGATAGGTATCCATTGATATCCATTGATCAATATCCATTGATATTAGTACTGAATATGAATATGAATTAGATTTGTATATATTAATAAAAATATATGGAATAATTCCTTTTTTAGGACTCAGACTATGTTATTGTGATTTTCGCTTGGTATTGCTCTGGCTGAGGTTTTCTAAACCTTAGCTTAAATAAAAACTGATTTCGTTTCCCCCTATTTTAAAAATGTCTCAGGATGCCTAGGTGGCTCAGTCAGTTAAACATCTGACTTCAACTCAGGTCATGATCTCATGGTTCTTGAATTTGAGCCCCACGTAGTGCTGTTAGTGCAGAGCCTGCTTTGGATCCTCTGTCCCCTTCTCTCTCTGCCCTTCCCCTGTATATGTTTGCTCTCTTGCGCTTTCTCTCTCAAAAAATAAATAAACATTAAAAAATTTAATAAAAATGTCTTTAACGGTATATAGGCAGAAATGTCAAATGGGCAGAAATGTACGTCAGTGGTAATGGGTGTTTCGCTGGCCCATTTGAAAGATAAAGAGTCCTGATTCTCCTTGGGTTGGTGAAAGATTTGGACAAAATTTCTTGCATCTACTTCATTTCTTTCCAAGAATTTTCAGCTTGTGCCAGATACTAAGGCCATTCACTTGAAAATGTTACACCAATGGCTGCACATTAGACTCACTTGGGAAAGTTTATATTTAAAAACAGTGAGAGAGGTTTTGCAAGATGGCGGCTTAGGAGGACGCTGGGCTCACCGCACGTCCTGCTGATCACTTAGATTCCATCTACACCTGCCTAAATAACCCAGAAAACCGCCAGAGGATTAGCAGAACGGAGTTGCTGGAGCCAAACGCAGACCAGAGGCCCACGGAAGAGGGTAGGAAGGGCGGCGAGGCGGTGGGCGCTCCACGGACTGGCACTGGCGGGAGGGAGCCGGGGCGGAGGGGCGGCTCGCCGGCCAAGCAGAGCCCCCGAGTCTGGCTTGCAAAAGCGGAGGGGCCTGACGGACTGTGTTCCCACAACAAGCGCGACTTAGCGTCTGGGAGGTCATAAGTTAACAGCTCTGCTCGGAAAGCGGGAAGGCTGGAGGACAAAGGGAGGGAGAGCTGCTGAGCCCCCTGACAACAGAGCTCAGTTTGGTGGGGAACAAAGGCGCTCACCAGCGCCATCTCCCCCGCCCATCCCCCAGCCAAAATCCCAAAGAGAACCAGTTCCTGCCAGGGAACTTGCTCGCTCCGCGCAAACACCCAACTCTGCGCACCTGCAGAGCCAAACCTCCGGCAGCGGATCTGACTCCCTCCTGCTGCCACAGGGCCCCTCCTGAAGTGGATCACCTAAGGAGAAGCGAGCTAAGCCTGCCCCTCCTGCCCCCGTGCACCTTGCCTACCCACCCCAGCTAATATGCCAGATCCCCAGCATCACAAGCCTGGCAGGGTGCAAGTAGCCCAGACGAGCCACACCACCCCACAGTGAATCCCGCCCCTAGGAGAGGGGAAGAGAAGGCACACACCAGTCTGACTGTGGCCCCAGCGGTGGGCTGGGGGCAGACATCAGGTCTGACTGCGGCCCCGCCCACCAACTCCAGTTATACACCACAGCACAGGGGAAGTGCCCTGCAGGTCCTCACCATGCCAGGGACTATCCAAAATGACCAAGCGGAAGAATTCCCCTCAGAAGAATCTCCAGGAAATAACAACAGCTAATGAGCTGATCAAAAAGGATTTAAATAATATAACAGAAAGTGAATTTAGAATAATAGTCATAAAATTAATCGCTGGGCTTGAAAACAGTATACAGGACAGCAGAGAATCTCTTGCTACAGAGATCAAGGGACTAAGGAACAGTCACGAGGAGCTGAAAAACGCTTTAAACGAAATGCATAACAAAATGGAAACCACCACAGCTCGGCTTGAAGAGGCAGAGGAGAGAATAGGTGAACTAGAAGATAAAGTTATGGAAAAAGAGGAAGCTGAGAAAAAGAGAGATAAAAAAATCCAGGAGTATGAGGGGAAAATTAGAGAACTAAGTGATACACTAAAAAGAAATAATATACGCATAATTGGTATCCCAGAGGAGGAAGAGAGAGGGAAAGGTGCTGAAGGGGTACTTGAAGAAATCATAGCTGAGAACTTCCCTGAACTGGGGAAGGAAAAAGGCATTGAAATCCAAGAGGCACAGAGAACTCCCTTCAGACGTAACTTGAATCGATCTTCTGCACGACATATCATAGTGAAACTGGCAAAATACAAGGATAAAGAGAAAATTCTGAAAGCAGCAAGGGGTAAACGTGCCCTCACATATAAAGGGAGACCTATAAGACTCGTGACTGATCTCTCTTTTGAAACTTGGCAGGCCAGAAAGAATTGGCACGAGATTTTCAGGGTGCTAGACAGAAAAAATATGCAGCCAAGAATCCTTTATCCAGCAAGTCTGTCATTTAGAATAGAAGGAGAGATAAAGGTCTTCCCAAACAAACAAAAACTGAAGGAATTTGTCACCACTAAACCAGCCCTACAAGAGATCCTAAGGGGGACCCTGTGAGACAAAGTCCCAGAGACATCACTACAAGCATAAAACATACAGACATCACAATGACTCTAAACCCGTATCTTTCTATAATAACACTGAATGTAAATGGATTAAATGCGCCAACCAAAAGACATAGGGTATCAGAATGGATAAAAAAACAAGACCCATCTATTTGCTGTCTACAAGAGACTCATTTTAGACCTGAGGACACCTTTAGATTGAGAGTGAGGGGATGGAGAACTATTTATCATGCGACTGGAAGCCAAAAGAAAGCTGGAGTAGCCATACTTATATCAGACAAACTAGACTTTAAATTAAAGGCTGTAACAAGAGATGAAGAAGGACATTATATAATAGTTACAGGGTCTATCCATCAGGAAGAGCTAACAATTATAAATGTCTATGCGCCGAATACCGGAGCCCCCAAATATATAAAACAATTACTCATAAACATAAGCAACCTTATTGATAAGAATGTGGTAATTGCAGGGGACTTTAACACCCCACTTACAGAAATGGATAGATCATCTAGACACACGGTCAATAAAGAAACAAGGGCCCTGAATGAGACATTGGATCAGATGGACTTGACAGATATATTTAGAACTCTGCATCCCAAAGCAACAGAATATACTTTCTTCTCGAGTGCACATGGAACATTCTCCAAGATAGATCATATACTGGGTCACAAAACAACCCTTCATAAGTTTACAAGAATTGAAATTATACCATGCTTACTTTCAGACCACAATGCTATGAAGCTTGAAATCAACCACAGAAAAAAGTCTGGAAAACCTCCAAAAGCATGGAGGTTAAAGAACACCCTACTAACGAATGAGTGGGTCAACCAGGCAATTAGAGAAGAAATTAAAAAATATATGGAAACAAACGAAAATGAAAATACAACAATCCAAACGCTTCGGGATGCAGCAAAGGCAATCCTGAGAGGAAAATACATTGCAATCCAGGCCTATCTCAAGAAACAAGAAAAATCCCAAATACAAAATCTAACAGCACACCTAAAGGAACTAGAAGCAGAACAGCAAAGGCAGCCTAAGCCCAGCAGAAGAAGAGAAATAATAAAGATCAGAGCAGAAATAAACAATATAGAAACTAAAAAAACTGTAGAGCAGATCAACGAAACCAAGAGTTGGTTTTTTGAAAAAATAAAAAAAATTGACAAACCTCTAGCCAGGCTTCTCAAAAAGAAAAGGGAGATGACCCAAATAGATAAAATCATGAATGAAAATGGAATTATTACAACCAATCCCTCAGAGATACAAACAATTATCAGGGAATACTATGAAAACTTATATGCCAACAAATTGGACAACCTGGAAGAAATGGACAAATTCCTGAACACCCACACTCTTCCAAAACTCAATCAGGAGGAAATAGAAAGCTTGAACAGACCCATAACCAGCGAAGAAATTGAATCGGTTATCAAAAATCTCCCAACAAATAAGAGTCCAGGACCAGATGGCTTCCCAGGGGAGTTCTACCAGACGTTTAAAGCAGAGATAATACCTATCCTTCTCAAGCTATTCCAAGAAATAGAAAGGGAAGGAAAACTTCCAGACTCATTCTATGAAGCCAGTATTACTTTGATTCCTAAACCAGACAGAGACCCAGTAAAAAAAGAGAACTACAGGCCAATATCCCTGATGAATATGGATGCAAAAATTCTCAATAAGATACTAGCAAATCGAATTCAACGGCATATAAAAAGAATTATTCACCATGATCAAGTGGGATTCATTCCTGGGATGCAGGGCTGGTTCAACATTCGCAAATCAATCAACGTGATACATCACATTAACAAAAAAAAGGAGAAGAACCATATGATCCTGTCAATCGATGCAGAAAAGGCCTTCGACAAAATCCAGCACCCTTTCTTAATAAAAACCCTTGAGAAAGTCGGGATAGAAGGAACATACTTAAAGATCATAAAAGCCATTTATGAAAAGCCCACAGCTAACATCATCCTCAATGGGGAAAAACTGAGAGCTTTTTCCCTGAGATCAGGAACACGACAGGGATGCCCACTCTCACCGCTGCTGTTTAACATAGTGCTGGAAGTTCTAGCATCAGCAATCAGACAACAAAAGGAAATCAAAGGCATCAAAATTGGCAAAGATGAAGTCAAGCTTTCGCTTTTTGCAGATGACATGATATTATACATGGAAAATCCGATAGACTTGACCAAAAGTCTGCTAGAACTGATACATGAATTCAGCAAAGTTGCAGGATACAAAATCAATGTACAGAAATCAGTTGCATTCTTATACACTAACAATGAAGCAACAGAAAGACAAATAAAGAAACTGATCCCATTCACAATTGCACCAAGAAGCATAAAATACCTAGGAATAAATCTAACCAAAGATGTAAAGGATCTGTATGCTGAAAACTATAGAAAGCTTATGAAGGAAATTGAAGAAGATTTAAAGAAACGGAAATACATTCCCTGCTCATGGATTGGAAAAATAAATATTGTCAAAATGTCAATACTACCCAAAGCTATCTACACATTCAATGCAATCCCAATCAAAATTGCACCAGCATTCTTCTCGAAACTAGAACAAGCAATCCTAAAATTCATATGGAACCACAAAAGGCCCCGAATAGCCAAAGGAATTTTGAAGAAGAAGACCAAAGCAGGAGGCATCACAATCCCAGACTTTAGCCTCTACTACAAAGCTGTCATCATCAAGACAGCATGGTATTGGCACCAAAACAGACACATAGACCAATGGAATAGAATAGAAACCCCAAAACTAGACCCACAAAAGTACGGCCAGCTCATCTTTGACAAAGCAGGAAAGAACATCCAATGGAAAAAAGACAGTCTCTTTAACAAATGGTGCTGGGAGAACTGGACAGCAACATGCAGAAGAATGAAACTAGTCCACTTTCTTACACCATTCACAAAAATAAACTCAAAATGGATAAAGGACCTAAATGTGAGACAGGAAACCATCAAAACCCTAGAGGAGAAAGCAGGAAAAGACCTCTCTGACCTCAGCTGCAGCAATTTCTTACTTGACACATCCCCAAAGGCAAGGGAATTAAAAGCAAAAGTGAATTACTGGGACCTTATGAAGATAAAAAGCTTCTGCACAGCAAAGGAAACAACCAACAAAACTAAAAGGCAACCAACGGAATGGGAAAAGATATTCGCAAATGACATATCGGACAAAGGGCTAGTATCCAAAATCTATAAAGAGCTCACCAAACTCCACACCCAAAAAACAAATAACCCAGTGAAGAAATGGGCAGAAAACATGAATAGACACTTCTCTAAAGAAGACATCCGGATGGACAACAGGCACATGAAAAGATGCTCAACATCACTCCTCATCAGGGAAATACAAATCAAAACCACACTCAGATATCACCTCACACCAGTCAGAGTGGCCAAAATGAACAAATCAGGAGACTATAGATGCTGGAGAGGATGTGGAGAAACGGGAACCCTCTTGCACTGTTGGTGGGAATGCAAATTGGTGCAGCCGCTCTGGAAAGCAGTGTGGAGGTTCCTCAGAAAATTAAAAATAGACCTACCCTATGACCCAGCAATAGCACTGCTAGGAATTTATCCAAGGGATACAGGAGTACTGATGCATAGGGCCACTTGTACCCCAATGTTCATAGCAGCACTCTCAACAATAGCCAAATTATGGAAAGAGCCTAAATGTCCATCAACTGATGAATGGATAAAGAAATTGTGGTTTATATACACAAGGGAATATTACGTGGCAATGAGAAAAAATGAAATATGGCCTTTTGTAGCAACGTGGATGGAACTGGAGAGTGTGATGCTAAGTGAAATAAGCCATACAGAGAAAGACAGATACCATATGGTTTCACTCTTATGTGGATCCTGAGAAACTGAACAGGAACCCATGGGGGAGGGGAAGGAAAAAAAAAAAAAGAGGTTAGAATGGGAGAGAGCCAAAGCATAAGAGACTGTTAAAAACTGAGAACAAACTGAGGGTTGATGGGGGGTGGGAGGGAGGAGAGGGTGGGTGATGGGTATTGAGGAGGGCTCCTTTTGGGATGAGCTCTGGGTGTTGTATGGAAACCAATTTGTCAATAAATTTCATAAAAAAATAAAAATTAAAAAAAAATAAAAAAAGTGATGGCCTCAGGGCATTGGTACTTTCTGTGATGGATACCTGGCATGTTCTTCCCTGAGTTATCTCCATGTGGATTAGCCCCTCACCTCCTAATCTTTCCTCAAAAGTAATTTTCTCAGTGAACATTCCCATAACCCTCCTACTCACCCACTCATTTCTCTTAGTTTATTCCCTTCCAGTATGTTTCTGTGAAGGGATCCATCTGTATTGTGTTTGCTACTTTTCTAGTATGTAAAATAGTGCCTGGAACATAATAAGCATTCAATATGATTTACTAAATAAAATGAATGAATGATGCAGAGTATGTGGAGAGTCACGGCCAAGTGTAACAGTATCTAAATGAAGTAAAATGTGTGGTTGTGCAGCATGACTTCCAGTCACCCCCAATCACCAGTTTCAAAAAATCACTTGAAGCTCTTATTAAAAATAAAGATTTTCTTTCTCTTTTCAACTGTGCAATAGAAAGTGAATTTCTTTAAAATGTGATACACCATTGTTATTTTAATTAGTTTTAAAAATTATTACAAGTTGAACATATCTTCACCATCAATATTTCCAGTGATGATAGTTCATTTTGTCAACTACTTTGCCAACGTATCTATTGGGGTTTTAGCCATATTCTTAATAAGCATTTTCTACATTAGGTTAATGACACTTTTCACTCTGCAAGTATTTTCTTACTTTCTCCTTCATCTTCTTGGAGTGTTTTTGATACGCTGAAAAGTGTAATATTCATATTAACCATTTTTCATAATTCTGCCATTCTTCCTAAATTTAGAACTTAGTTTCCTTCCAGCTATAAATTCTTCCAGTATTCTAATGGTTTATTGTCACACAAATAATTCTTTGTTGAAGATCTAAATATGCTATACTTACTGAATAATACTATTTTCTGAATATCTGGCATAATATTCCCTCCTCCATTCTCTATGAAATTAATAATACGGGACTATATAAATGTAAGTTACAGATATAGATAGATTATAGTATGATAGGCTGGAATTCTTTTACTTTCTCAGTTGACCTGTTGCTTTGTTCTTGTTTGCAGACTAAACGATTACAATAATAGCTTGGTAGTATATTTATTACCTGACAGAGAAATTAAACTTTTTTTCTTTTTTTTCAAAATGTTAGCTAACCCAAAATGTTTATTTTCTCCAAAGTATTTAAAAATAATTTTTGTTAACTTAGAAAATATGTTTTCGAGTTTAGTGGTTTTTTTTTTTTCAAGTTTAGTGTTTCACATTAAACTTTTAAATTATTTTGAGAAAATGGGTATCTTTATAATATTTAATTTTTTCATTAAGAACATGCATGTCCATCTGATTCACACCTAAGAGTACTTTTTGTAGTATTCTTCGTCTAAGACCTGTGGGATTTCACATTACTATCAGTCACCCACATATAAATACATTTGACTTGTACTTTTAACGCAATACGTTCCCCTCCGTTGTATTTTTTTTTAAGTCCTTCAAACTTCTCTTCACTGTCCTTACTATTTACTGTTATTTTTTTCTCCTTTTTCTCCTCCCTAATACAGACATTCAAAATCGTTAGGGGAAGCTTATTATGTCCTAACATCACTTAGCTCTGTCATGTCAAAAGTGATAAATAGATATCATTCTTGAATCAATGAAGGATAATCATGGTTCCTTTACTATGATAGAGAAGTCATTGAAAGTGATTTGTCCACCATTATTATTCAAATATGGTAAGATTTATTTCACAGATTCTCAATACAATATAAAAATCTGATAATAAATCATTTAATATTTTGCTTCACTTACCAAGCAAATTACTAGCTATTTTTCCTCAGCTCACCAAGATAGATACTACATTTTACAATTTGCATTGCTTTTTATTGTAGGTATAAAAATGAAATCCTTTAAGAAGATTTATAATGACCAGATAACTACAGTGTAAAAACAGAAAGGGTTCAAGCTTTATGACACACAACTTAATTCAAGGTTATGAAAATAGAAATATTGAGGCTAAATAAACATCTTTCATAATCATATATTATGCTAACACAAATAATCTTTGTTGAAAAGAATTTGTTTTTACAAACTTAAGTCTGAAATGTTTCCATTTAAATAATATGCTTGAACTAGTACAAAATTTGGCTAAAAACATTTTTACGGGGTACATAAATATAATTTTATGATAGAACATTAAGGGTTTTCCATAACAGGAACTGTAACACATATTCTCAAGTCTACTTTATAAAAAACATAACTTTACCCAGGTTTTTATATATTTAAATTTTTTAATGGAAAAATTCAAACATATATAAATGCACTAAGATTTAGGGATAGATAACGCACGAGTGGGGGAAACAGAAAAACCAGGTTACTGTGGATTACAGAGAATTCCCTTGAAGGAAAAGTGACATTGTAGTTGAGAAGAGATATTAGCCATTATCCCAGAATGAGTTGGTTGCAATTTGAAATTATGGTAAGTGGAAAAGTTCATGTCTAAACATCTCCTTGTTTGAAGAAGCTCATATGTCAAGTTTATAACAAAGTCATGGCCTATTTTTAGTTTTAAGGATTCCCAGCACAGTCACGTGCTAGATGGGAAACTTCTCTTTGGCCATCAGTAATTCAGACAGAGGTGAGAAACATGTCCTAGACTGGGTAAATAAAAATGTTTCATTTTAGTAATGATAATAAAAATTCTATTATTTTAGCCATAGAAGGGGTAAGACCATCTCTCAGTTCTAATAACTGTAGAAGTCCTTGGAGAATCAACACATCTAGTCTGATTTGTAGGTTGGAGAATAAACTCATTATTGGTAGTAGTAGGTAGCATCGCCTGCACCCAAAGGAGTGGATGCTTTCTATCAGCAGTGGTTTAATAGTTGCAATGCATTTATACACTAATTTCCCCCTAAAAAGTTCAAATCACTTCAGCACAGTTTAGTCATTTATAATTAGAACTTTTAGGTAAAGTCAGAAAGCAACTGAACCCTAAATGTATATTTATAATTCTCTAAAATTAACACCAAGACCTTGAGCAAACACAAGTGGGAGGCAGTATGATATGTAGAACAGCTTCCCTAGGAGAGTTTTATATTCTCACTTTTCATTTTGATGTAGTCTAAAGCAGGTGTATTGATAGAATGGGTTTTATTTGTTTTGTTAGAGGAGAAACTGGTGGGCTCTCCAAACTTGTTCATTTATCCCACCAAATATATGCTGATTCACCAGGCAGCCCCCATTCCGTACTCTTATGAGAACCTTGCCTCTACTTCAGGAAATGCTTAAGATCATAGGTAATATGTGATAGTGGTGATGGAGTTAATCAGGTAGGTACTATTGTGGAATTATAGATTCAAAGAGTTTAATACCCATGTGGTTTTCTAGATAAGCTGAATCTTCAGATGTCACTGGGTTTCATATAATAAATTCTGTCTCTTGCAAGTCAAATAAGACAAATTTAATGCCATCCAAGATCATTCACTTTCCTTGCTGTTTCTAGGTTTTACCTGGCAAGAGGCTGTAGTGTTTTTAAGAGTTCCAAGCCTACATTCCCTATCGGAAGTGACTGTAAGGTCTGTAGAGTTCTAGGGATTTTCCGCAGGGCAGAAAGCAGTTGGCACTTTATTGGGTTTATGCCTTTAACATAATCCTAGTATCCTGGACCTAGGGAGCAGTTCCTTTAATTCAGTCCCAAGTTAGGAATTTTTCAGGCTGAGGACATCTGGCAGGGGATTGCCCATTCCTCAAAGTCCCTAAAGTTTATTTGTAAGATTGTAAAGAAGAAAATGTCCACTTAGTGTTTCAGCAATTTTACTGTTTTAATTCATGCCATGAGAGTCAATAGTAGCAATGGGAAATATAAATAAATAACACCTCCTTTTGTGTTTAATCATTCACCAAGTCTTTACTGAAACTTGCTATAATCAAAACATTGTCCTCTGTACTCTGGGAAAGCAGATTGCTAACACTTACTTTCACATCAAGGAGCTACAGTCTCCTCTAGACAGAGAGAGAGAGAGAGAGAGGGAGGAGCAAACTGGTAAATATAAAGGGGAATGTGATAAATCTCGTAATTGAGAAAGAAACAGCAAAAAATATAAAGAGGAAATTAATTCCAGTTTGGGAAATCAGAGAAACATATGAAAGAGATAATTTTGAGTTCAGCCTTGAGAGGTCATTAATAGAGAAAAGGCAGAAAGGATATATAAAGCTGAAAGGGAAAACTCATGAGCAAAAGTATGGAGGTGTGGAAGGCCACAGAATGGTTAGGATATGGAAAATTACCTAATAACCTGGAAAGGGGAGGACATGCAGTAGACACTGATATTAGAGAAGGCAGATGGAACTTGTGATGATTTCCATACGCCATCATGAGGATCTGGCACTTGCCCTTAGGCCCTAAAGAGATATGGAAACATTTTGGAGAAAGGAGTGACATGTTCTGAATTGTCTAATGAGAATGACTGTCTCAAATATTGGTGTAGCCAAAGCAGAGAGATTAGTCATGAGGCTGTCACATAATGTAAATAAGAGAGGCTGAGATTCAAAGCGAATGTAAATAAATCACCTTCTAAGGTATAAAGAATTGAGCAGATCAGTCTAGATGAGGAGAAATATGGAGGGTGAAGGAAGGACTCACTTTATAGGTTCCTTCAACCTTCTTAATGAAGTAGCCAGCAAGGAAATTGGATAAGAGGTAAGTTTGAAGGTTTCCAGGAGTGGTTTGGAAAGAAACACAAAACAACTAATCAAAATGTGATTTGATTAATATCGTGCTAAAAAATACAGTGCTATCTCAATTTTATGTAAAATGGGTCAAACAATCTTCTGAAATTCAGAATGGGGGGTGGTGGGTGGGAAGAAGCCAGGAGACACTGTAGGTATGCTGAATCATCCAGTACACTGTGAGGGAGTGGCCCCATAGAAAATGAAAAGCATAGCCATATATTTCAGGATTAGCTTTTTGAAGAAGAGACTCTATTTGTCCATGAGTGGAAATGGCAGGATTTACTCACTGGTGAATAGCAAGACTTCTGTTGAGGAGTAACTCTGGTCTTGAAATCTCTGAATTTTCAGTCTGTCTGGTGCAACCCTCTCTGTGCTTTTCTTTCCTACTTCTTCCCCTGTCCTCTTGTGCTGCCCAGTCCAGTGTGTTCTAGCCCTTAAGTATTGTTTTTAATTGAGAGCTAGACAAGATATAGATAAAATGAATGGCCATCTGATGGTAGGATACACTCATCTTCATATTCATATTAAGGTCTTGTAATGATGAACAGCAACTAGACAATGGGGAGGGAGGAGTCAGAGAGAAGATGCTACTGTGGAATCGTGTTTGTCCTTGTTCAGGTGAGAGGGAGCTAACATAATATGGACCTACTCTGACTAGTCACTGTGTGTGGCACTTTATCTCTTCTAATGTTTCAGAATGTTTCCCCAAGCTTATCTTGCCAGTTAGTAATACTGATTTGGACTAAGGTTTGGACAAAGTCCATTTAATTCGAAAGACCATGTTCTTTCCATTATACCACACTGACATCCATGTGAAGTGTTAGTGTATTTTTAAAAACCTAGTACTCAAGCTTTTCTTAAAATTTGGAATCATTTTTAGTAAAATGATTTATTTGTATGTTCTGATACACTCTTATTTTTTAGGGTCCTATTACTGTAAAACTGAAAGTATTTCCAAGAAGATACAAAATGATGATTATTGTTATTGCCAGGACTCATGCAATGGGAGTTCACTGGGGTTTCATTTTACCCTATTAACCCTATCTTCCCTAAGGAGGAAAAAAAATCCAGTAAAACAGCACTCACATTGACTCATAAACTGTGTGGGACCACATTAAGTCAAATGTGATTTTCAAAACGTCTGCTAAGAAACTAAACCAGCTAAACTGGCTGCATAGGTATAAGACTTTTCTCCCCTCTGAAGTGCCAATATTGTAGATTTCTTCTTGAAGAAACTTAACAAATTATCAGGCTATGGCAAGACTATTCAACTTCCCATAAAAATTTCTTTGTAGCCTATGCTACAGTGAATCATTCTCCTTTATTTCTAGTAAGACATTTGCAGACAGAAATCATGTTTAAATTTAATCATGTACCACAGTGCCACTTCTGTATAGGGTCCTGGATCATGTGATGTGTGTTAACTGATTACCCTTCAGTGGTTTGGTCTAGTCATCCCTCCAAATGCCTTCCTTATGCCTTAATATAATCATGACAAGAAAACCATCCTTCAAAATGAGGTGTGAAACTTCCTAGCCAAAAGCACTAGATGTCTAGAAAGGCTTGGGCATTTATACATGTAGGAGAACACTACTCGGTGTTCACTGAGGGTGCTGTGTACCCCTGGCAATCTTGATATTCTAGGAAGGAACAAGATGTGCCTAAAGCAAAGAGGCTGGATTCACCCTGGGCCAACACCCATCCACCTTGACTAGTGTGAAAGACATATTCTCTGATATTTTGTGATTGACCTTATGATCTTTAGCATCCTTGTATGAAGCTACCTTACAACTGTCTCAGGGATGCTGCTGAGAATATATGCCTGAAATTACTCAGCACGTCTCACAGTTCTGATTTCAAACTGTTCATTCTCTGGTTTCTATGTTCTTCTAGATAGCCTGCTTTTTAGTCAAGAGGGATGGCATCAGAGCACTTTGATTCTTGGTTTTCCAGGAATTTGTGGTATCTTCCATGTTTATAGTTCTTGTGGTCATTCATGTAGTCACCTCCTTGTAGGGCCTAGGAACTGGGGTAGGTACTGCCCAGATAGAGGTAAATAAAGCAAATTGTAGCCTCATAAGACCCATTTTAGATTTTTGAACTCCAAAAAAGTATGAGGATAATTTTGTGTTGTTTTAAGCCACTATATTTGTGGGAATGAGTTATAGCAGCAACAGGAGACAAATATACCTTTCTTTTCCTGTAAAACTTGCTTTTCTGGCTATTTCACCACATTCCGTGCATTAAGCCAATCAGTCATTTTTGCTAGAAATTGACACTTTTAATCAGTTTTGTCCTGAATTTGATTTGAACATGTGGCAGTTTAATTACCCTCTTGAATATATGAATCATATCATTGTCACATGTACTAAGATCCGAAGAAAAAGCCATCTAGCAATATTAATTATGTGAGAGGATGACTTTTTTCACATTTGAATTATGTCCCATTATTTGGATTATGTTGCTTATAAGATTATTAAGGATAGAAAAGCATTGTGTACTGTGAGTTATATTAATAAAGATGTGATATGGGGTACCTTGTATTTTATTGAATAACATTTATTATAAGTTAAAGAGGAATATTACTGTCTATAGTCTGACCTTAAAAACCTGTGTATTTTTCTATTTATAGGATGACAATATTTCAGTTTTCATGAGGGACCAAAATAATTGGATCTGTAACCAAGGATGATAATTTTTCTGACTGACTTTGAGATGAAATGAAATTTAGGGTGTATTAAGAGAATATATATCAGGACCATACATACATATTTATATCTATACATATCTATTAAGATCCATATGTTTCTCATTTCAATTGAACATTAATAGACCTAATACTAGATGACAAGCATTAGAGCAGTTTAACATGAGGGTATTTATTCATCCATTATAAAAAGATCCCTATCTTATTTTCAATGCTGAGAACTAAGTTCATCTGTTGGTATTCTTTTTAAAGGTATTTGACAAATTTTGGAAATGTTGAGGTTCAGTAGTTGAAAATAAGATTGTTATTACACAACCTAATAACATCTAATATGGAAGAATACGAATTTTCTGAGTTTCTAAGTTTTTTAAAGTTTGGTAATTACAAATATACAATTTATTAATATTGATTAGTATCATCAATTGGGTTGTGAGTACCTTTTCATACAAGAAATTGTAATCTTCATTATGTGAGGATTCATACTTTCATCAATGATTTTGCTCTTTTTGGAGAATTAGAGGAGAAAGTGTGTCTATAAGGATACTCCATCTAAAATGCATTAATTTAAAACATATATCACAATGCAACCACATTAATTTATCTCTGTGTTATTATTTTTTCTTGCTACAGAGGTTTTCAACATCTTAAAGTTATATAATTTTAAAATTCTAAAAATAATTAAGTTAGAAATCAGTCTTTTATAGAGAAATGTATTATTTGGGAGGGAAATGTGAAGAATGTACTTTGCTCAAGGCAACCTTTATTTTGATTACAGAGAACTCTAATAGTCATATGTGGCAATTATAATAAAACACATATAGAGTCACAACTCTAAGAGATTAAACCCCAAGAGGGAAAAATTCCACAAAGAAACATAAAACAACATGTCCTCCTCAACTTTATTTTTGAAAGAAGGGGAAAAAGATTCTCTTTATTCTTTATAATCTCAGGCCAGCTGTCACCTCGGAGGGAACAAAATTCATATGATTATGTTAGCCCAAAGAAACCCTGAACACAGTCTGAAAATTTGGTTTAAATTCAAATCTAATTGGTAGTGCTGAAAACTTTTGATAAAAACCGATGTTTATCTCCTTTGGAGAGGAAAGCCTTAAATATGAGCCTCAAAGAATTTCCATGGATACAAGTTTTCCAGAGGAAAATGAACTCACAATCAAACTTCTCAAAGTAAATGAGCGAAGAAGTCATCATGAATAAGAGTCATTAGGAATAGCCAATAACCAATTCATCCACAGAGGCTGTAGTTATGAGGTCTGTCACATACAGGATCTAAAATTAGTATATCTAATACATTTAAAGAAATCAAAATAAAGCAAAGAAGAAAGTATATAAGGAAAGAAGAATATATGCTAGGAACAAGAGATCATCAAAAGTAACCAAGAAGATTGGTGAACATGAACCAAAAAGTTTGTTAGAAATAAAACAAATAATATCTGAGTTTAGAAACTCAGAGCAAGGGCTAAGCATCATAGCAAAGTAGAAGAGGGAATTAGTGAGATAAAATTTAAATATGAAAAAATGAACTCAAAATGCAGCACAAAGAAACTTAGAGAAAACATCACTATTAATGATGAAACAATTAAGATTTCCCTTTGGAAAGTGAAAGTAGTCAAGAGTGCCCACCAATGCTACTTCTCTTCATTGAACTGGACCTTCCAACCAGTGCTGTGCAACCAAAGGAAGGAAGAATGAATGAATGAACAAATGAATAAATAAATTCTTTAGAGATTTAAAGATTGGAAAGAAGAATTTGCATTATCATTGTCTATACAGAAAATACAAAATAAGATCAAATGCATTATTTGACTTAATAAGGGACTTTGACAAAATTAATAGATACAAACTAAGTATAAACAATCAATTGTATTTCTATATACCAGCAATAAGCAGGTATCTTTTAAAAAGACATAATTACCTACAAAATAAGTAGCATATAAAACACACACACACACACACACACACACACACACACACACACAATGAGAAAAAGTCTGCTAGAAAGAGATTCACAAAATCCAGCTGGGTGACAAATATATGACAAAGTCAATGTCGTTAACAATTACAAAAATGCAAATCAAAGTTATAATGAGAAACACAATACCCACCAAATAAGTAAAATTTAAAAGTCTAAAAATATAATGTTTGGGTGAGGATGTGAAACTTTTTGGAAAACAAAAACAGTTTGGTTTTCTCTAGTAAATTTGAAGATACTCATTGTCCCCTATCCAGTTCATACAGACTATATAAGAAACAGTTGAACAACTTAGAATTGTGTCAAATCATACAAATGAAATTAATAAAAATGAAATATCAATGGCCAAGAAACAAATATATAAACAAATGCTCAACCTCACTAGTAATTAAATATAAATTGAGATATTACTTTCACCTCTAAAATTATTAAAGATTAAAAATAAAAAATATCAAGTTTTATCTTGTTATCTCTTTTATCTCTGTAAAATGAATATTGCCACAGACTGCATATGAGAGTGTTAATGGATACAACCTTTCTAGAATGTAATTTGGAAGTTAATACAAAAGCATCCCTATCTTTTGGTTTAGTAATTTGACTTTTTAATCTAGGAAGTAATAATAAGCAAGTACAGAGATTGACCTACAGGGATGATTACTGAAGTTAATTTTTGAATAGCAAAAATAAATAAATAAAACTTTAAAAATGTATAGTAACAGGGAGATATTTAAAAACTTTTTTTTTTTTTTTTTTTTGCATATCCACACTCTGAGCCATGTTTCACCATTCAGTGTTATGGAGAAATTCTCACTATGGATTGTTACATGACACAAACTGGTCAGAGTAAAAAGCATGTATAACAGGATTCCAATGCTATTTAAATATCATATACCTGCACAGAAATGGTAAAATTGTATAAAGCATGTATAGCTATGTGGTTAGATAGCAGGCAATTAGACAATATATTCATGGTATTTTCCAGATTTTCCACAATACTATGTGGTGATTTTATTCACACAGAAAAAAATATTTAAAATATATAGGAAAATCAATATTATATTGTATCTCTAATACCTCAGTATCTATAATACCTCACCTCTGCTTTCTCAAAGTTTAGTGCTTGCAAATGTTGTCTTTGAGCCTTGGTTATAGATTGTGTATGTATTCCTGATTGCTTTGCATTGGGAGAACACTTTTCAGTTCTCTCCCAAACATATTTTTATGTAAATTCCACCTCATTTATAAATTCCTATGTATTGAAGAGGATCAAAATTTTGGTGAAATATTTTGTGATTAAAGGTGTCACAACTTCCTAAAATATAAGGAACTCCTTGTGCTACAGAAGTAGCTTTATAAATAGCCCTGTATAAAATGGACCTCTTCTGCATTTGTTCAATTTGTTCAGCAGTTTGGAAAGTAGGCAGAGCAACAGGTGATGTGGAAATTAAAATAAAAGCAAATCTCTTAGTCAATATTTGATGTGAAGGAAATAGCAGCATAATATAAAACCTAAATTTGAGTTGTTACAGCAAATAACTCCTTTATTTCTGCTAACAAAATAACTAAAGCTCAATTCTTTAATGTATGCATTAAGAAATGAAATTCTGAAGAAACAGCCACTCATAGATCCTTGTCACTGCGGCAAAGTTGGATTTTTATTATATATTTGTAATATATCCT
Organism: Prionailurus bengalensis; assembly: GCF_016509475.1. Lineage (NCBI taxonomy): Eukaryota > Metazoa > Chordata > Mammalia > Carnivora > Felidae > Prionailurus > Prionailurus bengalensis. Next base: position 54,638,654 of record NC_057359.1, on the reverse strand, counting down.
AGCAAATGTATCATCCTAAATCAATTCACTTAATTACTGTTTGTAATGGGCTGAATGGTGGTCCCAAAGATATCAAGTTCTAATTCTGGAACCTGTAAACCTTATTTGGAAAAAGTCTTTTTTGAAGATGTGACTAAATTAAGGATCTTGAAATGGGGATGCCATCCTGTATTATCCAGGTGGGATCTCCATGCTAGGGCATGTATTCTTACAAGAGGGAGACAGTTGACAGGGGTGGGGATGGGGTGGAGGGTGGGGGAGGGGATTTGGAGCATACCCATAAGAGGAGGCAATGTGACCACAGAGACAGATTGAAGGAATGGAAACCCAAAGCAAGGAATGAACACTGCAGCCACCAGAAGCTGGAAGAGGCAAGCAGGAACAGATTTTCACTTAGGGCTTCTGGAGAGAGCATGGCTCAGATGACACGGTGATTTCAGATCTCAGGCCTACAAAACTCTGAGACAATATATTTTTGTTTTAAGCTACATAGTTTGTAGTAATTTGTTACTGCTCCCCAGGAAACTGATACATGGCTCATACCGTAAACATAGGGATATCAATGACCATAGGTGGTCCTTCTGTGTTTCCTCCATCCTTCCCCCACTCTGGCCCAATTTCTGTCCTATTGATAACATTTATTCTTTATGTTTTAATTTCATATATTTCTCTACTAAGAGGTGTGGACTCTGCTCAAGGATTAAAATGCTGAATATTGGGTGCTGGGCTGTGCGCAGGTGATAGGCTGTTGAGTGCAGAAAACTCATATGTGAGGACAGAATGGTCCAGAATCCCTTCCCTTGCTGCTCATCTGCCCCCTCTGTCACCCCTTCCTCTTCCTCCTCACCTCATCACTTTATAACTTTCCTTCTCTTCTCCCAGCCCCTCCTCACCTTTGCTCAGCCAAAACGTCTCTGGAAAAGTTTAAAGTCTCCTTACACAGAGAGCCCATTTTCTCATCAACTGTTTTTCTCCTCTCATGGGGAGACAAAAACTATATCCCTTATCTGAAACAGTGAGTCTTTTGCATTTATACTTCAGTTCCTCACTCTTTTCCACTCATTGTTCTTTATTTTATGTTCTTTTGGTTTCCCTGGAGCTCCTTCCAGTGCATTGAATGTGGGGAGAAGCTTGGAGTCCAAAAGTTTGGCACCATCCATTGGAAAATGTAAGAAGCAGAGAAAAAAATTAATGAGTTGCCAAATCCTTAATTGCATCCTCCCTCTTTGACATCTTAATCCATTTAGAGATTTTAACAACAGATATGCTGGCCATATGGTTCATTTGATTCTTGCCTCAAGGCTGAATAGTAATCTGCCTTTGTTACCCATATACATACTCAGTTTTATCTTTTTTAGCCATTAGGGATGAGAAAGTTTCTGAACTTCCCCATCTCTTTTCATTTTTGCTTGTAACATGGCAAATTCCTTTCTAAGGCTTGTCTCTCTTTTAAATGTCCTTGTCAAATTGCAGCCAATATTAACCAACATATCATATGAATATTCTGTTTTCTAGTCTTGTTTTTTTCTGGAGCTGCAAATTCACTGCATTATCTTCATTCTAAGTGATGGCAGGTGAAACTTTTACCATATAGAGTATGTTTTCTGACCAAAATGGAATAAAATTATCAGTCAGTAACAGAAAGACAACAGGAATATCTACAAACACAAATGGAAATTACACAGTGCTCTTTAAACAATCCTTGAGTCAAAGGAATTAAGAAATACATAGAAATAAATAAAAATAATATATAACCTATCAAAATTTGTGGGATGCAGGTGAAGCTGTGCTGAGAGGGAAATTTATAGCACTAAACATTTGCATGAGAAAAGAGGAAAAGCCTCACAATAATCTCAATTTCTACTGAAAGAACTAGGAAAAGAAAAAAAAAAAACCCTAAAGCAAGTAGTAGGGAAAAAAGAATAAAAACAAGAGTAGAAATCAAGAACTAAAACTAAACACTGACTCTTTAAAAAAATGTATGATAAATTTTATACATCTCTAGTAAAAGTGACAGAGATAGAAGACACAAATCACCAATATCAGGAGTGAATCAAAGGATATTAGTACAGATCTTATAGCCATTAAGGGGGTAATGAGAGCAAACTACAAATTTATATTCATAAATTCAGTAACTTAAATGATCAATTCCTTAAAATCTACAAACTACTCAAAGTCAATCAAGATGAAATCAATGACTAGAATAATCCTATAACCATTAATGAAGCTGAATTTGTAATTTAAAAACTCCTTAAGAAAAATTCTTCATGCCCACAGGATTTCCCTGGAGAATCTTAACAAATGTTTAAGGAAGAGTTAACAATAGAACTGCATTTCCACCATCTTGGAGCCTGTGGAGGCCTGCTGGGAACAGGACTCCTAAAATGACAAATATGTCTGGAAGGCTATGGTCCAAGGCCATTTTTGCTGGCTGTCCTCGGGGTCTCCAGATCCAGAGGGAGCACATGGCTCTTAAAATTGAAGGTGTTTATACTTGAGATTAAACTGAATTCTATCCAGGCAAGAGATGCGCTTCTGTGTACAAAGCAAAGAGCAACACAGTGACTCCTTGTGGCAAATCAAACAAAAGCAGGGTAATCTGGGGAAAAGTAGCTTACGCTCATGGAAACAGTGGTTTGGTTCAAGCTATTTCTGAAGCAACCTCCCTGCCATTGGTCACAGAATCAGTGTGATGCTGTACCCCTCACGGATTTAAATTTACTGAAAAGTAAATAAATAAAAGTGTAGATTTGTTCTTTTGTAAAAAAAAAAAAAGAGAGGTAACAATAGAAAATCGAAGAGAAAGGAACATCCCCCATTTGTGAGGCCAGTAATCCCCTCTTTTGATTCAATGCAAACACCTGCGTTGATATTTAATCAGTGTGAGTGAATCCAGTACCTTACAGAGATTTAGGGCCCTGGCTCTGGAGACAGATTGCCTGGGTCCAAATTTCAGTTCTGCTGTCTTAGCTGTTTCCTTGGGGAGTTATGTAACTGGTCTGAGGTTCGTTGACTTTATCTGTTCAGTAGTGATTTACAGTAGTAGCTCCGTATACAAACTTAGTAAAGATTCAGTGGGTTAAACATGTAAACTCTTACAGGCTCTTCATTATCAAATGATCAAGTGGTATTATCTTTTTTTTTTCCTTCGAATTATTCTCTTCAGTGTTCTCAGTTGATATTCATTATGGTAGAGTTTCATTCCAGTATTATAGTCTCTTGCCAATTGCTGCAAATTCCTACATTTTAACATTTTGTTTTATGGTGTCCCAGAGTTCTCACATCTGGTTTGGCAACTTATACTTTTTAAAATCTTTGTGGTCTCATTGTGCAAACACTCTAAAATATATACGATTCATGTAAATACAGCCTGTCTCTTACAGTCAGCATCTATAAGTGAACATCAGGAATGAAATTTATAAGATTAACGGATGCTAGAGATTTTGCTGCCTGGAATGATAACATGAAAGGTATGCCTAGCAGCACGTTGGGGAAATATATCAAAGGGTTTTATATTTCTAGATTATAAATGGTAACTTTTATTTGAAAATTTCTAAGAGCCTCCTCTCTCATGTTTGAATTTTTCATGTAATTCTACTTCATCTGATGTTAATAGGCTCTTCCTTGCTTCCTCGTTCTTTGCATTCATGTTGCGTATCTTTGCTCAACTTACTTTTCACCTGTATAAACTATTTTATTTTGATTGAGTCTTTTAGTCTTGTATTTAACCTCGGTTAGATCCTTCTTTCTGGTTTTCTGTAATTAGAACCTCTTTGATTCTGATCATGTCAACACTCAAAATATATATATGATTCATGTACATGTGCTTACGTGAATTCCAAACCTCTGGTCCCTCTCCTTCCCATTTCCCTTCAGAGTATATCTCACCTCCATCACCCAAAGATAACTAACCAAGAAACTCCTCATGATCTGGTACCAAAACTTCAAAAAGAACTGCCTCCACGGGGATTTTTCCTACTTTTTTCTCCTCCAATGAAGGAGGTGCCTTTCCTCCCACATAAGCTTATTTCCTTTCGCTCTACCTTTGACTCCTCTCTGTGAGCCTATGCGTTTAATCAACTACCAAGTCCTCTGGATTCTACTTCCCAGTTTTGTCCAATTATATTGACTGCCACACTTTTCCCAGCTGGTATCACATGGCAATAGATATGTGGTCACCTGTCTGGTCTGCCATTCTATTCTTGCTCCTTTCCAATTCCCCATGAAGCAGCTGAGGTGATTTTTCACAAGTGTAATTCTGATTATATCACTCAATGTTTTCAATGGCTTCCCAGCACCCTCAGGAAAGTCTAACCAGCTAAGAATATGTTACAAATGTTACCTTGCCAATCGTCCATTGCAACTGTGCTCAAAATATAATGATCTGATGATGGGTAAAAATTATTTATCTGGGCATCTAAATACTCAAAGTTGTATAAGGGGTAAGTAAATGGACAGATGGATGGATTGTGGCAGTGGGGCTGTGGAATTGTGTTTATGCATACATAGTTTATAAAGTGATTTACCTATAGAGATGGTCTTGTTTATAATTATAAAGTTAAAAAGTTAACTTTATAATTAAGTCAAGTTAACTCAAAAAGATGAACTGAATCAGAGAAAAAAAAAATACATACTTCCAGCAACATGTTAAATTGTTTTTGCTTACCCCATTTAGCAAGCCAAACGCCATCACCTTTGGGACTTTCACTGATAAGCCAAATATTACAATGATTTATTTCATAAGTACTTTTGAAGTTATTTGCAAATATTCCACAAACAGCTTTCCTTTTTCTTCTTTTAGCTGGTTAAAAGCCATAAACAACTGCTTTGTATTTGTCATAATTAATATATCTTAGAAATATGTGTGCATCTCATTTCCAATGCAGTGTACATAAATCTCTGAGTCAGATATGCCACTTTTAATGGAACACCATTCATTTTTCTGTCTGTGAAGAAATTTTCATCTGGGGAGATGTTATGTCAAAAGGGCATTTTCATCCAAAAGCTTGCAATATTAGACTGATAAAATTTATTTCCTTCTTTCTTAAATTCTTTGTCTCATGCTATCCTCAGACACTGATTCTCTGGGCACATATTGTCATGGTTCCACACTAGAAAATTATTAAGTAAAATTCTTGAGAGGCATTAACCCTTTAATCTTCTCTCTTTAATTAGTTAAGAGCATGATAACATTACATTGTTCTTGACCCAAAACTCCTGAAAGAAAAATCAAAATATTTTGAAATGGCTATATGTAGATATTATGATTATTATTATAAAATAATCCCTAGAGAATAGATGATATAAATTGAAATCACCACTGGCTATTTATGGTATAACAAATTATTCCTGTAAACCTACAGATTGTCTTAAGAATGCTTCCATATAATCATGAGTCAATGCAACATACAGAGATCCTCTTTATTTTCTTAAAAATATGTATTGATTTTTTAAAATGATTATTTATTTTGAGAAAGAGAGAAGGGGGAGGGGCCAAAAAGGAGAGGGAGAGAGAGAATCCCACTCACGCAAGCTCTGTGGCACAGAGCCTGACTCAGGGCTCGATCTCACGACCATGAGATCATGACCTGAACTGGAATGGAGTCAGATGCTCAATTATCCCATAATTGTTCTCCCCCCCCTCATAGCTGCTTCTTCATGACCTACACAAGTGAGGATTCCACCAGATGGGGGAAGCTTGCTTTTGCCATTCTCAGAGGTTACCAGTATTTACTACTAAGCATTCTAGAGATACTTAATAGATGCCTGTCTGTACATTGGGTGCATTTAGCTAGTGCCAAACACCCCGGTGTATTCCTGAGCATTAACTTATCATGAATGTGCAGGAAGCAAAGATCAATTAAAAAATCATTAAATGCATGGAGGGAAAAGCACAAATATATTAAGAATAAAAAAATAATATAGTAACATGAAAAGTCAGTTAAAAAAGTGGTATGTCTTTCCCAATTTCAAGTTTAGTGTCATAAAATTGGAAGCCTAACTAACACAAATAATGTAAACTATCGCATTGACTCAAGAAGTAGAAAATCTCAGAGGATTTACCATTTGGGAGAAAAATAAAAATATTCTATAAAATCTAATCCCCTGGCTCCAAAATACCTAAAATGTAGTTTTACAGGTAATTTATTTTAAGTTTTGCAAAAAACCCAAATAATCTCCTGTTGTGTAAGCTTTTCCAAAAATGGGATTCTGAGAATGCCTGGAGAGTCCAACACAAAGAAATCTGATACTGTGGGTATCTGAATAGATTAAGGAATTTTATAATCTCTTAGCAAATATTTGTTGAGTGATAGATTAGATGCAGAATTTTGCCAGAGAGGAGAGTATAAAAAAAAATGTAATGAACACCCAGACCTCCCTGATGGAAAGATGGACAAAAAATAATGATGTTATAGTTCAAAATCATAAATGAGTAAACACCAACATGATTCCTACAGAGCATACATAAAATAGGAACTCAGAAACAGAGGAGATTGATACAGATCTAAAGGTGATTTGGGGCTGCACCATTTGACATTTCTCTGTAAGAGTAAAAAAGATCCATATTTCCTACCCTAATAATCCACAGTTGGGGAAAGGTACACAACTTTATGCCCATACAGCGTAGCTGTGAATACATATGTGAAGCTTTGTAGCATAATAGAGATAATGCAAAAGAAAAAAAGAAAAAAGTAATAGAGCACTACATTTTAAGAGCACGGTCTGATAACCACTGACAATATTGTAAATTAAGCAATAAGGATGTCTTTGCTGACTTTAGCCCTGTTATTTGTTACTTTGTCAATACCTGCCATTTAGTGACCAGAGGAAGCCTCCCGGACATCCAATTCTCCACTGGTTGTTGACATGTTAGTTTAAATTTAGTCACTGTGTAATGTCCTATGGGGTTTAGTTCTACCTAGGAAATGAAAGATTTTGTCCCTTACCAAAGATTAGCATTAATGTCAGAAATTAGATAAGAGACATTTTTGGAAACATTTAGAGGAGCTCTAAGGATAGACATTTCTATCCTAATGCACATGGCACATGGACCTCTTCTGCCCGGGGGCGAGGAGACAGGGATTAGTAGTCGTAACAGTTTAGACTCTGGGCCAAATGGCCTTACGTTCCAATTCTGACTCCATTGTTCATTAGCCGTGTGAACTTGGGCATTCTTAACATCTTTGTGTCTTAGTTTCCTCATCTGGAAAATGTGGTAAATAATAATAACTGCAATATAGTTTGTATTTCGGTCTTGTGAGGATTCAGTGAGGTAATCTAAGCATATAAAACGCTTAGAACGAATCCTGGCCTACTCTAAACCCTTACGAAGGATTAAACAGTGGTACTCCTAGGGGTAGTACCAGTAATGCTAATAAAACATTGCTGTTCACATATAGCACAAATAGTAGTAATCGCCACTCCTTGCACGTTCTCTGTATCCCTGACAGACATCCCAGAAGTGGTTCTGATAGGACGAGGTCAAACTTTGATGAAGCTTTAGTGCTTTGTACCCACACAACCTCCTCATTGCCCTACCATCATTGATGCTCCTTAAAATGCTCGTTGAGAAGCATGTGCCTCTGGAGTTGCTTCAGTGGGCACCTGAGGATTTCATTAACACACGCTGATGGCGTGGCCCCCAAGGAATAACAACTTCAGTGCATCACCAGTTGCAGGAAGTGCCTGGATGGCCTCATCCGGCCTCATCAGACCAGCCGCCCTGGACACCGGAGAAACCCCATTCTTCCTTTAAAGAGGCATGTTTCTTTGCACATTGCAGTCTGGCCTGAGACAAGAGAGCCGCCAAGCCTGCCTCTTCTGATTTGATGTCACCACGTGGCAGGGAAGATGGAGCGCAAAGGTGGCATAAAATGCCTGAGTTGAGGGCAGCCAGCTGTTTATTGCTACATTATCTGCTTCCAAAAAAGACACTGCAGAGCTGCTGCTCCCCCATTTCCCCGCAGATAAAACTTGATGAGATATTAACATTTAGATTACAGCACTCTTTATTTTTATACTGTTCTAGAGGCTTTGAAATGCATTGGACTGTTTCAAACTGCCTTCTGGGGAAGCTTAATAACACCTCCAGCTTTTCTGTGGGTCTTTTTCAACCAGGGAACCTGCTGTCACTCCATAAGCCCACCAAAGGGCATTTCAGTGATCGCTGAAGCCCCAGGCTCTTGTTTGTCTAAATATCCCCAGCAGACTAACATTCCAGGTACATCAGCCTGACAACTTAAACCAAATAGAAGGCAAAATCTTAACTCCTCTGAACTGATGAATTCCCTGGGTGTTTAAGCCTTTGCCTGACTATTGTTTCTTTCCTGTCTATGTATCTGCACAAGATGGTCTTTTAATTAGCAGGTTGGAGGGAATGGAGCTGCCTTGTCATTGGGCCAGTTGAGGCCTATTTTCTGTTAACAGTAAGTGGAGAATAGTGTTTTTCTTCCAAAAAACCTAACGCCCTTGCCTACCACCACCATGACCACACCCTGCCCTGCATGCCCAGCCCCCTTTAAGTCTTAAGACCTAGTTCAAATACTGTTTCTTTTTTGTAGCTTTTCCTAACACTTCTTCCCCTCCATCGTTCTCTGAACTCTCACAGAATGAACTGCCCCTCTCTTCCTTCTCATAGAATTGCGTGTGTAACTCTGATGGAGTTTGTATCTGTTAGTTTAGTTTGTATTATTTTCTGTCCTACCTGCTAGTCAGTTATTTTATGCATATTTGTACCATTTGGTACTGCAGGGCTGGTAAGAGACCACCATTTGAATTGCTTGCTGAATTAACTTGAACCACAATAATAGATTTCATATGGAAAAATAGGTAGAGTTTTCAAATACGTAAATATCCTTCTGGTCTATACTGCATGAGTAAAAAACTCTCCTGAATAAATCACCAACCATTGATTTAGTTACGTTAATATAATAACAGCTATCATTTATTGTTACTTGAGTCAGGCACTGTCATAGCTATTTATCACAACCCTATGTAAACTATGTATAATTACGTCTATCTTAAAAGTAAGGAAACTGAGGCTCAGAAAAGCAAAATAATATCTGTGAGCTCATGAAGTTTAGTCAGTGTATTAGAGTTCTCTAGGGAAACAGAACCAATAGGATCTCCCTCCCTATTTATCTATTGAGACAGAGAAAGAAAAGGTTGATATAAGAAATTCCATCATCTATTTATTTATCAAGATACACAGAGAAGAAGACAGACTGATCTAAGGAATTGGTTCATGTGATTGTGGGGGCTGGCAAGTCTGAAATCTGTAGACAAGCTGACAGGCTGGAAATTCAGGATAAGAAGTGATGTTGAAGTCTTGAATCTGAATTCCACAAGGTAGGAGGCTAGAAATTCAAGGTAGTGTTTCTATGTTGCAGTCTTTAAAAAAATTTTTTTTAATATTTGGGTTTTTTTTTGAGAAAGAATGACAGAGAGAGAGAGCAGAGGAAGGGCAGAGAGAGAGGGAGACACAGAATCCGAAGCAGACTCCAGGGTCTGAGCTGTCAGTACTGAGCCTGACACAGGGCTCGAACTCAGACAATGAGATCATGACTTGAGCTGAAGTCGGATGCTTAACCAGGTGAACCGCCCAGGGGCCCTATCTATGTTGCAGTCTTGAGGAGAATTTCTCCTTCTGTAAATCTCCATCTTTGCTCTTGTGGTCTTCAACTGATCAAATGAGGCCCACCAGCACTATGGAGGGTAATTTGCTTTACTCAAAATCTACTGATTTATATTTTATTCACAGTTTTATTTACAGCAATATCTGACTGGTATTTGACCAAAAACATAGACGTCTGAAGAATTCTCTATCCACAGTGTCATCACCTTCCAGATGTTTGTCTAGCTGTCCATGGGCTCTGTTTAGCTCTTTTTCTCGCTGCTAAGCCATGTGCCATGAGAGCTTGGCTTTTACATTATGAACTCTCCCACTTTTTAACCTACTGGGCCTACTTTCTCCCTACTTTGGTTTTCCTTTTAGTTATCCTATTTACTTAACTCCTCTAAAGTCTACCATGTCTCACTCTCGACACGTTTGCTAGTTGTCCCCAATTCTGGACGGTGGGCCATAACGCAAAGTAGATGACAGTGTGTAGATGGTGTGTTCAGAGTTCTGAGAACTGAAATGCAAGCTATTGTATATTCTCTTGTGTCATTTTCAGTAGTGTTGTGCTCATCTTCCTGGGGAGAGTGATGTTAAGATGCAGATGCTGGTCATATTATTTAGCATTGCACAAGGAAACTATTTCGTGGCAGCAAATAAATCTTAAGTCCTTTAGGAACTTGTAGAACGGATGTTTAAAAATCAAGTAAGGTTATGTATTTGAAAGCCCTTTGAAGTGGGTAAAATGACTTTAAAAATATTGGTTATTTACCCTCGAGAAAGTCAGGATAGAAGGAACATACTTAAACATCATAAAAGCCATTTATGAAAAGCCCACAGCTAATATCATCCTCAATGGGGAAAAACTGAGAGCTTTCCCCCTGAGATCAGCAACACGACAGGGATGTCCACTGTCACCGCTGTTGTTTAACATAGTGTTGGAAGTGCTAGCATCAGCAATCAGACAACAGAAGGAAATCAAAATTGGCATCAAAATTGGCAAAGATGAAGTCAAGCTTTCACTTTTTGCAGATGACGTGATAATATACATGGAGAACCCAATAGACTCCACCAAAAGTCTGCTAGAACTGATACATGAATTCAGCAAAGTCGCAGGATACAAAATCAATGTACAGAAATAAGTTGCATTCTTATACACTAATAATGAAGCAACAGAAAGACAAATAAACTGATCCCATTCACAATTGCACCAAGAAGCATAAAATACCTAGGAATAAATCTAACCAAAGATGCAAAGGATCTGTATGCTGAAAACTATAGAAAGCTTATGAAGGAAATTGAAGAAGATATAAAGAAATGGAAAAATATTCCGTGCTCATGGGTTGGAAGAATAAATATTGTTAAAATGTCAATACTACCTAAAGCAATCTACACATTCAATGCAATCCCAATCAAAATTGCACCAGCATTCTTCTTGAAGCTAGAACAAGCCATCCTAAAATTCATATGGAACCACAAAAGGCCCCGAATAGCCAAAGGAATTTTGAAGAAGACCAAAGCAGGAGGCATCACAATCCCAGACTTTAGCCTCTACTACAAAGCTGTCATCATCAAGACAGCATGGTATTGACACAAAAACAGACACATAGACCAATGGAATAGAATAGAAACCCTAGAACTAGACCCACAAACGTATGGCCAACTCATCTTTGACAAAGCAGGAAAGAACATCCAATGGAAAAAAGACAGCCTCTTTAACAAATGGTGCTGGGAGAACTGGACAGCAACATGCAGAAGGTTGAAACTAGACCACTTTCTCACACCATTCACAAAAATAAACTCAAAATGGATAAAGGACCTAAATGTGAGACAGGAAACCATCAAAACCCTAGAGGAGAAAGCAGGAAAATACCTCTCTGACCTCAGCTGCAGCAATTTCTTACTTGACACATCCCCAAAGGCAAGGGAATTAAAAGCAAAAATGAACAATTGGGACCTCATGAAGATAAAAAGCTTCTGCACAGCAAAGGAAACAATCAACAAAACTAAAAGGCAACCAACAGAATGGGAAAAGATATTTGCAAATGACATATCGGACAAAGGGCTAGTATCCAACATCTGTAAAGAGCTCACCAAACTCCACACCCAAAAAACAAATAATTCAGTGAAGAAATGGGCAGAAAGCATGAATAGACACTTCTCTAAAGAAGACATCCAGATGGCCAAGAGGCACATGAAAAGATGCTCAACATCACTCCTCTTCAGGGAAATACAAATCAAAACCACACTCAGGTATCACCTCACGCCAGTCAGAGTGGCCAAAATGAACAAATCAGGAGACTATAGATGCTGGAGAGGATGTGGAGAAACGGGAACCCTCTTGCACTGTTGGTGGGAATGCAAACTGGTGCAGCCGCTCTGGAAAGCAGTGTGGAGGTTCCTCAGAAAATTAAAAATAGACCTACCCTATGACCCAGCAATAGCACTGCTAGGAATTTATCCAAGGGATACAGGAGCACTGATGCATAGGGCCACTTGTACCCCAATGTTCATAGCAGCACTCTCAACAATAGCCAAATTATGGAAAGAGCCTAAATGTCCATCAACTGATGAATGGATAAAGAAATTGTGGTTTATATACACAATGGAGGACTACGTGGCAATGAGAAAGAATAAAATATGGCTCTTTGTAGCAACGTGGATGGAACTGGAGAGTGTGATGCTAAGTGAAATAAGCCATACAGAGAAAGATAGATCCCATATGTTTTCACTCTTATGTGGATCATGAGAAACTTAACAGAAACCCATGGGGGAGGGGAAGGAAAAAAAAAGAGGTTAGAGTGGGAGAGAGCCAAAGCATAAGAGACTCTTAAAAACTGAGAACAAACTGAGGGTTGATGGGGGGTGGGAGGGAGGCGAGGGTAGGTGATGGGCATTGAAGAGGGCATCTTTTGGGATGAGCACTGGGTGTTGTATGGAAAACAATTTGACAATAATTTTCATATATTAAAAATATATATTGGTTATTTAAACTCTTGGCTCTTCTGTGAGTTCTCCTTCTCTCTCCTACTTGGTAGATTATATAAACTAAAGGAGAATTAATTGTGGACAGAAATTGCTTCTTATGTAAGAGACATGTAATTTAATGATTATGTGTTCAGATTTTGAGGGCCAATCTTCCTGAACTTGAAGCCCAGACTACATCTGTTATTTGCCAGATGTATGGCCATGGATGGGCCATTTATCTTCTTTGTTTGGGTGTCCTCATTTTTAAAACAGTCATAAAATGGTATCTATCTCTTAGGGCTGTTGCAAAGAATAAATGCATTACTCTAAGGACCACACTTAGTAGAGTACCTGGCATGCTCCAAGCACCATTATTATTCTAGTTGTCCCATTCACAAGGACTTGCTCTATCAATATGAGTCCCTCACTCTATGTTTTATATTGATTCTATTGACATGATTTAAACTCTTTTGACCTTGTACCAAGCATCCAAGCTTTGACCCTATCACAATCAGCCTTTAGTAGCAAGAAGACTTGGGAAATATGAGTCTTTAAAGGCTACTCAGCAATCAGAGATGGAAATGAAGTAATTAATTTTCAAAGTTATTGAGAAGGTTGGATTAAGGAAATATGGATTCAATAGTGCAGTAATGTTTCCCTCCCATATTTCCTGATGACAGAGAAAACTCAGCCTTGTTTTTTAGGCTTGTTTTTGCATCTGAGGTTATGGGCACTGAAATTCCGATGCAGGTGTGACAGGTAAAGCTGTTTATGTACATTGCTGAAAGCATTATCCTTCAAGTTACTGAAATGACAGGTACTCTTTTTAGGTTTTTTTGAGGGTTTGGTTTGCATGCATTAAAAAAAATATCTTTATTGAGAAACAATTCACATGTCAAAAAATTTACCCATTTGGAGTATGTATTTTAGTGGATTTTAGTATTTTAAAGGACTTGTGCAACCATCACAACTAATTCCAGAACACTTCCGTCACCCCCAAAAGTAACTCCGTAGCAGACCCTTCCTACTCTCTTCCATCCCTCCCTCTATAAACCTAGTCTTTCTGTTTCTATGTAATTGTCTATTCTAGACATTTCATGTAATTGGAATCATATAATATGTGGTATTTTAACTTCTTTAGCCTAATATTTTTCAGGTTCATCCATGTTATACCATGCATCAGTATTTCATTCCTTGTTATTGCTGAGTAACAATCCATTTTATGGGCATACCACATTTTATTGATCTGCTCATCAGTTGGTGGAAATTAGAGTTGTTTCCCCTATTTGACTCGTATGAATGCTGCTCCTATGGTCACTTGCATGCAGTTTTGTGTATGTGGACGTATGTTTTCATTTCTTTTGGAGAAATTCCTAGAAGTGGAATTTATGTGGATTTTTAAACCAGCATTAAGATGACTGCTGAATTATTTTTATGAAGGAGTACATCCAAAGAGCTTTATATTGAATAGAAATATCAGCATGGGAAGAAAAGTCTTACTCTTAGGTTGCAAGATATATTCAAATAGTTATCTCAGTTGCTCCTACCACTGTGTTCTGAAGAAACAACCAAAAATTCCCATTTTACAGAGGAGTTAAAAGCACTGTGTTAAGAAATGTGGCTAAAATCACATATTAGTCAAATGTGAGAGAAAGAAGAACCCTTATGTCTGTGTTCTTTCCAAAAATCCTAACTGCTGCTTTATAGGATATTATTGAGTTTCTACAATTGTAGAAAATTTTAAAAGATGGTGATTAAGATATTTTTATAAGATCAGACTAGTTATATAGCAAATTCACTTTTTAATGGATGAATGCAGAACTTACTCTCTGTACTCTGACATTTGGGCTACTGAGTGATTCTAGATAAAATGATAACATAATATACCATGGGCCACATTTAGTTTTTCAACCTGAGTTGGGCCCTCAGAACCACTCTTCATTTTTTGTGTGCTTGATCAGTCTCTACTCTGAGGATGTCCCTGGCTGTCAGGGACAGTGGTCATATCACATCTGATGTCTCCAGCTGGATCCCTGCAGACACTGCTTCATACATTTTTCACTCTCCAGTGGCCACTAGAATGACTTGCACACCAAGGGTGCTCAGTATGTAGTTTCTGTTGAGGATTGTTGACTTAGTACTTTCCTACTTACAGTGTAAAGGGACCTGATCAAATTCTTAGCAAGAAGACTTCTGTTTGCTCTTTACCAGGCATTTAATACAGATGGTATTTTGATTACGTATGTCAGCATGTTGAATTACCAAAATGCTTATATGCTTTATTAATATATGTACCATAATCAAAGATGAATATATTTTTTAAAATGTTTATTTACTTATTTTGAGAGAGAGCATGAGCTGAGTATGAGTTGGGGGAGGAGCAGAGAGAGAGGGAGACAGAGTATCCCAGGCTTGAAGTCACAATGGTGAGATCAAGACCTGAACTGACTGAGCCACCCAGGCACCCCCAAAGCTGAACATTTCATATTCATTATTATTGGTAATAATTGATAAAGAGAACATTAGTGCACTGATTCTCTCCCCCCCCCCCCCCTTTTGGGGAGTTAGCTGTACTCACAGCCAACCTAGCACTGGACTCTGATCCTGGTATTTTCCTCACTTTTTCCAAAAAGGATCTGATGGTCCATGACCCAATTTTAGTTTTCTTACTGATTTTGGTAGGCTATGAGAATTACTACCTAACTTTGACTTTGACTTTGACCTGAAAATAGTGAGCATTTGAGTGTTTGGAAATGTGTCCAACACAAGCTAAACGTGCCAGGGATTCTTGTGGAGCTGAAAGTGAGAAGAGCAGTTGTACCCATTGCCCTGAGTTTTCTGTCTCTAGGAGTTACATTTATTCACACCCTTTATCTGCAGGATTTTATCTCTTCTGGAAGATGAGTTGAATATGACTGAGACAAGCATGAGGGTGGTGAGGAAGGGAGTAGAATGCAAGTAAAGCACCCAGCCTAGCTGACCTCCTGTTTTATTTCATAGTACCTTGTTTGACTCATGACCAAACACTTTGATCCTTAAGATAGTGACCAAATCATAACAGATAGGATTAGACAGTCACCAGTCCCAAAACACCTAGATGTAGCTTGAGTCACATATTTACACATGGCAGCTTATAAGAGGTTAATTTTTATATGCTGAGTTCTATGTACTTGGAAGCATTGATGTCAAAGGCATCTGGGCTGGCTTCAACAGAAATGATAAGTATGTGCAGTATAGTAAATATGTTGCTTTTGAACCAACTCCTATATTTTTTTTTTAAGTTTTTTTTTTTTTCCAACGTTTATTTATTTTTGGGACAGAGAGACAGAGCATGAACGGGGGAGGGGCAGAGAGAGAGGGAGACACAGAATCGGAAACAGGCTCCAGGCTCTGAGCCATCAGCCCAGAGCCTGACGCGGGGCTCGAACTCACGGACCGTGAGATCGTGACCTGGCTGAAGTCGGACGCCTAACCGACTGCGCCACCCAGGCGCCCCCCAACTCCTATATTTTGATGAGTTATCATTTGCAATTATCTTGGCAACTCAAGTTACTTACAAAATTTACACTGTAGAATGTATACTGTAGAATACACAACCTCCTTGCAAGGTCATTCAGTCTAGATATGTGCATATATAGTTAATTGGTCCATTCTTAGCTTTGCATTAAGCCTTCACATTTGACTCTTAAACATAGGGTACTGACTCCATACTCCTGCAAATCAAAATGGAGCCATGTTCTAAGGATATCACATAATTTAATGGTTGGATATTGTACTTCTTAGGCATCTTCATCCTCTGTGGCAATAAGAACTGGAAAATCTAAAGCATTCATGCATCCAATAAACAAACAAAAGAAAGGTATTTTAATGGCTGACTTAGGAAAATGAATTATATTTTTGTCCGAGAAAAAAGATGGGCAATAATGTCTGATTATATTACAAGAGTACTTTAATAGTAATCAGTTTAATACACTTCACAAGGAGGACACAATCAGATTTACTTTCTAGTAAACTTATTTGAAATTTGTTATCTCCCCAGAGAGCACTCTTTACTATTGTCAATATGTTTTAGATAGCAAAGGTCCTCAACTACTTGAGCTTGTGACTCTATCTTATGAAAGCCCTGATATGCTCACATAAACTGTTTTGGTTCATACAGAAGAGTTCAATCTGAAAGGATACAGCCAGAGTTTACTCTTCATGGAACCAGATTTCTGCCAGTGTGATACTGCACATTTCATCAGGAACTTTGAGCAACATGGTCTTTGGGGTGTCTTTTCTCCCAAACACTGGCAGGAAAAGAATCTAAGATATAGTTGAGTACCCCTGATTTGGCAGACTGTTTATGTGGCTGGAGAAGCTTCTGTTTCTGGTATAGGTCACAGGGGTATGCTAGCCAATTACTGGATAAGGAGGTGGAGGTTTCTTTTCACAGAGGGAAGGAGCTATAACATGAAGGCTGTAGCCTCTGTTTTATTAGCTCTATACATGTAAAAGAAACATGAATTAATTAGCCCAGATGGTCTGAGATTTCTGATAATGGCTAGGTATGAATAAGGAAGAAAATAAGAGGAAACCGATGGAACAAAGACATGGAGTGGGAGGAGGAGAAAGCCTGTGTTTCTGACATGGAAAAAAGAAAGGTGGGGCATGTGATGGTATTATCACGGTTACTGGGAGTTGGCCTATAAGGCCCAAATGCTATTCCTTGGGAAGTGAATATATAGGATATGAGACTTGGAGGAGGGTTTTAGGAGTCATAATGGAGCATAGATGAGCGTCAGAGCTGCCTGTGAACCACAGAGCCTGGAGCCAAAAGAGACATAAAAGGCAGCAGCCAAGGATCAAAGCTAAAACCAAGAGCCAACCCCCAAATGCAAAAAAGACATTAATCCAAAGAGGCCATGCTCAGAGGAAAAAAAAACCCACCCAAAACACTGAAGTCACTAAGGCTAATAAGCATGTAGGTGCAGAAGAGAATTTTCAGAGATAGAACCTGGAGGCAGTTCCTAAATGGATGGAGTATAGCTTCATGTGTTTACTATTGGGGATGGAAGGGAGGGGCTAGAAAGAGCTCGAAATACTTGGTGATTGGGTTTAAGAAGAAGAGTGCCAGGGCAGGGTGGGGCAGGAGTAGACTTCCATGATTCACAAGCTGAATGAGGGTTGAATTGGATACACTGTGTGCACACAGATCTTAAAAGAAGCTTGATTGGGAAGGAAATGAGGAATGTGAGTAGCTAAGTGCCCAGAGAGGGATCTGTTTTCTTTTATACACGAGGGGACCTTGTACGCTACATGGAAATGAAGAACAGTAATGAGAGAGAGGTTGATGCTATAGCAAGTTAGCAAGGGCTGATGCAGTAAGGTGGTTGACATGAAGGCCACAAGTACGAGAGAATTATCATTAGGGATGAAGCCTTCTTCCACAGAGAAGGGAGGAAAGGCTAAGTTGTTAATTCATGTCCTATGGCCTCAACTTCAGTGTAAACACCTTAAGTCCTATTAAGAGCTTATTATTATTAAGCTGGTAGGTTTTTTTTTTAATGTTTATTTATTTATTTTGAGAGAGAGAGAAAGCACAAGCATGAGAAGGGGAGGCTGGGGGGTGGGGGGAGAGAAAGAAAACCCCAAGCAGGCTCTGTGCTGTCAGTGCAGAGCCCATTGTAGGGCTTGATCCCATGAACTGTGAGATGACAACCTAAGCTGAAATCAAGAGTCAGACATGCAACTGACTGAGCCACCCAGGTGCCCCACTAAGCAAGTATTGTTTTATTCATGCATGTGTAGTCCAGGGCTTTTATGGATAGCTGGATATCTTGCACACCCTTGGATACCATTTACATGCTGGCCCTTCACCTTCTGGAGACAGCCAAACTAAATGGTATTTGGAGGGCTCTAAAACCAACACTTGATTCAAAGGTCAGCAGTGAATGTTTTTAATTGAAATCAGAGCAAACTGTACCCCTTGAGTCCCATTGTGCTCAAAGTCCCTGTGGCCAACTCTAAGCCACAATAAAGAATTATTGACCAACTCCTAGGACCAGGCCTGGGGAAAACTCTTCTAGATAATGCTATGAGGAGTCTGGTTTGCATACGCAGTAAGGGAGAAGGTGGGCACATTCTATTTTCTGGGGTCCATTTAGCTCTGGATGCTCCAGAGCCAATCAGCTGCAGACCCGGGACAGAGCTACATCTATTGGAATGAAAGCCTCATGAGGGCAGGTGCTTTGCATGTCCCCTGTAGTGTCTGGCACATATTGAAAACTGAATTTAATAAATGGAAGCAAGCACATCTACAATACCAGTACAGAAGTAGTGATGATGCTGTTGTGATCTTATTTATTTATAATTTTAACTCCAGTGTAGTTCACATATAGTGTTATATTAATTTCAGATGTACAATATAATGATTCAACACTTCTATCTGCTTCTCAGTGCTCATTATGGTAAGTGTGCTCCTAATCCCCGTCACCTATCTCATCTATTCCCCCACCCTGCTCCCTTCTGGTAAACATCAGTTTGTTCCCTATAGTTAAGAATCTGTTTCTTGGTTTTTCTTTCTCTCTCTCTCTCCCTTTTTTTCTCCTTTGCTTGTTTCTTTTGTTTGTTTTTTTAAAATTCCACATATAAGTGAAATCATATGGTTTGTCTTTCTTTGACTGACTTATTTCACTTAGCATTATACTCTCTAGACCCATCCATGTCATTGCAAATGGCAAGATTTTGTTCTTTTTATAGCTAAGTAATATTTTATTGTGTATATATACCACCTCTTCTTTATCCATTCATCTACTGATAGACACTTAGGCTTCTTCCATAATTTCAATATTGTAAATAATGCTGCTTTAAATATAGGGGTGCATATATCCCTTTGAATTAGTGTTTTGTATTTTTGGGTAAATATCCAATAGTGCAAATACTGGATTTTAGAGTTTTTAACTTTATGAGGAAATTCCATACTGTTTTCTACGGTGGTTGCACCAGTTTGCTTTCCCACCAACAGTGCAAGAGGCTTCCTTTTTCTCCACATCCTTGCCAACACTTGTTGGTTTTGTGGTTTTTTAAGTATTTGTTTTCCAGTTTATTTATTTATTTAGAGATACAGAAAGCACAAACAAGGGAGGGGCAGACAGAGAGGGAGAGAGAGAGTCCCAAGTCGGGATTGATCCCACAGACCATGATATCACGACCTGAGCTGAAATCAGGAGTCTGATGCTTAACCAGCTGAGCCACCCAGGTGCTCTCTGGTTCTTGTGTTTTGATTTTAGCCATACAGGCAGGTGTGAGATGATCCTATTTTAGCTTGGATTTTCATTTCTTTGATGATGAGTAATGTTGAGCATCTTTTCATGTGTCTGGTGACTATCTGAATGACATTTTGAAGACATGTCTGTTAATGTCCTTTGCCCATTTTTAATTAGCTTATTTATTTTTTGGGTGTTGAGATATGTCAATTCTTTTTATATTTTAGATTCTAACCCTTTATCAGATATGTCATTTGCAAATATATTTTCCCATTCCATAGGTTACCTTTTAGTTTTGTTGATTGTTTCCTTTGTTGTGCAGAAGCTTTTTATTTTGATGTAGTCCCAGTAGTTTATTTTTGCTTCTAGTTTCCTTGCCTCGAGAGACATATCTAGAAAAATATTGCTACTGTTGGTATCAGAGACATTACTGCCTGTGCTGTGTTCTAATATTTTTATGGTTTCAGTTCTCACATTTAGGTCTTTAATACATTTGAGCTTATTTTTGTGTATGGTATAATAAAATGGCCCAGTTTCATTCTTTGCATGTAGCTGTCCATTTTCCCCAATGCCATTTGTTAAAGAGACTGTTTCTTTCCCATTATCTATCCTGTCCTCCTTCATTGAAGATTAAGTGACCATGTAATTGTGGGCTTTCTATTCTATTCTCTTAATCTTTGTGTCTATTTTTGTGCCAATACCATACTATTTTGATTACTACAGCTTTATAATATTACTTGAAGTCTGGAATTGTGATACTTCTGGTTTTGTTTTTCCTTTTCTTTTTTCTTATTATTTTTTAATGTTTATTTATTTTTGAGAGAGAGAGACAGAGCATGAGCAGGTGAGGGGCAGAGAGAGAGAGAGAGAGAGAGAGAGAGAGAGAGAGAGAGAGAAGGAGACACAGAATCCAAAGCAGGCTCCAGGCTCTGAGTTGGCAACACAGAGTCCGATGTAGGACTTTAACCCACGAACCATGAGATGACCTGAGGTGAAGTCAGAGGCTCAACTGACTGAGCCACCCAGGTGACCCTGTTTTTCTTTTTAAAGGTTGCTTTGACTATTTGGGAGCTTTCATGATTCCATACAAATTTTAGGATATTTTTGTTCTAGTTTTGTGAAAAATGTTGTTGGTATTTTGATAGACAATATTGAGTGTGTAGATTGCTTTGGGTTTTATAGGCATTTTAACAATATTTGTTCTTTTAGTCCATGAGTGTGGAATGTCTTTCCATTGCTTTGTGTCAGCTTCCATTTATTTCATCAGTGCTTTAAAGTTTTCAGAGTACAGGTCTTTCACTTTGGTTAAGTTTACTCCTACGTATTTTATTACTTGTGGTGCCATATAAATGGGATTGTTTTCTTAATTTCTCTTTCTGTTGCTTCATTATTAGTGTATAGAAATGCAGTGGGTTTCTGCACATTGATTTTGTATCCTGCAACTTTACTGAATTCATTGATCAGTTCTAGTAGTTTTTTGGTGGAATCTTTAGGGTTTTCTACATATAGTATTGTGTCATTACCAATAGTGGAAGTTTTACTCTTCCTCATCAATTTGGATTTCTTTTATTTCTTTTTGTTGTCTGATTGCTGTGGCTAAGACTTCCAGTACTATGTTTAATACAAATGGTGAGGGTGAAAATCCTTGTCTTATTCCTGACTGTAGGGAAAAAGATCTTAGTTTTTCCCTATTGACTATGATGTTTTCTATAGGTTTTTCATATAAGGCCTTTATTATGTTGAGGTATGTTCCCTCTAGACCTATTTTGTTGAGGGTTTTTATCATGAATGGATGTTGTACTTTTTCAAATGCTTTTTCTGCATCTACTGAAATGATCCTATGTTTTCTATTGAGGTGAGCTCTTGATGGACAGCTCACAGATGAGAGCAGAGAAACAGGCAAATCCTGGTATCTTGCATCTCTGTTACCACAGCAGTAGCAGTAGTGAGTACTGCAAAGAGATTAGCAGGTGGAGATGATCAGGAGCAGCCTCCAACTGCAGGGTCAGGTGAGGGCTGAGAACCAGGCATGTACTTAAGGATATTTGTGTCCCCAACAGAAGCAGTGATGTTCAGCATCAACCATGTAGAGCTCAATTTCTTAACTATAAAATAAGGATAATAATAGCTCCTTCACATTATTTTTGTCAAAGTTAAGTGACATACTGTTTAAGGGTAAAGTACTTAGCACAGTGTGTGGAAAACTAGGACTCTAGACAAGAGCCTCATTTCTTTCCACACTCAGCACCTTGGACAGAGAAAGTGTGCACTCACCATGAGCAAATTGTACAGCATTTACACAGAATCTAGTGTACTTCCACAGGTGAATGCATTAAGGTGGTTATGACAGTTATTTGACCTAAAGAATATGAGTGACAGTGAATGTAAACTTCCTATGCTGTCAGCCCGAATCAATACATATCAGGAGTAATGATCCATTGACTTCTGGGTAATGAGAGAAAGTTATGATGTTGTGACTATATTATGGCTTCTTAGAATTTTTATTGCTTTCCCCATGCATTAATATAATAACAAAAAGTATGAATCATTTGCTTCTGGACTGTAAGAAGCTGCAGGCTGAGGTGTTGATCATTTTATGTCAGAAAGTCATTTCTGAAAGAAAAACAACCAGGACAGTGCTATGGCATTTACTGACAAGTACTTTAAATTTGTAGCTGTCTACATTAGGTGATTTCTCTCTGGAATCATTTAGTTCCTGTTTGGGAAAAACACTTGTCATATTAGAAGGGCAGTGTACAAATTCAGTCAAATGTGAGTGCTGAAAACAAATTTTAAGAAAGGAAAAATATGCATTATTTTCACAGATGCTTTTTTTGTGTCTAGTATGTGCCAAACTCTGTTCTAGGCATTAAGTATAAACATTCATATCACACATTCCCTGTTATCAACACATTCATGTTTTAGTGGCAGAGAAAACCAAATAAGTGAGTAATAGGAAGGCAATATGGTAAATAGTAAGTTTAATGGCAGATGACTGTTTAGATATGATGAAAGCTCAAAGAAATGAACCTTAATTGAGACTTGAATAACCATGGCAGATGGTGTCCTTTAATGTTAAAGTTGATCAAGAATTATCTCTACATAAAGGAGAGATGGTTTGAACAAATTCATAGGTGAGAAATAGCATGGTTATTGGGATGGGGAGAAGAGGCAGCCAGAAGGACTTTATTATTGCATATGTTGCAAGGCCTGGAGTATTAGGGGACATATATGGAGGAGGAAGAATTTAGGTATCAGTTGGACTTGCATGTTACATTGGGAAATGTGTCCTTTATCTTTTAAGTGAACTCTACTGAAGTCATGGGTCGCCCTTTGAGAATTTTCAGCAGAATTAACACATGATCATATTTATTTATATTTCATAATATAATTGGCTTAAAGGAGATGATACTGAAATATCACTAGGGTAAAGTTGACTGGGCACTCAACTCAGATTCTCCTGTGATCATCTCTAGCCATTTATGGCCAACATTCTTCTTCCCTTTTGGTTTCTCTTGGGGAGTACCACTGAGTGACACTCTGAATTCTTTCATTTTAGAGATTGTTAATATTATCTTTTGACGGGGGGATAAGGGACGTTTATACAATTTACATATCCATAGTCACTTATTGAAGTTTTGTGTAGACTTAAGAACATACAAATTATCTGAAAAGGCTGTTAAAATATTTCTCCCTTTTTGAACCACATATATTTCTGAGGCTAGATTTTTTACCATCTACTTGAACGTAAACAATACATCATGATAGAATTAATGTAGAGCATGTTTGACAATTCAGCTGTCTTCTCTCAAGGCAGACTAAAGAGATTTGCAAAAGATGTAAGATAACATCATTTTTCTACTTGAAATTTTGTTTCAGAAGATATGTTTTTAATGAAAATTTATTATTTCTGTTAGCATGTAATAGGTCTATTTTTCTAACAAATGAGTAAATAAATATATTCTAAAAATTCTGTTTTAATTTCTAATACAGAAAATACCAATAGATACAGCATATATAAAAACTGCTCTTTGAAGTCCTCAATATTTATTTTAAGAGTATAAAGGGTTTCTGAGAACAACAACAACAAATCAACTGAGAACCATTGTGTTAGAACAACCACATGATTGAAATCTTATATTTGATTCAAATTTCACTTCTGACAGAACTTTTTTTATTTATATTGTTTGCCAGTTTCCCTAAGGCAGAAGCAACTACTTCTCACCCTTAAGTCTCATCACACTTTATTTGTACAATATCACTTACCCCAATTTATTATGGTATTTATCAACATTTTTAAACTTTCCTATTACAATGTAAGCTTCATGAGGATGGAATCTATGTCTGATTTATCTTTGTGTCTTCCAATATATCTGTCACAGTTGTAGACTTAAATAAATCCTAGGTCAGTGAACATAACACGTGAAAATGAGCACATGAAAATTTGCATTGCTAGGACCACTCATATTTGGTATTTGAGTCATGCTTCTTCACTATATTTCATCACCAGATTTGGATTCAGGATGGCAGATGTATTACCCTTTTTTCTGCCCCATGTTTCTTTTCTGGAAAAACAACAACAACAACAACAACAACAAACAAAATCCAAAACCAAAACAGATTCTGAGTAGTACTAGTATTGATATTATTTCTCAAATTAATCAGAAGAAAAAGTATCAGTGCTCAAGAGTCTGTGGGAAACCAGCCAAGGATACCTAAGGAATCTATACTTTTAGTCACTGCAGACCATGTATGAAAGAGAAATGAGAGAGAAAAGGGGAAACAGTAATTTCATTTATTACAATTACATATAATTTTTTCCTCCCATATGCACATTCTTAATGATAACTTAAGTTTTCATTAACCAGGGTCATTAATGACTTCTTAATAAGGGTCATGGACATGATTAAATAAAAAATTAGGGGCACCAATGAACACCAAGAGACAATTTAAAGGTGTTAATTTAAGTGCCATCTTACAAAATAAATTTAATTTCCTCTCTCCCTTTATTTAAAGGAGTTGTTGATATTCTTTATATGGACCTGAATCTGGTTTTTAGGTAGAAACCAAAAAACTGAAAGAAATTTCAGTTGAGAATCCTCAGGTAATGAAGTTCGTGTTTTTAGTTCAGTGAAAACATCAGCGTTTTCATTAATTTCCTCAATCATATGCAAACAATTGGGTAGATCTTAGGACCATGGGGACCAGGAGTAATAGGAAGGTAGATGGAAGGGAGTCCATCACGACAGGAAATCACGTCTTGGATTTCAATTCTTTGCTGCATTTTTTTCAATGGAATAAAAAAGTTATTTTTTAGGTATAAGTTGAATCTACGACTATGTGATTTGTGTGTGTGCTGCAGTGTTTTATCATGAGAAGGAACAAGCAGGACCACATAGCACATTGTCAATAGGTCCTTGTTCCCTCAGAGAAACAAACAAAAAGCCTTCTTCTGGGAAACACCTCTTCACAAAGTGGTGCTTGTGGAATTTCCAAGACCTAGGTGTACTTGGCTACAGTTGATTCTTCCAGATCATTTCTTGCTATAAAGAATCATGTACCACACCTAGAGAAAAACCAAATGTTAAAATATGAGGAAAAGTGAAACATTGGCACCAAAAAAGTCTCTAAGGAACAGGCTGTGATCACCTGAGGCTGAGGTACCTGTTGAATTGAAAACTTAGATTTGCCTTTTCTCTATTTTTTCCCCATTCTGCAGCAGCCAGTGTGACTTTTTAAGCCAGTTAACTTGATCATGTCATTTTGTCCCTTAAAATCATTGATCATTTTACACTGCCCTGAGGATAAAATACAAAATGTTAACATGGCTCCCAAGCCTCCTTGATCCAACCCAGCCCATGGCTGCAATTCCATTTCTTATCTCATTCACTGGATTTTAAAAAATATCCCCCAAACTGCCTTAAACCCTTCACACACCTCTTTTCTCCTTAAAACAGCTCTTATTTATCTTCCACATCTGGGATAATTCCTGTTTCTTCTTCAAGTCTCAAATGTAATTTCTTGAGTGGGGGATTCCCTGATCCTCAATCTAAATTAGGCCCCCCAAATTGCATCATATCCTTGCATGTTCCTGTATAATTATTTATCAGAATTTCTACTTTTATGATCACTACTGCATTTCAATGTGTTTCCTCCACTGGACTGAAAATTCCCTGAAGAGAAGCAAGTTTGCTTGGTTTCCCATTGAACTAGAGGGGCATATAGCCCAGGGGTGGAAAGAAAAGGAGGACAGGATATGAGTCACATCTTGGTGTGAAAATCTAAGGAGTCCAAGAGTCCTCACTTTAAAACCGGCCTTGTGAAGACAGATATCTCACAATATAAGAATAGAATAGAATATAGTTTATGAGTTTGTTAGCTTGATTTAGGACTTTTAAACAGTTAGTTTATGGCACATGGACCTCCATTTATATATGTGCCCTAAGACTCACAAATGGTAAAACCAGGCCTGATGATGAAACCTATATGCAAATAGGCACATATTCTCACAAGGCCAGGTTTACATTGTAGCTGAAATACTATTTATTTATTTATTGGGGGGGGCGGGGCAGAGAGAGAATCCCAAGTAGCCTGGGTTCTTGCAGAGCCCAACATGGGGCTCCAACTCACAAACCGTGAGATCATGACCTGAGCCCAAACCAAGAGTCAGGTACTTAACCGACTGAACCACACAGGCACCCCATCTACTACTCTTAATGCCACATAGAGTGAAATCAAGAAACTTCATGAGAAATGAAATATACTAGATATCAGCGTGGTCTTCGCCTGACCTGGATCCTGCTGTTTACATAGATGAGAACAAGAAATTCTCCATATTAAATCTGGTTATTGAAATAACCCATTAAAATCAGAAAACTTTCCACATTAATAAATACCATCATTTTATGCTATAAACTTAGAATTGTCTATAGAAGGCCCCTGACAGTAAATTAATTAAATCTCTGTTCTATTATGGTGTCAGCTAATTTGGAAACTCATTATTTATTTGGCACTAATTTAGCCTAGCAAATTAATTAGAAAAAGCATGGGAAAATAGATGATTCAACATGAAAGTCCAAATCAAAACAAAGAGGCAAGATCAAAGAATTTATTTAGTGAAGAGGGACAGTTACATCATTTTCAGAAGGGCCTTCCCTCTTCCTATAAACACACATCAGTACAGAGAAGCCACTCAAAAGTGGGATTAGGAAACCAGAATCAGGAATTGTCTTTAAGAAAAATAGTTCCTCCTGTGGAAGGATTGTCTACAAAAGGTGCACTGCACAGTATGTTCACAGAGCTCTTCCTGACTTCTGCCCTCTTCACAAGGCAGTATAGAACTCCTGGTACAGTTGGGCACTGGTCAGCAATCTCTAACTCCGGCCATGTTGGAGTGTTAGTTATGTGGTTTCCACAAGGATTTGGAAAGAAAGAACCTGTTTCTAGCTGGAGAGACATTATTTTTTTTGAGTACAAAAAAAGTGGTCTGGTGGCACATGGTGGCTACCCATACTTCCAGATAGTGTCACCGGAATGAAATAATGCTCGAGGCAAAGAATCTTCCTGTTTTTCTCAAGGGATCAGGGTCATCCACGAAAATTAACAAGAAAAAGGTTTTTAGTTCATCCCTTAGGTGAACGTGGTTGGTAACATTTCACCGGAATTTGGAATGTTTTCTTCTCTCTCATCTAAAAGTTTGCCAGATTTTAACTTTTTATGGATCTGCATGAGAAAGGTGAGTTAAACACTGCTAATATGCAGTGTGATCATTTGGAAGCCTATTAACTAAAATTTTATTCAGTCACAAAAGACAGATTAAATACTTACTAGGTAAGAGCCGCAGGGCTCTGTCTCACACCTTGCAGAGTCTTATGCATAACTATGTAGGCACTCTGTCCCCCATAGTCACACTCCTTCCACCCCACCCCACTAACAACTGCCTGTGGATTCCTTTTGGCCTGGAGCTACATACCTCTATGTAACAATCCACCTCAAAAAAGAGTCCCACACAGATCCTGGAAGTGAGCTGTGAGCAGTCTGGGTGGGAATTCTGGTTTTCCAGGTATCCAAAGTCTGGTCTGGGAGAAGTGGGCTTGTGGATGTGCACTCTGTACAGACATCTATTTGGTCCTGTGGATTTCTTATTCTATGAGGAAAGGGCACAGTCAGAGGAGGGCCAAGGAGGGGCAGAGACCCTCCTTGTTTGGGTATCAGGGTGATACTGCTTACATGTGTACTTTCTAGTGGCATGGAGAAGAATGGCTTCCATACTTTTGAAATAACCAGTCATTACCCGATCTTAGGTCAATACCCTCTTCATTCAGGTCAGAAAGCAGTAGTTAAGGGTCTTTCTGACCCTCTCTCTGGTCCTTTGCCTACTACTCCACTATACCCTGTAGTCTGTATTCGAGGTAAAGAGAAACAGCAGGTCCAAAAAAGTACCCATTTAATCCACTAGCCATGTCCTCCAATTGAAAAAAAAAATCTGGGCTATGTTAGCTACGTGGCAGGTCTGAAATCCTCTTAGCAGATGCTTCAAAATGAGCCAGGAAAGAACAAAACCATTCTATTGTAAGCCAGCTGCCAATGTACTCTGTGGAATCTGAGCCAATAATTCATGCAGAGTGATGCTACTTACCAAATTGTTTCATGCTCTTCCCCTCACATTCATCATGACAAATAGCTCAGGCTCCAAGAAGCTTCGAAATTAAAGAATTAAGACTCTAAGACTTCACTGGCTGAACACTCATCATCTTATGCCTTGTATCAATGTAACTTACAAAAATGTTTTATTCTTTAAATCAGCGTAGATTGTATGAGAGAAAAAATTTCTTTCTGATATTTTTTATGTGGAAACATACCTAACATTGCGTCTGCCAGGAAGAATGTGGAGAGCAGTGAGATTCCTATAGTCAGTACTCACAGTCTGAAGAGACTCTGAGTGGAATATGCAAATATGAAAAACTGGTCAGAGACTTATCTCTAGTTTCCATGGAAATTAGCATGTCTACCTAAAGAGTGATACAGGATAAAATTTCAGGGTAAACTTCATCTAATGCAATCACTTTGCTTTTAGGAACATAATATAGATGTTGGAGCTAAAGACTAAAGAGAAACTAATGCCTAAAGTTTCAAAAAAGATGCCATAAAATCATCATAGTAATAATTATTTCAATGAATGAGCCTGCCTTAAGTTTAAGGAAACTTCTATGCATAAATGGCAGAGACTGGTTGGTGAAAATATTAATGTAAGATCCCTTCTTCTTTTTCCTAAACACAGTGGAAGATTAAATCAATTATTCTGAGCAGGCATTCTCTAAGGACTGTAATGAAAGCAGAATTAAACCATTTAAACAAACACACATTTAGGACTTAAAAGCAAATGAAAGCAAGATCTTCTTTAATGAATGTGTCTAATTCCCTAATATGGGCATTAGTGGTGGTTGTTGGTGTTTAGTTTTCCCATAAAATTATAATGTTGGTAGCTGAATGAGGACTTAGAGAAACTCTACATTGATGGTTCCCATACCTGGCTGATCATGGAATCATCTATAGCAGTGTCTCCTAAACTTTAATGTGTACTCAGATTACATAGGGGACCTTGTTTAAAGTACATATTCTGATTCAGTAGGTCTGGGGTGAGGCCTAATATTCTGCATCTCTAACACACTCCCAAGGGATACTAATGTTGCTGGTCTGTGCACCATTCTTTGGATAGCAAATACCTAAAGACCTATGTAAAATACAGATTCTGAGGTCTCATACCAAGAGATTCCAACTTAGTGCAGTAGAGCTTGCAAAGTTTCTTATGAGAAACTAGATGAGGAAACTGAGGTATAGTGAAATCACAGGGAACAGAATAGTGATCAAGTCAGCAGTATGCCAAAGGCTTCCTAGTCCTGTCCATTGCCATTTCTTACACAACAATGCCTCCCATGGTTATGGGAACCTTCCATGTTTTACAATCAAGATGTGCCACCTGCACAGCTGCATAGAGGTCTAGGCTAAGAAGGGCCCCATGCTTAGAGTTTAATGCTCTATGGTTGAATCTCTAAATTCATAATTATTTTCTTTTTGAATTTATGTTTTATAATTGAAATTCAGTGGGATAGTGGAGCATGTGTAGAAGGAGGCTTCGGGTCTCGGCTCACGTGTGGTTTTGCCTCCTGTAGCTTCCACACTTCCCTAACAGAGATTATTGGCCCCCTGCTACCCACCCCCTGGTGCCCCAGGCTCTACTTGTCCTCCCTCTCCTCGCTTCTGTCCTGACTGCTGCTGGTCTCCATCGGGAGCAGTGGTCAGGTTGGATTGGTGAAGGGAGAGGTCATGTCCCACCAGCATCCTCTGCCTGTGTGGAGACCTGGGTGTGCATGTGGAGAGTTAGGGTTGAGTGTCTCCTGTGGTGCCCCAGGGAAGGGCATAATGGCAGTGCTCCTGCACCAGGCTAACAGTGCTATGATATATTTGTCAGGTAGCTTGACAGAGGCCTCTCATCTATCTCCATTCAAGTACCACACATGTCTCCGAGCAGAGGCTTTGATTCCTTGGGGTTGCCTACTTGTTGTGAATTGGGGAAGTGGCTGATGGGAAGGGGAGATTGATTTCCCCATCTTTGGTGGGGGCCCTGGATTTTCTTTGTGAATTGGGCCTCACCAATGATATAGCTGGCCCTGTTTATAAGATTGTGTGGTGCACCAATTCTCTAAAAGGACTTCAGCCAGAGGATAGCTTGGGAATATCCTCAAGGGTCTGATTTGAATTCAGCTTTTATAGACTACATTCAGAGGGTCACCAGATTTTTGACTTACACTATATAAGTCTTTCAACTTAATACTGTAGTCTCTTTACAGTGATGTAACTGTTGGTTCACATTTTGAATTTTTGCTTAATTGTTTGGAACGAAGTAGAGAGTGAGCCAGTTGGGTATATCTGGTGGTTGGTTGCATGAGGAAAAGAAGCATTGCTCTTCCTTTTAGGAATATCTTGTCAGGATGCTGTCCTGTGGCAGGAATTGCAACCTCTTACCTTGTAGTAAATGATGAGATGTACTTCAGAGGACCCACCAGCTGCCGTGACACATTTCTCCTATCTTTTGCCCTTGTCAGGTAGGAAGGAATTTTTCCTTCGTGCAAGCTTCTTCTAGCTGGACTGAGAATTAAATTTACATGAGACAGATTAACAGGAGAAAATCAAATTTAACTTTGTACTTACAGGGAATCCACACAGACCTCAAATTCCCAAGTCAGGCAAAATGTGGCTTCTATAATATCCTGAGCTAAGGAGAGGGATGGGGTAAGGACACAAAGGGAAGGAAGGTCATTTCATTAGCAGGAAGGCAAGAGATGTTGGGAAAAACAAAGTTTGCCTTGTTATAGGGGTAAGTTTCTTAGGTAAAAAGGAGTCTGTTAAATGATCTTCTCGTGGTACAGGCTCCTCTCTGCAACGTTAATTTAGGCAGTGGAGGGAGTGGTAAAGAGCTTTCCTGCTGGGTTTCGGTTACTTTTAACTCAAAGTAATCCACATGCTATTGTGGCCTGTCTTGGGCTGCCTGACCTTGGCCCTTGCACCCTCATCTGTGTACCTCCAAATCCACCATGTAGGCAAGGTTATAGGACATAGCTTCTGATAGAGATGTCCCTTCAACTCTGCCTTTCTGGTCAAGTAATACTGAAGAGGAGATCTTGATTAAGCTTGCGTGCTTCTCTTTAAAGCCAGAGTGTGTAGTGCTCCCTGCCATTTGGCTCTGCCAGAGCTAAGAAGACCAGAAACAGCTTTGGAATCTGAGCAACAATCAGAAGCAAAACAAGGGCCTACCTAGCAGGTCGTTCAACAGGATATATCCTCAGAAATGAGGCACTTTGTCCCCCCTCACCAAAATATGTAATGGTATCCATGTTTCTGCCTAAGGAAAAATTGTCAGTTGATTTCTGAACGCAATCAAATAATGCCCCATCACTTCAGTACACATAGAACAGAGAGAAGAATGAAGAAAACAGAAAACAGGAGCTGACCAGCAGTGAAGAGAAACTACTGGAGTAAATAACAATTAGAAGATGACATTTACAGAGCGTTTTTGGTCATGGAGGATTCTCTTTAAGAATATTATTAGTATGGCTGCCTGGCTGGCTCAGCCAGAAGAGAGTGCAACTCTTGCCTTTGGGGTTAGAAGTTCCAGCCCCATGCTGGGTGTAAAGATAAAAAAAATAAATAAGTAAACTTAAAATAAAAGACTAGTGTTAGTAAAACCTTTGTATCTGAAGTGAAGTGAGAGTAATTACAAATTATTGAGACTGAGAACCTTTCAAACCATGATCAAAAAGAATGACCTTCAGGCACAGACCAGCGTGCAGCAGGAGCAGTGAGGGGCCCACGAGAGGGTCAGCTGAACCAGAAGACACAAACTGGAAGTTCACACTAAAGCCGAAGATGAACATTCTCAAAGCCACACCTGACTCCAAGTCCTTGCAGCTCATTTAGAGGGAGGTAATTTGTATTTCATGTGAGAAATGCTGTAAGTCATTTGCAATTTGGTTTTAATTATCTTATTGACTACATAATAAGCGCTATGTGATTCGCATTCTACACTGAGTGTTTGGATTTAGAAACTTCCTCCATGAAGCCTTGTCAAAGACAAATGAACTGGAAAGATCACACTTGGCTACTGTCAGCAAAAATTTTGTGCCCAGAGAGTTAAGCATATTCTCAGGGAATGTTGAGTGGTGCCTTTACCAGACTTATTCTGTGATACTGTGTTAAGCACTGTACAATATCAGTCCATCAGCCTTTTAATTTATTTATTGAAATGGGCACCATAGCGTTGCTCTATGTGAGCACAATTATAGAACTGAGTTATTGAAAATTCTGCCTCTGGATCTGTTAGTTTCTGAAAGTAAAACAAAGAAGGGTGGAACAGAGAAAGGAGAACCTTTTGCACTGTTGGTGGGAATACAAACTGGTGCAGCCACTCCGGGAAACAGTATGGAGGTTCCTCAAAAAATTAAAAATAGAACTACCCTACGACCCAGAAATTGCACTATTAGAAATTTATCCAAAGGATACAAAAATGCTGATTCGAAGGGGCACATGCACCCCAATGTTGATAGCAATACTATCAACAATAGCCAAAGTATGGAAAGAGCCCAAATGTCCATTGACTGATGAATGGATAAAGATGTGGTGTGTATAATATGGTGTGTGTGTGTACACACAGTGGAATACTAAGCAGTCAAAAAGAATGAAATCTTGTCATTTGCAACAACATGAATGGGGAACTAGGTTGTATTATGCTAAGTGAAATAAGTCAGAGAAAGATATCACATGTCACTTGTGGAATTTGAGAAAGTCAACAGATGAACATAGGGGAAGGGAAGGAAAAATAAGATAAAAACAGAGAGGAGGCAAACCATAAGAGACTCTTAAATACAGAGAACAAACTGAGGGTTGCTGAAGGGGAGATGGGTAGGGGGGGGATGGGCTAAATGGGTGATGGGCATTAAGGAGGACACTTTTCAGGATGAGCCCTGGGTATCATTTGTAAGAGATGAATCACTGGGTTCTACTCCTGAAACCAAGACTACACTGAATGTTAACTAACTTGAATTTAAAATCTTAAAATAAATAAATAAATAAACAAATAAATAAATAAATAAATAAATAATAAAGAGAGAGATTGAGAGAGAGAGAGATGGAGCAATTGCTGAAAATGCCCAGTGAGGAAAATGAGGACTCTCAGGAGCCCCTTGCTTCCAAGCAAAACACTGCAAATCCATGCACTCTGGTAGTTGGTAGTTTTCACTTTCTCTTCAAAGTCCAATGAGGAAGAAGTTTCATTCACATAAAATTACAGTAGGCTCCAGAAGTGTGGTGAGAAAGTGTAATCTTTAATAAAGATGAGATAAAGACTTCTTTGTAGTTTCTTACCCCTACTGTTAGGTGGAAACCCTCACAGTAAACTGAAACTACAGAGAAAAAAGAACACAGTGAAATTTTGGAATGTATTCTTGATTTGCTCCAGGGTAGTGTTTTGCCATTTGTTTGGGTGAAAATAATTGATATGGCATTTAAATAACTTTCTTGCGAGACTATTTTACTTTGAGTTTTTATTGGGAATACCTGCTAAAAAGATGATGATTAGATGTGTGGATATATATAATCATAAACTTTTTCTTATTTAATCTATTTACTTGATTCATTAAATGAAAATTAACCATCCTTATATTTCTTTAATAAACCTTATGTGTTTTCCTTGATATATTATTATTTATATTATACTACAATTGTATATTATACCATTTATATTACTAATAGTTTAGAAACTGATTGTTATTGGGATTTTTGTATCTTTTTAATAAGTAGGTAGGTATTTAGCCACTTAAAAAAAACAAAAACAAGTTCTGGCATTAGAATTATGCTGGCTTCATGAAGGAAGGAAGGGTCTTTTATTCTCTCTAGCCAGGAATGAATTAAATATTATATAATTATCAGTTCTGTATCTGTGAACTCATTGGCTATTTTATTATATTTTTTAGACTTTTTAAAATTTATTTTTTTAATTTTTTAAAATTTACATCCAAATCAGTTAGCATATAGTGCAACAATGATTTCAGGAGTAGATTCCTTAGTGCCCCTTACCCATTTAGCCCATCCCCCCTCCCACAACCCCTCCAGTAACCCTCAGTTTGTTCTCCATATTTGTGAGTCTCTTTTTTTTGTCCCCCTACCTCTTTTTATATTATTTTTGTTTCCCTTCCCTTATGTTCATCTGTTTTGTCTCTTAAAGTCCTCATATGAGTGAAGTCGTATGATTTTGTTTTTCTCTGACTAATTTTACTTAGCATAATACCCTCCAGTTCCATCCACATAGTTGCAAATGGCAAGATTTCGTTCTTTTTGATTGCTGAGTAATACTCCATTGTATATATACACCACATCTTCTTTATCCATTCATCCATCGATAGACATTTGGGCTCTTTCCATCCTTTGGCTATTGTTGATAGTGCTGCTATAAACATGGGGGTGCATGTGTCCCTTCGAAACAGCACACCTGTATCCTGTGGATAAATGCCTAGTAGTGCAATTGCTGGGTTGTAGGGTAGTTCTATTTTTAGTTTTTTGAGGAAGCTCCATACTGTTTTTCAGAGTGGCTGCACCAGCTTGCATTCCCATATTTAAAAAAAATTTTTAATGTTTACTTATTTTTGAGAGAGAGAGAGAGAGAGACAGAGCATGAGGGGGAGGGGTAAAGAGAGAGACACACACAGAATGTGAAGCAGGCTCCAGCACAGAACCCATCACGGGGCTTGAACTCACAAACCATGAGATCATGACCTGCGCCGAAGTCAGACGCTCAACCAACTGAGCTACACATGTACCCCAACTCATTGACTATTTTAAAGGGTAGTTCTGAAAAATCTCATTCCTCATAATTCTTGACACATCTCTTGAAATTTTACATAGCTCAATTTTTATTTAATTATTTTTATTGAGTTATAATTGACATATAGCATTATATTAGTTTCAGGTGTACAACCTAATGATTGGATATTTGTTCATCTTGCAAAATGATCACCACAGTGAGTCTGGTTACCATCCATGACCATACAGAACTAAAATTTTTTTCCTTTTGATTTCTTTCTTTTCCTTGTGTGTGTGTGTGTGTGTGTGTGTGTGTGTGTGAGAGAGAGAGAGAGAGAGAGAGAGAGAGAGAGAGAGAGAGAGAGAGTTACGAAGACTTTTTTTTAAATGTTTATTTATTTAGTTTTGAGGGAGAAAGAGAGAGAGAATACAAGTGGGAGAGGGGCAGAGAGCGAGAGAGGGAGATACAAAATCTGAAGCAGGGTCCTAAACTCTGAGCTGTAAGTGCAGAGTCTGATGCAGGGCTCGAATCCACAGACTGGGAGATCATGACCTGAGCCACCCAGACACCCCTGTGATGAGGACTTAAGAGATCAATTTTAGTAAACTATTTTTCTCTAAATTTTCAAATTTTTTATCTAATACTGTATGGGATATATTCTTATTAGCCTTAATTTTCTTATATCCACTTTTGTTTCCTTTTTCCTTCTTGTATATTTTTGACATCTTTTCTTAATCAGTCACAGAGCAGTTTTTTCTGTTTTGTCTTTTCAAAAAGTTCTATAATTTATTATTTCTACTATGCTTTTGTTTTCCTTTCCACTAATTTTCTGTTTTACCATTATCTATTCTCTCTTTTAGGCTTGTCTTCATTTATCTTATTGTTCTTTTCATTGATTTCTTGATTAATTTTCTTACACTTTTGTCTTTATTTGTTAGTATTTAAAGCTATACATTTTTGGGGTGCCTGGGTGACTCAGTTAAGTGTCCGACCCTGGATTTCAGCTCAGGTCATGATCTCACAGTGCGTGAGTCTGAGACCATGTCAGGCTCTGCACTGACAGCTCAGAGCCTGCTTGGGATTTCTCTATCCCTCTCTCTCTGACCCTCCCTGGCTTGCTCTCTCTCTCTCTCTCTCTCTCTCTCTCAAAATAAGTTAAAATTAAAAAGAATTTTAAAATGTCTTTAAAAAATGATAAAGCTATGCATTTCCTCTGAATATAGCTTTTGCTGTATTTATTACTATCTATTTTGTAATTTCCTCTTTGATCCATGAATAATGAAGGGTGTTAATATTTTTGGTAATACATTTGTAGTGTACTTTTTATTTGATTCAATTTTTACCAGGGAATATGACCTATATTTCTCTTTTAAAATATAAAGCTTAAAAAAGAAAGAAAGAAAGAAAAAAGGAGCCTCTGGGTGGCTCAGTTGGTTAAGCATCTGACTTCAGCTCAGGTCATGATCTCACGGTTCATGGGTTTGAGCCCCATGTCGGGCTCTGTGCTAATTGCTCAGAGCCTGGAGCCTGCTTCGGATTCTATGTCTCCCTCTCTCTCTTCCCTTCCACCGCTCATGCTCTCTATCTCAAAAATAAAAAAAAAATTAAAAAAATAATAAAATAAAATATAAAGCTGTATCTTGAACAAAATGCATGATATATTTTCATAAGTAGATATAAGAAAAATGGATAATATATGTTCATATTTATGTATACATATATATACACATATTATATTTTATCACTGTTGTGTAGTTTCTGTTTCCTTACCTGATTTTGATCTTTGACCCTCAAATGAAATAATTTTTATTAAATTCATAGTATAGCTTAATTTTTATCACTACCTCCTTACATTTCTAATATATTCTTCATATATATATATCTACATATATACATATGTGTATATATATATATATATATATACACACATATACACATACACACACAAACACACACCTCTTTTGCTGCTAGGTAGTACATACTGTGTTATGATTGATAACAGTTACATGAATTATGCCTATTATAATTTTAAAGCATCCTTTTTTACTAACTGCTTAAATTTTTTTTTTTTTTTAATTTTTTTTTCAACGTTTTTTATTTATTTTTGGGACAGAGAGAGACAGAGCATGAACGGGGGAGGGGCAGAGAGAGAGGGCGACACAGAATCGGAAACAGGCTCCAGGCTCCGAGCCATCAGCCCAGAGCCTGACGCGGGGCCCGAACTCACGGACCGCGAGATCGTGACCTGGCTGAAGTCGGACGCCCAACCGACTGCGCCACCCAGGCGCCCCTTAAATTTTCTATCTAAGCCTTTCTGATGACATACTGACATTATTACATTTTCTATGTTTGCATTTGTTTAGTCTCTCTCTCTTTTTTTAAAGTTTATTTATTTATTTTTGAGAGAAAGAGACAGAGAGAGGGAGAGAGCAAGCAGGGGAAGGGCAGAGAGAAAGGGAGAGAGAAGACTCCCAAGCAGCCTATGCTGGGCTCAGTCCCATGACCGTGAGGTCACAACCTGAGCTGATATCAAGAGTTGATGCTTAACCGACTGAGCCATTCAGGCACCTCTTGCCTCCTATCTTTTGATTTATCCCATTATTTTCAATTGTCCTCTGTTACTTGGTCTGAAGCAAGTTTCTTTTGAACAGCATATTGCTCGATTTTGTTTTTTAACCTAATTTGACAGCCTTTGTCTTTTTATGGAAGAATTCAGTCAGAGAATTCAGTTCTTAAGATGAAGCAGAGCATGGAAGAGAGACTTCCTCTGCATATTTAAGTAGATTGTGTTCCAGATATGTAGAAATTGTTGAGGCTGGATTACTAACTAGCTTCCTGTATAGAGAGGGGTTTCTATGGGGAACGCCCTAAGAATTTTGGTTAATTGTTTCATGATTAAGAGACTCACCAAGATTCCCCTGTAACATTTCTCATCAGAACGTTCTGTGGGGAAGAAACAAAAAACTAAACAGGCCTGGAAGCTGAGACAAGAATCAAAAGAAAAAAGAGTGAGCAACCAGAAAATGTAAGTCACTACTGAGCCAATTAAGGATTAGGAGACGCAGCAGGATGTCCCAGACAAAACGTATTGGAGGTCAAGTGTAGACAACTGGTGTGAGT
Source organism: Prionailurus bengalensis (assembly GCF_016509475.1). Taxonomy (NCBI): domain Eukaryota; kingdom Metazoa; phylum Chordata; class Mammalia; order Carnivora; family Felidae; genus Prionailurus; species Prionailurus bengalensis. The sequence continues at coordinate 54,600,349 of NC_057359.1, read as the reverse complement.
TCTCGCACAGCTAATGTATCCCTGGGTGCCAACTGAGTAACACACAGAGACGCATTCTCCTACCATTCAACCGCCTATTAACAGGCAGGAAGGTGGCAGGCTGCAAAAATAGTAGGTAATGCCAAAAGCAGGGGTGGATCCAGGTTTTGTGAAGCCTGAAGCAGTGGGTACTCCTCAAGAAAAAAGAATGCAAAATTAGGTACAAACAAGAATATCTTTGACATAAGAAAAGGAATCACAAGAAACAACCGTGTCCTTAGAGATTCAGGTATTCTTAGATCTTTTTGGATAAGTGACCAGAAACCCTCATATAATAATGTTGCCTGCTTGTATCTGAGTGTTCCTTCTCCAGGTTGAATACGCGACGGCTCTCAGCTGGCAGGGACTATGTAAGTGAGAAGTCCTGAAGGTTTAGCTCGATTAGCCTCAAGATAAATCTGCCCCTGGTCAAAAAGTTGGCGTCTATAGAAGTAGGAAGTATAGGATATATTTGTTCAACTCAGGCTAACTCTGAAAACCGGGCCCAGGAATATAGAAGGAAGTCCTAGAAAAAATGGCTGTTAGCAGAATGCAGTCCAAAATCAATAAACTCAGATTTACCCATACAAAGGCCAGGTGATGTGGGGACTCAGGCGTCAGTGCATAATTTCTGAATCTTTGCAGTTGGTGAAGGCATACCGCATTGATTATCAGAGAAACTGGGAAAAATATGTTGGGTGGCAAGATTTTGTAAATGCTGAGCATTTGGCAACATCACTCACTTTTTCAGAAAAAAAAAAGACGGGACTGGATTCCACAAGGAGGAGTTGAATTAAGGGACAATTTGGTCGACTTACACTAGAGCAATCCTAAGCTTAAGCAGCTGTATTGTTTTATTTTGTAACTAACTAATTAGAAATCCTTTATCAAAGTTCTGAAAGAGAGTGCAGTACAAGATTGCTGACTCTAGAAGAATGGACTGGTCACCAAGCCCCTGCCAGTCAGTGAGGCTGGTGTCAGAAGCGTGGGTCATGTGGGAAATCAGGTCGTGTTCTCTGAAGTTCAGTGTCCCAGCATAAGATAATGTGAAGTCATTTTAAGGAAGTTGATTAATTGAAATTCTTCACTTCAGAAGAGGTGGGTGAGTCAAAAACTTTTGATGTGTTTATCCTGGATTTAAATTCATGGAATCAGACTCAGAAATGTCCGACAGGGCATTTTACCAGATATTCAGGCTTTGTCAGGACTCGCTTCTAAGAGCCTATTACTGTCAACAACTTTCTCTGATTAGCTGGAGAGATTAGAGATCCTTCACCTATAAGTGTGGCCTGGATTTGCCGAGGAATTGACTGAGTTTGAATATGGTAATATATAAAGCGCTGAATCTCATCTGGAATGGTGGTAAAAATGTTGAGAGGGGCACCTGGGTGGTTCAGTCGGTTCAACATCTGACTTCAGCTCAGGACATGATCTCACGGTTTGTGAGTTTGAGCGCTGCATCAGATTTGCTGCTGTCAGTATGGAGCCCGCCTTGGATCCTCTGTCTTTCTTTCTCTCTGCCCCTCCACCTCCCCCCACCCCCCAAATAAATAAACATAAAATTTTTAAAAAAATGATGTCAGGTGTATTGGCAGTACACAGAATTAGGCTTACTGACCTCAGTCTAAATCATGTGTATCTGGCATGAATCCTTGGGGATTCATGTGTGTACATAGTATCTTTCATGCATGCTTAGTCTATATAAATAAGGGCTCTCCCTCTATTCCTGATTTGTACCTTATTCTCTGCTAGGGACTTGAATCCTGCGTGGGCCTGGTATTGACAACCCACTAAACCTGCCAGAACCTTCTTCTTAGAGAATGGACCTCATGTTTCAAGCTTTATCTGTGTCCTCCTTGGTACTTAATGGATGCTATTCCCCACATACACCTCTAGACCTATAACAACTTGAAAGAAGAGTTCTGAAATTTGCAAATCCCTGTTGACCCCTGTTACTGGGTCAGCCATATCGTCTCTCATTGGCAGCCCCAAATCAAAATTCCTTACAGGGTCACATGGGTTTTAGCTACCTGTAGAGAACCATGGACTGGCTGTCATTTTCTAAAGGAAGCATCAGGTGTAGGTAAATTAAGACAGTTGAAAGAAACCCTGTTGTTTTTTAGGTTTAATATAATATTCCCAGAAAAATTTGCCAACAGAGCCTTTTATGTTTCCGACAGAAATGAGAAAGCCAATGAGAAATGGCCTAACGCTTTAAGAGAATCTGAAAAAATGGAGATTGTGATGCCCTTGTTTTATTGTATCCTAAATTCAATCCGACCTTGGTTTTACGGATTTAGTCTCCACTAATCTCTTTACTTATGACACATGTAAGAACTAAGTCTGAGGAATATGAACTGTAGGGACTGGGGACAGGCCGCCTCAGCATGGGCCTCATTGGCATGAAAATTATTCTGAGCTGAAGGCTCAGACCCTATGGCCTCAAGAGAAACTCTTGCCCCTCCCTTAACTACATAAGAGAATCTAAATTGGGGATATTTCCCAGAATAAGGGTTATTAGTTGAGATGAATTTTACCTGAGTGACCCATCTCTATGGCAGGGCAAACATCTAATTACCAAACATCTGGTCTTCTGCTTCTTGCCCTGTGGACTGCATTCCTTTCCTCTGACGTCCTAGACCCCTGCCCTCTTCTCCATGGTTCACAATGACATATATTACTCATTTTGCTTGCGTGTCTTTGGAATTGTCATGTCTATGTGGATTCCCCATAAGTATGAAATTAAATCTGATATTCTACTATTAATCTGTCTCATATCAATTTGGCTTAGTCCAGCAAGAAGGACCTTTGAGGGGATAGAAATCTTGTTCCCTAACAGAATCTTTCTACTTTTGTTATCTGTGGGTTAGGGGTGGGGGTGGAGGGAAGCATCTAACAGATCTTTGAATTAGTTTTTGTGACAGTGATAAACTTTCTGTGTGATAATTTTGCATGAACAGAATTTGCCTTGGATTTAATGTTTAGTTAGTAGAAAATGTGAAAAGAAAATGCTAAGGCAAAATTATTGTATAAAATACTGTTTTTCTTGAAATAATGTGTCTACTCTTGGGATATAGTTATGGTGTGTTTGGTGATTTTCTATAAGTCTTGATTTTTATTTATGGGGCCTAGCTACCAGATTGTAGCTGGTACACAGACTGTTGGGATTGATAAGACATTCACCACATTTGCAACAGTGGAGGAAGTATTTACTGGGATAAAAGATGTAATCCCAGACTTTTAAGTGAAGATTAAAAGCTTAATTTAAGTATAGGAAAGTTGAACAAGTGCCAAAAAGATTCAAGGGTCAAGTGTAAAACCATATTCAACTTAACTGTAACTGTCAGGCTAACTGTAAATTATATTGTTAATAATAATATAATGAGTATAACTTATTGAGTGTGTGCTCTGCTTTAGGCCTGTTTTAAGCATTTTGTAGGGACTAATTCATTAAAATGTTGTAACAATCCTATATAAAGTAGGTACTATCATTAATGACATTTTCCAATTATAATTTTGAAGTATAAAATTGATAGACATATTACAAAGCTAGTTTAGCTTCAATTATATTTTGGATCTCAACTGGAAATACTATTTTTTTGAGCATTTTATCTGTCACTATTATTTAGGATAAAATAAATTCTCAATTTGAACTGATTATGTTTTATAATCATTGCCATAAAATGGCATCAGACCTCTACAGAAGTGACATACAGAATTTGAGATATTTTTCTGTGGTTGTTTGTCTAATTATAAAATTAGAGAAAGGGTATAGACACTTGCAAAATAAAATAAATTGACAACTCTGTAAGTTTACCATCATGTTTTAAATTGTGTCACTTTTGCCTAGGAATTTATCTTAACAGTGTTAAGTAATGTCTGGAATATGATGTGCATACAAATGTGATAATCAAAATTCATAAATGCTCAAGCACCACTGATGTCATACACAAGGTACTATTGTGAAATAACAAGGCGGGTACAGAGTCTAATACTCATTTATGCCCAGTGAATGCACAAGAAAGAAAAAATATCTCCAAGTCAAATTTGAAAAGCAATATTCACGCATTTCAAAGAACGCTATATCCAAGCTCTGATTGTAGAAACATTTTTTAAAGAGCATTTTCTCCTCCATTAATTATGTCAATTGCTTCCCCAGCAATTTACATTCATGAACCTTGGTTTCTAAGGCATTTTATAATGACAACATAAATGAATGAACAGAGCCTTTTCAGCCTTCCCTTTATATGAAAATGGTTAAGGGCACCTTTTAAGTGTTCCCATTGTTCTATCACTGTGTACTTCCTCTGAGAATAATTGCATTACCTTTGCCTACTCCAGGATATCCTTGAAAATAAAAACCAAGGTTTTATCTCAGAGGTAAATGTTCTGCAGACCTGAGACAGTCATCACTGTACTTCCTAATTCTCTTGCTGAAGCCCATGACCTTCATTGTCATCAATCTTGGAGAATAGCTTTCAAGCAGTTCCATTTTAGTGACTGAAAGTGAAATGTTTTGTTCAAAGCACCACAAACAAGTCACAAGACAACTCTATTTACATGTTAATGGAACAGCAGAACAGAGATGCTTAAGGCAACCAGAGGTTACCATCAAGATCCCTCATAGTGTTTGCATTACTTCGGGTGGTATGTTGCAGATGGCTCCTAAAACAACCACATGCATTAATGATGCTCTGTTTTAACCTTACCTAATTCACTTACATAAGTGGCTACTAGAGTATTAAACATCGGCCCACTCCCTTGTACTAAGCCAGAATTCTCTCATGGTCAGGGCATTCTCCCTTTGGAATGAGGTAGACGATGATAGATGTGATATAAATTACTACTCTCAGACCATAAATTACTTGTGCTGGGTCCCTGCCAAGGCTCTTATCCAAGGAAACTCCAATGGGTCAGGTTGAGTACCAAGATACCCTTCAAAAAGAAAGGATATGCAAATTTTAGCAATCTTATCTGTAACCATAATTCATTCCTTTCATGGATTCATTCTCACATAATTTTTCAATTAGAACAGAGCCACTTCCTCACAGGACCATCTCACCCAAAATAATGCATCAGATGTAGGGACTTATCTCTCATTGACTGATTCATCCCTTGGTCCCCCTCAGAGAACCGAAAGAGGGTGGTTTCATCATTTTTCTCTCATTTGTGTTATCTAGCTTGGAAAGATAAAGTTTAATGCTGAGGATAAAGGCATTTGGGGGCTTTTATCAGTTCTAAGTTATTTATTTATTTAAGTAAAACAATACATTAAACTTCTAGTTAAACATAGCACTTCTCTCCTCAGAGCACACTAACTGATAGCAACAGAATGAAAACAAGGTTTTAAGTCCATATAGATATATATAGAAGAAAATAAGAGAGTAGCTTAAAAGACCTGCATTTAAGGGAGAACATGAAAAGGTATAACTGATTTCTCAAGGCAGGGAGAACCCAACCTATACCACTTCAGACAGGAATACTAATGATGAGTAGGTGTATTCATCCCTGGGCATTGTGTCTAGGGCTTGGACCCACCAGATCCTCCAGTGGGCAATTATTACACAAGGTAATTGACTGAAAATAACATAATGAGTTAGAACCCCTGATCCTCTCTCTTACTTCTGAAAGCCATGTAATTACTCTTCTTCATTCATACCCACTCCTTCGCAGGGGGTCAGAAATTTACTCTCTGGAGAAATTGACTTAGACAAATTCTGGACAACCAACGTCAAAAAGACAGGAATAAAGGCCCACATCCAAAAAAAATAGAGGGGAAATGTGAAAGTTTGTAGGGTCACATTGATAGTGCATAGTGAAATTCCTTACTGAAGAATATCCTCGCTGAGCGATGGCACCCTCAGTTCGTCTCATCCACCCAGGTTCCAGAAGATTTGCATACTTTACTACCATTCCACTTTCAAGCCTGAAAAGAAGACTGCAGGGTTTAAAGATTTTCACATAAGTTCACCCAATGGACCAGCCATCTTCCTCCCTAATTATAATAAAACAGTGTGATGTAGGGGTCCCACTTCATTCCCTCACATTTGAATATCCAGTTGCGCAGCCCCATTTACTGAAAAAACACCTACTGCTCTTTGTTTCTATCTTCCCACTGCTTGGTTCTGGATATATATTTGGCTGTGGAAGTGCATGTCAAAAAGGAAAACTAAAGCCCTAGGTTTCTCACCATTGGACCTAGAAGAGGGGTCCAGGGGAAAGGAAGAGATGTCAGAGATATTGAGGAGAGCACTCATTCTCAAGATGCATGGATCTGACCATAAATAAATACCAAAATTATGATAACAGAAATACAAAGTAGAATACTGCACAGGTCCCAGACTTGGGTGATCAGGACATATCTGAATAACCCTGCAAAGACTAAAAAATTAGCAGACATTGGAACCACAGACCACAAGATACAAGTTAGAACTTGTGGTCTGAATTTAATTTAATTGATTGCCTGCTAAAACAAATGAAAATATTAACATTTTCCATGTTCCCATAAACAAGATGCAAGAATCGAATAAACATGATATTCAAAATATACAAGACATAATGCAAAATTACTTGACATATGAAGAATGAGGAAAATCTCAACAACTCACAAGGGAAAAGACAAGCAATGAACACCAATCCCATGATGACCCAAATACTGGAATTATGACAAAAGACTTAAAATAGTCATAATGACCATGTTCCAAGAGCTAAGAGCCAGCACTTTGGAAACAACTGGAAAGACAGGTCATCTCAGCAGAGAAATAAAAGATACAAGTCCGAATAAAATGGAAATTTGAAAACTGAAAAACACAAGAACCAACATTTAAAATATACCTGATGGACTCAGTAGCAGGATGGAGATGACTAAAGGAAAAATCAGTGAACTTGAACCTAGATCAATAGAACCTATCCAATTTGAACAACAGAGAAAAAATATTTGGAAAAAAAAAAAGAAGAGCTCTTCTCCTCATAGAATTATATAAGATGCTGAGAAGTCTAATTTTCATGCCATCAGAATCCAGAAGGAGAAAACAAGGAGGGCAGTTTAGAAAAAAAATATTTAAAGAAGTAATATCTGAAAATTTTGCATAATACATAAACTTGTAGGTTTATAAAACTTAGTAAAAACCCTAGCAATATAAACTCAAAGAAGTTCATGCCCAGACATTATAATCAAAGTGCAGAAAACTACATTTTACCACTCCCCATTCTGTCATCAGAAACCAAGGGGGCCAGAAAGTAGTAAGACAACAGTTCTTGAAGAACAGAACTGTCAACCCAGAATGTTGTATCCAGTGAAAATATTTTTTAGGAATGAAGGTGAAATAAAGACATGTTTAGATAAAGCAAGACTAAGAGAATTCATCACTGGCACACCTGCTCTAAAACAAATGCAAAAGGAGGTTGTTGATGAAGAAGGAAATCATATCAGAGGTGAACTGAACTTCAGAATTGAAGAGTAACAGAATTGGTAAATATATGGCTAATTATATTTTTTACTCTTAAAAAATTTTCTTTAATGTTTACTTATTTTTGAGAGACAGAGAGAAAGAGAGAGAGAGAGAAACAATGAAGCTGGAAAATGGCAGAGGGGGACACCGAATCTGAAGCAGGCTCCAGGCTCTGAGCTGTCAGCACAGAGCCTGACACAGGGCTCGAACTCAAGAACCATGAGATCATGGCCTGAACTGAAGTCGGACACTCAACTGACTGAACCACCCAGCCGCCCCTAGGTTTTACTCTTAAGTTCTTTGAAATCTGTATAGTGATTGAAAGAATAAATTAAAACATTGCTTGGTGGGTTATTTAATGTATATGAGTTGTAATACACATGACAACATAAAGGGAAAAATTCAGGCACCTATATTATAGTATATTTCTACATTGAATTTGAAGCAGTAAAATATTAATTTTAACTTGATTGTGAAAAGGTAAGTAAATAGATTGTGATATTTTGGAAAAATTGCTAAAAATATATTGAAATACAAAGGTAAAAGAAAAATTAAAAAGAAAAAAAATACTAGAAATTTTCAAATCTGAAAACATCATCAAGGAAAAATAGATTTTAAAACAAGAGACAATCCAATAACAAATAGTCAAATGATTAGACATAAAATATATCAGTAATTACATTAAATGCAAGATGTCTAAGCTTATCAATTAAAAGAGATTATCAGCAATGATTAAAAATAAAACATGAGTCAATTATGCTATCCCTAAAGAAATCATTTCAAATATAATACAGTATATTAAAAGTAAAAAGGTGGAAAAACATATATCTTGCAACCGTTGATGAAAAGAAAGGTAAAGCAACTATAGTAATATCAGAAAAAGGTAGATTTCAAAGCAAATTAATGAGGAAAAAAGAGTAAAATTACATCAAAGTAAAATTACATAAAAAAAGATAAAAGGATTAGTTCACCAAGACAAAAAACAACCCTAAATGTCTACACATGTAACAAGAAATATTCAAACTGCGTGAGGCAAAAGTTGACAAACATAAAAAGAGAAATAAATTTAAAATTATAGTTTTAGGAATTCTGGTCCAAGATGGCAATGTAGGGAGGCCTGAACTCATCCCCTCCATGGACACACCAAGTCGACACCTATTTATAAAGCAATTACTTCTGAAGAACTGAGGGCTAACTGAGTAACTCTGTACAAGAGAAGATAGACCACATAGAGAATAGCAAGAGAGATGGAGACTATGCAATTAAAAAGGCTGTTTACATTTAAAAAAATTATAGTTTGATATGTCAACATTTCTCTTTCAGAAACAGATGAAACAGGTAGATAGAAAATCAGTAAGGCTTTGAAAGAACTAACACCAGCTGTCAGCTGAGTCTAAAAGCGTGAGATAGAGACACCTATCAGCTCAGTCATTTAAGCCTCTGATTCTGGCTCAGGTCATGATCTCATGGCTTGTGAGTTAGAGCCTCACATTGGGCTCTGAGCTGGGAGCCTGCTTCTGATTCTGTCTCCCTCTCTCTGCCCCTCCTTGCTTGTACTCTCTCTCTCTCTGTCTCTCTCTGTCTCTCTCTCTTTCAAAAAAAAAAAAAAACTTAAAAAAAAAAAGAGTGAGATAAACAGCCAGTTTCAGGGGAAATTAGAAAGTATTTTGAAGTGAACAAAAATGAAAATACAACATACCAAAATTTGTGGGATTCAGCTAAAGAAGTTCTTACAGCAAAACATATAGCATTAAATGCTTACATTAGAAAATAAGAAATAAATCAGTACTCTAAGCTTCCACTTAAAGAAATTAAGAAGAAGAGGTGTGCTGGAAGCCGAGTTATTCCAGCCTGAGTGGCAGGGCCTGGGCTGCGGACAGATTGGTGACTGCAGGGCGGCCCACGACAGTGAAGCTTCTTGTACTCTCGCTTTTAGGTAATTTGGCCTTATTAAAGTACCTGGGGTATTGTCTGTTGGGGAATGCCCTTGGCAGGCCCCCTGGGAAAACAACCATTAGGGAAGAAAATAAGGTTCCGCAAGAAATTGTGCGGCCTTACGCTTAGCCCTTGCCTTCCCCTATGGAGACTCCTCTACTAACGGGGAGGATAGTCTCATACCTTTGCCAGCAAAGAGGGCCTGTAAAGAAGAGACATATGGATCCAAAAGCCCCACTCCGGTAACTAACGAATGTATCTATGGACACAGGTCACTCTGACCCCTAGGCCCACTTGGCCCCTGGAGGCATTCCAGATGATAACGAACCTAGTCGGTTAAGCTACAGAATGGTTCATTGGTTCCTAGGTGCATTGTCTCTCTGAGAATGTATAAGGCGTGGGTTTCTAAGGCCCTCTTGGCTCCCTCCTGGAACCTCGGACCCAGGCGAACACTTTTGTTCTTCAAAACCAGGAGTGGTTCAGGGAAACAACTAAGAGGTCATGTCCCTGTAACTGTTCCACTTGAGGTGTTGAGAGATAAATGACCTTTCGTGAAAACAGCAAAGCAAATACTTTACAAATTATAGATAAACATAGATACATAATAAAAACAATAAAAGAAATTAATAAGCAAAGGGCAGGAGGGAACATTATGACAAAACAATCATGTTATTCCTTATTGGGTGATTATACAAAGGAACAATTTTAGAATTGGGTAATGTTAGAAAAACATAGATGACGTATGTTACAAGGAAATCACTAGCATATATAATGCCACCTTTACTGCAGTAAATCGGCCAGTTCAACACACTGCTGTTGTCTGTATCCATTTTTATTTTAGTATTTTATTTTAGTTTTTTTATTTTAGTTTTATATTTTAGCTTTTTATTTTAGTTTTTTATTTTTATTTTTGTTTTGTTTTATTTTCACTTTTTCGCCGACGCCGTTCATCCTTCAGGAACCCCTGGTTGCTGGAGTTGGTCTCTGGCAGAGGGGCACCTGGGTGGCTCAGGGTTAAGCGTCCAACATCAGCTCAGGTCATGATCTCGCGGTTGGTGAGTTCGAGCCTCGTGTTGGGCTCTGTGCTGACAGCTCGGGGCCTGGAGCCTGCTTTGGATTCTGTGTCTCCCTCTCTCTCTGCTCCTCCCCTGCTCACTCTCCGTCTCTCTCTCAAAAATGAATAAATGTTAAAAAAAAAAGAAATTGAGAAAAAGAAGAGCAAAATCATCCTAAAACAAGCAGAGGGAAGGAGATAATAAAAGAGGGCAGATCAATAATATTGGATACAGAAAAAAATCGAAAAAAATCAATGAACAGAAAAGCTTTGTTTTTTTTTTTTGAAAAAAAATCAATTATATTGAAAAATCTCTAGTAAAACTGACAGGAAAAAATAAATAAAAATTATCAATATGAGAAACAATACAGAATATATCACGACAAACCACATTAAAAAATAGTAAAAGAACAGTACAAACAACTCTATACACATTTGCAACAACATGGATGGACCTAGAGGGTATATATAATGCTAAATGAGATAAGTCAGAGAAAGATACATACCACATGATTTCATTAATATGTGGAATTTAAGAGATAAAACAAATGAACAAAGAATAAAGGGACAAACGAACAAACAAACAAAAACCCAGCCACTTAAATTTAAATACAGAGAGCAGACTGGTGGTGTCAGAGGGGAAGTGGGTGGGGGATGGGTGAAGTAGATAGGGAGATTAAGAGTACACTTGATGAGAACTGAGATATATATATAGAATTGTTGAATCCTTACATTATACACCTGAAACTAATATAACACTGTATGTTAATTATATCTGAATAAAAAAGAATAAAGACAGTAAGGGGAACATCTTCTTTTATCATGGTTTTAACAGAACCAGAATTCTCAAATGTTATTCTCCAGCTCTGGTAACTTCATAGCTGGAGATTTTCACTCAACTCTAGTCCTTAACTGATACCAAGGTGTGAAAAATGAAGCCCTAACAACTCGTATTCAACTTATTCATAGTACTTGGATTTGCAAGTGACACGTGAAACCTGAACAGACTTGGAGTGCCACTGGCTGAATGGTGATTGGTCTGAAGTCAAGAGATGAAAATGTAGCCAATTATGTTGAGGTAAGGTTGATTAACTTTCCTGTCACTCGTGTCATAATTCTGAGATTGTTAGGATTCTAGACACTGGGTAAATAGACTCATCTGTTTAAGCATTTTTCAACCACTAAGCTTAGGGAAGACTTACACGCACATATATATGGTACATTTGTTTATATGTATTCAGTAAATAAATATGTAGGGAAACAACATTTCATTCAAGAGAGGTACTCATTCTCAAGTAACCAATATGGGAAGTGGAATAATATTCTTTGAGTAAAATGGAGCAAGACAAATGTGGGTTTGAAAGTTAACCCTTCCATCTTACAAACTGGGAGAACTTTGATCACTATTTAATCTCTTGAAACTTCTGTTTTATGATTTATAAAATATCAAAGGATTATTATGAAGATGAACAGCTTTAATAGAGAAAGTCCATGTAAAGCACATGTTGATATCATTCTCTCAGCCTCTTCCATTTGGCGGGAAAGATGGCTACCAGTGGTTCTGACCTCTCACACTCAGGGCTCCTTGGTCAGACAAGGGAGAGTCTTATCCACTTTGTTGACTTCTCATAATTACTAGAGAGCATTTTAATTTGATCTCCTGATTTAGTGGGGAAGTGGGCTCCAGATCCACCATTCCTAATTCCATGAAGTTTTATTTCTGACACTTTCACTGATACTTATCCAATCCCAAAGCACTTGTTACTTGAGCATGAATTTCATCTGTGAACAGAAATAATAAGGGTGCAGTTTGTAGGGAGTATCTGTGTTGTTTTAACTGATCTTTCTTGCATTTTCCTTTTTTTCAAGACCACACTTGTACAATCATTAGCTCCCAGCTCGGGAGTGAGTACCTCCTAGTGGATTTAATTGAAGTGACTGTACACAGGCATTTTGTGAATTTTTCAGAATTTCTGATATCAGTCTGTGAGTATCCCAACTAGCAGATCCATCAGATGGTTCTGCAGCCTGGATTTTTTGCATGCCCGTTCTAAATTCCTCAGATCTTGCAGGGACTCTGTGGACAGTGAATATTTTCATTAATATTAAGATGAAGAGTCAGCACAAGGCTCTGGGCCTCTTGGAAATAGCAGGGGAAGACAAACAAACCTTTACTGAGGGTGTAGTAGGCAGAATTCTAAAATATTCCCCTAAGATTTCTCAATTTACTACCTGGGACTGTGAATATGATGTGAAATCACAATTGTTATTATGTCACCGTACATGGCAAAGGGATTTTGCAAAGATAATTAAAGTTATGAATCAGCTGACTTTGAGTTCATCAAAAGGTAGGTTATTTGGGCAGGCCTCTACTAATCATACAAGCTGTTTAATAGCACATTTTCTCTGGCTGATCTAGGAAGTCAGAACCAACATACTGAAGAGAGGGCCTCATGCAAGGACTTGTAGGAGCTGAGAGGGACCTCCCGCCAAAGTTAATGTGGGACAACCGCAAGGAACTGCATTTTGTCAGTAACAGGAATGAGCTCAAGAGAGGATACAGAGCTCCAGATGAACATATAGCTGGCTGACCCTTTGAGTTTAGTCTTGTGAAACCCTAAGCAGAGAACCCAGCTAAGTCCACCTGGACTTCGGATCTGTAGAACTGTGTGCTGATGAATGAGTGTTATCTTAAGCCACCTAATTTCCATAAAACACTAGAAATCTAACCCAGATGCCTATCTAGTAGCCAGGTATCATTCTCTTTTTTTTTACGTGGCATTTAATTTGGTTGTTACAGTCATCTATAAAAGACAATCCTGTAACTCTTTTACAGATGGAAAACACGCTCATGTAATTCGTATGACGTGTCTAAGGTCTCATAAATTCCAAGCGTCATAAGCCAGACTAGGAGTCGCGGGCTGTTTAAGTATAAGCAGCTTTCGTTACATGTCTCGCAAAAGTCTGGTGGACTAACTGGCAGGGATACCATCCATCCAGTGAAAGTCACTCCAGAGGAGTGACTTCAAAGGAACACATTTTCCCCTTGAACTACCCTATAATAGTAGATTGAAGACAGATCAGCCCCAAAGGCTAAGGTGGTTAATTTTTGGCGATTCCTCTCTGTCCTCTTTAGCTTAACATGACCTCTTAATCATGGTATTCCATTTCTGAACCATGAGTAGAGTGCTGCATTTTACATGTAGTGTTAGGTTTTCATTTTCTGCCAGGACTTGTCTTGAAGTATTTGCTTTACCTTTATGGAACAGTACTGGGATTAACTCTTAGTAGTTAAATGCACCTCCCCCACATCACTAACTAAAGGGAAGCAAGTTCCAACTTCTTATACCACATAAAATTCACTTAATTTTAAAAATGTAATTTGTCAGAAGAAAGCCTAGCCTAGTTTACTTAAGACTAATCAGATTCATCTGCTGAATCTTCCATTTGATCACCTGGACCATAGACAAGTTGACTGATAGAGTTATAGCAATTCTCAGAAACAGAAAATATATCCAAAGGTTATCATCTAAGTCCAAGTAAGATTCAAGAGGTATTTTTATAGATTTCCACATAGTAATATTGTTTTATTTTATAGTATTCTATTTCGGTTATAAATAAAATGTGACATTTGCTCCGTGAATCCTACTTTGACCTCAAATATATCTAGAATGAATTCCTATGCTATTCTTTTAAGAATATAAGAATACTTTTTAAAAGAATTAAACATTTAGTATAAATAATTTGAGATGGTTTGTAGGGTATTTGTGTGAGCCACATGGCCTGAGTTAATCTTTCTTTGTAAATGGAGTATTTTCTGAGTTGAATTATTTTTTCACACCAGAAGAGCTGTAGAGCTCTAGTTGATGCGATAGAGAGAAGTATTTAATTGAATTTCACAGGGCAAGACATTTCCCACTGCATCAGATAGAGTACAGAAAATTCATTTGGAATTATCAACTATAAAGAAAAAAACAAGTAGTATGTGCTTATGAAAAGTATATAATATAGGGGCGCCTGGATGGCTCAGTTGGTTAAGTGCCTGACTCTTGGTTTCAGCTCAGGTCATGATCTCATGGTTTCGTGAGTTTGAGCCCCATGTTGGGCTCTGTGCTAATAACATTGAGCCTGCTTGGGATTCTCTGTGTCCCTCTCTTTCTGCCTCTCCCCCACTTGCGCTGTCTCTGTCTCTCTCAAATAAACAAATAAACTTTAAAAATATATATATACAATATAAATAAAAGGAAAATATTTTTAGTCCTGAGTGAAAGAAAATAAGTAGTATGTTAACCTATTTCTTTTTATTTCTTGCATATGTGTTGTTTATTTATAGAATTATATATCATAGCATCTACAAAGTTAATTATCATTTTTCCCCTAATATTTAAACATAAGTACTTTCTCATATTATCTTAGTCTCTGTAAAGATCAGTTTATAGCTGACTAATTTCCAAAATGTGCCTATAACTGAATTTTTTAATAATTTAATTATTTTGTAGATACTTAGATGTGGTCAGTTTTCCTCTGGTACTAGATACTTTGATGAATATTCATTTTTGTGTAAATCTTTTTTGCATTTCCTCTAGTTTGAGAAAATGCCACTTTACATCAGTTATGATGGATACTTTTCAGCCTAAAGTCTCCACTTATGCAAATAAACATGATTGATTATACAATTCACCCTCTAGGATCTGACTCATATAGTCCCTTAATTTTTACTTTCTTCTAAACCAAATTTCTCATCCGCTGATACAGACACCTCAGCATCCAGTGATTAAACCCTGGCACTCCCTTCACTGTCCCTCTCCATCATACTGTTTCCTACTCTGCAGTATAACTAGTGATTAACTTTAATTACAGTCATGACCACCTCATATAGCAGAGGCCAAAGGATGATTACAAATCATGTTTCATAATATTATTCAGAAGGATGAAGCTTCAACACAGCTACCAGGCTCAAATAACTAATTTGCATATCATTACATAGAATTTAAATGGACTTATTTCATCCACTCTCACCCATTAGTAGTCTTACTTCAGTTTCGAAAATATATTGAGTCTGTACCATGGGTCTGCAAATGAAAGTAAAGGGTGGCATTCCATCACGAACACAGTTATAATGATGAGAAAAAATTTCCCCAGGTTACTTTGTATTCTGCCTGATTTAATTGATTGTATCACTCATAGGTCTTTGATACACTGTTAGAAAGTTTTATATGGTTTAATTAGGTGGAGACAGTAACAATTATTATACTTGACTAATGGTGTGCCATAAAACTATTACTATGCCGAGTTTCACACATTATCTCATTTAATCCTACAAAAACACTCAGGTCTCTATTGTACATATGTGGGCCTTGAGTCTTAGAGAAGATGGGCAACTAACGTCATTTTGTTGGCAACTCGCAGAGCCCAGATTCAATCCCACGTCATTCCTTGAGCCAAAGCTTTAAACCTGTTGTGTTCTGTAGAAATTTCCTTGGGCTGGGAGAGTTGTATCTTGTACATGGTATGTGAAGGTAATGGTTTTGAGTGTTTACTCACTAATTTTTAAAACAATATTTATGGAGGAGCCACTGTATGGCAAGTACTAAGCATCACTTCTAACTATTTAGTATTGACATTTTTGCTTCTTGTTATGTAAGGAAACGGCTAAAATTACCCCAAAAGGAACACGCATACTCTCCTTTGGACATGATCTGTGAGTCTTCTGAATAAAGATTTCAAAATTAAAGGCTGTTTTAACTGGTGGGGGAGAAGTTGAACAGATAGATGAGTTTAGACTAAGACTTTTATTAAAAGTCTGGAATGTGCTAAAGCTTGAGTCCTACTAACAGAAAGTTCTATTCCCAGAAGGCAGGAGCTTTTCCTGTTTCTGGTGATTCAGGAAAAAACAAACAAACAAACAAACAAACAAACATGTCCAGACACGAATACGGGAGTTTTGTGGCTGTGCTACAATAATTCACAGAAACATGGCTGTGGAAATAATGGCATTGTGGAAATACCGGCTGTTCCCTCCCCTCTTAGGTCGAATGCAACCTTCACTGAGTCAGGGAAAGTGATAAACTTGGTAAGAGAGAAGGTAAACCAAAAATCTGAGACCAGACTGCCTGGCCAGATTCACACTCCAGATCTCTAGTTGTGTCCTTCACAGAAAGGAGAACGCTCGTATGTTTACTATGTCACGATTAGAAGAAGAAAAACAGAAAAGGTTATAAATTACCTTTTTTCTTTTCTTCTTTTGGAAAAACTCAACCTCCCATAGAGTTTACGGACTCTCTATCAAGGTTTTAGCCATGTGATTATCCAAGAACTCTAAGGAAATAAAAATGAAAAGGTGAAGGAAAGTAGTAAAATTAGAGAAAATGATGGGGTTGAGGGATGGGACAGAAGCAGCAGAGAGAGAAGAAGAAAGTACACATGCATGTTCTAGAACTGGATGACCCTGTCTAATACTTCACTGATACCATTTATGCCTATAAACTCTTAAATCGAAACTTAATGGACAGATCCAATATTTGTAACTTTGTAAAGGCTCAATATCAGTATCACTTAAAGTTATCTCAAAAATAACTTCATCTATATTAAAAAGATTATATATGTCCATTGTGGGGAAATTAAGGTCAGGGACAAATTTTGAAAAGACAAGAGATTTTTCCACATTCTACCCAATACTTCTTCAGAAAAACCATACATTTTTCCTATTATGGATGACAATTAAATTTGTCACCTGCTCTTGAGGTTGAGTCTTTTCATTTATTTATAGTCTTTTTGTATTTCTCGTGTGTAGGTGCATAAGGGTATCAAGTGTCTCAGGACCTGTGTTAGAGATGAATAAAGTGTGAAAGCAAAACCATATCTAGAAAATACTTGGTTAAGTCATGAATTTACACTTTTCAACCTTTTTTTGGTCCCAGAAGATAGCAGTTTCATATGACTCAAACTAATAATAATACAAACACAGGGATTGCATACACAGTTTATAATAGGATTCTAAATATGTTTCAACTCAGGTAGCAGATAGTTGCCTTTCCAAGTAAGATGAGATATTTCCCCCATCGGGGGAATGCAGTGACTTGATCACTACCCTATCTTGGAGATATATTCAAATTTCACCTAAGAATGAAAACATGAGGAATCTAAACTTCCCAGAATGGCAAGAAATGAGGTCACTTAAAAATATCATTAGGTATTGGACTAATATTAGATATATGAGATATATATACACATATACACACACACCGAGTACTTTGGTAGTATTTATAGAATATAGGAGTAAAACAAGTGAATTCTCTTTGAACAAAGACTATATTCAAGACATGACAGAGGCAGATAAAATATTAGTGCATTTACGTTTTGACTTAAGTAACCATATGCTTTTCAGATTTTTCTTTTGAAGGTTAAAATTGGGCAAAACTAGTTTTATCCAAGTCATCAACTTGGGAAACAAATATTAGGACACCTCTTATCATTTACAATTATTTTTAAACTAATAGCTATTTTTACTATTACTTGCTAAATAATACTGCTTGCTATTTTACAAGTGTTTGCTAAATAGTTGCCATCTGCCCTAATTTCCAGGATATTCAATGTATCCTTCTTAAGACCATATCAACCTCCATTCTTAATCCCATCAAGAATCGTCCTAGAATTGGGGGCTGCCTCATTTTAAACAGAGTTAGTCCTGTGTGTAAAGACAGTTTGTGGAGAACTGGGAAGTCTGGTTAGTGCCCCAACACCAGGGTTTTCATAACATCTATTAGTTAAAAACGCCTGAACACTGCAGAAGGATAGGACAGGACAGAACATACATGTCCACTGATGCAGCGATGTCAACATCTATGCCAGCACCCATTAGAACCACAGACATGAGCTCCATGGTTCTAGCTCTTTTAGTTCATATGCATACGATCAGTCGTTGTCCCCCAAGTGTGATCCAGTGCCTCGACAACTTGTTCCAGAGGCCTTTTATTTTTATTTATTTATTTATTTTTCACATTCTTTTTTTTCAATATATGAAATTTATTGTCAAATTGGTTTCCATACAACACCCAGTGCTCATCCCAAAAGGTGCCCTCCTCAATACCCATCACCCACCCTCCCCTCTCTCCCACCCCCCATCAACCCTGTTTGTTCTCAGTTTTTTTTTTTTCAACGTTTATTTATTTTGGGACAGAGAGAGACAGAGCATGAACGGGGGAGGGGCAGAGAGAGAGGGAGACACAGAATCGTAAACAGGCTCCAGGCCCTGAGCCATCAGCCCAGAGCCTGACGTGGGGCTCGAACTCCTGGACTGCGAGATCGTGACCTGGCTGAAGTCGGACGCTTAACCGACTGCGCCACCCAGGCGCCCCATGTTCTCAGTTTTTAAGAGTCTTTTATGCTTTAGCTCTCTCCCACTCTAACCTCTTTTTTTTTTTTCCTTCCCCTCCTCCATGGGTTTCTGTTAAGTTTCTCAGGATCCACATAAGAGTGAAAACATATGGTATCTGTCTTTCTCTGTATGGCTTATTTCACTTAGCATCACACTGTCCAGTTCCATCCATGTTGCTACAAAGGAGGCCCTTTATTTTTAGCCATGCAAACACAAGGTCATTGTGTGGAACATACATTTTTAGCCATAAAACTATGACAGCATGAGAAGAGTGTTCAGAAGCCTGAGCAGATAATACTACAAATATCTACTAAGATGAATAATTAATATCTCACATTTAACCTGGTCAAAACTCAACCATCAACTTTCTCTTAAAAATCTCTTCATTACCTTTTTTCTTTTCCACATATCCTGCCATTCATTCTATTATATCAGTAAATCCTCTTTGGTGGTTGGAACAAAATCTATCCCAAACCTGACCGGGTCTCCTATATCCACTACTAAAAGCATAGCTCAAAGCGCTATCATCTTTTACTTAAACTATTACAAAAGTCTCCCAACAGATCCTCCTGCCCCACTTTTGTACATTTGGTGATGGACCAATCATCTGTAAGTGTAATAATAAATCTCACAAGAGAAATAATCCTAATCTTTATACCAGTGTTTTGTTTTTTTTTTTTTTCCTTTTTGGTCCCTATGCAAATGTACTCACTTTTAAAAGCTTTGTGCATCCAGGAAAGTAGAGAGAAGGTGGAGGTGCTCATTAAAGATCCTACCACATCCTTTCTGCAGGTTAGCGCATCTCTGTGAGTTTTACAATTATATGAAAAGGCCTGGTCCAGTGACTTTTCTCCAAGAAATTCTGTCCCAGAGTGAAGGACTCTGTTAACTCATATGGGGGAGTGCTGGCCAAATCTAACCTTCTTCCTCTTTAGGCTACACTAGAAAACATGTTTAATAGTGATAATCATTTACAAGGAGACCACAGAATTACAGATGTTCCCATCAATGATAAGTAGCTCTCATTATAAGACTTTTCTCCTTCCACATAAATTATAATGATTTATATCTCAATAAAATAAGAATGCTCATTTCCCAGGGACCATTACAGTGAGGCTATTTCAAAAACCTATAATACCTAACCCCCTTGTTCTATTCACCAGTCTTTTAGACTTGTTTATGTTTCCAGTTTATTCATAGACGTTTATGCCCAAAGAAGTTTTCATCTCAAAGAACCTACTTTGATTTTTCTGGCTCGCCAAGGTGTTACTCTAGGGTTGGCTTTTTTGAATCCTGTGGGATCAGAATGACTGCGGTGTTAAAAATTGTTGTATTCAAGGGGGCGCCTGGGTGGCTCAGTCGGTTAAGCGTCCGACTTCAGCTCAGGTCGCGATCTCACAGTTGGTGGGCTCAAGCCCCACATCAGGCTCTGTGCTGACAGCTCAGAGCCTGGAGCCTGCTTTGGGTTCTGTGTCTCCCTGCCGCTCCCCCACTTACCCCCCCCCCATTCTCTCTCTTTCAAAAATAAACCTTAAAAAATTAAAAAAATATTGTATTCAAACATATCTATGATGCAACAATTCACATATAAAGAGAAGGTGGTCCAGTACATATCATGAAGACAACCTTCCTACCTTCCTCAAACATTCCTTTCCTGAATACAGGTGATTACAGATAATTACACATATTCTACTCATTCGTACTTCCTATTCTAATGTTTCCTTTCCCCAAGTGCCACACTTTAGATGTTGTATTTTTTATACTAGAGTATCTTAAATAGCAAATACCTTTCTTTTCGGTGTCTGCACAAGTCTCTTAATAGTCTTCTTAACTAAGATTTCAAAAGGTCTCACCTTCTAGGAGGTTAAGTAAAATTCAAATGAAGTAAAATTTGTAGTCTGGTACTTAAAATAATATGGTATATATCTCTCGGCTTTTCACAGTATAGTCCACTGAGACAGAATCTCTTCATTTGATGTTGCAAAATTCATATTTTCTAGAAATGAAGCAGCTCCCAGGAGTCGTTACAAAGACTTAGACAGTTTGTGCTTATTAGCATGTGCATGTTGAAAAGAGGGTGGCTAGGTTCGAAGAGACAGGGTTAAACCAAGTTGAATACAAATTATGTTATAAGACTCATCACATTTTGCTCTTTAGCGTGAGAAAAAATTTATAAATTGGGTATGTTAGGCAGCCAAATAAATCTAAACTAATCATCATCACCATACTATATTTGTATTATCGCTTGAGACTTCAAGTTTGGTTTCAGAAATTTGGAGGGCTGTGATCTTTTTAGAGAAGTCCATGAACGTAATGATTCTTATTTGACAGCAAGCCATCAGACTCCCACTGGTCATTTTATTTTTTTTTTTATTTTTTTTTTTTTATTTTTTTTTTTCTGAAATTTATTGACAAATTGGTTTGCATACAACACCCAGTGCTCATCCCAAAAGGTGCCATCCTCAATACCCATCACCCACCCTCTCCTCCCTCCCACCCCCCATCAACCCTCAGTTTGTTCTCAGTTTTTAACAGTCTCTTATGCTTTGGCTCTCTCCCATTCTAACCTCTTTTTTTTTTTTTTTCCTTCCCCTCCCCCATGGGTTCCTGTTAAGTTTCTCAGGATCCACATAAGAGTGAGACCATATGGTATCTGTCTTTCTCTGTATGGCTTATTTCACTTAGCATCACACTCTCCAGTTCCATCCACGTTGCTACAAAAGGCCATATTTCATTTTTTCTCATTGCCACGTAATATTCCATTGTGTATATAAACCACAATTTCTTTATCCATTCATCAGTTGATGGACATTTAGGCTCTTTCCATAATTTGGCTATTGTTGAGAGTGCTGCTATGAACATTGGGGTACAAGTGGCCCTATGCATCAGTGCTCCTGTATCCCTTGGATAAATTCCTAGCAGTGCTATTGCTGGGTCATAGGGTAGGTCTATTTTTAATTTTCTGAGGAACCTCCACACTGCTTTCCAGAGCGGCTGCACCAATTTGCATTCCCACCAACAGTGCAAGAGGGTTCCCGTTTCTCCACATCCTCTCCAGCATCTATAGTCTCCTGATTTGTTCATTTTGGCCACTCTGACTGGCGTGAGGTGATACCTGAGTGTGGTTTTGATTTGTATTTCCCTGATAAGGAGCGACGCTGAACATCTTTTCATGTGCCTGTTGGCCATCCGGATGTCTTCTTTAGAGAAGTGTCTATTCATGTTTTCTGCCCATTTCTTCACTGGGTTATTTGTTTTTCGGGTGTGGAGTTTGGTGAGCTCTTTATAGATTTTGGATACTAGCCCTTTGTCCGATATGTCATTTGCGAATATCTTTTCCCATTCCTTTGGTTGCCTTTTAGTTTTGTTGGTTGTTTCCTTTGCTGTGCAGAAGCTTTTGATCTTCATAAGGTCCCAGTAATTCACTTTTGCTTTTAATTCCCTTGCCTTTGGGGATGTGTCGAGTAAGAGATTGCTACGGCTGAGGTCAGAGAGGTCTTTTCCTGCTTTCTCCTCTAAGGTTTTGATGGTTTCCTGTCTCACATTCAGGTCCTTTATCCATTTTGAGTTTATTTTTGTGAATGGTGTGAGAAAGTGGTCTAGTTTCAACCTTCTGCATGTTGCTGTCCAGTTCTCCCAGCACCATTTGTTAAAGAGGCTGTCTTTTTTCCATTGGATGTTCTTTCCTGCTTTGTCAAAGATGAGTTGGCCATACGTTTGTGGGTCTAGTTCTGGGGTTTCTATTCTATTCCATTGGTCTATGTGTCTGTTTTGGTGCCAATACCATGCTGTCTTGATGATGACAGCTTTGTAGTAGAGGCTAAAGTCTGGGATTGTGATGCCTCCTGCTTTGGTCTTCTTCTTCAAAATTCCTTTGGCTATTCGGGGCCTTTTGTGGTTCCATATGAATTTTAGGATGGCTTGTTCTAGTTTCGAGAAGAATGCTGGTGCAATTTTGATTGGGATTGCATTGAATGTGTAGATAGCTTTGGGTAGTATTGACATTTTGACAATATTTATTTTTCCAATCCATGAGCAGGGAATGTCTTTCCATTTCTTTAAATCTTCTTCAATTTCCTTCAGAAGCTTTCTATAGTTTTCAGCATACAGATCCTTTACATCTTTGGTTAGATTTATTCCTAGGTATTTTATGCTTCTTGGTGCAATTGTGAATGGGATCAGTTTCTTTATTTGTCTTTCTGTTGCTTCATTGTTAGTGTATAAGAATGCAACTGATTTCTGTACATTGATTTTGTATCCTGCAACTTTGCTGAATTCCTGTATCAGTTCTAGCAGACTTTTGGTGGAGTCTATCGGATTTTCCATGTATAATATCATGTCATCTGCAAAAAGCGAAAGCTTGACTTCATCTTTGCCAATTTTGATGCCTTTGATTTCCTTTTGTTGTCTGATTGCTGATGCTAGAACTTCCAGCACTATGTTAAACAGCAGCGGTGAGAGTGGGCATCCTTGTCGTGTTCCTGATCTCAGGGAAAAAGCTTTCAGTTTTTCCCCGTTGAGGATGATGTTAGCTGTGGGCTTTTCATAAATGGCTTTTATGATCTTTAAGTATGTTCCTTCTATCCCGACTTTCTCAAGGGTTTTTATTAAGAAAGGGTGCTGGATTTTGTCGAAGGCCTTTTCTGCATCGATTGACAGGATCATATGGTTCTTCTCTCTTTTTTTGTTAATGTGATGTATCACGTTGATTGATTTGCGAATGTTGAACCAGCCCTGCATCCCAGGAATGAATCCCACTTGATCATGGTGAATAATTCTTTTTATATGCCGTTGAATTCGATTTGCTAGTATCTTATTGAGAATTTTTGCATCCATATTCATCAGGGATATTGGCCTGTAGTTCTCTTTTTTTACTGGGTCTCTGTCTGGTTTAGGAATCAAAGTAATACTGGCTTCATAGAATGAGTCTGGAAGTTTTCCTTCCCTTTCTATTTCTTGGAATAGCTTGAGAAGGATAGGTATTATCTCTGCTTTAAACGTCTGGTAGAACTCCCCTGGGAAGCCATCTGGTCCTGGACTCTTATTTGTTGGGAGATTTTTGATAACCGATTCAATTTCTTCGCTGGTTATGGGTCTGTTCAAGCTTTCTATTTCCTCCTGATTGAGTTTTGGAAGCGTGTGGGTGTTCAGGAATTCTTCCATTTCTTCCAGGTTGTCCAATTTGTTGGCATATAAGTTTTCATAGTATTCCCTGATAATTGTTTGTATCTCTGAGGGATTGGTTGTAATAATTCCATTTTCATTCATGATTTTATCTATTTGGGTCATCTCCCTTTTCTTTTTGAGAAGCCTGGCTAGAGGTTTGTCAATTTTGTTTATTTTTTCAAAAAACCAACTCTTGGTTTCGTTGATCTGCTCTACAGTTTTTTTAGTGTCTATATTGTTTATTTCTGCTCTGATCTTTATTATTTCTCTTCTTCTGCTGGGCTTAGGCTGCCTTTGCTGTTCTGCTTCTAGTTCCTTTAGGTGTGCTGTTAGATTTTGTATTTGGGATTTTTCTTGTTTCTTGAGATAGGCCTGGATTGCAATGTATTTTCCTCTCAGGACTGCCTTTGCTGCGTCCCAAAGCGTTTGGATTGTTGTATTTTCATTTTCGTTTGTTTCCATATATTTTTTAATTTCTTCTCTAATTGCCTGGTTGACCCACTCATTCGTTAGTAGGGTGTTCTTTAACCTCCATGCTTTTGGAGGTTTTCCAGACTTTTTCCTGTGGTTGATTTCAAGCTTCATGGCATTGTGGTCTGAAAGTAAGCATGGTATAATTTCAATTCTTGTAAACTTATGAAGGGCTGTTTTGTGACCCAGTATATGATCTATCTTGGAGAATGTTCCATGTGCACTCGAGAAGAAAGTATATTCTGTTGCTTTGGGATGCAGAGTTCTAAATATATCTGTCAAGTCCATCTCATCCAATGTCTCATTCAGGGCCCTTGTTTCTTTATTGACCGTGTGTCTAGATGATCTATCCATTTCTGTAAGTGGTGTATTAAAGTCCCCTGCAATTACCACATTCTTATCAATAAGGTTGCTTATGTTTATGAGTAATTGTTTTATATATTTGGGGGCTCCGGTATTCGGTGCATAGACATTGATAATTGTTAGCTCTTCCTGATGGATAGACCCTGTAACTATTATATAATGTCCTTCTTCATCTCTTGTTACAGCCTTTAATTTAAAGTCTAGTTTGTCTGATATAAGTATGGCTACTCCAGCTTTCTTTTGGCTTCCAGTCGCATGATAAATAGTTCTCCATCCCCTCACTCTCAATCTAAAGGTGTCCTCAGGTCTAAAATGAGTCTCTTGTAGACAGCAAATAGATGGGTCTTGTTTTTTTGTCTATTCTGATACCCTATGTCTTTTGGTTGGCGCATTTAATCCATTTACATTCAGTGTTATTATAGAAAGATACGGGTTTAGAGTCATTGTGATGTCTGTATGTTTTATGCTTATAGTGATGTCTCTGGGACTTTGTCTCACAGGGTCCCCCTTAGGATCTCTTGTAGGGCTGGTTTAGTGGTGACAAATTCCTTCAGTTTTTGTTTGTTTGGGAAGACCTTTATCTCTCCTTCTATTCTAAATGACAGACTTGCTGGATAAAGGATTCTCGGCTGCATATTTTTCTGTCTAGCACCCTGAAAATCTCGTGCCAATTCTTTCTGGCCTGCCAAGTTTCAAAAGAGAGATCAGTCACGAGTCTTATAGGTCTCCTTTTATATGTGAGGGCACGTTTACCCCTTGCTGCTTTCAGAATTTTCTCTTTATCCTTGTATTTTGCCAGTTTCACTATGATATGTCGTGCAGAAGATCGATTCAAGTTACGTCTGAAGGGAGTTCTCTGTGCCTCTTGGATTTCAATGCCTTTTTCCTTCCCCAGTTCAGGGAAGTTCTCAGCCATTATTTCTTCAAGTACCCCTTCAGCACCTTTCCCTCTCTCTTCCTCCTCTGGGATACCAATTATGCGTATATTATTTCTTTTTAGTGTATCACTTAGTTCTCTAATTTTCCCCTCATACTCCTGGATTTTTTTATCTCTCTCTTTCTCAGCTTCCTCTTTTTCCATAACTTTATCTTCTAGTTCACCTATTCTCTCCTCTGCCTCTTCAAGCCGAGCTGTGGTGGTTTCCATTTTGTTATGCATTTCGTTTAAAGCGTTTTTCAGCTCCTCGTGACTGTTCCTTAGTCCCTTGATCTCTATAGCAAGAGATTCTCTGCTGTCCTGTATACTGTTTTCAAGCCCAGCGATTAATTTTATGACTATTATTCTAAATTCACTTTCTGTTATATTATTTAAATCCTTTTTGATCAGCTCATTAGCTGTTGTTATTTCCTGGAGATTCTTCTGAGGGGAGTTCTTCCGCTTGGTCATTTTGGATAGTCCCTGGCGTGGTGAGGACCTGCAGGGCACTTCCCCTGTGCTGTGGTGTATACCTGGAGTTGGTGGGCGGGGCCGCAGTCAGACCTGATGTCTGCCCCCAGCCCACCACTGGGGCCACAGTCAGACTGGTGTGTGCCTTCTCTTCCCCTCTCCTAGGGGCAGGATTCACTGTGGGGTGGTGTGGCTCGTCTGGGCTACTTGCACCCTGCCAGGCTTGTGATGCTGGGGATCTGGCGTATTAGCTGGGGTGGGTAGGCAAGGTGCTCGGGGGCAGGAGGGGCAGGCTTAGATCGCTTCTCCTTAGGTGATCCACTTCAGGAGGGGCCCTGTGGCAGCGGGAGGGAGTCAGATCCGCTGCGGGAGGTTTGGCTCCGCAGAAGCGCAGAGTTGGGTGTTTGTGTGGAGCGAGCAAGTTCCCTGGCAGGAACTGGTTCCCTTTGGGATTTCGGCTGGGGGATGGGCGGGGGAAATGGCGCTGGTGAGCGCCTTTGTTCCCCACCAAACTGAGCTCTGTTGTCAGGGGGCTCAGCAGCTCTCCCTCCCTTTGTCCTCCAGCCTTCCCGCTTTCCGAGCAGAGCTGTTAATTTCTGACCTCCCAGACGCTAAGTCGCGCTTGCTGTTGGAACACAGTCCGCCCGGCCCCTCCGCTTTTGCAAGCCCGACTCGGGGGCTCTGCTTGGCCGGCGAGCCGCCCCTCCGCCCCGGCTCCCTCCCGCCAGTCCGTGGAGCGCGCACCGCCTCGCCGCCCTTCCTACCCTCTTCCGTGGGCCTCTCATCTGCGTTTGGCTCCGGCGACTCTGTTCTGCTAATCCTCTGGCGGTTTTCTGGGTTATTTAGGCAGGTGTAGATGGAATCTAAGTGATCAGCAGGACGTGCGGTGAGCCCAGCGTCCTCCTAAGCCGCCATCTTGCCGCCGATCTCCCACTGGTCATTTTAAAAGCAAAGTTATTTTTCGTTTGCGTAGCTGCCCGGGTGTGCTGCTCCAGTGACACACAGCCTGGCTGATTGCGTTTGCAAATGTGTTAGCGTATTGAGGTAACGTATGCTATCCTAAGCACGGGTGGGAGCAAAAGCCCAGGCTGGTTTTGAACTAGTAGACTTTGGGAACCTGGAATGTAATTTGAAGCTCAGACTCTCAGGGATGGGGGTTCTGCTGTGGCCATCTGCAAAAGATTTCCTACAGCAGAAATCTTTCACAAGAGAGCTGCAGCCCACGTGTTGGCCTGTCGGAAAGGCCAAGACAGTGTCAAGAAGCAGTTTCAAGGCAGCAGAGTATAAGGGTTCAGTGTGAGGCTTGGGATTGGGACAGAGTTGATTTTCTTTTTTCTTTTTTTTTAATTTTTTTTTAACGTTTATTTATTTTTGAGACAGAGAGAGACAGAGCATGAACGGGGGAGGGGCAGAGAGAGAGGGAGACACAGAATCGGAAGCAGGCTCCAGGCTCCAGCCCAGAGCCGGACGCGGGGCTTGAACTTGCGCACCGCGAGATCGTGACCTGAGCTGAAGTCGGACACTTAACCGACTGAGCCACCCAGGCGCCCCCAGAGTTGATTTTCAATCTGGGATCTGTCACGTATCAGCGGGGCACATTTTTTAACCTTACTGAGTCTCAGTGTTTTTATACGTAAAATGGGAATGATAGTGCCAAACTCCTATAATGTTGTCTGCAAGATTAAAGAAGATAATACAAGCACAGCACAGCACAGGGTGTTGTTCTCATTAAATGTTTCTGTAGCAATTATTGCTGTGGTTGAAGTTACCTGGGTACTCTTGAAAGTTACACATCAACAAATTATCTCCAGAGGTCTCGGAGGGGAATTTTCCTCCGTGTTGAAAATGTGTTGTCTGTGATTATGATTCTGTCTGCGTGGCAGAGTTTTACCTACCAGCAGGAAGCATTGTCCCTAGGGTTAAGGTCATACTCAAAGCCATAGACTAGGAACTGAGCTGTAGTCTTTCCCCTTCATGAGGACTAGTGCACATTCTGGTCCTGACACAGGAGCTCTTGGAGAGAGCACAGTCGGTTCCTCAGCAGAAAAATTCTATGCCACAATGGCTGTGTCTCTGGAGTTAAAGCTAAAGACACTTACACAGCTACTTCCTCAAAGGGTGAGTCTGTCCCAGGAAAGCTACATTGGGTGGTGTTCCCTTTTCTCTCTCTCCAATACCTCCCACCCCTCAGATTTAGTGCCAGAGTGAGTTTGCAGCCGTTCTCTCTTCATGCCAATGTCATTTCAGTTCAGGGCCTCCGTTACCCTTACGTACCATGGAGTATCAGTCCGCATCCTCCCGGCCTATGCTGACACACTTTCCTAACTCTGAATCAAAGTATCTTAGTGTCTTCCCTTCCAGGAGGCCCCCGGGCTCTAAAGGCAAATTAGCACACCTCCTGCTGAGAGCTCTGCATGTCAGGAGGTGATGGGAGAGGTGTTTTACTAAGCACAGAAAATTGGCTCCAAGTTGACATTCTGACTCGACCTCTGTGCACATAAACTTACAGCATCCTTTTCATGCTCCAATTCATCAATCACCTTTTACATTATTTCACCTAATTTCCAAATAAATATTATGTGAGGGAAATACTATTATCTCTACTTTATAGTTGAGGGAGTTGAAGCACAGTTCAGTCACATGCCCAAGGTCATCCAACTAATAACCAAGAGAGTTGGGACTGAACTTAGTTGTAATAAATCCAGCAATTATGCTTCAGATATACGGAAGCCCTTTTCCTTCAGTCATACTTAAAGTAATATTTTATGTATAAGAAATACAGTTGCCTGCTTTTCTATTTTTATTACATCATTTGAAGATCATATATAATTTTTTTTAAAAAAGCAGACTCACTGGCTGAAACAATTAAGCATCAACATTAATTGAGTATAAAATGTAGTGATTTGTATTAACAGACAGAAGTTAAAGAAATAACAGCAGAACACTCTGGTCAAGCACCATTTAATGTAAGCCTAGTATTCTTTCCTCTGCTGGGTTAAGAATTACTTTTCTAAGTCCCCTCCTGGAGCTCCTTACTCCAAAGCGTAAGACTTCCTTTACTTAGATGTCAGATAGTCTTCTAAATGCTTGCTATGTCTGGCCTCAGACTGTTCCATCTCAGTTATAAACTTGTAAAAGGCAGATTTATGGCTTAGAGCTAATAAGAAAATGCCATTTTTAGCTTTCCTATTTTTCTGGTTTGTATAATGTATGGGAAAGAACATGGATTTGAAGCCCGTCAGATATGGATTCATAATTTACTCTTTGTAAACGTTGGCGAGATTACTTAAATTCTGAGTCTATTATAAAAAAAAAATGATTCAGGTGAGTCACTCAGCTCATATGTTACTCTTCTAGAAACGGAATCCTTGTCTATTGGACACCTCAGCCAGTGCTTGGTTCACGAGACCATGCTGCCTCTTGGGATCTCTCTCAGGCCCATGTGAGCAAATTGTCACACATCAAGTTAGAAGGTGGCAACTCCAAGTCTGCCACAGTGTTGTCCTTGGAATCATGCCCTTCTTAATATCTTTGGTGAGGAATTCTTTTCCTTGGCATATAGAATAAAATTTTGAATATTATACTTTCTTTATTAAAGGAGTCATAAATATCCTCAGATTTTCAAAGAAGTCCTTGTCTCAAAATGTTAAAAACGAATTTCTTATAATCTAAAATACTTCCTACCTCAACTGGTGAATGACTAATGGCGAAGCAAGACAAACAGATTGCATAATTTTTTGAAGTACCTGGTTCTGGTTCTAGTACCTGAGGATTCTGATATTCTGAGAACCTGCCTTAAATCAACACATATACACAGGAGTCTGGAGGCTGTCCCCAGTTACTCAGCCCAACACTCCTGGCCAGATCTGTGTCATTCTAGCGACATCCTTTTTCAAAGGCACACCTATATGAATGCACTATTAAGGGTTTACAAAGAATGGAGAGGAAAGATGTCTGTCATAAAGGGAAAGCTCTACAGAGGTTAGGAATATAGTAAAGGCATTGATAGAGTAGGACAGATCCTCTCCTGTTTCATTTTTCTGATGTAGAGTGATTGCCTACGGAAGAGCAAGGTGGATGTGGGGGAGGGGTAGAAGTGGTGATCATTCCTATTGCCCAAGGAAGGTAAACCTCTGGCAGGCCCGTTGCCCTGCCCAGGGCTGGGATATTTGTATCTACCTCAAGGTCAGATGTCTACCCAACAGTGTATTATCTTTGGACCTAACAATAATCTCATAACTGCAAATTATTTGTGTTTGTGGAAATTTGCCTTTTTTTCTTGGGCAAAGGGAGGAGTTTATTGCTCTTACAGGGTGAAGGGACATCTTTGTTGGTGCTGGTAACATCACAGAATTTCTGGAACAAGTAAGAGTATAGTCTATATTAGAGAAGACTGTGAAGCAGACTGAAGTATCATAAAGATATTTTGTAAATGGAGTAGGTACATTTTTGACGCTTAAAGGACTGAATAATACATGTTTTTCTATAATAGTTTACTTTTATAGGGCTTTAATTTCTACATAGCCTAACATACATTAATTTTTTCAAGACACATTAAGAAAAATAAAGTCTAAAAAAATTCCTGGCGTGTCTGGGTGGCTCAGTTGGTTAAGCTTCGACTCTTGATTTTTGGCTCAGGTCCTGATTTCACAGTTCATGAGATTGAGCCCATGTCAGGCTCTGCACTGACAGTGAGGAGACTGCTTGGGATTCTCTCTCTCCCTGTCTCTCTGCCCCTGCCCCTCCCCTACTTGTGCGTGCACACAGGTGAGCTCTCTCTCTTTCTCTCTCTCTCTCAGAATAAATAAACTTAAAAAAAATTCCTTTACTTGCACTAAGAAAGGGAACTGATGTCTTATGAGTGCCTATGATAGGATATACTCTAGGAAAAAACTCAGTCTCACCCCAGTGAATTCTCACAACAACAATGTTGTTTTATAGTGCCCAGAGTAGAAATGACAAAGCAGGCTTAAAGAAGTAAGTCAAGTTCTCCTATGACACACAGCCTGTTGGAGACAGAGCTGAGAATCAAACCCGGTTTCCTAACCTCTGTCCAGTGAACCATCCATTGCTTGCTGTTTGATTAAGAAAAATTCCAAGTGAGAGGGAGATGTTCCTTGTGGAATTGAATATAGGCTTTGGTGCTATATGAAGAAATGATCAACATTTTAACATGGAGCAAAATTTCACACAAAGCAACTATTCCGTGGATCAGATTGAGTTTTGACTGAATTCCTATTTTGATACTGTACCCAACTGGAAAGCTGTGAAAGTAACACCACATTTTAGTAAGATTAGCT
The DNA here is from genome assembly GCF_016509475.1 of Prionailurus bengalensis. Classification (NCBI taxonomy): domain Eukaryota; kingdom Metazoa; phylum Chordata; class Mammalia; order Carnivora; family Felidae; genus Prionailurus; species Prionailurus bengalensis. Next base: position 54,568,827 of record NC_057359.1, on the reverse strand, counting down.
ATCATTATAAAAACTAACTAATGAGTACTTTTTTGGGCAGAGTAACTTAACATACTGTAGATTATGGCACTCAATTATTATTATTCATTTATTCCTCAATACCTGTTTATTGATAGACTGTATCAGCTCTATAGTAGGTGCTGGGTAAACCACAGTGAAAAACAGATTTAGTCCAATGTGTGTTATTTAATGGAAAAGCACATATTCATTTGAATATTTCTGGTTTCTGGTAATGTAAATCATTACTGATGATTTCAGGACTTTGAAGGTGAGGGACTCACTGCAAGTAGGCACCAAAAATAACAGTGTGGTGCTATAAGTCCCTCCCAATTTAAGCTCAAAGGCTGGTGTAAATGTTAAGATAAGAATATCATTATCCATTCACTATTTTGGCCTTATTTCCCACAGTGCCAACCAAAGCTATAGGGATGTGAATGTAGCAGATTTCAAATCAGCAGTTTAAACCAACAGAATGAATTCTGAACTCAGTACCCTTTTGAAAAAGTAGCACCCTATATAAAAAGACAACAGGTTAATATTTAATGAAATGAACCAATGTTACTAAAAAAAAATTTAACGGGGAAGGGATTATGACTTCTCTTTCCATTAATCATACACTACCACTGAGAATAATTACCAAAGTTGGATAGAATATTTTATAATTGTTATGTTTAAAAGCACTTAAAGTATGCGTTAAGTTAACCTGGTAGTCACCTGTGTTTTTCCTTTTGCAGTATCTGCCAATTTATAAATCTCAGCACTGAGATGCTGAATAGAGCTTTAGGATACCTCACAGAACAGGGGAGGCAAAAACTGGAGTTTTGGGAAGACCAAGTAGAAAGGGCCATGGGAAACAGTATAGACTTTCATTTGGGCAAATAAAAGGCTATGTGGGAGTGCAGTTAAACTAGAAACAGACTAGCCCTCACCAAGAATGAAACCAATTTTGAGTCCGTTCAATCTCAGACAAGATTATCTGCAACAAGCCAAAACCCTGCCTGAAACAAAATAAACTCTCAATAGGCAAAGATGATATCATTCAGAACCTTAAGTTATCTCTGTAATTTTTAATGCATGAAGTCCAGCATTTACTGGAAAATTGTCTGGCATGCCAGGAGAACAGAACGATTGACCAAAACAATGAGAAAACAAAAGACAATAGTAACATATCCACTGAAGATCTTGACTGATTTTTAAATAGCTTCGATTAATATCTCTGAGAAATTACATGACATAGTTTAGAATCTCAGCAGAGAACTGAATCATAGGAAAAAGAATCTAACCAAAGTTCTAAAAGTGAAAATGTAATGAAAACTTGAGTTCAGTGTATATCTTTTGAGACAGAATGGCCCAGACGTCACAAGACTGTGCTCTCTAGCGTATCGAACTTTTCCACAAGATTAAGTAAAGGATTAGGATAAAGAAGAGTCAGAGAACCCTGAGGGAGGACCTTGCGAGCCTGCCCGCCCCTCATATCCTCCCCACGCTCTTACTTCACTCAGTTTCACTGCCCTCGACTCATCAGGACTGAAATTCTCTATGAAATCGCTTCTGCCATCACAAATCTGAGTCACACGTCCCTCTTCTACACTCTCTTTGCACTGGAACGTTCCTCTACCTTCTCATTTTTCAAATAGACTTAATTTAGTAGTTACTCATATTTCCCACTAGACTCTTAAGCTCAATGAGAACAGAGAGCTACCGTGTTGAAGGTTTATATTTAGAATCTACCACAATGTCTGGCATAAATTCTCCCCTTGGCTCAAATAAAGCATTTCTGCCCACAGCCTGATGCTTCATGACTTAGTCTTGTGGTCCATGTTATTGCAAAGAAATACACATCCATTTCTAAAGGAAATCCTGGAACAATGTTTTCACTGTTCCCAAATCATTTTTCTCTTAAATATAAGGATGATGTAATGATTTCAGAATGCATGTTGGGTAGTGACACAGATGTATGAGGAGGAAATCCAGCAAATCATGTTAACATTCTCTAATCAGCAGAGGCCTAAAAAGCAAGGTGATTCATGAGTCACATGAGCCACTGGAATACTTTTTTTGTTTAAGTTTACTTATTTATTTTGAGCGAGTGGGGAGGAGAGACAGAGAGAGGAAGAGAGAGAATCCCAAGCAGACTCCATGCTGTTAGCACAGAGCTGGACCAGGGCTCAAAGTCATGAACCTTGAGATTGTGACATGAACGGAAATCAAGAGTAGGAGACTTAACTGACTGAGCCACCTAGGCGTCCTTGGGATAATTTTACTCACGAGTTCTTTTACTACTCCAAGGCACCTCTATTTGCTCTCCCATGGTGAACATTGTCATGTCAAGAAAATGCACGTAGGCATCTGAAGTCCAGCCTGACACAGCCAATTAGTGGTAGGAAGGAGGGCAAAGTTAACTCCAACTTGTTCCTCTAGCTGTGACTGGACGTTGGAAAACACACAGTGAAAACCCTTTCTTGGACTGCAGCTTCCTCACAACCAGAGCAGAAAGTCTAAAATAACCAAGTTGTTATTGATCCATCCACACACACCCCTAGCTTCCTGCAGGGTGCTTGATCCATCATGTGGTTAGTTTAACTTATAGTAGCAAAGTCTCACACACAAGATCCAAGAAAATGCTGGCAGCATCTAGGAGGAGAGTAAGTGTAGCTGAGGAGAATCCCTCTGCATAGTTTTCCCATAAATACAAAGCCTGGCCAGACTTTTCCCTGTGTAACAATGAGTGAAAGAAGGATACATAGCATGAGGTTTTGCCTCTCAAAATTGCTGTAATAGAAAATGAAGGAGAAAGCTGCACTTCGCATAAATGTTCTTCGGGAAAAGTTCTACAGTAAACAAATTAAAACACACACACACACACACACACACACACACACACACCTAGAGGGAATAGATTCTTCTCTGTGCAACTAATAAAATTATAAAACTGAATATGTATTATTAACTCAAAGAAGACTGAAAAAGAATTCATAGCAATGGTGATGGAATAAAGAGGGGTTTGAAGTCCAGAAGGGAGAGAAATTAATCACTAACAATAATGGAATGGGTACATGACAGAGAAGACAATAAAGAAAAAGCTGCACCAACATTCAAAAGTGATGTAGGATTTATATTTGAGTCACTTCCCAAAATATAGCAAAATAGACCAGGGAGATGAACATAATCACCAAAAAGATAATGCTAGGAAGCAGCAGGATATCTAACATTAGGAGCTGAGAAAGAAGAAACAAGAACAAAAGGAAAACAATAAAATGATCTAAGATGTATTAGGAGACAAATTTACCGAGGCGAAGATAAAATTCACAGAATCACAATGACTTATGGTGGGCCCAGCAAAATTGAAGAAACAAGGCCAATTCCTACATATACGCTGGGAAAAATTATGGTAATTATTTTATTTAAAAAACTCAGCTAATGAGTATGTGGGAGCTGAATGCTGCCCTCCCCCTCATTAATGGCTTTGTTTCAAAGAAATACCAGGCTATCTTCAGTTAATTCATTATGCTAACTTCATAAAAACCTGTATTTCCTTTGTAAAATGAAACTATTGACTTATAAATAAATATTATTAAATTTTTTTAAGTTTATTTATTTATTTTGAGAGAGGGAGCACACAAGTAGTGGAGAAACAGAGACAGGGAGAGAGAAAGAGAGAGTCCTAAGCCCTATGCGAGGCTCAAACTCGCGAACTGTGAGATCATGACCTGAGCTGAAATGAAGAGTCTGATGCTAACTGAGCCACCCGAGTGCTCCTATAAGTAAATATTATTAAAAGGCCCGCAAAACTGGAAAAATCATGGCAGGCTATATGATGGATTAAAAGCTGGTGTTCTACATTAGGAATTTTTACAAAGCATTGGGAAAAAGCCAAATGTCTTAATAAAAAAAAAACTTTGTAGTAAAAGTTGGAAATCACGACAGGAAAAATACAAATGGCAGTTATTTAGTAATCCCTCAATAAATATTTTAAAATAAATGGATGAATAAATAAAATATTGGCAATAAATTTGGCACAAAATAGGCATTCAAAATATACTTTATGTGAAAAATGCATATCTGAAATATATACCAGCAGTAGATCTAAAAACTGCAAAAGAAAGCAGCAGTTTTGCCTTTTTAATATGTTGAAACAAAAAATGCTTACATATTAATATCCAATGCTAATGGAAGTGAGAAAAAAATGACATCCTCATACTTTACTGTTGAGAATATAATCTATTAAAACTACATATAGAAAAAATACATATGGAGATAAATTTGTATGTTTTTATGAAACTCTTATACTTCCTTAAAAACCATTAATTCCATTTATTTTATAGAGATGTGTATGAAAGCACATTCAGTGGAAGATAATTTATAACGGATTGAAATTAGGAAGATTTTAAATGTCAGGCAATGGGAGATAGTTTTAACAACTCTTGTGTAGTCAGAGTTTTAGAAGGACATTTAAAGATATTGAAAAATCTTCACAGAGTAATATTAAATGAAAAATAAAAGTAGAAAGACAAATACCCTCATGTGATCTGTGTTTACATTTGGATCATGGGATTACTATTGGTTGTGTTAAGGTTCTTTGTGTCTTCCAAATTTTTATAATGAACATATTTTACTTGGGTAATAAAAAGAGATACCTCTATAAATGTCATAAATGCACAGTAAAACCGAGAATGGTAAGGTGAAGAGAATTTGAATGCACGTTTGTTTGTATTCTCTTAGGACTGCTTGGGGCTCTGCTGGGATGTAGACATATTGTGTGTTATGCCTAAGCGGTGATGGCTTTGCATGGGAAGTGACTTCTTCAAATGACCACAGAGATTATTAGTCCCAGTTGCCACAAAGAAAAGCAGTCCTTTGGAAAAGTCAGAGTTGACAGTACTGAACCTGAATTGGGACCAGGCAACACCCTAGGAACTTTGCACGGCTTTTCTTATTTCAACCACCCAACAGATCTAACAGGTAGATATTATTATCACGCCCATTTTTCCCAGGAACACTCTTGGGCTTGAAGAACTGAAGTGCATTGTTTAAGTTCAGTAGCTAGCACTGGAGAGGGTTGGATTTGGATTCAAGTGATCTGAGGCTCCCATGAGGTATGCTTATGAAAATCCTTTTTCTTTTTGAAATTTAGTAAATTCACTTCCTTTGCTTTTTAAAACTCGAGGCTAATCGGACAGCGTGTCTGCAGAGTGCTGACAGAGAACCTGTGTTGTCTTTGGAGGCTGTTGGAGAATAATCTAAAGTGACGTGGTTGCCTCAAATCACTCTGACTTGGAATTCCATTAAGGGAGATTCTGAAGCCAATTTGCTCAGGACCTGTACGTAGGAGACGCAGTCCTGTCAAAATGCTGTCAAATCCTGCCAGGCCTCTCGACAGTTCATTCCAAGAGACACCTGCCAAAATAATGGACCAGCAATCTGGCATTCTCACAACCACACAAGGAAGAAAAGTGTTTATCTCTCTTACACAGCTACTGTATTTTTATTTTTAACCTTTCGTGTGATCACTAATTCTACCCTGTAAGTCCAAAGGGCTGGGGATGTGAATTTCAATCCCTGTAAATTTCTCATAAATGGGTGTTTGTTTGGGGAAAACATTATCTTCCTTGGGTATAAATGTTAAAGTGTGTATAACATCTTTGTTTCTCCTTTCTGACTGTTTGAGTTAGACAATTAGCAGTTTTTTAATTACTATTAGAGCATACTACAGTATTGAGGGCATCTGAGTTTAGAACCTTGAAGCTATATAATTATTTTCCTTTTTTTTTTGAAATCAATACGCTCAGGTCTATTAGAATCTCTGAAAACTTCAAAAGAAAAAGAAAAAGGAAAAGAAAAAAATAACATAAAAGCTGAAAACAAACAAACAAAAGGAGTCATTTATTTCCCCTAAGTCATTTAACTAGCATTTACTGAAAATTTATTGTATTCAGTGCTGGGGATACAAAGATAAATAATCCAGGGACCTTGCCAAGCAGGAGCTCAGAGTTCAGATAAAGACACGAAAAGTAAGTAAGCACATCATGTGGTCCCAAACCTTGCTCGGAATGAGGGGAATTAAAAACACAGTAAGAAAAAACTTCTGATGCAGAAGAGCGGAAGCAGTCGCCTAATTATTTTGGGAATATGAAGAAGGTTTCTAAAAGGAGGCATAGCTGGAGCTGTGTGGCAATTAGGTGAAAAGTGGATAAAGAAGGAAAGGAAGGAGGAGGAAAAAGAGGAGGAAGAGGGGGAGGATAGGATGCAGCTTTTCTGTACGGTTCTTAGGCCTGAAGCAGTCAGAGGCTTTACAAGCATATGCATACCCTTTGACCCAGAAACTCTGCCTTTAGGAATTTATACTGGATATTTACAAAGATTTAGCTACATTTCACAGCTTATTTATAGTAGCATAAAATTATTAACAACTGATAACAACCAAAATAATATTTTATATTATTTTTAATAATATTCTGTAATATGACATCACCAGAAAATAAATATTATTTTGTTATTCAAAATGAAAAGAATAGGGGTGCCTGGGTGGCTCAGTCGGTTAAGCGTCTGACTTCGGCTCAGGTCATGATCTCACGGTCTGTGAGTTTGAGCCCCGTGTCGGGCTCTGTGCTGACAGCTCAGAGCCTGGAGCCTGCTTTGGATTCTGTGTCTCCCTCTCTGTCTGCCCCTTCCCCACTCACATTCTGTCCCTTTCTCTCTCTCTCTCTCAAAAATAAATAAACATTAAAAAAATGAAAAGAATAGATAATAATATGTATGGAAGAACACTCCCGCTAAACAGTCCTAAAATGTTAAAGTATGACCTATTATAATACCACTGTTGTAAAAAAATATAAAGTGTAAATACATGCTATTTCTGAATGTTCTCCATTCAAACATGTTTGGTCCCAATTTCATGTTGTGTCTTGCAAATAATATTCCAAGATTTTTGGCAGCCACCAAGCGAGTGGGTTGAGATATGGTCATTACTATCTATCTGCCCCTGGTAACCTCATGGTTTCTTCCAAAGGGAAATTGTTGGTGGATTATTTCAGTTATGCTCATTGGTAGCGCCTCGAGTATTTAAAAGTCAAAAACGGATTCTTAATTGTTGCTAAAACTATCTCCCAAAATATGACAGTGAACGAAACACTGAAATTAAAAGTGAGTGTTCATGTAGCAGACACCCAGTCACACATGCAGTATTATAATTAAAGACGGTAGAAACCATCGCCTTCAAAAGCATCCTTGAAATTTGCTGAGTAGATAGATCTTCAGTGTTTTCCCCACAAGCGCACAAGACACCGAAAGGTAACTGTGTGAAGTGATGGATGTGCTAATTAGCCTGACTGAGGTAATCATTTCACAAACTGTATGTATACCCAGTTGTCACTTTGGAGACTTTAAATACATACAATTTTATTTGTCGGTCATACCTCAGTAAAGCTAAGGGGAAAGAATGGATTTTCAAAGATGGCCACTCAGGTGCCAAACCGAATCTGTTAAAATTTTCTGTCAGAGTTGCAAGGAAAGCTTTTTAATATTCAGCACTATTACTTAACTGAGATAAAAAGACAAAACTGGGCCTTTAATGAATTTAGAAATGGAGTTGAAACTCCAGTATTGTTTGATTTTCCTTGAAATTAAGTTAGTAATCATAAAGGGCTCAAAATTTCAAGCACCTGATCAGGAATTTGGAAAAACTGTGTGCTTTTGGGATGCTTTTACCGCAGTCTATGGCCAGAGTGATTTATGGGACTGTTAGTCTCTGAGCGTGAAAGAGGTTTCAATTCAGACTGTGTGACACAAAAGAAGAAAATATCACAAATGTATATTAACATATTCAGTGTTTTCCTCAGTAACATTTTTTTCTAACTTATTTTTTCCCCTTAAAAACCTGTTAATTGAATCATTAAGTGGTTTTATGTAAAACAGAATATTGGAATATCTATGTGAGAATCATGAAAACATATTTTCATATTCATTATATATACAGTCATACCTTCTTCACACTTACATAGTAAAAATATTGTAATATCATATATCAGAAATGATTATATCTCATATAAATGAAATTTAAATTAATTCTTCATTTTCTCCTTTTTCTTCAGTGTTCCAAATTTCTTTTATACCCTAAAGTTATTTACATCAATAGTTACCAATCTAATCTTTTAAAAAATTTATATTCTCCTGTAACCTAGTCTTCATTTTTATCCCACACTTTTACCTTATAACATCACTTTTGATCCTTTATTTCATAAAGTTCTTATTTTTTGAAATTATGAAACTATGTTTTTCCTCTATCACTTGATTGCTGCATTTATCTCACAGGGTGTAGTGTTTTGCATTTTGTGTTCACTCATTTTTAAATAACAAGAGATAACTTAGATATGGTATTTATCTAAATATATTCTCCTTGGGTTCCCTCTCTGTTCTAACTGCTTTGTAAATGTCAATCTTATCAGCTCTGGAGTCCAGCAGTTACAGAGGAAGTGGAGAGGAGATGGGGCCAAGGGCAACCTCCCAGCGTGGAGCTTGGTCTTGGTGAGTTTTCTGGCCTTTTCTTGATGCCTCTGGGACAAGCGACTGCTTCCCGTTCATCATTCCGCAGTCCCAGTTTGACACTCCGAGTGAAGCAGATCTGGCCTCTCTTCTCAGTCTCTTTGTTTGCCCATTTGATTTGATGGTATTGCAAAACATATTTAGAAATGTCCTAATTTTAAGCCATCCTCACATCCCTGAGGTTAACTCTCCTTGAGCATGGTAGTTTGGTCTTCCCATGTGCCATTTCAATGTTTTCTGGTATTTCAATGACAGATTTTTCTTCTGCATCCCAAAATGAGTTTTGCCTCTGTTTACTTCCGCTGATTGTCATATTTTGACCTGTGGTTTGTTTTTTTTTCAAGTTTCGGAAAATGAATCGAATAGTCTTTGATCTTTCCCTGTGCTCTAAAGAAAATTATACAGAATTGAAACTACCTGTTCTTTGAGAATACAAAACTGTTCTTAAAACTGTCGAAAGATCTCCCATACCAGTTATCAAAATATCTATTTTTATATGATTTTAAGATATATAAATGTATCAGAGACAGAGATATGTGGCTGTAATGTAAAACCAAGAAAGAAATTTAGTTCATAATAATGGTAACACACAGTTGTTAATTTTGTTTAAGTCATTTTGGGTGATTTTTGATTTGTTATTTCTCTACAGTTTCCAAATTAAATGTTATGATCATGTTACAACAAAAGTTAAAATGTATTAATGAAGGTTATAGATTCCTATATTACTTAACATTTAACTCAAATGTGCTTTCTAAGCTTTCAAAATAACTGTTTCCATTAGTTCTCGATTTCATGTAATATTGAAATATCCATCCATCCATCCATCCATCAGGGGACTTAATTTATTCTGCAGAGCTTGGCCCATAAACAGTTTCTTTCAAAGTCAGCAATTAAGAAAACTCCACTAAAAGCCTTATTAGATAAAAATAATTCTAAACATGTTAAAGTGTGAATGTTAGAATAGCTGTGTTAAATCCCACCTGTTTGTTTTATGGATCACGAGTCTAAGAAACACAGACTTGCAATATATCAAGAAGAAAATTGGCATACCTTTTTGATGGAGAGTCTTTAAAATATAAGATTAAATAGCAATTTTTTCTCCACAAAATAATTCCTCAGAGAAGAGGTACACTTTAGATGCAAGTTAATTAAGTGTCTCATTTCACAAATTGATTTATAAATGTATTACCATCCTTATCAAAATCTCAATTTATATGTAAGTGTAAAGCTTCAAAAAAGCCTAGACAGGGTAAGAGGACTTTCCCTATCAATTTTCAAGATTTATTATAATGTTAAACTAATTAAGATGGTATTAGTGCAGAGCTAGACACATCAGAATCCAAGAACAAGAAATAGATCCGTGCATAATATGCATATATGCATATATGGATTCATGCATCCTTAGCAAATACAAGAGTCTTTCAATAAATGATGCTGGGGCAATCAGATATCTATATGGAAAAAAAATGGTACTGGACATCATGCCAGACACAAAATCAATGAGTGCATATAGACCTAAAAGGAAAATACAAAGCATAGGCTTTGGAAGAATATAGAAGACAATATGGCAGATCATATCTTTATTAATTTGGAGATGTAGAAAGTTATCATATAAAGCTTTTTTTTTTGAAAAATTTTAATATTTATTTTTGAGAAACAGAGAGAGTGCGAGCAGGGGAGGGGCAGAGAGCAAGTCGGAGACACAGAATCTGAAGCAGGCTCCAAGCTCTGAAGTGTTAGCACAGAGCCCGACGTGGGGCTCGAACCCATGAACTGTGAGATCATGACCTGAGCCGAAGTCAGCTGCTCAACTGACTGAGCCACCCAGGCTCCCTGAAAGTTATCTTAGACAAGACAAGAAAATGTCTATGTATTAAGGAAAATGATAAATCCAACTACAGTAAAATTCAGTGTCTCCAATCATCAGAAGATACCATCAAGAAATATGAGCCAAAGATTGGAAAAGAATATTTACAATACATATGACCAGTAAAACACTTGTATACAGAATATTTACAAATCAATATTCTTTAAAAAGAAATACTAATAGAAATTTGGACCAAATATTTGAATGGGTACTTCATAAAGGAGTAAATCTAAATGATTAATAAACATAAAGTATTCAACTTCAATAGTAAATCACATTTAAAACCATGGCCACCAGATTGTTGAACAAATTAACAATTTTAAACGAGGGTGTACAGCAATAAGAATTTTCCTACACTGCTAGGTAAAATGCAAATTGGGAAAACAACTTTGGGAAACAGTTTAGCCTTTTGTGGTATTTAATGATATACATACTTTATAATTTAGCAATTTTATTCCTGGGAGTGCATCCTGCAGAAATATATGTCCATATGTCAGGAAACATGCAAAAATGTTTCTAACAGCATTGTTTGCAGTAGATTAAAAACTCAAAACAACTCATATCCATAAACAGTAAACTGGATAACTGACTTGAAGACTTTTTATGCAATGGCATTTATGCAATGGAGTAATCCATAAAAGTTAATACACTAGACCGGGAGCCTGGGTGGCTCAGTCGGTTAAGCTTCCGACTTCAGCTCAGGTCAGGATCTCAAGGTTCCTGAGTTTCAGAGCTGCATGAGGCTCTCTGCCCCTGCTTCTGCCTCTGCACGCGACTGCACACATTAACTTTTGCAAAAAAAAGTTAATGCACTAGAGCAACATGCAACAACATAAGTGAATTTTACAAACTGGTATGGAATAAAAGGATACAGACACTAAAGAATACATACATTTATATAGTTTAGAAACACAAAAGATGAAACTGTATCATTTGGGTATGCTCCTATAGTTTAAACCCTCCAAAAAAAGCAAGGAAATTATTAAGGAGAGTTGTAATACCATTTACCTTGCTGGGAAGGAAAAAGAACCACGATGTGAAGATAAACGTGGAGGGCATCAGGAGTGCAGGAGATGTTCGTTCTGTGACTGAATGGTGGTTACTCAGGTGCTCATTTAATAAGTGTTCATCATTTAGGCACCATGTACTATTCTGAATGTGTGTATTTCACACACACACCCACACCCACACACACACCCACACACAAATGGGAAAAATCTCATTGTTTACTAATTCCTGGAATGGTTTAAATCCCAGGGGAAGTATCTATTCCCTGAAGACTTGATAAATTCATCCGTGCAAGTCTCCGGACTTAGGTATTTTTTTTTGAAAGTGATTATTTGATGATGTCATTTTTTCCTCCTTATTTATTGATGTGCTCAGATATCTACTTTTTAAGATGATTACTTTCATTTTCCAAGAAAGTTATATTTAGGGACAGATTTTTGAATTGTATTGCCATAAATTTGTTCAGCAGTAATCATATAGGTTAGATTTTATGTATGTGTGTGTAATTGCTGTCTTTTGGCCCCTCCTCAGTGTTACTACTTACATATATAAAATTCCCTCTATTGATAGGAATTTCCAGTTTTTGCCACCACAGACATTGCTGTGACAAACATCCTTGCACATATATCTTTACTTACTTGTGTCTCAATCTCTCTATGTCTTTTGCTAGATACTCCACACTGTGACTAGAAATGTATGAGGGTATCTGTTTCCCTACATCTGTGCTGAATCTTAATATTAACCACACATTTTAATTTTGCCAACTTGATGGGCAAAAATTGAATTCTCATTTTATAATTTACATTTTCCTAATTATCAGCAAACTTAAATATATTTTTCACTTCTCATTGTCCATTTTCACCATTTACATTTCCCTCCCATGAATTTGCTTTCTGTATTCTTTGTCTATTTTTTTAAATAATTTTTTCTAATGTGTATTTATTTTTTGAGAGAGAGATAGCGTGAGTGGGGAAGGGGCAGAGAGAGAGAGGGAGACACAGAATCTGAAGCAGGCTCCAGGCTCTGAGCTGTCAGCACAGAGCCCAATGCACATTTGGGCTTGAACTCACAAACGGTGAGATCATGACCTGAGCTGAAGTCAGACACTTAACCAACTGAAGCCACCCAGGAGCTCCTGTCCATTTTTTCCTTGATGTTTATCTTTTTTACTATGAATTTGCAGTTCGGTGAACAGGAATATTAAGTTTTTGCGTATATACATGTTACAAAAATCTCCCGCCCCTGCACCCTTACCATTTCAGCTTTTTTTTTTTTTAACTGTCATGTTGCATATCTTTTGCTATGGAAGACTTTTCATTTTTATATAAAATAGCATATTTATGTTTTTTCCTTCAAGACTTTTGGATTTTCTTCCTTTCTTAATAAAGTTTCACTCATTTCAAAGCATGCAAATTTTATTTTCTACTATCTTTATCTCTGAAATTTATTTCTGTTTATGTGTGGTGGAAGTTATCTTACTTTTTAAAATCAAAAAATAGTTTTCTTTATTCAACTTCTTCAAGAGTGTTTTTGTAGGGGCACCTGGGTGGCTCAGTCTGTTAAGCCTCTGCCTCTTGGTTTCAGCTCAAGTCATGATCTCATGGTCGAGGGACTAAGCATTGTGTTCATAGCTTGCGATTCTCTCTCTCTCCAAATAAATAAATAAACATTTTTTTAAAGAGTGGTTTTGTATACATGCTACCTATATTATGCTGATGGTGCTGACGTGTAAGAAAGCATTTAAAAGGATGATTTGTTAGGAATGGGAATGGGAGAAAATCAACTCTATTAATTCTGTTTTCTAATTCATCAACCTTATGTTATCTTTAATAATGCTTTATTTCCACTCAAAAGTTTCTTTAATTGAACACCTAGTTTTTCTTCTTTGTCAATAATTAATGCATTTAATGATCTGTTTTTTCCCACTTATTCTTGCCTTTATTGGAGTTTTGCCTTTATTGGTGTTTGATATATAGTATTATCCTTATCTTATTTCTATGAATTTTATGATTGCCCTTTTGATTTCTTTTAACAAAGACTTATTATATAGGAGAGTATTTTTATGCAAATGGTTGAGTATTTTTTTAATTATAAATAAATGTTTACTCATTGCATTGACCTCAAGTGTTTTATAGTTGCTTTGGAGCAATCCCTGAAGAGTTGCCTCTAGCTTAAAATGTACTTGATTTTCATCAGTGCTCTCTATGCATTCAAAAATAAGTTACTTTCCAAACCTTGTGACTTATAATATCTAACAGAGTTTATCAGCTAGAGTTGTATTTGTCATCTATATCCTCCAGAGTCTATTTATTTATTATGTTTTATCCCTCAAAGTGTTGGAATGGTATTATAAACTAAAACATATGTATACATATGTAATTTATACTGTCCTTGTCATTATAGCATATAGACCTGTTATAGCCAAGAGAACATTTCTTTCTGGTTATAGGAATTCTAAGCCCTGGGCTTCCAAATACTGTTGTAATTTTACTGTTTTACCACCATGGTAGGACAACAATAAAATGGTTAAACTTTTTAAAAATTTCAATCTTTGGCCCTGTAAAGAAGTTGACTATTACAAATTACAAACTACACAAGGCTGCACTTTCAAGAAAGGCATCAGTCCGTGAAATTAAATTATGCATTTAGAAGGTGGTCTGTCTAATACTGACAGATATTAATTAAAGAAATAATTGTCTGGATTTAAAAAAAGACTCTCTATCTCTTTTGTTCAACAGGCTGGTTCAAATTTCCTAAACTGGCTTCTACAATGACCGAAAATACCTTTATTTTCTCTCTCAAATGAAGGCTAGCATGCAAACAACCAGAACCATGTCCATTTCAATTAAACTTGGAATTCAATAAAGGTTCAATTACATATTTCAATAAGATACACTTGAATTAGGGAACTGTCCTATTGAAATTAAACTGGAGCTGTGTTTCTCAAATTATGATTTTCATTCCCTAGAGAATCATGATACTATACCAGGGGTAGGTTAAGCCACAGTATAATTGTGGAATATCTTCTTGATGCATCGTTATATTCAGAAATATGGTGCAAATACAGCAAAGGAAACAACCAACAAAACTAAAAGGCAACCAACGGAATGGGAAAAGATATTCGCAAATGACATATCGGACAAAGGGCTAGTATCCAAAATCTATAAAGAGCTCACCAAACTCCACACCCGAAAAACAAATAACCCAGTGAAGAAATGGGCAGAAAACATGAATAGACACTTCTCTAAAGAAGACATCCGGATGGCCAACAGGCACATGAAAAGATGTTCAGCGTCGCTCCTTATCAGGGAAATACAAATCAAAACCACACTCAGGTATCACCTCACGCCAGTCAGAGTGGCCAAAATGAACAAATCAGGAGACAATAGATGCTGGAGAGGATGTGGAGAGACGGGAACCCTCTTGCACTGTTGGTGGGAATGCAAATTGGTGCAGCCGCTCTGGAAAGCAGTGTGGAGGTTCCTCAGAAAATTAAAAATAGACCTACCCTATGACCCAGCAATAGCACTGCTAGGAATTTATCCAAGGGATACAGGAGCACTGATGCATAGGGCCACTTGTACCCCAATGTTCATAGCAGCACTCTCAACAATAGCCAAATTATGGAAAGAGCCTAAATGTCCATCAACTGATGAATGGATAAAGAAATTGTGGTTTATATACACAATGGAATATTACATGGCAATGAGAAAAAATGAAATATGGCCTTTTGTAGCAACGTGGATGGAACTGGAGAGTGTGATGCTAAGTGAAATAAGCCATACAGAGAAAGACAGATACCATATGGTCTCACTCTTATGTGGATCCTGAGAAACTTAACAGGAACCCATGGGGGAGGGGAAGGAAAAAAAAAAAAAAAAGAGGTTAGAATGGGAGAGAGCCAAAGCATAAGAGACTGTTAAAAACTGAGAACAAACTGAGGGTTGATGGGGGGTGGGAGGGAGGAGAGGGTGGGTGATGGGTATTGAGGAGGGCACCTATTGGGATGAGCACTGGGTGTTGTATGGAAACCAATTTGTCAATAAATTTCAGAAAAAAAAAAAAAAAAGAAATATGGTGCAAATAAATGGAGGGTGGGAGGCAATGGTGGGAATTAAGTAGTTCATCTATCTAATAATATAAAGTATTTTTATGTTAAATATCTTTCTGTGAATAGAAAACAAAAGTTGAATGGAAGTGTTCTTAGTCTTTCTGTATAGTAAACATTCAAATAATAGAAAGGTGTATGTGAAATGTAAATATCCTTCCTGCCCCTAAATTCTTGTTTTCTAGTTCTTTTCACCAGTGCAATGGGTGTTTAATTCTACTGCTCACTCGTACCAAAGGGTTTGCTGTAATTCCCGGTGCAGGACTGCCTGGCAAAGCTGGAATAGAAATACAGAAGACAGCTTTTTGCATCATTCTTTTGGACCAGGTATGTATGAAAGTCTCTTTAGTTCTAATAGTTTTCTTTATTTTTAGTGATTTATTTTGGATTTTCTAGGCAATCATATCATCTGCAAATAAATATATCTCATTTTCTTTCCAAATTTACTTTCTTTCTTTTCATTTTTTTTTGTTTGTTTAGGCTAATATTATCAGAACAACATTTACTAATAATTTTTGTTGTGTTTTTTTGTTTTTTTCTCCTAAATTTAGTTAAAATGCTTTAAGAATTTCTTCATTAAGGGTGATAAT
The DNA here is from genome assembly GCF_016509475.1 of Prionailurus bengalensis. Lineage (NCBI taxonomy): Eukaryota > Metazoa > Chordata > Mammalia > Carnivora > Felidae > Prionailurus > Prionailurus bengalensis. The sequence goes on along the minus strand of NC_057359.1, from coordinate 54,552,713 downwards.
ATGTGCCATTTACTATATTAAGGAAATATTCTTTTATTTCCATTACAAAATGAGAATTAAATTTTATGGAATGATCTTGACATTGCCTTAGATAAAATAATTTTCTTTTTTGACCTATTTTAAGCTACTTAGTTCTGTTTTGTGTGAAAGCATTTACCCTTCAACCTTCTGATATATCTATCACAGAATGTGATCATTGTGAACAAGTAGATACTTTCCCTCATTTTAATATTCTTTTGTTCATTTCAGTCCTTTGTAAAGGGGGCGCTGAGAGTTACAGTCTTGTTCTCCTAATGCCATTTTTCCATAAATTAACATATATGTATTTTAATAATATAAGAAAAGCTCAGTGAATAATGTATATTTCAGTGGTTTTTATAAGTAGGATATAGATGAAACAGGACTTTTTTTCTGATACACTCTTCTAGGATCTCACAAAGCTCACTAAAATGCAGGACTTTTTGGTGAAACGTTCAAGTATCAATGTTAAATATTTGTTTATGAAAACAGAACTCATAGGACAAACAACTTTTTCCATCCAGAGAGACAAGTGCTGTGTCTTCTAAGGCTGTGACAAAACTTTTTTTTTTCAGTTTTAAACATTTTCTTACTGTTGATATTAGCAACGTAGTAAAATACTACGTTGATTTCTTATGCATTCTTAAAGGAAAAATAGCAATCTTTAAGTCCATTTTATAATTTTTTCTTGATGTTCATTTCAACATCAACAATGCTGTAACCTGTCATTGGCCTTAAGTACCTGTCTGTAAAGAAACAGAACTCCAGGGTCGCCTGGGTGGCTCAGTTGGTTAAGCTTCTGACTCTTGATTTCGACTCAGGTCACGATCTTACAGTTCAGGAGATCAAGCCTCACGTTGTCAGACTCCATGCTGAGCATGGATCCTGCTTGGGAATTCTGTCTCTTCCTCTCTGTCTTCCCTGCCCGTGCTCACACTCGCTTGCACGCTTTCTCTCTCAAAATAAATAAATAAACTTAAAAAAAGAAACAGAACTCCACTGAGCCCATTCCCTTGTAAAGTCAATAAAACTAGCTTTCAAGCTATTTTTCTTTCCTACTCTCACTCAGTTTTTGCATAGTATCCTTCCAAAGACATTCTTATCTCCTTTCAAGACCAACTGTGTCTTTTCTTAAGAGTGGCTTTTGGGGGATCTAATTATTAATTGATTAATATTACTTATTAATTATATGTTTAAATATTCATGTGCAAAAGGAGTTAGGCTTAACTGTGCTTGAATCTCATAGTAATATTTTAAAATGAAATTACCTCATGCAGGGGATGTTCAGGATCTGGAGCGGTTTTGAGTGTGCTACAATAAACGACCCGTTATTGTGGGCCCTCTGGTCTCGAGGCCCAGGCTGTGGGACAAGCCATCTGTGGTTAGACCTACAACAGAAGTGAATGACAGCAGCAGTACATTTGGCAAGAATTCATAAATTATCTGCTGGTCCCTTTCCACTGCGAAGTGAGGGGCCTTCAGCTGAGTAAGAAGAAACCCTCAGTTTGCCACACACAAACTGAAAAAGGCAACTCATCCCTGAGGAAAAGATGGCAGGAGCACATTACATGAGTGAATTTTTATGAAAACCAGTGCACGTTAAAGCAAAGTTAGGAAATATTCTTGGCTAAGCTATCAATGCACCCTAGAAGGACTAAAACATCAAATTCTGGAAGTAAAGAATTGACCCTTTACAAAAGAAGTTGGGCAGAAACAGCACCCTCTGTGGAACCATATAATTGACATACAACATTCATGTCATATAAATAACACATTGTCCTCCTCACCACTTAGAGGGTCACACAGATTTCCGGCAAGCCAGTTGAATTCTCGCATAGAATGAACACTCAGTGATTATAGAGCATGCCAGGATTATTCACCTTAATATGTTAAGAAAATTATTCTCTTTACAGTGAAAAAGAAACCGTTACTGTGAAGAAGGTATAATGACTTGGAATGGATAAGCTCCAGAGTGCGACATGGCATTTTAATTCTTGGAATGTATACAGCTTGGTGAAGTAGAAGGGGGGGCACCCGGGTGACTCAGTTGATTAAGCGTCTGACTTTGGCTTAGGTCATGATCTCATGGTTCATGAGTTTGAGCTCCGCATGGGGCTCTCTGCTGACAGCTCAGAGACGCTCCGGATCCTCTGTCCCCCTGTCTCTCTGCCCCTCTCCTTCTGGTTCTCTGTATCTTTCTCTCTCCCAAAATAAATACATACGCTTAAAAAAAAAGAAATAGAAGATCATTCACCACAAATATTCATGAGTGTCCCTCATCCCCCCACCACTCGTTTTCTGGACTACTCATTAGATCACCTGGTGTCAAGTCAGAGTTATGCTATGTGCTGTTTGTGTGACTTTTACCTGGCTGCCTCTCTCCCAGCCATTTCCCTTATATCTAAAAGAAGGAAATTCAGATTGCACAGGGGTTAACGAATAAAAGGTGCCTGACAGAAATGGATTCACTCACTGCCACCAACAACCGCCCCCCCAAAACAAAAACAAAAACAAAAACAAAACAAAAACAAAAACAAAAACAAAACAAAAGAAAAAAAAAAACAAGAAAAACAGGGTTTCACTCACTCTTTCCATGCCCAGGGCAGAAAATACTGTTCAAATATGACATCTTGTACTGAGCCCAGATCAGGCTTCCCAGAAGTCTACATGCTTCTATAACCTCTGTCAGTAGGTTACAGTGTGAAAGCAAAATTGACTCCTTGACAGATCTCCATTATAGGTAAAATTTACATCACATCCCGCAGTTAGGAAAACAAACAGAAACAAAGCAACATCACACCCTGACACAAACCAAGCAAACAGTCACTAAGTTTAGTTTGAGTTTCAAAATAAATGGAATCGTGGGTGTTCTCGTAAGTTACTGACTTTCTAACAAAAGCATCTTTATCTCTGATTTTTGTAATGCTGATACCCGACATTATGTCAGAATCTTCTTGCATACAAGTGTGAGAACACTCTTCTTTTTTCTACCATGAACAAATTACTGCAAATTTGATAAATTGGTAATTTTGAAGATTTTTTTTTTCTTTAAGTATTTGTTGTGTTTTGAATTGATGAACCGGTTTTCTTTAAGTATTTGTTGTTTTTTGAATTGATGAAATCTGGCTCTCTTGCAAGCTTTCTTTATGAGCAAATGACTTTTCTTCCCTAGATGTTTTTGTCTTTGCATCTTCCTTTCATAGGTGTTAAAACATAAAATGATATATGGGGCGCCTGGGTGGCTCAGTCAGTTAAGCGTCCAACTTTGGCTCAGGTCATGATCTCACAGTTTGTGGGTTCGTGCCCTGTGTCTGGCTCTGTGCTGACAGCTTGGAGCCTGCTTTGGATTCTGTGTCTCCCTCTCTCTCTGCCCCTCCCCCACTCTTTCTCTCTCCTTCTCTCTCTCGCTCTCTCTCTCAAAAATAAACATTGAAAAAAAATTAAAAACAAAATGATATCTAGCTATATTTGGATGAGAAGGATCTGGAAGATCCTTTTCTGTTAAAAAAACATAGGATCAATGCCGTTATTTAGTAGAAAATAGGACAATCCAGATTTCCCTCCCTTGGTTTCCAGTTCATCTATCTCATTACTAATAGGCACAGGGTCCTGGATAGAGAGCTTTATTGATAGAATCTTGAATATTTGGGTTTTCATAAATTATACAGTTTTATAAGTAATCAATACTTATAACAGAAACCTGGTCTTCAAAATCTGAATACAAGCAATACAGTCAAAACTGGAGCTAATGGCTAAAATACTTTAGAATAATACCCTGTATTCAGAACCAACATATTCTCCTATATTCCGAAGTGGTATACTCTGATAGGCTCATAAAAGCTAATGCAAATTGTGTGGTATTTTCTCCCTCTTTTCATTATTTGAGTCAAATAATAGGCAAACCTATTTCTTGAAACACAATGGAACACTGCCTCTTCCTCAAAGCCCTAGCTCAAATTAAATATTATGTTCATGAAAGCTTATTGAATCATTAATTGCATGCCCATATGAGAAATTCCTTATGATACATAAATATTTCCTTGTTGAATATGGGAGTAAAGTATTTACACTTTTGGGGTGCCTCGGTGGCTTAGTTAGTTAAGCGACTGACTTGATTTTGGCTCAAGTCATGATCTCAAGGTCACAAGAGTGAGCCCCTGTCAGGCTCTGCGCCGAGTGTGGAGCCTGCTTGAATTCTCTCTCTTCGTCTCTCTCTGCCCCTTCCTTGCTCATACACGTGCATGTGCACTCTCTCTCTCTCAAAATAAATAAATAAACATTAAAAAATATTTACACTTTTTTTTGCTTTAGATATTTAAAAAGGATGGTGGTCCCTGGCATGTAGAGGGAACGACAAGGAATCCCAGGGCTTGAGTTCTGTTAGGAGTTGTGATTTAAATTTGTTTTAAGGTTTTTAGCCTGGCAGAGCCATCCTGAGGAGGAAGAGCTGAAGAAACCTATTTTGAATTGGAAAAGAAAAACTCAGTGTATTGTGGTATGGATGTATTTAATTCTTTTACACTTCCTGTGAAGTCAGAGTAAGTGAGGATGCCAAGCAAGCAAGAATGACTGAAGTTTAATGGAGATTCTCACATGAAAGCTACTGGAATGAGGAAATTCTAGAAGAGAGAAATCTACAGTAGTGCATTGCCTGTGCCTGTTCTTCTTAATATTTGAATGAGAATGGGAGAGACCTTATAGACACCATTTGTTCCCAGTTGCTATAGACCCAAAATAGTTTTTTACAACAAGGGTTGGGGTATGTATGGGTCTCAATTATCACTCAGTGGTGAACCTCTGGAAAGAAAGCCCATGAATCCCTCCAGTGAGGATATGGAAAAAGACTTCTGGTGTGGGTCAAAAAAGGGGACAATATATGATGGAAATGGAAATCATGATAGTAAGCCAGATTTAGAATTCAATCTTAGGGTGGAAGAAAAGAAAATTCTCCATGGAATCAGGCTGAGGCAATGAAAGTACTGAGTACAAACTCTGATATGTCCAAGATTTTTCCAAAATCATGTTCTTGGTTTCCTCCCCACAGAGACTCCATACCATGATGATCCAGGATTCCAGCTTCTTTGGGGAAGATTCACAGGGAGTTTAACCGAATGTAGGGTGGAAGTGAGGTGAGTAAAGCAGAGGTGAGTGAAGCCCAGAGGGTTGCTGGGCTCCACACTGGGGGTACATACACAGTGTGTACATTTCAGAGCCTCAGATACCTTACTTACGTAATATATATTGGTGGGATTCAGTGTTGCCTTTTGCTCTTGGCCACATTAGTCTCAAATCTGAGGGTTCTAGAAATTGAAGCAATTGCAATTTTAAGGCATTCTTCAGAGTTTGATACCTCTACTCACTTACCAAAGTCACAAACTCAAATCTTTTTGATGTAAGCTGGCCAGTGAGACTTTGTGCCCTTTGAATGTCTGTGAGAGCAGATCAGTTATCTAAGTTGGACATCTACGTGGAAGGCTGCTCCTCCAATTTGTCACCAGGTTTTTATGGGTGTGGAGGGCACTTCCAGATTCAGTTTGCTTGTGATTTGGGTTGGGAGGTGAGGAGGGTGATGGTTGGGGTATCAGGTTGAATCGCTAGTGTGCAGGATGAGTGAAACAAGTTGTTGGGGCCTTGTGCACAATCAGCTTAATCAAATTTTGGAAGCAGGCAATGCTTAAATTTGGCATCTTCAACCTCTCCCTAAAAATCATGCCCTTCCTGAACTGGCCAGTCCTTTATTACTTTTCTGCTCCCGATCCCGTCTATCGTGTTGCTATCACTACCAAACTGAAAATAAAGACAGCATTAGATAATGGCTTAAGCTGTGCATCTTTGCAGAAATGTCAGTAAGGCACCCTTGGCAATCTTTCTCAGAAGATTTCTAGACTGAAAGAGGTGAGTATTGAAAATGAACAACCCAACAACAGTAGGTGCCCTGGAGAATCATATTTACTCAGTTCTCCTGGCCCACCTACCTACTCTGATGGCTGCCTGAACTTGTGACTGATGAGTGAGAATCATGGCTCATGTTATTATCTATCCGTCACTCAAACCTTTCCCTAATTTCCTCAGGCAACCCACTCTTCATGGGAGTATGTAGTCTGGCTGTGTGCTTTTCCTGTTATGCTAATGGAGGATTCTCAGAAAACAGGAACCAACAGTGATGTGTTACTTTTGAAAATTATAGCTTTGAGAGCAAGTTTTTAAAATAACTCTTTGCATATGTGATGAGAGAAAATCGAGAAACAGAAAAGTTTTCTGAGAGGTTTATACTTAGCTTGAAACTCTGAAAGAAAATTGGAAGGGAGAAATGGTCACAAAATCCTAGATCTCCTTGAAGTCATCAGGCTTTCTGCTTAGATGTGAGTATTCACAGGGCTGCTGAGTCCCTGATTTATAGAGGATGCTCCTAGCATCTCATTGCCCCCAAAGAAGCCAGAAACATGGGGCTTCTTCCTGGCTGTGTGCATGAAGAGGTGGCTAATGTCCAGAGTGGCCATAGATTTACTCAGTCCACAGTGGGAGACTCTTGAAAGCGCAAGTGAGTGCTATTCATCATTGCACTGGAAGAGCAGGAGTAAACCAAGACTGTGGTCCAGAAATTTGAGAGGTATGATCTCCCTAGCATTGCACCTTTTCCAGGTGGGCAGCCTGATTTTTTAGTGCTTTCTAGGTCTACTGGCTTCAGCAGCAGGCAGATTAGATGGCCCCAAAGAGCAGTATACAGGAAATGGCCTATCCTGCTGCACACAGGGTCTTGCAGAATCACTGACTCCTCTGCTAGAGTATGTTCCGATCCTACTTGTGATGAAATAGGCTGGGACAATTTATGAGAGGATCCAAAAGTAGGAGTGGTCTGAGTAGTGAGGAGATGTGGAGCCCAGCCTCAAGTCTTTCAGAATTAATGGCTTTGCTCAGAAGTCTTCTAGTTGCTTCTGGGAAAGCAAATCATCTTACCAAGTACCTAGGATAGCAGTTGGGAAATTTGCTATTGGCAAACGATTTTTACAGCACTTGCCGCTAGCATTGTAGGTGGGCAGTTCTGCCATAACAATTTGGGACAAGTATCCCAGGAGTTCCAAGCATGGCCTCTGGAGTCAGACTGCCCAAGTGTTAATCCCAGCTGGACCACTTGCTGCCTGCGAGGGCAAGGCACTACATTGCCCTGCACTTTAGTTTTCTCAACTGTGAGATGACTATAATAATACTTCTAGCACAGGCTTGTTTCAAGGATTTTAGATTTATAACAGCCCCTGGAAATGAATGTTCGCTGTAACCAATAAATGATCCCCATGGTCCTGAACCCCCCAGATCATTACAAGGAGCAGAGATGGAACAGCTGTAGCCCATTAGACAACCTGCATCTTTGACTATTTGTGTTTTTACCATCTCCTCGTGCAATTTATCTTAACCATTTTTCTGCCCCATTACCAGAGGTTTTGTAAGGCACCTGTCCCCAGCTGGGATTTGAGGGTAGGGGACATACGTCCCCAGTAGACTCATTAGGAGATTGCTGAAGCTGTGGGTAGATCCCTTGTCTTGACTAGGCTTAATTTTTGTTCTATTGAGATCAGCAATGGCACAGAAATTTTAAGACATCGAGGGGTCTACAAACCATTCAAAGAATCATTCTAAGCCTTTTCATGCTCTATTCAAAATAGAATTACACGGGGGCACCTGGGTGGCTCAGTCAGTCAAGCGTCCGACTTCGGCTCATGTCATGACCTTGTGGTTCGTGAGTCTGAGCCCCATGTCAGGCTCTGTGCTGACAGCTCAAAGCCTGGAGCCTGCTTCGGATTCTGTGTCTCTATCTCTCTCTGCCCTCTCCTACTTGTGCTTTGTCTGTCTGTGTCTCTCTCAAAAATAATCATTAAATTTTTTTTTAAACAGAGTCACATGACTCTCAGATATCATCACATTGGTTTTCGCCTACAGCCTGGGAGGTGAGTTCTTCAAAAAGCACTAGCAGGCTTTTCCCCCCATATTTGTGGGCATATACCCCCTGACCGACTTGTCTGTCTTAAGGATAGTTCTAAGTAAACTGCTTCCCGGCTCCTTTTATTATCCCTGAAGATAGAAATAAGTTAGGTTCAATAAGCAGCTCCAGGTTTTGAGACTGACATTAAAAAATAAGCTGGCAGGATTTTTGAGCTAAGACTCTTCAGAGGAACTTAGCAAACATATATTCCACATGCTACAACAATGGAAAATTTGTCTTTCTGAGAACAGGTATCTATAAATCTTGGTGTGATTTTCTTGAGAACAAAAGCTAACTGTCACAACTGATTCCTTAAATAAAGAAAAGTAACTTTAAATATATTGTAAAAGCTAAGAGGACTTTTAAGCCTATTAAATAGAATTTAATTATGATTTCAGTAAAACTTTGCAATACCAGAGTGTCTGTGGATATGCATGAAATGGAGGCAATTTAAAGATTTTTTTTCCTTCTTCTTTGTCATAATATTGATATACCAGGGATCAGCCATAGTAGCCCCATTTGATAAATGCTCAAAGCAAAATACATTTTAGCTCCAGCCCCAGGTACCTTCTACCAGTATGCTCTGACCTCAGAATGAGGGTCTCAGTGAGATCCATGTGAACCCAGGGGCTGCCTTGGAGGTGTGGGGTCCTGGAAAGGCTGACTAAGGAAGATGATATGACTGTATTGAATCATCTGGGAAGTCCCTCACCTAACTGCACTGTGTGTCATAACACCACTCTGGCTATCCCCTGAGTTTTTCCTAAAGAGTAGATGGAGCCACTGATGAGCCCCCAAATTCCTGGAGGCTTCGTCTTATCTCTGTCCATGACCACCACTCTGCCCTCAGGTCCCTCTGTTGGACACTCAGGTCTTCATACCTAAGTATATCCTTTCTTTCTTGCCTTAGTCTTTGATGTTGCCTTTTTGTTAGCGTTCCTGCTCCCTTCTACAACCTCGCTAGTATTGCAGAACCTAGAAGCCTGGAAACTACTTTTCTTACAGTTCTTTGCCAGTAGAGCTATGGTTTATGTTCTATTCCACGAGAAGGTCTCACACGGTGTTTGGGAGATGGAAGAAGAAAAGCCATCCCTTCTTCAGCAGTGGTGAGCAGGCACGTGGGCTTCAGTAGACAGCAGCTGTAGGGTTTTGACAGTTTTGGAGTGACCACCTGTGATTCAGCGGTGGCAGTTCCTTGCAACCTTTGGACATTCATCTAGCTGAAATTCTAATCCTTTGTTTCCCTTTGGTATTTTGGCTTTAGTTATTTATTGCTGCCAGATTTAAAAATGCGCCTTCTAGAATACTTTCTAACTATTAAAGTAAAACAACAGGAATGGTAGTAGTAATATTAAAAAGTATCACTCATTAAGCAGTTACAAGTGTCACACACTGTGCTGAGATTTTAAGTGCTCATTTAATCATTAAAAGAATCGAGGTAGTCTTTCATTTTTATTATGTCTGTTTTACAATAAAAACAGACCCACAGAGGTTAAGTCCAAGGTCGTATAGTTGGTTTAGAGCCAAACCAGATGGAAATTCAGGTCTCTCTAGCCCCAATGTTTCTGTTGATTCATTTAATAAATATTTTTTGAGCACTCATTTTGTCCCAGGGACACTTTTAGGTGCATGAGAGGAAAAAAACTAGTACCCCACAAAAATCAACGTGCCACAAAAAATGAGGAGGTGAGTGATGGAGTCCAACTTGAAAAATTTGTGGGGAAAAACAGGCACATATATCCCATCAATATGCTGTTATGGTTATTTAAGAATGAAATAAAAATATTTTTCTTTGAATCTATGCGTATTAGTTTTTCAAAAAGCAACAGATTTGCCAGGATATACAAACCTACTCAGCTGCTTGAAACTATTTAATAAATAGAACTGTTTGCCCTAGACATGCTATGAAAAAAATTACTTGATACAAAGAATGCCATGAACTGAGAGAGTTTGGGAAGCTCTGGGCTAGAGGATAGAAGTGAGATAAATTTCAACTTTAGATTTACTGATGTAGTCTTAAAATTTTATCAGTTGCTCTAAATTTCAGGTTTTATCTTTTCCTCAAAGCACATCTCGATCCTCTGTAAATGTATGCACACTGTGCTTTACTTTAAAATTTTCCTAAAAGCAAAGAAATACAGAGAAATGCAGGCTGGGTTTCCTTGTTAATAAAATACTGCAGCTTCCAACTGCTGTTACTAGTCTTACACAGCTTTTTCCATTTTTCAAACCTTTACTAAAATGCCACTTTTGTAGGGAAATTAATTATGAAAAAAGGAATTGAGTATTCGGAGTCATATTTTGGAAGCAGACAAGGAATTGCTTCCTTAGAGAATGCTCTGAATCTGAAATCATCATTCTGTGCTGATGCCCCCCCTCCTCCCCCTCCCCGTTGTCCCCTGGGGCTACCCCGTCATGGGTACCTTGTTCTCCACCCTCTTCCCACTGACCTCTAGTTGAACAGAGGCTTCAAATCCATGTGTCACCAGTGATTTTCTAAAATTGGCTCCCTAAAAATTCAGAGCCCGTTTATTTCTCTAAGGAGCTTGTATGGTATGGTATTTGACATTATTTTTTTCTAAAAGGCAAGTTAACTTGTGTTTGCCAGAATTTATTCTCTTGCTGGTCAATTATTTCTGTGTTCAGGTCCATTGTGAGTTTTCTGATCTTATTCTCACAGAGATTCCTTAGAGTTTATGAACCAATGAAATCTTGTTATAAGCAACTTCCAGACACTCAGTTTGAACTAAATATATATGTGCTTTTTATAAAAACAAAAACAAAAATATTGTTAATGGTATCCTTTCCAAACCCTTGAATCCCCCATTAGTCATAAAGTATTCTAACAAGCACATGAGATGATAAAGGGTATAGGCATTTTTTTTTTAAGTTTATTTATTTTGAGAGAGAGCGAGAGAAAGCACGACTAGGAGAAGGGCAGAGAGAGAGGGAGAGAGAAGATCCCAAGCAGGGTCTGCACTGTCAGCATGGAACCCAATGTGGGGCTCGAACTTATGAACTGTGAGATCATGACCTGAGCCAAAATCAAGAGTCGGACGCTTAACAGACTGAGGTGCCCAGGTGCCCCAATATCATTTCTTTAATAAAGGCTCTCATTTATCCACAGACCTGTTTAGCAGCCTCTGTTTCACACTCTAATCTACTCATCCTTTTGAGACACTCAACTCTGAACAGGGAATCACAAGCATCATTCTTCTCCAGCTGACTTCCAATACCCTAAGTATAAATAATATTTTCTTGATATCCCTGTATCTAAAGCATTTAGCACCCTAAACAAATAATGCTTGGTAAACATTTGTTGAAGGAAGAGAGGAGGGAAAGGTGGAAGGAAAGAGAGAAAGAAGGGCAGAAAGGACAAAAGAGAAAGTATGGGGAAGAATGGGTCCAAAAGTTATTTACTGAAACCTATAATGACTATAGCAATTAGAAACAAGTAGGAACCTGCTTTTACTTATTTTTAATTTTCTTATCTTTAATTGAAGTATAGTTTACAGACAATATTATATGAGTTTTAGGCATACAACATAGTGATTTGATATTTATATAGAAATGTCACCATGATAAGTGGGGTCATCATCTGTCATCACCAGTTACTATAATATCATTTATTCTATTTCCTGTTCTGTACTGTTCATCTTCCTGACTTACTTATTTTAAAGCTTATTTATTTATTTTGAGAGAGAGAGAGAGAGAGAGAGAGAGAGAGAGAGAGAGAGAGATGGGGAGGGGCAGAGAGACAGGGAGAAAGAGAATCCCAAGCTGGTTCCGCACTGTCAGTGTGGATCCCAACTTCGGGTTCAGTATCATGAACCATGAGATCATGACCTAAGCCGGAATCAAGAGCCAGATGCTTAACTGACTGAGCCACTCAGGTGTCCCCTGACTTATTTGTTTTATAACTAGCAGTTTGTACCTCTTCATCCCCTTCACCTATTTCGCCCATCCCCTCACCACTCCCCCGGCAATCACGTTTGTGCTCTTATTTATTTAGGACTCTGCTTTTAAAGTGTTTTCTAATAATGATAACAATAGGCCTTGAATGGCAAAGAAATAACTGATAATGGTGTCTGTCTTCTTGCCAAGCTCTGTGATTAAAAAAAATACTAAGGGAAATGGCATAATCAGCAATTAAGTAAATCCACCAGCCTTTATATAAAGCCTATCACTATACAATAATATAAGTATAGTGTAGTATAGAAGTATACTTCTATAGAAGTATAGAAGGAATAGAATGAGTACAAGGGCCGGTCTCCAAGAAATAGCAGACAGATGTCTCAGATAACCACAGAAATCACTCCCTGTAGCACTGATAAGGAAGAACAAAGCACAGACGTCATGATTCAAAGATTCTTCAATGACACTGAATCATTCTTTTCCACAATCACTGTCAACTGATCAGGATTAGCCTCACGGCTTTCTTCCTTAGAATGTAAGCCCCAGGAAATCCAGGGAGCTTGTTTCTAACCTTGCATGACTTTTACTCCCCTCAGTTAAATACTCTCCACAGTTCTTTTCTACAATAGTTGCTTTAATCAGAGGAACTATACTGTCTGCTCCTGTTGGAACAGTATTTTGCATTTAACAACTTGACCATCCACAGGGTCTCCTGAATGAATATCTACCTGAGTGCGTATTTCCAATAGGCAAGTGGCGTCCCTTTGATTTGTTGACCCAAGTCTGGCAATCACCCTATCATCACTTAAGTGCAAATCGTTGATTGGAGGAGTCCTGGGGAAGAGTGGGATTGGCCCTTGTAAAATCATTGCTGCCTCTCAGAAAAGCAAATAAACCTTATGCCAGACTCTGTCACATCACCTCACATGAATTGGCAGGGTCATTAAATTTGCTTTCACCACAGTGTAAATAATTCAGAATAGAGAGATTAATTGGCTGATTTTTTAAAGAAAGAGAAACCGTGGATTTACAGTCATTGCTTGTTAATTTAAGGTGTCATAGCAACCCAGGATATCCAAAACACTGGACTTTTCCTTTTGCTTTGCCCAAACCATAGCAATTAGTAAAAAAGAGGGGATAGAAATTCTGCAGGCACAGCCAGCAGTGAGTTAGAAGACCACTAGAGAGAGTCTTGAAGAGGGTTTCATAAGTGTATTCCATATTAGGGGTGGGGACCTTAAAATCCGAGGCCTCTAAGGAGGCCACTGAACAATAGACAGTGCCTACTGAGGCCAGTTTCCAAGAGATTTAGCAGACTTTAAATTCCTGAGGACAAGATTTGGTTTTCATTTACCTTTGTTTTTCTCTACCCTCTCCCCACCCAGAGTAGCTTCCCCCTAAATGTTTGCTGGTTACATGCCTCACTGTCAGGGCCTTACGAGGATAGTTTATACCTGATAACCCTTACTCTTGACCACTAACTTACACCATAGTCCCTTGTGAAATTGCCTTCAATTAAAATTGTCCTGAAAACCGACAATCTCTTTACAACTAAATTTATTAGCTACTATTTTATTTAATAACTAAATTCAGTGGTTTGAATTGAGTCTTCGTCCTTTTTGTCCCCATTTTAGTGTTTAGCATTTGACCACCATGATTTCTTAAATCTTTCTCCTCCATTGACTTCCAATGCATTGCCTTATCTGAGGTCCTCTCTCCTACTTTCTCTTGGTTCCTCTTTCCTCTTGTGCCCTTGCAACTGTAACTTCTACAAACTTCTCTCCTTTATCTTCTCTTTACATTGTCTCAGAGATAGGGGCCTTAAATCTTCATCCATGTGTCTATTTCTTAGGAATGATTCATAGAAGGCAAGTTACTGGGTCCAAGAGTATGTCTATTTTAAAATCTTTCGATTCATGTCACAAATCGCTTTCTAGGAAGGTTATAACAGTTTACATTCCCACTTGCAGTACATTAGAATGCCTACCTTGCTGTATCCACATCACTGTAGAATGATAGCTTTAAAATATTTGGTAATTTCTTAGGTGAAATTAATAATACAATTCTTTTTTATACTGTAGCTAAGCATCTTAAAATGCTACATGCTTGGGGCGCCTGGGTGGCTCAGTTGGTTAAGTGTCCAACTCTTGATTTCAGCTCAGGTCATGATCTCACAAACCGTGAGATTGAGACCCACATCAGGCTGTGTGGTGAAAGTGTGGAGCCTGTTTGGAATACTCTCTCTCTCTCTCTCTCTCTCTTTCTCTCTCTCTCTCTCTCTCTCTCTGCCTGACCCCTGCTGGTGGCCTCTCTGTCTCTCTCAGAATAAAAAAAAAAAAAAAAAAAAGCTACATGCTCTAGGCCCTTTTTATGCTGGGGATCTCTGTGTAGATGTGAAAAGAGAGAAAGTGTCAGGGGACCAAGAGGTCAGGGGGCCAAAAAAGGACAATTATGAGATTTGGTTTAGTTCACCAAATAGTTTTATACCACTAGGAACTATGAGCCTCTTTTATGATCCATACAGACCTATGAATCCTGAAATTAGGTGCAGAAGTGGGGGTGTCAGTGTTCCTCCCACCTTCTGTAGTGGCTTCTGGCATATTCTGGTCCAGAGAGAGTTTAGGAAGGCATTACTCATTATGTCCTCACTAATAACACGGTGGGGAGAAATTCTGCCCAGGTTTTGGCAGGTCTTCCCTGTATTTAATACACAGGGCTACTGTCATTACTGGTGATTGTATATAACTTCATAAAAGCTGGGACTAGGCATACCAAACCTACAAAGAATCCTTAAAGCCTTTCAATTGACTTCAGAAATATCACTAGCACATATATTTTTATGAAAGATACAATCTTCTTGCAGAAGAATTTACAAAGATAAATAAGACCCATACTCTGCTTTCAAGTAGCCCATGTAACCAAGCAAAGAGGTAAAACAGACGTTAAAGTGAACGTTAAAGCACATGCATGCCAATAAACCGGGTGCCATTAGGTTAAGTACAAATGAAAACCATGAATGAAAAATGGGGGAACTGTCAGGAAGAAACATTTATAATCTGATGGAAATGGGCAAAGTTTCACAAATAACATGGCATTTGCTATAAACGTAAAAGGCCGGACAAGATTTTCACAAGTAGAATGAAGGTTTGATTTCGGGGGAGGAAGCAGCATTTCAAATGGAAGAAATTGCGCACGGGCAGAGGTTATGGATGGAGGACAGCAGTTTCTCCAAGACTGGCAGGTTCATGTTCAAATTGTGGGTAAGTGTCAAGAGGATGAGACTGTATTGCATTCAGTAGCCATTGGGAGCCATTGAGAGGCTCTGAATACGGAAAAGATTTGGTACTGAGTTTTATGGAGAAGTGGTATTGTGACAGCAGCGTGAAGTCTAGATTAGAATAAAGAATGGGACTATGATGCCCAATTAGAAGGCTATTATTCCATTAGTCCAAGAAGAAAGTAAAGTACACTTGAATCAGGGAGGCAGGAATGAGAAGAAAAATGAGGAAGGAGATACAGAAAAGCCTGGTGGAAACAAAAGCTAATGACTTAGCACCTAATTAAATTTGAGACAAGGGGACAGATTTCAAATCCAGGTGCCCAGGAGACTATTAAAATTATGGCATTATTAATAGATAATGAATGGAGAAGAAGGAAATAATGTAGGGAGAGAAATGAGTTTGAATTTGAACATACTGCTTTTAATCTATTAGTTTTTATTCATTTACTTGCTAAGTAGGCAATTGGAAATGAAGGTTTGGGAATTAGGAGAGAAAAAAATAATTAGGAATATTTAGGACCAATTAGCATGATTAATCTTGAGAGGAGCACATGACCCAAGATGGGTGGATCAGATTCCTTTCTTAGGAACAAAAGAAAGTGGGGAATAGCCTGTCTGCTCTGCTGACAGCCAGGCGCTCTGCAGCGTTAGCTAGCTAGTCAAGAGGGAGGAATGGGGATGAATGAG
This sequence comes from Prionailurus bengalensis, assembly GCF_016509475.1. NCBI lineage: Eukaryota > Metazoa > Chordata > Mammalia > Carnivora > Felidae > Prionailurus > Prionailurus bengalensis. The sequence continues at coordinate 54,536,835 of NC_057359.1, read as the reverse complement.
GGAGAGTCTTGGTGGCACTCGAGGCCCTAAGAAATGACTGCATTCCTTTCCGTGGTTACTTGAGCCTTATAATAAATGTATCCCTTTGCCTAAACTAGTTTGAAGAGAATCGCTATAATTTGCAACCAAAGGAATCCTGACTATTAACATTATTAAAAAGGCAGACCTAGTCTTCAGATATTTCATTTCAATTTTAAATGTACTATAGGATTTATTCTCTCATTCATTTGACATTTATTAAGTGTCTGCTCTGCTCTGGGCATTGTGATAGTCTCTGAAGATAAATTGGATATTGAATTGGAGAGAGGACTGAATGCAGCAGGAAGGTTTTGTAGTAAGTCTGGTCCTGTAGTAAAGACAAACCCCAATTTATGAATGGGCAGAAGTCCAAATACCCTCTCGTAAATTGGCTGTTTGACAGTTGGAAGAGATAACTCCACAGAAACCTCATTGTGAATGGTGGTGATGTGCCTGAGAGAGCTTGGGAGAAAGCCCATTGCATATTTAATGCAACACAATTAGACATTCAGAACCATAGTGTGGCCACGTGTAGCATGTTTTCCTAAAAGGCTCATCTCAGGACAGCTTCTCAGGGCGGCACCTCAGAACATCAGGTGTAGGTCAGGCTTGTGTGGATTCTCCTGGGTTGGAAGAAGCCCTTGTTCCCACCTCTTGGAATGACTGTGGCAGCTGTAGCGTGTGGAATGGGATTTTCAAAATTCTTAATGTGTGAAGAAGGACAGGGGCATCTTGTCCTGAGGAAGGTGGCAGAGACCTTCCCGGGCATCGCAGCTCTGGTGGGGATCTCTCAGCCTCGCGGTCGTGTTCCCAAGTTACAATTCTGTACAGGATATTTGCAAGTTGGGCATGTCAGAGGGAGGTACATGCACCAAACAGGCGAATTTAAATTTCTACTGTCTGTGCAATGGGGACAAACTCATGATAATGTAATTGCAAGGTTTTATATTCTGAAACGTAAATGGCAAAGAGATAAAGATTACACATGCTCACTCAGATATTTATTTTATGCATGCATTCATCTACACATTTAACAAATCTTTATTAAGTACCTCCCATACCTTTCATGTGCTCAGCAGAATGGCATGCACTGGGATATGGAAATAAGTAAATGCAGGAACTCGTAGTCTAACAATAGGACAAAATAATTAGTCAAAAAAACAATGAACGTAGCATTATTGGAGCACAGAAGCCCTTAACAGAGTTGCGATTCCTCCAAGATGCCCTTTTTTTCTCCATAGCGCCTATTACCCCCAGGCATAAAGTATATACTTATGTCTTGTTTATTTATCTTTCGTCACTTGAATATAAGTCCTGGGGGGGCACAGGGAAAAAATGAATTCAGGCCTTCCCAGACACTTACAGGAAAAAGTAGGAAGAATGAGTGCTGTTTACTAGTCTGTCAAGGAGAAGAACATGGGAAAGGCAGGGATGAAAAAAGAATATCTCAAGAAGTTTGACTCACAGAATCCTTGTGGACTGTGATAAAATAATAATAATAAAAGCAAATAATAACAGCAAATATTACTATAGGGCATTGATGTGCAAGGCACCGCTGTAAGCATTTTGGATGCATCGATGCACGCAACCTTCAGAAGCCTGTGGATTGGTGCTATTTTGGTTCCCGGTTACAGGGGAGGACACTGAGGCACAGAGAGACTCTAAACAACTTGTCAAAGACCACCTGACTGGCAGGGACAGGAGCTAGGATGTGAACTCAGGTCTGGTGGGAGAAGGCAGAATAGGTCAGAGAGTGGCCAGATGAAAAAGGCTTTGAATATCATGCTAAGAAACCTTGTTTTGCTCGGAGACAGTGGAGGACCTCTGAGCAGATTTCTGCAGGGGATCTACCTGATCAGATCTGGGTGTGAGAAAGAGCACCCTGGTTAGAGTACAGGATAGACTTGAGGGAGAAGAGGGCTGCAAGAGGGAAAGTAGAGAAGAGACAATGGCAGCAGTTCACGGAAGTAATGAGGACTGAATTAGAATGCTGGCAAGGGGGAAGAAAGCAAAGAGGAGTCAAAATGATTGAGGAGATATACGCCTCGAGGAGGATGATCCATTTTGCCAATTCACCCTCCTGGTAGCAAAGTTTGACGCTATCCATTTCTCTGCCACCTTGCCCACATATAATTTTAAATTATTCTATAATTTTAAATTATTTCAAGTTCAACAGGCAAATAATGTTGCTCCTATTTTCATTTCTTTGCTTGTTGAAGATGCCATTTTTTTCACGTATGAAGACCATTTGTATCTCTGTATGTAAATTGTTCTTTGCCTACTTTTTCTAGCATAGTGTATTTTCTTCTTAATCCCTAAATTTTTTGTATTCTTTTATTCGAATCTCCACACTACTCAGGTAGAGGTATTCTGCCCCCTTTTCTGGTCTCTGAGACCTGTGAGGACAATGAATCTGATCAGCACTGAATCTGATTAGAACTCCTCCTAATCCCCTACCCTTCTTAACCCCGGTATGAGGTTGGTGTGCCCATAAGATAACTTCTGCAGTTACCACATTTGATTAAATACTTGTGAAATCTGATTCTGGTTTGAACAGCACCTGAGTAGTTTGATTTGGAGACGAGTTAAATCCTATTTAGCTACCAGATTTCTAACATAAAATTAAGCAAATAAAGAGACTCTTTGAAACATTTTGCTTGAAACGTTCTTGCTTTGATTTAAAAGGAATCTTAACATCAGTGTGGATTATTAAAAACAACAACAACAACAACAACAACAACAACAACAACAAATAACTTTTTTAAAAAGCAGATGGAAGGCAAAACCTGGGAACTTTTTGGCTCAAATACTTTCAGCCCTGGAACAGTCAACATTCTTCACTGTGAGCGTCCTCCAAGGATTAGCCTATTTCTGTTCTCCCCATTCCACACATAAATATTAACTACCCTTAAATACGACCCATTTACTACTATCATTAATGAAAAAATTTAAATGCCAAGATAGTGTGAGACAAACTTGGATCTAAATAATTGTTACATTGTGCTATTTGTTCTCTACAGCTTGGTTCTCTAGCCGTTCTTGACAGAGGGGAAAGCGAGCGTGCTTGCCTTGTATGATAATTACAAAATGCCAGAAGGAGACTCTTGCATTTTTCAAGAGGTTTTAATGACTCCCAGGAAACTGGGGTGTAGTAGTATGGATCTTGTTGAGAGGATATAAACTTAGAGTTACAGAAAAATGATTGTCTGGTTAGAATGTGGAGAAGGGATAGATACTAAAAATTCCATCTGAGTTGTTTGGACAGTCAATGGGAAATTGAACTTTATAGAATGTATTTTTTCATGTTTTCAGCCTGACAGAATGGTAACTAAAAGGGTGGAGGAGAAATGGTAGTGCAGAATTATATTATTGAATATAATCGAAACATATTGAAATAATATTTATAAAGACCACTGACTTCATCTTTCTTTCTCTGAGGAAAAAAAAAGCCCTAAAGGTATATGACATCAACTGGAATAAACTTAGCACTGAAGATAATAAGAATATAACAGAAAAATATAATCTGCAATTATTTAAATTATTCCAAGAATGTTAAAAAATTTGTCACCTGTGTCATTGATGCATAACAATGATGTGTGTAATATGAAACCTATGTATTTCTTAAAACATAAATTCTCTGATATAAAAGTAATAAAAATACTATGTAAACTTTGGGAAAGATATAAATATACAAAGACTGAGTGGTGCCTGGGTGGCTCAGTCAGTTAAATGGCTGACTTTTGATTGTGGCTCAGGTCATGATCTCATAGTTCATAGGATCAAGCCCTGAGGAACCTGCTTGGGATTCTCTCTCTCCCTCTCTCTCTCTCCCCCTCTCCACTCTCTCTCAAAATAAATAAATATACATTAAAAAAGACCAAAATAAGAGCTTAAATTCAGAAAATTGTTATGCATTTCCCAATGGTTTTCTTTTTAACTACTGTTGACTATAAAAACAATAAGAATATGGAGCTAGAATGTAGTATGCTGGGCTAAATAAGTCAGTCAGAGAAAGACAAATACCATATGATTTCATCCATGTGTGGAATTTAAGAAACAAAACAGATGAACATATAGGAGGGATGGGGGAAGAGAAGAAAGGAAAACAAACTATAAGAGACTGTTAACTATAGAGAATAAACTGAGGGTTGATAGAGGGGAGGTGGATGAAAGATGGGCTAGATGGGTGATGGGTATTAAGAAGGGCACTTGTGGGGCACCTGGGTGGCTCAGTTGGTTAAGCGTCTGACTCTTAATTTCAACTCAGGTCATAATCTCACGGTTCGTGGGTTCAAGACCCACATAGGGCTCTGTGCTGGCAGCATGGAGCCTGCTCAGAATTCTCTCCCTCTCTCTCTGCACCTCCCCACTCACGCTCTCTCTCAAAATAAATAAACATTAAAAAAAAGGAGGGCACTTGTCGTGATGAGCACTGGGTGTTGTATGTAAGTGATGAATCACTGAATCTACTCCTGAAACCAATATGCACTATTAACTAATTAAAATAAAATAAAATAAAATAAAATAAAATAAAATAAATAAAACTATTCACCAATGCCAAGTAATATAAAGCAGGAAAAAAAAAAGAATTCCTCATAGAGCATGTGTAAGATATCAACATGTAATATAGTCTAAATATCATCATTACTTTCATCCACTTCATGAAATGCTACATTTTTTTCAAGGTTTGGAAATTTCCCTTTGCATTCTTTCTGAATAACATTCAAACTAACAAAGTTGACTCAGTAATTAGGGATGCTTGTACAAAGCAGGGGAAGATGTTAAGAGAGTAGCCTGACTTTGTACATCATTAGTTCATATCAAAATTCTTCATTTTACGACAACTTTCGAATTATTTGGGATGATATTGCAGAGTTTTAAGGAACTGAATTTTCACAAAACATGACGCTCATTGAAAAAAATTAACGTTATGTGAATATAAGTGTTCATGACTTACATTTTTGTTGAATATATAGTATTATTTTTCTATTTAATGTTTTCGAAATCAAATTCTGTTTTCTCTGATATCAACAGGGTAACTATTGCAAGAAAGAAAACAAAGTTTCTCTTTTTTGTCTTTTGAATTTATGGAGTATATTTTTGCTTATCATTCTATATTTGACATTTTTGTTTCATAGCTGTAGGTAGGTTTCTTACATTTGTCAACATTTATAAGTTAATCTGACACATAGGAGCACATTTCACTTAAAAAGGAGGGAACAACCTAGATAATTTCATTTATTACTATCACTCCTATATTTCATCTTATTTCTGTTATTTCATATAATATTTTCTGATTCCGTATATTCTTGTTTTACCATGTTTTGTCACATTTGCTTTAAACTTTTGTTTCTGATAACTATATTCTGTCAATGTTCCATGCAGAAAGGAAGTTGTCATTTGATACAAAATAGTTAGAATTTCTAGAGACGCAGACTCTAACCTGGGACTCCAGGAATGAATCTCTCAACTTTGAAGAACTGACCTATCAAAAGAGCTGCTATCTTTGAAATAACCTTAGAAATACTGAGTTTAAGAATATGGTGCATAAGTTGATATCCAACATGTAGGAAGCTGGATTCTGCAATTAACTGCTACCCCTGCTGCTGCCATGGCTACATTGCCTGGGAAGCTGGAGACATTCTAGACCATGTTGTGGTGGCAAAGCCTTATGCCTCCGCAGCCCTGTTTGCCAGGAGCTAAAATAGAAAAAGAGGCCAGGGATAATCTTGGTTTCACTTCCGCTTTCCAAAGGTTCTGTACTTTTACTTGACTGGTGAGAGCTAATTTTCACCCCAAACCCTAGCTATTGAAAAAGCCTGGTCCCAAATGCATCGCTTTGGTCCCCAGACTGTGTATAGGAAGGTCCCCTAGGAGGAGAGCGGGACAGAAATGGAGGTGGCCAATCCACAGTATCTGTTCCGAGATGGTTATGTTTTATTTCTAATCTTCTTTGAATTATTTGAAACTTCTCTGAGTTTTTTAAAAGTTTTGTTTTACAAAATCAGTCTTTAACTTGATAATTCTGAGAGGCAAGCGGTAATTCTCAGGTTTTGTTTATACATAAGTTGTTTTTGAACCTAACCTTTATATTTTGTACATACATAAGAAACTATGTAATATTACATATATAAAAAGTACATAAAATTATTAATATTTCAAAACAGTTTTCTTGATATTTGCTTATAAGTTAATGGCCTATTGTCAGAGCCATCCTCCTTTGTTCCACTGATATTTTGAATTTTTTCCCTAGGTGTTTCAGTGGAAAGTGTTGAAAAAATGTATCTGAGACATTCTGTGAGTATCCAAAATTGTAATTTATTGACTTAACGAAGTGTAATGTACTATAACAACACATTCTTTCATCAGCGTTATCATTTTACATCTTAATGCTATTTCTTAGTTTAAAATATTTTTTAATTTCTTGTAATTTAAGTATAGTTGGCATACAATATTACATTAGGTATACAACATAGTGATCAGAGAGTTCTATACATTGTACAGCACTCACCATGATAAGTGTAGTTACCATCTGTCACCATACAATGTTATTAAAATATCATTGACTGTATTCCCTATGCTGTACTTTTCATCCTTTAGGAGGTTTTTATTTTCTTTTTGCAGGCTTTTATTATAAGTTTTTAAAATGTGGTCAATTTCCCCAAAGTAGCTTAAAGCAGAGTGATGTAGCTAGCCTTCATGGATTTTTCCCAAAATTATCGTGATCTGGAATCATCCCTTACAATCTCTTTTATGTCAGTGAATATGCTTCATAAACATTCTAATTGTCTGATATTTAAATCAACCCACTAAATGTTAATTGTGTACTTAATATATTTCAGGATTATAATAATAATAGATCATGAACCTTTGAGAATGAATGCCTCATCTCATTCCCATGTGGGTATGGTCTAGCATAAATATAAATCAATAAACACTCTGACAAAAGTATAAATGGGATATCATAAAGAGTGTCATTAATTCTTCCTGGGGGTTAAAAATCAGGGCAGATTTCACAGAGGAGGTAACAGTTTACCAAATCTCTCAATTTTCTATTTTAAAAAATGACAAAGCAAAACAGAGGACAGCCAGTAGAACTGTTGCTTTAATTTAAATAAAAAATCAGAACAAATGTGAAGCATTTTACACTTGTGATTTTTGTTTATGTTAAGACCTGTAGAAAAATAAAGGTGATGATGATAATGATTTTAATAGATGTTACTTGTTGCAGCTGGCTGGGTACCTATTCCCTGCCCGTGCTAACACCTTAATTTTCCTTCTGGTATCTACCCCTTTTCTGATTAGTAGCAACTGTGTGGCTTCAGAGCTTGGCCCCAGCTTAGATGTGAGCTCTAGTCTATTTCAATTAACAAAATTCCCTTTCTTAGCCAGTGATTGGTTTAAGGATCCAAATCTGTGACAAACTGAGTAGGAGTTCCTTGACCAGAGATAGGCTCGGGAAAGGGCACACGACTAAATTTGGGCCAATGAAATGTAAGGGGAATTTTGAAAAGGGGATTCTGGGAAACTTTTCCTTACTCTGAAGGGAAAACCTTAAGCAAGTTCTTTCTTGTTGGCCATTGGCAGATACATTGGGGATACTGTAGCCGTCTGATTACGAGCCTGAAGATGAAGGTAATACACAGAGATGTTTACTACTTCCTCTTCCTCTTCAAGAATCACAGAGCAGTGGAGTTGAAGCCACTGAATTAAGTAAATCCTAAAACCAGCACGACCTATGGACTTACAGGTATGAGGGTCTATAAATGTTCCTGTTGTTTAAGCCAGTTTCATTTGACTTTTCCAATGCTTGCTATGGAAGGCCTTCCAATTAATTGAATAACTAACAGCTGAGAATAAAAAGAGCTAGCCTAAGACTTCAGATAAAATGCGACGGTATTTTTAAATAACATAAGTAAAAATAATAAAAGTGGACAAGGGTGAAACCAGAGAACACACAATATTAGAAAGCTAGCATAAATGAAAATAAAAAGTAGAAAATGAGAAAAGTTACAAATCAATTTGGCAAATAATTGCTAAAATTGGGGAGAAACGACCAACTAAGCTATTGAAAAACTATAAAATTTTTTTGTGTACTGGTCAGGCTCTTTCAGTAAAAGAAAGGAATGACAGCATGTTTTTACAATTGATGAAAATTAAATACAAGGGATGTTTCTGGCCAAAGGTACACAATAGAAATATCTGTGTAGTTTTAATTTTTTTATTAAAAAAATTTTTTTTAGTGTTTATTTATTTTTGAGAGAGAAGGAGACAGAGTGTGAGCAGGTGATGGGCAGAGAGAGAGGGAGACACAGAATCTGAAGCAGCCTCCAGGCTCTGAGCTGTCAGCACACAGCTTTACGCGGGGTCTCAAACCCATGGACCGTGAGATCATGACGTGAGTCGAAGTCCCACGCCTAACGGACCAAGCCACCCAGGCGCCCTATCTGTGCAGTTTTTAGAAAACAACTCATTCCTGGTGTTGGCCTTGGCACTTCTGATAAGACTAGTGTGATTGAGGACCTGGCAAGCACAGTTTTACGGACCGTTGAGAGCAAAACAAGTTTGGATTTTGGTGGGAGTGACCCTACATATATCTCTTCCTGTTGTATCTTAAAATTTTTTTTTTAATTTTTGTTGTGTGATGCTTTATTTCTTTGAGGGAGAGAGAGAGAGCGTGCATGTGATCGTGCGTGAGGGAGGGGCAGAGAGAGAGAGAGAGAGAGAGAGAGAGAGAGAGAACGAGAATCCTCCATGCTGCCAGTGCAGAGCCCGGAGGGGGTGGGGGGCTGGGGGGCGGGGCTTGATCCTGCCATCTGTGAGATCATGACCTTGGACGGAATCAAGAGTTGGACTCTTAACTGACTGAGCCCCCCACCAGGCCCCCCTGTTATATTTCTCTGTAGATGTTTTTACATGTGTGCTGCCTGTATCTCTCTCTGTGCATATCTATCTTTGCATGTCAGTCTTCCTACATGCCTGTGTGTATGCCTCCGAGTCTCCCCTTCTGTTTCTCTCTGAAACTATTTCTTCTATGTCTCTGTATCTCTGTATGTATTCATTCTTTGGGTCTCCACATTTCTGTGTAGCTTTTGCTCTGTGTTTATTTGCACGTCTGTGTGAATTTCTCTTGATGTGTATTTCTGTCTTTTGTATCTCTCTTCCTGACACTGTTAATTGAGAGCAGAAAAAAAAAAAACTCTGCATGTAAAAACATACAACGTGTAAAAGCCACATCCAAATTCCAGGGACTTGAAGTGATGATCCTTAAGGAAGCTTGGTGTGCCAGTAGGAGTCCTTTCTCTCCACCCACCACCTCTGCAATGCTGCAGGACAGTAAAATCATTAGACAAGGGAAGAAACTGCGTCTTGGAGTGGCTTACGATGGGTGTTGTCACAGTATCAGAGACACCTATTCAGCCCTTGTCTCAGGGCAGAACACTCCCAACACTGAGAGCAAATTTGTTATTCGTTTTGATGATCCTAATCATAAAACAATCCTACTTGCATGTAAGTATCATTACATAGTCCTGTTATTTGATGCCTCTCGTAACCACACAACCCTGTAGGAAATGGCCGTGGAGCACACCCACACTGCACATCCATCAAAGGACACCTGCAGCTCTCTTCGACTGCAAAGCACTTTTGCAGATACTCTGCCTTTTGGCGAGCAGCACTCTCTTCTGCCCTATTTCACCCTTGCTTCCGAAGATACTGTGTGCCTTTTCTTTCATGAATTTCTGACTTTTAACCTGTCACGTCTGGATCTTGTGTGGTTCTTCTTCCTCAGTTTCTCACAGGAGTGCTCTCTGCTCGGTCCTTCCTTAATCTGCTTCTCCAGATTAGATCTTTATGACTCCCCTACCACTGTTTTTTATTTTCAGTCTATGTAGGTTCCAACACTGACACCCTGTCTCCATTTCTTTATGAATTGTCCGCATATAGCATTCTCTGATAAAATACAGGTCCAACATTTCCAAAGATAGTTTTAAGATATATTAGCCCACAATATGATTAATGAGTCACATGATAAGGGATGACCATGATCTCTGGAATGATCGCTGAAAGAAAAGGATTGTGTGCTAGAGCCCAAGTTCCAATCTTTGCTCTGGTTTTATGGCCTCAGAGGAGGTCACTTCTCAAGGCTGCTATTATCCATGTGGAAAATGAGGAATTAGACCTTATGATTGTTAAGATATGGTTGTACTCTAAAACTTTCCAGTCGTCATAGACACAGATTTTTACTGAAATAGAAACATGTATTACCATTCAATTTATGACACTTAAGGCATTTAAAATCACAATCCCCATGCTCATGTCCCCAATCAATTCAACATTAGTTTACTTTCTCAAAATAAATTTGCATTTATATTTTGCACATGATTTCTAATTTGGTTTCGTTTGTGTTTTCTAATTTAGCCTTTTGTAAAACTTTTACCGAAAAATAATCCAATTGACTAGAACTCATTTCACTGCTAAGAGGCAGAATATGTCCTTAATTTCATCTCTCATTATAAATTCCAACAACTTAGTTTATATTCATTCATTTACAGTACACTAGTTGCCTTTTTTCACACATGAGGAGTTTGAATCTAACAGACTTAGACTAGAGCAAATTTACTGATATAAAATGCAGTCTTTGGCTTTTAGATCACAAAAGAACAATGCTATTTAAGACAATAGGGCATCAAGTACATTAATGCCCTTTGGCTCTCAGACTAGTTACCCTGAAAATGAACTTGTAATCTTCTTGGAAGTGTAGAATGCTACATCTTCATGCTCTTAGAAGGTCTTTTCTAAGAAGTCAGTTCAGTCCAAGATCATAACCAAATTGGTAAACAAGTTGTAAAAGTCAGAAAGAATAAGGAGTATAAGACACTTGGCTAACTAAAGCATGGATATGGAGAGGAGTAGAATGGTGAATAAACTGTGGTAAGGTCATTTCGGTGGGCATATCCAAGAACATACCTTTGGATTTTGAGATAATTTTTTTAAAAGATTTTATTTTATTTTAGAGAGAATGAATGAATGTGAGTGGGGAAGGGGGAGTAGGGGGAGAGAGAGAGAGAATCTTAAGCAAGTTCTACCCTCAGCACAGGGCCGCACACGGGGATCATGACCTGAGCCCAAATCAAGAGTTAGATGCTTAACTGAGGTGCCTCCAATTTTGAGATAATTTCTAAAGGATTTTTGGCTTCAGGGATTTCTGCCCTACATGAAAAGGGTGCTGATACTATTAGTAGCTAAATCTTAAGCCATGATGCATGAGAAAGCTTCTGCTACAGCTCAAAGCATTCAACTAACTGAAGCTCATTAGCTGAAGCAAAGGAAAATAATAAAAGAGAAAACCTGTAAATGGAATCAAATCCCATAATTTGCATATTTCTGATTTCCGATGTCTTTGCTTTTATCTACTTTTATCTGTCAGGTAACAGTAACCTTGAATTAAAACATCATTGCAATTGTGTTTTTCTTTTATTCCTGGTATTTGTAACAGAATTTTTGCTTTATTTACTGGAAGGCGTTGCTGCTCTTTGGATGTAAATAGACTATTGTCATGTCTGCCTGTGCCTTTCATTATCATTTGAAGATGCTTTTTTATTTCACTTTAGAATATTTCCCCATACATTTTACTGAGTTAAATATGAGAGGGAAGAAAATAATGGTGGCAATATATCTGACAGATAGTTTTGTCCACTGTTTTATTCTAATCTTCATGTTTTAAGCATGTCTGCTGTGTATATAAAAATATAAATAGTTTTATTTTTGGAAATCATAACATTCAATCTGTGTGCTGCCTTTCAGCTTTGTAACTTTTTATCCAAACAAATAAGATGTATTTTATTTATTAATTTTTTTTAATGTTTATTTTTCACACACACACACACACACACACACACACACACACACACACACCATGAGTGGGGGGAGGGGCAGAGAGAGAGGGAGACAAAGAATCTAAAGCAGGCTCCAGGCTCTGAACTGTCAGTACAGAGCCCCATGTGAGGCTCAAATTCATGACCATGACTTGAGCGAAGTCAGAAGCTTAACAGACTGAGCTGCCCAGGCGCCCCATAAATAAGACATATTTTAAATTTCTGATATGATACCAAGAATTGTACGAAGCATAATTATATAAAAGGTGCTGGCACCAGGTTTTATTCAGTTCTTTCTCTTTTACTGATTGAAGCATGATTTAAAAAATTTAGAAACTTTGGGGCACCTGGGTGGCTCAGTCGGTAAAGTGTCCAACTTCGGCTCAGGTCATGATCTCACGTTTCATGGGTTTGAGCCCCACATTGGGCTCTGTGCTGACAGATCAGAGCCCGGAGCCTGCTTCGGATTCTGTGTCTCTCTCTCTCTGCCCCTCCCGTGCTCCCCTTCTCTCTCTCTCTCTCTCTCTCTCTCTCAAAAATGATAAATAAACATTTAAAAAATGTAAAAATTTAGAAACTTGAGGTGCCTGGATGGCTCAGTTGGTTGAGTGTCTAACTGGATTTCAGCTCAGGTCATGATCCCAGGGTTGTTAGTGTTGGGCTCTGCTCTGGGCATGGAACTTGCTTGGGGTTCTCTCTCTCTCTCTCTCTCTCTCTCTCTCTCTCTCTCCCTCCCTCCCTCCCTCCCTCCCTCCCTCCCTCTCCTTCCCCCTCTCCCTCTCCCCCTCCCCACCTGCCCCATCCCTTTCCCACTTGTGTGCATGCACTCTCTCTCTCAAAAAAAAAAAAAGAATTTAGAAACTAAATCATTAATGCTGTGGGTGTATGCTATTGATTATCTTAAAACTTCTCTATTGTTATTTCTTTATATAACTTGAATAGCTCATGATAACTGTGGATTCGATTATATGGGAAAGAGAAGTGCTATGTTTTGTGGTTTTATCTTTTCAGTCTTCCACCAACTTATTGTTCTAATTGGAACCATGAAAGCATTGCTGTGGGTTTTTATACTGTGTGTTTTTTGTAGTGAGTTTGTTACAACACTTAGATAATTTTAACCAGCTGCAGTTAATGCTCTCAGTGTTTTTTTTTTACCCACATCTTTGATAAATGGATCTGTCAGTACCCATTTTTATCAACAACATCCCTGTTCAAAAATTCTTTCTGAAAATCAGCCTTCAGTACCTGGAGGTATTTTCTGAAGAAAATTTTGGTGAAAGGGCATATTTCATAATTATCCAAAGACATCTGATAATTCTTTCTTTAGCTTCCATTTATAGAAATCAATATGGCTGCACAGGCAATTCTTGAAGTATGCCCTTCTCTCCCAGAATTGCTCATTTAATTCTGTTTTTTATTTATTTCCAAGTATTGTGATTTTTCTCCCTAGGAGTTTGTACATCTGTTTATTGTATATTTATAATTTTATGATATTCAGTCATGAGGGCTCCCACAAATATCTTGCTTCACCTTTTTTCCTAGACACTTAATAGGATTGTACTTCTCTGCCCTATTTTAATTTAGACATGGTCATGTAATTTGTTTTGGCCAGCATAAAGTGAGTGGAAATAACATATGGTATGTCTGTGTGAAAGTGATAAAGGCATGTGCAAATCACCTGATGGTTGATGGAATCTTTGTCAGCCCATATCCCTGAAGAACTAAAAAGGCAGACTCATTGCTTCCCCCAAATAATCTTCCCTGGACTTGTAGCATGAGCAAGAACTTAATGTTTCTATGTTCAGAATTGGGAGTTGTTGGTTTCCTTCAGCATAACTGGTCTATCTTGAGTGACAAGAACTATATGTTTGTGATCATTCTTCTTTGTTAATTGTTGATACAACCCAGTGAGTCCTACCTATCTGGGGATATTTTTTTCCCTCTGCCATCAAGAGGAAATACCCTCAACTATATGTATGATTATCGATCTTGTGCTAGTTAGAGTTCTCCATTAATACCTGGTATTAAAAGGTGAGATCTTTGATAGACGTTCTTCAGATCCATTCTCTTTTCTTTGGAAAAGTAAATAATGTTCTGAATTGCCTGCATTTTGGTGATGTGCAACGAGACATGTTTGGATAGATGTAGTGGGTATTCCCCTGAACTCTTCTTAAGGTTTTAGATAACTTTCACATTTATTTTGTTCTCTGCAATATAGATTCCACCCTTTAATGATTTCAACAGAGTTTTTAGCCCATGTCATGTAATATTCATTATGCCACAATATTTTAAAAATCTGCTGTCTTGTATCACATAAGGAACACAGTCACTTCAAGCAATTACTTACATTTAAAGTACTTAGTTAAGAAAACCCTTGAAAAAAATCCCTCAAGAATATGAGGGTCCAGGAAATTAAGCTAAGCGTAAAGAAAGAAGGTAGCAGGTTGGTGTTTCAAACTCATAAAGATGATCAGAAAAACACTGGAAAATGAATGGAGGTTGATCATCAGTTTTTCAGGGAAAGAACATGTCAACTGTTATTTATATCTTATTTATCTTCCAAAAAAACTCCCCATACACCATTTGATAGATGAGAAAACAGAGTTCAGAGATATTGAAACATATGATGGAGATCTCACATAGCAAGTAACCTGCAGAGTTTATAAATTAAACTCATCATTTCTATACCACTTTGTCTTCCGGGAAGAAGGAGGTTTCATCCTTGAGACCAAGGAAACTGGCCTCCAGGAAACTTAGTAATGCTTTTGTCTAGTTTATGTCCATATAATTCCTCTGTGTTTATTTCCTTATACTGTCAGGAAGGGGATAGAGCACACACATGGGACTGCGTAGAGCACACGTGGGGCACACACATCAGGGGACAGCATTTCCAGGCCTAAGTTTAAGCCCTGAGGTTTCTTTGCTGCTTCCATAGTTTCATTGGGTAATACATTCATGGTCTCTGCTCTCACTCAGCCTTTCCTACAGAGGCTCACCCAGAACCAGTCAATGACAATTTGGGATGCCTGGCTCCTTTTGTTGGCAAGTGACTTCTGACCAGGTGCCAATCAAGTTCTTCAGTTCTTTTTACTTCATAAAATATTTTAAGTGCCAAGGTTAATTCACGTGAATTGTTTTGATTATTTGGGGGGAAGTTCAATGAGGGGAAGGCAATATCTAAGTTGATAAAGGGCGTAAAAATATTACGCAGGGAGGTAGATAGAGCAAAGGAAGCTCTGAAGGTAAATATGTAGAGATTAGCAAAAGTTCCCTGAAGAAATTTAGTCTTCCAAAAGTTGTGAAATTACTGGATTGAAGCCAAAACCCAAAAGTAGAAGGGCAGCCAAAGGGCAGTTTATGTTAGGCGATCTGTTAATAAGCCACAATCTGAGCTATTTTGTCATAACAGCCTGAACAGACTAAGGCAGCTGGTGTTCTCGAATATTTCATTAATGTGCTTTTCCGTGGACCTCATTCATGATCTGATCATGGCACTTGTGGACCCTTTCGGTTATAAAGCACAGTCCTTCAGCTCTGAGCAATACCATTGTAAATGTCTTAAAATATTTTATTCTCGATATTGTCCCAGCATTTTATAATCCTAATACAGTATCAAGTTCTGTTTATTTTCTTCTCCTGTTTGCTTCTGACCTGTGTGTGTGTGTATGTATGTATGTATGTTTACATAATCAACTTTTTTCCTTTAGGGCTCTTAAGTTACGCTTTATTTTCATATATTTTGATGTAGACTTTAATAATTCAAAATATTTATTTTGTGCACATTTAATATGGAGAATATGACTAATTATCCCTAACCCCACGCCTATGAAAAAAATCTTAACTTCCTTTAATATAACATTGGTATGTGAATATGACAAAAATTCAAATCACATAGGAAGTTATAAAACAAAGATAAACTGCTCTATATTCCATCTCCCCTGCCCCCCTACAAAATCTCTGTTAAAGGTATCAACATGTCTATGGTAGTCTTCCGTAAGAGAGTGTGTGTGTGTGTGTGTGTATGTGTGTGTACATATATAATTGATAGATAATGTGACAAAATAACTAACCTTTAATGTTGATAATATGTTAGATTATCTGTATTATAAAAGGTGTCACATCAGAGAGATCACACTCGTACGCTGTTCTGTTCTTTACTTGTTTCGACTTAATATACCTGAGAGATTTTTCACCTTAACATAGAAAAATGTGCCTCATTAATTTTAAGCTTTCTAATATTCCATGTTATAGATAAACCATCATTTATTTGACCAGCTATTGGTTGAGAGCTATTTTCGGTTGATTTACCACATGTGAGGCTGCTACAAGCAAGATTGCACAGTGCTTAGCAGAATCTCATGCATATATCCTAGCAGGGGAACTCTCGGGTCAGAAGGTCTCAAAAGAGCAATTCTTCACTGAACTTAGTTGTGGGATCCCCTCAGAGAATGTGCACAAATATGTCCCCTGTAGAATTTATTACAGCCTCAGTTTCCTCACATGTACTATTTACAGATCCCAACAATGACCATTCCTTTTTTATTGTTTTGTTGAAAAACTGAACAGAAACAGTAACTGCCTCTCACAGAGTTGTTGTGAGGTGTGGAAAAATGTGTAAATGCCCATGTATGACCCATACTTTGTGAATAGTTACTTTTATTCTTCTAACTGTAATTATTAGCGAGGAGGAAAAAACTCATGACAGACCAATGAAAGAAAAACAACTTACCTGTGGGGATCTTTGATTCCAACACAAATATGGTAAAGGTTGAGGGGAGCTATAGTACTAAATCATGTTAGCATATTTGTAACCATTGCCTGAACTACTTTCAAAATGAATTGGCTTAATTTACGTTAAAAGACACTTGCATAACTTAAAAATGAAGGAAAATAAAAAAATTAATATTTAACAAATCATGAAATAGTTACTGCTGTTGGTCCTTATATTTAACCATGAAGACCCATATTTCCATATAATATGTAGGAGCCTGGAAACTGTCCTTTGTTTGAGAAAGGCTTGCTGTTTTCAACTCCTCATCCTCAAACTAGTCTTCCACCCACCCCTCCACCTCCATGGAAGGCAAGCTCCTTTGTGCATCCACAATATTCCTTGTTTTCCTGTCTAAGCTGCTTCTCTGCATCCAGCATTTCTTGTGAGACCACACTGAAAACAAATAAATGAGCTCTCTTCAAACATCAAAAGGAGACCAAAAGGGAGGAAGAATGAAATTGGGGCCAAAAGGTTAAGAGAGGGAAGATGTAGTTGCTCTTTTTCTGGGCTAGTACATGGTGCTTTCTGTTTGAGTGAGCAATTAGAGACCTCTGGGGAGCCAGGTTTCTGTATTTCTGCCCCAAACCTTGGTAATTTGGTCTTTGGTGTAGTTGTCCTTGAATTTTATATATATATATATTTTTCCCCTGACGCTCTGGGTCAAAATGTCTCCGGTAAAAGCGTCCCATTCTCTGTAATAAATTCCCAATTTCAAACTGCTGCTGTGACAGCGCTAAAGTGTTCCTTACACACATGCCCCAATCCTACAATCTCAGAGCCAATAGAAAGTGAACATGAGAAATCATAGGTAAACAGAATACAGACTCTGTGGTTCATCTATATACACAGGGGTGCACAAATATTAATAAATGTCTTCCCATTTCTGTTTGCATGGTTATGATCTACTTTTCCAGCATTTCTTTTTAAAAATTTTTTAAAATGTTTATTTTTTTTTTTTTTGAGAGAGACAGAGACAGAGCATGAGTAGGGGAGAGGCAGAGAGAGAGGGAGACACAGACTCCAAAGCAGGCTCCAGGCTCCAAGCTGTCAGCACAGAGCCTGACATGGGGCTTGAACCCACAAACCAAGAAATCATGACCTGAGCCAAAGTCAGATGATTAACCAATTGAGCCACCCAGGCACCCCTACTTTTCCAACATTTCTAACTTCTTCTTCAGTCTGTACTCTTCTATCTCCATTGTAAACAGAAGTGTGTGCATCCAGCTGAAAGACATGTACACAAATACATATGTGTATATACACACATGTATGTATATCTGTGCGTGTGTCTTTCACTAGACCTATATAATGATTTTAGTTTTAGAGTAACTACAAAAGTGCAGCTACAAGATTCAGGTAATGATGCCCTTATTCTAAGGGCATGAGAAGATGCTCAAGAAATACTAGTTACATTTAAATACGTTACTGGTGGGGCACCTGGGTGGCTCAGTCAGTTAAGTGTCTGACTCTTGGTCTCAGCTCAGGTCTTGACCTGAGGGTCATGAGGTCAAGCCCTGCGTTGGGCTCTGTGCTACTTGTGAAGCCCATTAAAAAAATAAATACAATACTGGCTTTTTGGTTTGTCACATAATTGTCTAGGGTAAATGGAGTAATCACATGAATAAAAGAATGTGTTTTTCAGCAAGATAAAATAAATTAACATTGAAGAAACAAAAACAATAGGCCTTACTTTCTCTTTGGCAGTCATTTAGAAAAATATACTAAAGATAACTGAAGAACACAGATGGCATTTAACAAATTCTGTGCCTTGTAAAATGAAAGACATTGAGGTGGTAATTTAAGGAAACAAAGAGCCCTACGTGGGGCTTCATCCCATGACCCTGGGGTCATAGCTCGAGCTGAAATCAAGAGTCAGACACTCAACTGACTGAGCCACCTGGATGTCCCTAAAAGATGGCATTTCAAAGCTTGTACAATTTGCTCATTAATTGGTTCCTGGCTATAAAATCAAACCTTTTTTCCATGGGTATTTGTAGAATATTTTGGACTAAATCCTAACTGTTTCTTCATAGAGAATAGTTTAGACTTCAATTTGCCAAAAATAAACTACAATAGGTTTTTAAAGGATTTACTAATAAATCTATGGGCTAATCACTTAGGAGACATGAATAATTTCTATGTAAAATTTAGATAGACTCTGTACTGAACACATCATTGTGTGACTCCATATATAGAATTAATAGAAATGAGTGCATTGGCAAAGATGCATGACAGTCCATTATTGATTGGGATAATGATCCACATAAAGTTATTTTCAGCATTATTAATATAAGCTTAAAATGAAAACACTATAGCTAGCAGTTAGGAAGCTTGGGAAGTTTATGTAGAGTAGAGGATGGATGGCCAGGGAAGACTGGTGGGAAAAATGAGCATGCTGCCTTTGTGCTGTGATGAGAGGCATGAGCCAGCACATGTGATTCAACACGTACAATGTTGTTGGGAAAAGCATGATAGCATTCTTGACAGTATGCTGGAAATAGGAGAAGCAATAAGGGTATTGCTTACTATGATAGGCAGAGCAATGGCCCCCAAAGATGTCCACCTCCCAACTCCAGGACTCTGTGAATGTATTTACCTTACACGATAAATGTGACTTTTTAAATGTGGTAATGTGAGGGATTTTGAGGTGGAAAGATTACTCTGGATTGTTCAGGTGAGCCCAGCATAATCACAAGGGTTCTTATGGAAGGAGGCAGGAGGGTCAGAGTTAGCAAAAGCTGTGATGATGGAAGCAGACTTTGGAGTGAGATGAGGAAAGGACCATGAGCCAAGAATTGTGGGAAGCCTCTCAATGCTGGAAAAGGCAAGAAAACATTCTCCCCTAGAGATTTTAGAAATAATGCAGCCCTGCTGACCCATTTAAGTATCTGGCTCCAGAACTGTCACAGCAAATTTGTGTTGTTTTAAGCTACTAAGTTTGTGGTATTTGTTACAGCAGCATTTGGAAACTAATACTTTGCTGTTATGTTTATGGATATAAATAGGTTGTGGGCTCTCTGTTTGATTGTATGGATGAACATTTCACTACCTCACTTTGTGATCATGAAAGTAAACTAGTTGGAGACAAAATTAAATCTCTGCATCAATAATTGCATGGGTCAGTATGCTTCTGATGATGGGGAAATTCAAATAAATAAATACCATGTAAAGATAGAGGTTAATTCTATTAGCTAATGACACTGTTAAGGATATCTGCTGGAGCTGTGTATTAAGCTCAGTGTTTCAATTAGAGGAAGAGGAGAGGAACTCATGGGTAAAGGACGCAAGGTTCATTGAAGGTATGGATGGTACTGGTCCCCTCCTGAGATGTTCTTGACCAGCCACAGAAACATTCACGATATCTTCCTGTGTGTACTTTTCTCATGACATATTTTCATTTAGAAGGCCTTATGCACTAAAACAGGGATTTTATTTATTTTTTATTTTTTTAAGGTGACATTTTTTTATATTAAATATAATTTATTGTCAAATTGGTTTCCATACAACACCCAGTGCTCATCCCAACAAGGGCCCTCCAAAGTGCTAAAACAGGGACTTTAATGTGGTCATTTACTTTCTATAAGTTTTAAGACACAGTGATTGGCTTCTTTGTGACATATAAACACAGCTAAGTTCTAGAATGATTAAGTAGCAGACTTAAAAAAAGGCCTAATGATTTCATCAGTAGAAGCAGCACATGACACCTCCATGTCCTTTACTGGGGATTTGATCCATCCAGAAGAAAGCCATGCCCATATCCTTTCCCCTCAATACTAGATCTCAAGAAATAGCGCACAATGAGCACAGGAATTGAACACAGGAATTGAGCACAAGCTGGATGTGGATATGAAGGTGATGGATTCTCTTGGATCAGAGATTGGCCAAATGAAGTTCCCATGGGAAAATAAACTAACAACTGTTGAAGGTCTGTTTTATGAGCAGGATTCTGTCTTCTACAGTATTTCTCTCAACATTACTAATAGTGCATGGTAACAAGGCCTATTGCTTACTAACCTATCTTTTTTCCCAAGAGAATACCAAAGCATTAATTAAAAGCAGGGAACAATTCCTAATTCCTAGTTTAGACTCCTATTGCTCTGGCATATTCAGGAATAATGAAATAGAATAGTCTGGGATATGAGGGAAACTCAGCACATACGTTAATACTTTTTGTGGGTAACATCAGTTAATTTATTTGAAAATTCTAACTGGTGTAGGACAAGCTAAAGCTGGCCATGTGTACTCATTAGGAAAATTTAAAATAATCTCTCTTTTAAAAACAACATCTGTTAAAGATAAATAGTGACACAGGTCATAAAATTCTAGTTGAAACCTCAATTTTCATATTTTGAAACACAGCATTTGGGGCACAACGTTATCTGAAGGGAGATTTAAAAACACCTCAGTATGGGGCGCCTGGGTGGCTCAGTCGGTTAAGCGGCCGACTTGGGCTCAGGTCACGATCTCGCCGTCTGTGAGTTGAGCCCCGTGTCGGGCTCTGTGCTGACAGCTCAGAGACTGGAGCCTGTTTCAGATTCTGTGTCTCCCTCTCTCTGACTCTCCCTCATTGATGCTCTGTCTCCCTCTGTCTCAAAAATAAATAAACATTAAAAAAAAATTAAAAAAAACCCAAAAAAACCCACCTCAGTATCATTTTAATTATACAAAGTCAATCTCCTGTAAAGTTTAATACTAAATTTTTGTCTAAGGACAAATGAGTTTCATTAATTTGTAGGTCTTAAATACATGAGCAGAAATGTCATTTTGCAATTGTAATCTGTGAATATAAGGAGAAGGAAAAACTTACTTCTCAGTTTAGTTTTCCATATTAGAAGAACTTACTTAAGAAAAATACTCCTAGTTTTTAAAAACTTACCTTTAATATGTTGTA
Source organism: Prionailurus bengalensis (assembly GCF_016509475.1). NCBI lineage: Eukaryota > Metazoa > Chordata > Mammalia > Carnivora > Felidae > Prionailurus > Prionailurus bengalensis. The sequence continues at coordinate 54,515,279 of NC_057359.1, read as the reverse complement.
TACAGAGCTAAGTAAGTTATGTAATGATTCTATCCTGTTTTTTTTTCATTTTGGGGGAATGCATGTCGCAGAGATTGAAATGATCATGATGGCTGCTAGCCCATCATAGGTATTACCTACTGCCAAGAATAGTGGTGGCCAGTCTCAAGCAATGTTGCAAGACTTACGAGTAGTTTTCTCCCTGGTATTCTAATGTCTAACTGGTGAGATCCCATCTCTTAGGTATGTAGTTATAATTCATGTAATGTAGACTCATATTTTACTCCTTATCAGAACTTCGAGTAGACATTTGATGAATTATTATCATTAGTGATGAATAATGCCTAAATGTTTGTTAAATGGCTCCTACACATGTAAGAGGTGGTCCAATCAGCACCCAAAGTACTTGGATATTTGCAATTAATATATCACAGCGTGACAATATCAGAGCTTCCTGAAGAATTGTCCCTAATTAATAAAGATACTTGCGATCTCACTAAAGTTCCATCCTCCAGACAATTGTGCACATGATTCGGTCAACATCACACAAACCTGTTGTGGAGTCACTTCTCTGTGGTTCTGTTTCAGTGGATGGTAGTACTTTTGGAAGTTGGAATAGGCTGCTGTTTTTCTCTTGTTTCATGTTCCATTTAAAAATCTGAGGGAATTTACAGATGTGTCCCTTCTCAGTGATCACTGAGCTCACCTGCTGTAATAGAAAAATATGTAAAGGTAAAGATTAATGTGATTTATAATTGATATATAATAAATCAGTTGAAATTAATTATATAAGAAGTGGTAAAGAGCTTGGCTAAAATTCAGTAAGCATGCCTAAGAAACATATTTTAAAATAGACAAAACTGGGGAATTCTAAACTATTAGTTACAATCAAAATCTATCACAGAATATTCAATACACTGCTTTAAAATTAAAAAAAAAAAATGATGGGCGCCTGGGTGGCTCAGTCGGTTAAGCTCCGACTTCGGCTCAGGTCATGATTTCACAGTTCATAGGTTTGAGCCCTGCATTGGGCTCTGTGCTGACAGCTCAGATCCTGGAGCCTGCTTTGGATTCTATGTCTCCTTCTCTCCCTGCTTGTGCATGCCTTCTCTCTCTCTTTCGCTCAAGAATAAATAAATAAACATTAAAAAAATTAAAAAATGAAATAGCATTGGGTAACAACATTACATTATAATTGCTATTTTTTGTGATTGTAGACATTTTTGTTGATGCAATAATGAAAGTAATATTGTCAAATAGAAAAAGTAATTATTCATAGATAACTAAAAAATCCTGAGTAGACAACTCAAAGCTATTAGATGTAATTAAAAAGTTTACTTTAGGGTCTGAGTAAGGAAAAATAATTAAAATATAAGTGGCCCTGAATTCCAGCAATAACTATCTAAATTATGTAATTGATATATAAATATCACTTGCAATATAACAGAAAGATAAATATTCTGGGGACTAGGCAATAAGCAATCTGAGTGAACTAAATAAAAAAAAAACTACAAAATGGGGACATGCCTGAGGACACATTTTATACATGAGTTGATATGGGTGTCCATGGAGGAAGGTAGAGGAGAGGTTTGTATGAATGTAATGGCAATAGAGAACAGAGCCGTGACCAGACCAATGGCAGTGGTGCATCATGAACAGAAGGGTATGTTTAATTAATCTCCTTTTCCCTGAGGTTTAAAAAAAAAAAAGAAGAAGAGGTAACTGGAGAGTTGGATCACATTCCTGTTTCCACTGAATGTTGTGAAAATGGCCATCCTGTCCAAGTTAATCTACAGTTCGAATATTTTACTAATCAGTATCCAAACAGAAGGGTTTTTTGGCATTTGAAAGGTTCCCTAGAGGTACAACTGAGTGAGCATATGAGAAATTAAATGTTTGTCAATGACAAAAAAGTTTCAATAACTAGATTATATGAAGATCTCATAGAAAGGGACCTGAGGGAGAAAAATCCGCGTGAGGAAAAAGGAGAAACAAGGGAAAAAGTATAATTGTTATGAACAAATAATCCATATGAAAATACAGGGGAAGGTAAACAGAAGAGCTTCAGGTCTTATCCATGTTACCTTTCAGACTCCTTACCATTGCTAGCTTCATTTGCTAGAAAAATGAAACAGAGAAATTGGGTAAGTCACCTGGGGACACAATTCAAATCAAAAACATATATCAACTCCCTGATAATGATACATACTGAACTAAATGCCAGACCTTTCAAAAATAGGTAAGCTAATAGTCTTCCTTTGGACTTAAATATAGTTTAGGAGACGTGCCGTGAAAATAGGAAAAATATATTTCAAGGCCAGGTCTTTCTGACATCAACATTCAGGTTAATTCCATTGCCATGCTGTGTTCTATATTAGAATACAAGGAATGCTGAGAGAGAGAGAGAGAGAGAGAGAGAGAGAGAGAGAGAGAGACAGACAGAGAGAGAGAGAGAGAATAGTACATTAGTTATCAAAGATATGCAAAAAAAGAAAAAAAACCCAGGAATGCAAATAACCTTTTAACCCTTAATTAGCAAATGTGAAAGTACTATTCATAACACTCAGAGTTCCTGAGACTGGGAAAAAACATGGCAGTTGTTCATCACTATCAGTTGTGGCTGTATTCCAAAGAATTGTTCCTATTTATCTAATTTGGCAATGGATTTCAAGAGTCATAAACACATTTATATAATTTAACTAAATAATGCTATTATTCATAATCTAGTCTTTGAAATCACTTTGAAGGAAATGGGTATGTTAATGAAAAGATTTTTTTATTTAAACATTTTTTCTATAGTTTGCATTTGTCTTTCATTCTTTTGCATGTTGCTTCCAGTTTTACCAACACCATTTATTGGAGAGACTGTCTTATAAAACATTATTATAGTATTGGACTATGTTCCCTGTGTGGTACTTTTCATCTCCATGATATTTATTTTATAAATGGAAGTTTTATCTCTTAACACCATTCACCTATTTTGCCTCCCCTTCCCCCCACAAACTCCCACCCCTCAGGCAACTACCAGTTTGTTTTCTGGATTTGTGATTCTGTTTCCATTTTTAATTTCTTTGTTCATTTATTTTTGAGAGTCCACATATAAGTGAAATAATATGGTATTTATCTTTCTCTGACTTATTTCATTTAGTATAATACCCTCTAGGTCCATTCGTGTTATCGCAAATGGCAAGATCTTATCCTCTTTATGGCTGAGTAATATTCTATCATTTATGGATGCACACTTAGAGTGCTTCCATATCTTGGCTATTATAACTAATACTGCGATAAATGTGGGGTGTGTATGTCTTTTTAAATTAGTGTTTTAATTTCCCTGGGTAAATACCCAATAGTGGAATTATTGGATAACATAGTATTTCTCTTGTTAATTTTTTGAGGAATCTTCATACTGTTTTCCATAGTGGTGGCACCAGTTGATATTCCCACCAACAGTGTATAAAGGCTCCCTTTTCTCCACATTCTGACATCCTCACAAATACATGTTATTTGTCTTTGTTTTTGTCTTTTTGATACTACTCATTCTGCCAGGTATGAGATATGTTATTGTGATTTTGATTTGCATTTTCCTGATGATTAGTGGTGATTAGCATCTTTTCATGTTGGTCATCTATACGTTGTCTTTGGAAAAATGTTGATTCAAGTCTTCTACCCATTTTTAGGCCAAATTATTTGTTTTCTCGTTTACTTGTGTGTGTGTGTGTGTGTGTGTGTGTGTGTGTGTGTGTGTTTCAGTGTGTGAGTTCTTTATGTTTTGGATATTGACCCCTTATTGGAGATATCATTAACAAATATCTTCTCCAATTCTATAGGATATCTTTTCATTTTGTTGATGGTATCCTCTTGCTGTGCAAAATCTTTTTATTTTGGTATTGTCCCCATAGTTTAATTTTGCTTTCATTTACCTGGCCTCAGGAGACATATCTAGAAAAATGTTGCTAAGGCCAATATCTAAGATTACTATTTGTTTTTTTCTAGAAATTTTATGGTTTCAGGTCTCACATGTAGGTCTTTAATCCATTTTAAGTTTATTTTTGTGAATGATGGAAGAAAGTGGCCTGGTTTCATTCTTTTCCATGTTTCCAGTTTTGCCAACACCATTGATTAGAGAGACTGTTTTTTACCCATTGTATATCCTTGCCACCTTTGTCAGAGATTAATTGACCATGTAAGTGTGGGTTTATTTCTGGCTCTCTATTCTATTCCACTGATACAGGTGTTTCTTTTATTGTGCCAGTACCATACTGTTTTGACTAGTATAGCTTTGTAGTATATCTTGAGAAGTAGGATTCTGATAACTCTGGCTTTGTTTTTCTTAAGATTGGCTATTGAGTGTCTTTTGTGGCTCTTCATAAAAAGACTTATTTTTAACAATAATTAAATATAAAGGGGAAAGGGGGAGATAAATACTTAACAATGGGGGACTATTTTAATGACAGTATAGGTGTTCAATAGGATATCAAACCACTTTTGGAAATTGCAATGAGAGCAAGAGAGAGGGAAAGGAGGGAACCATGGAAATAAAGCTGCTTAATTGTGTGATGGTGAAAGTTCATTGGTATGTCATTGCTTTTCCATTATTTTGTATAATTAAATGATTGTCTTAAATTTAAAAAATGCCTAATGCAACCAAAATAAAAATAGATAGTTTCAAGTGACAGATTAAGAACAAATGTTAAAATGTTAACTTTCTCTCACATTGGGTGTCCCCATGGATAGATGAAAAATGAGGTAGATGCACACTTTGATACCACAATGCTTTGAAACTTGAAATCAACCACAGGAAGAAGTCTGGAAAACCTCCAAAAGCATGGAGGTTAAAGAACACCCTCCTAAAGAATGAATGGGTCAACCAGACAGTTACAGAAGAAATTTAAAAATATATGGAAACAAATGAAAAAGAAAATACAACAATCCAAATGCTTTGGGATGCAGCAAAGGCAGTCCTGAGAGGAAAATGCATTGCAATCCAGGCCTATCTCAAGAAACAAGAAAAATCCCAAATATGAAATCTAACAGCACACCTAAAGGAAATAGAAGTGGAACAGCAAAGACACCCCAAACGCAGCAGAAGAAGAGAAATAATAAAGATCAGAGCAGAAATAAACAATATAGAATCTAAAAAAACTGTAGAGCAGATCAATGAAACCAAGAGTTGTTTTTTTGAAAAAATGAACAAAATTGATAAACCTCTAGCCAGGCTTCTCAAAAAGAAAAGGGAGATGACCCAAACAGATAAAATCATGAATGAAAATGGAATTATTACAACCAATCCCTCAGAAATACAAGCAATTATCAAGGAATACTATGAAAAATTATATGCCAACAAACTGGACAACCTGGAAGAAATGGACAAATTCCTAAACACCCACACACTTCCAAAACTCAAACAGGAAGAAACAGAAAACTTGACTAGTCCTATAACCAGTGAAGAAATTGAATCAGTCATCAAAAATATCCAACAAATAAGAGTCCAGGACCAGATGGCTTCCCTGGGGAATTCTACCAGACATTTATAGTAGAGATAATACCTATCCTTCTCAAGCTGTTCCAAAAAATAGAAAGGGAAGGAAAACTTCCAGACTCATTCTATGAAGCCAGCATTACTTTGATTCCCAAACCAGACAGAGACCCAGCAAAAAAAGAGAACTACAGGCCAATATCTCTGATGAATATGGATGCAAAAATGCTCAACAAGATACTAGCAAATCGAATTCAACAGCATATAAAAAGAATTATTCACCATGATCAAGTGGGATTCATTCCTGGGATGCAGGGCAGGTTCAACATTCGCAAATCAATCAATGTGATACATCACATTAATAAAAGAAGAACCATATGATCCTGTCAATCGATGCATAAAAAGAGTTTGACAAAATTCAGCATTCTTCCTTAATAAAAACCCTCAAGAAAGTCAGGATAGAACATATTTGAACATCATAAAAGCCATTTATGAAAAGCCCATAGCTAATATCCTCAATGGGGAAAAACTGAGAGCTTTCCCCCTGAGATCAGGAACACGACAGGGATGTCCACTCTCACCACTGTTGTTTAACATAGTGTTGGAACTTCTAGCATCAGCAATCAGACAACAAAAGGAAATCAAAGGCATCAAAATTGGCAAAGATGAAGTCAAGCTTTCGCTTTTTGCAGATGACATGATATTATACATGGAAAACCCAATAGACTCCACCAAAAGTCTGGAACTGATACATGAATTCAGCAAAGTCGCAGGATACAAAATTAATGTACAGAAATCAGTTGCATTCTTATACACTAATAATGAAGCAACAGAAAGACAAAGAAACTGATCCCACTCACAATTGCACCAAGAAGCATAAAATGCCTAGGAATAAACCTAACCAAAGATGTAAAAGATCTGTATCCTGAAAACTATAGAAAGCTTATGAAGGAAATTGAAGAAGATATAAAGAAATGGAAAAACATTCTGTGCTCATGGATTAGAAGAATAAATATTGTTAAAATGTCAATACTACCCAAAGCAATCTACACATTCAATGCAATCCCAATCAAAATGGCACCGGCATTCTTCTTGAAGCTAGAGCAAGCAATCCTAAAATTTGTATGGAACTGCAAAAGACACCAAGTAGCCAAAGTAATATTGAAGAAGAAGACCAAAGCAGGAGGCATCACAATCCCAGACTTTAGCCTCTACTACAAAGCTGTCATCATCAAGACAACATGGTAGTAGCACAAAAACAGACACATAGACCAATGGAATAGAATAGAGACTCCAGAATTGGACCCACAAAAGTATGGCCAACTCATCTTTGACAAGGCAGGAAAGAATATCCAATGGAAAAAACACAGTCTCTTTAACAAATGGTGTTGGGGGAACTGGACAGCAACATGCAGAAGAATGAAACTAGACCACTTTCTTATACCATTCACAAAAATAAACTCAAAATGGATAAAGTACCTAAATGTGAGACAGGAAACCATCAAAACCCTAGAGGAGAAAGCAGGAAAAGACCTCTCTGACCTCAGCTGCAGCAATCTCTTACTCGACACATCCCCAAAGGCAAGGGAATTAAAAGCAAAAATGAACTATTGGGACCTCATGAAGATAAAAACTTCTGCACTGCAAAAGAAACAACCAACAAAACTAAAAGGCAACCGACGGAATGGGAAAAGATATTTGCAAATGACATATCGGACAAAGGGCTAGTATCCAAAATCTGTAAAGAACTCACCAAACTCCACACCCAAAAAACAAATAATCCAGTGAAGAAATAGGCAGAAGACATGAATAGACACTTCTCTAAAGAAGATATCCAGATGGCCAATAGGCACATGAAAAGGAGCTCAACGTCGCTCCTCATCAGGGAAATACAAATCAAAACCACATGAGATATCACCTGACGCCAGTCTGAGTGGCTAAAATGAACAAATCAGGAGACTATAGATGCTGGAGAGAATGTGGAGAAATGGGAACCCTCTTGCACTGTTGGTGGGAATGCAAACTGGTGCAGCCGCTCTGGAAAACAGTGGAGGTTCCTCAGAAAATTAAAAATAGACCTACCCTATGACCCAGCAATAGCACTGCTAGGAATTTACCCAAGGGATACAGGAGTGCTGATGCATAGGAACACTTGTACCCCAATGTTTATAGCAGCACTCTCAACAATAGCCAAATTATGGAAAGAGCCTAAATGTCCATCAACTGATGAATGGATAAAGAAATTGTGGTTTACATACACAATGGAATACTATGTGACAATGAGAAAGAATGAAATATGGCCTTTTGTAGCAACGTGGATGGAACTGGAGAGCGTCATGTTAAGTGAAATAAGTCATACAGAGAAAGAGAGATACCTTATGTTTTCCCTCCTATGTGGATCTTGAGAAACTTAACAGAAGACCACGGGGGAGGGGAAGGGAAAAAAAAGTTAGGGAGGGAGGCAAACCGTAAGAGACTCTTAAAAACTGAGAATAAACTGAGGGTTGATGGGGGGTGGGAGGGAGGGGAAAGTGGGTGATGGGCATTGTGGAGGACACCTGTTGGGATGAGCACTGTGTGTGTATGGAAACCAATTTGACAATAAATTTCATATTAAAATGAGGTAGTATTTGTAAGTATCTTCTAAGACTCTAACAGCATCTGGCAATTAACCAAAAGGAACTTTATTTTATTAAAGTTTTTATTTATTTATTTTGAGAGAGAGAGAGAGAGCGCGAGCAAGTACATGCACAAGTGGGGGAGGGGCAGAGAGAGAACAGAGAGAATCCCAAGCAGGTCTGCACTGTCAGCACAGAGCTCTGATTTGGGTCTCCATCCTGCTAATTGTGAAATCATGGCCTGAGCTGAAATCGAGTTGAATGCTTAACCAACTGAGCCACCCAGGTGCCCCAGGAATTTGTTTTGGTTTTAATTCCAAGGGAGCTTTACTAATTTCATCCATTTTTAATAGCCTAAAATTCATGCCTTCAAGATTTCCTATGCTTAAGCTTTTATCTGGGAAATTAAGATTTTTATCCCTTAACAAGAGTTATCAGATAAGCAAGGACCAAGTTTTTGCAATCTATGAGCGTCTCTACTACAGTTCGAATGCCCATTAAGAAAGGTGAAAATTTCCCATTTCTCTTTCGTCTTGGCCCACCCCTCTGCTTTTGTTCACACACCTCATGCAAACCTTCTGTGGGGTTAGTGAGTTCATTTTTCTCCCTCTTGTCATTTTGGGAATCTTTGTCTTTGACAGACTGCCTCCAATTTCTTGGCATTTCCTTTTAACAAGAAATGTATAATTGATGGTAATTCTTAGTCTCTTTCAGCCACCTGCCTGCCTCTGGAAAGTAAAAACTTCACACAAAATTCTCATTTGCAAACCTGAAGCTGATGGTTAATTTATTTGCTCTTTTAATAATGTTTAAGAACCATGTACATGTGCCAGTCTCCACGTTGAATCAATCTTTCTAATATCCTCTGTTACAAATCCATCATTCAAATGAGTTTCATCACTTACACAGGCCCCATATTCTTGTCCTCATACTGTTTGTCCCTTCCCTTCTGTTGTGGGCATTCCTTACAGATCTCTCATTAATTTTTTCCAAGTGTCTTCTGGAAATTCCAATTCACTGATAATAGCATTTTGATCACCTCAAACTTTTCCCTGACTATTGAATTTACCTCTGGACCTTAATTATTGTTGCTGTTACCATGTTCAATTCTAAACAACCAACCACTCAGAGACCTTCATTTACACATGTGCGCACACACACACACACACACACATTCCCACACACCCACACACACATTCCCACACTCCCACATTCATACTTTTTTACTTGGAAGCATCATGTACAGTCAGCATTTCTCTGGTTCCTGTGCAAGACTTGACATTTTTTAGCTTGACATCTTAGCTTTCAGAAATGCTGCTTACCTTTAAGCACATGAATTTAGTCCACCTCACAAGGTCTTTGGCACCTGAGCTCCTGGGTTTGTTCACAGTTGATGACTTATGATACCCAGATAGAAGCATTGCTCTGGGATTCCATTGGATTAAATGAGATCTATTTTCGCTTCAGTGATCCACTGAGCTAACTACGTGTAAGATCTTTTTACCACACAGGACTGTTCTCCCTGAAATGCCTATGTAACATTCTCAGACCACATTTTCCATTCTGCTTCCCTCTTGCACTTGCTCCCTTCACTCCAAGTTAACATATTGCTGGGTAAGATATGGAGAAGTCAATACTGAGGGGGGTTGGGTGAAGTCATCACCTCTCTGGCTCTACTGCCCTTCACTGTTCACTCAGCCTATATCTCATGGTGAATTATTTTAGTGACATTCTCACCAGCACCATCGATTGCTTTGTCCACATTTTATTTATTTGTTTAATTTTGTTCTTGATGCATCAATAGGGAAAAGAGGAATAAATCCAGGGCACTTAAAGAATTTTACATTGGGAAGAAATTAAATATACAAGTGAGCCTTTTAGAAAAGGATGATACTGTGGCCCTGTTGTGTATTAGAAAATTTGATCACTAACAGGCAATGCAATAATTTTGTTTGTATTTTTATTATTTATTTATTTATTTATTTATTTCGGTATTTTTTTATATGAAATTTATTGACAAATTGGTTTCCATACAACACCCAGTGCTCATCCCAAAAGGTGCCCTCCTCAATACCCATCACCCACCCTCCCCTCCCTCCCACCCCCCATCAACCCTCAGTTCTCAGTTTTTAACAGTCTCTTATGCTTTGGCTGTCTCCCACTCTAACCTCTTTTTTTTTTTTCCTTCCCCTCCTCCATGGGTTTCTGTTGAGTTTCTCAGGATCCACATAAGAGTAAAACCATATGGTATCTGTCTTTCTCTGTATGGCTTATTTCACTTAGCATCACACTCTCCAGTTTCATCCACGTTGCTACAAAAGGCCATATTTCATTTTTTCTCATTGCCACGTAGTACTCCATTGTGTATATAAACCACAATTTCTTTATCCATTCATCAGTTGATGGACATTTAGGCTCTTTCCATAATTTGGCTATTGTTGAGAGTGCTGCTATGAACATTGGGGTACAAGTGGCCCTATGCATCAGTGGTCCTGTATCCCTTGGATAAATTCCTAGCAGTGCTATTGCTGGGTCATAGGGTAGGTCTATTTTTAATTTTCTGAGGAACCTCCACACTGCTTTCCAGAGTGGCTGCACCAGTTTGCATTCCCACCGACAATGCAAGAGGGTTCCCGTTTCTCCACATTCTCTCCAGCATCTATAGTCTCCTGATTTGTTCATTTTGGCCACTCTGACTGGCGTGAGGTGATACCTGAGTGTGGTTTTGATTTGTATTTCCCTGATAAGGAGCGACACTGAACATCTTTTCATGTGCCTGTTGGCCATCCAGATGTCTTCTTTAGAGAAGTGTCTATTCATGTTTTCTGCCCATTTCTTCACTGGGTTATTTGTTTTTCAGGTGTGGAGTTTGGTGAGCTCTTTATAGATTTTGGTTACTAGCCCTTTGTCCGATATGTCATTTGCGAATATCTTTTCCCATTCCGTTGGTTGCCTTTTAGTTTTGTTGGATGTTTCTTTTGCTGTGCAGAAGCTTTTTTTTTTTTAATAAATTTTTTTTTTCAACATTTATTTATTTTGGGGACAGAGAGAGACAGAGCATGAACGGGGGAGGGGCAGAGAGAGAGGGAGACACAGAATCGGAAACAGGCTCCAGGCCCTGAGCCATCAGCCCAGAGCCTGATGCGGGGCCCAAACTCACGGACCTCGAGATCGTGACCTGGCTGAAGTGAGATGCTCAACCGACTGCGCCACCCAGGCACCCTGAGAAGCTTTTTATCTTCATAAGGTCCCAGTAATTCACTTTTGCTTTTAATTCCCTTGCCTTTGGGGATGTGTCGAGTAAGAGATTGCTACGGCTGAGGTCAGAGAGGTCTTTTCCTGCTTTCTCCTCTAAGGTTTTGATGGTTTCCTGTCTCACATTTAGGTCCTTTATCCATTTTGAGTTTATTTTTGTGAATGGTGTGAGAAAGTGGTCTAGTTTCAACCTTCTGCATGTTGCTGTCCAGTTCTCCCAGCACCATTTGTTAAAGAGGCTGTCTTTTTTCCATTGGATGTTCTTTCCTGCTTTGTCAAAGATGAGTTGGCCATACGTTTGTGGGTCTAGTTCTGGGGTTTCTATTCTATTCCATTGGTCTATGTGTCTGTTTTGGTGCCAATACCATGCTGTCTTGATGATGACAGCTTTGTAGTAGAGGCTAAAGTCTGGGATTGTGATGCCTCCTGCTTTGGTCTTCTTCTTCAAAATTCCTTTGGCTATTCGGGGCCTTTTGTGGTTCCATATGAATTTTAGGATTGCTTGTTCTAGTTTCGAGAAGAATGCTGGTGCAATTTTGATTGGGATTGCATTGAATGTGTAGATAGCTTTGGGTAGTATTGACATTTTGACAATATTTATTTTTCCAATCCATGAGCAGGGAATGTCTTTCCATTTCTTTAAATCTTCTTCAATTACCTTCATAAGCTTTCTATAGTTTTCAGCATACAGATCCTTTACATCTTTGGTTAGATTTATTCCTAGGTATTTTATGCTTCTTGGTGCAATTGTGAATGGGATCAGTTTCTTTATTTGTCTTTCTGTTGCTTCATTGTTAGTGTATAAGAATGCAACTGATTTCTGTACATTGATTTTGTATCCTGCAACTTTGCTGAATTCCTGTATCAGTTCTAGCAGACTTTTGGTGGAGTCTATCGGATTTTCCATGTATAATATCATGTCATCTGCAAAAAGCGAAAGCTTGACTTCATCTTTGCCAATTTTGATGCCTTTGATTTCCTTTTGTTGTCTGATTGCTGATGCTAGAACTTCCAGCACTATGTTAAACAACAGTGGTGAGAGTGGGCATCCCTGTCGTGTTCCTGATCTCAGGGAAAAAGCTCTCAGTTTTTCCCCGTTGAGGATGATGTTAGCTGTGGGCTTTTCATAAATGGCTTTTATGATCTTTAAGTATGTTCCTTCTATCCCGACTTTCTCAAGGGTTTTTATTAAGAAAGGGTGCTGGATTTTGTCGAAGGCCTTTTCTGCATCGATTGACAGGATCATATGGTTCTTCTCTTTTTTTTCTTAATGTGATGTATCACGTTGATTGATTTGCGAATGTTGAACCAGCCCTGCATCCCAGGAATGAATCCCACTTGATCATGGTGAATAATTCTTTTTATATGCTGTTGAATTCGATTTGCTAGTATCTTATTGAGAATTTTTGCATCCATATTCATCAGGGATATTGGCCTGTAGTTCTCTTTTTTTACTGGGTCTCTGTCTGGTTTAGGAATCAAAGTAATACTGGCTTCATAGAATGAGTCTGGAAGTTTTCCTTCCCTTTCTATTTCTTGGAATAGCTTGAGAAGGATAGGTATTATCTCTGCTTTAAACGTCTGGTAGAACTCCCCTGGGAAGCCATCTGGTCCTGGACTCTTATTTGTTGGGAGATTTTTGATAACCGATTCAATTTCTTCGCTGGTTATGGGTCTGTTCAAGCTTTCTATTTCCTCCTGATTGAGTTTTGGAAGAGTGTGGGTGTTCAGGAATTTGTCCATTTCTTCCAGGTTGTCCAATTTGTTGGCATATAATTTTTCATAGTATTCCCTGATAATTGTTTGTATCTCTGAGGGATTGGTTGTAATAATTCCATTTTCATTCATGATTTTATCTATTTGGGTCATCTCCCTTTTCTTTTTGAGAAGCCTGGCTAGAGGTTTGTCAATTTTGTTTATTTTTTCAAAAAACCAACTCTTGGTTTCGTTGATCTGCTCTACAGTTTTTTTAGTTTCTATATTGTTTATTTCTGCTCTGATCTTTATTATTTCTCTTCTTCTGCTGGGTTTAGGCTGCCTTTGCTGTTCTGCTTCTAGTTCCTTTAGGTGTGCTGTTAGATTTTGTATTTGGGATTTTTCTTGTTTCTTGAGATAGGCCTGGATTGCAATGTATTTTCCTCTCAGGACTGCCTTTGCTGCGTCCCAAAGCGTTTGGATTGTTGTATTTTCATTTTCGTTTGTTTCCATATATTTTTTAATTTCTTCTCTAATTGCCTGGTTGACCCACTCATTCGTTAGTAGGGTGTTCTTTAACCTCCATGCTTTTGGAGGTTTTCCAGACTTTTTTCTGTGGTTGATTTCAAGCTTCATAGCATTGTGGTCTGAAAGTATGCATGGTATAATTTCAATTCTTGTAAACTTATGAAGGGCTGTTTTGTGACCCAGTATATGATCTATCTTGGAGAATGTTCCATGTGCACTCGAGAAGAAAGTATATTCTGTTGCTTTGGGATGCAGAGTTCTAAATATATCTGTCAAGTCCATCTGATCCAATGTCTCATTCAGGGCCCTTGTTTCTTTATTGACCGTGTGTCTAGATGATCTATCCATTTCTGTAAGTGGTGTATTAAAGTCCCCTGCAATTACCACATTCTTATCAATAAGGTTGCTTATGTTTATGAGTAATTGTTTTATATATTTGGGGGCTCCGGTATTCGGCGCATAGACATTTATAATTGTTAGCTCTTCCTGATGGATAGACCCTGTAACTATTATATAATGTCCTTCTTCATCTCTTGTTACAGCCTTTAATTTAAAGTCTAGTTTGTCTGATATAAGTATGGCTACTCCAGCTTTCTTTTGGCTTCCAGTCGCATGATAAATAGTTCTCCATCCCCTCACTCTCAATCTAAAGGTGTCCTCAGGTCTAAAATGAGTCTCTTGTAGACAGCAAATAGATGGGTCTTGTTTTTTTGTCCATTCTGATACCCTATGTCTTTTGGTTGGTGCATTTAATCCATTTACATTCAGTGTTATTATAGAAAGATACGGGTTTAGAGTCATTGTGATGTCTGTATGTTTTATGCTTGTAGTGATGCCTCTGGTACTTTGTCTCACAGGGTCCCCCTTAGGATCTCTTGTAGGGCTGGTTTAGTGGTGACAAATTCCTTCAGTTTTTGTTTGTTTGGGAAGACCTTTATCTCTCCTTCTATTCTAAATGACAGACTTGCTGGATAAAGGATTCTCGGCTGCATATTTTTTCTGTCTAGCACCCTGAAAATCTCGTGCCAATTCTTTCTGGCCTGCCAAGTTTCAAAAGAGAGATCAGTCACGAGTCTTATAGGTCTCCCTTTATATGTGAGGGCACGTTTACCCCTTGCTGCTTTCAGAATTTTCTCTTTATCCTTGTATTTTGCCAGTTTCACTATGATATGTCGTGCAGAAGATCGATTCAAGTTACGTCTGAAGGGAGTTCTCTGTGCCTCTTGGATTTCAATGCCTTTTTCCTTCCCCAATTCAGGGAAGTTCTCAGCCATTATTTCTTCAAGTACACAGTCAGCACCTTTCCCTCTCTCTTCCTCCTCTGGGATACCAATTATGCGTATATTATTTCTTTTTAGTGTATCACTTAGTTCTCTAATTTTCCCCTCATACTCCTGGATTTTTTTATCTCTCTCTTTCTCAGCTTCCTCTTTTTCCATAACTTTATCTTCTAGTTCACCTATTCTCTCCTCTGCCTCTTCAATCTGAGCCGTGGTGGTTTCCATTTTGTTTTGCATTTCATTTAAAGCGTTTTTCAGCTCCTCGTGACTGTGCCTTAGGCCCTTGATCTCTGTAGCAAGAGATTGTCTGCTGTCCTGTATACTGTTCTCAAGCCCAGCCTTAATTTTATGACTATTATTCTAAATTCACTTTCTGTTATATTATTTAAATCCTTTTTGATCAGCTCATTAGCTGTTGTTATTTCCTGGAGATTCTTCTGAGGGCAATTCTTCCGCTTGGTTTTTTGGATATTCCCTGGCGTGGTGAGGACCTGCAGGGCACTTCCCCTGTGCTGTGGTGTATAACTGGAGTTGGTGGGCGGGGCCGCAGTCAGACCTGATGTCTGCCCCCAACCCACCGCTGGGGCCACAGTAGACTGGTGTGTGCCTTCTCTTCCCCTCTCCTAGGGGCGGGATTCACTGTGGGGTGGTGTGGCCTGTCTGGGATACTTGCACACTGCCAGGCTTGTGATGCTGGGGATGTGGCGTATTAGCTGGGGTGGGTAGGCAAGGTGCACAGGGGCAGGAGGGGCAGGCTTAGCTCGCTTCTCCTTAGGTGATCCACTTCAGGAGGGGCCCTGTGGCAGCGGGAGGGAGTCAGATCCGCTGCCGGAGGTTTGGCTCCGCAGAAGCGCAGAGTTGGGTGTTTGCGCGGAGCCAGCAAGTTCCCCGGCAGGAACTGGTTCTCTTTGGGATTTTGGCTGGGGGATTGGCGGGGGAGATGGCGCTGGCGAGCGCCTTTGTTCCCCGCCAAACTGAGCTCTGTTGTCAGGGGGCTCAGCAGCTCTCCCTCCCTTTGTCCTCCAGCCTTCCCGCTTTCTGAGCAGAGCTGCTAACTTATGTCCTCCCAGAGGCTCAGTCGCGCTTGCTGTCGGAACACAGTCCGCCCGGCCCCTCCGCTTTTGCAAGCCAGACTTGGGGCTCTGCTTGGCCGGCGAGCCGCCCCTCCGCCCCGGCTCCCTCCCGCCAGTCCGTGGAGCGCACACCGCCTCGCCACCCTTCCTACCCTCTTCGGTGGGCCTCTTGTCTGCGTTTGGCTCCGGCGACTCCGTTCTGCTAATCCTCTGGCATTTTTCTGGGTTATTTAGGCAGGTGTAGGTGGAATCTAAGTGATCAGCAGGACGCGCGGTGAGCCCAGCGTCCTCCTACGCCGCCATCTTGCCAAAGTTCTGTTTGTATTTTTAAAGGAAATGCCTTTATATCCTTCATATAAATGAGACAATACCAAACAATACTGAGAAGAACCACACCAAATTATGCATTGTCCCCTCACTGGGAATTTTTAACAATGTTAACATTTGGCAACACCATTTTTACCATCTTTTGATGCATAGAAAATATCAATAATGATCTAAAAATGCAATCTCACAGTAAAATGTATTAAATGTTCTAGCTGAATATAACACAAGGAAAAGTGTGAGGGAAAGCTAAAGGAACTGCTAAGCTTCAGTAAGTATTTTTCACATGAGATGAGGTAAGAGATACTAGAATCCTTTATGTCTCCACTTATTCTGCGTTAATACGTTGAAACCTTGGAATTTCAACTACAGTTCATTTACAGAGAACGTTAATTTACTCATTACTGTGCAACATGAGAACATTAGCTCCTGAGAATTTTCCTATTTCCTGACTTTTGTTTGTTAGGTTTTTTTGGTGTGCTTGTTTGTTGAGGCAAATGACAGTGTGTATCTTTGTTCTGTAAACACAGTTCTCGTCATTGTTCAGTGTTGATTTTTTGGCAATGTTCAGCACCTGCCATTTTATTAGCCTGTGTCTGTTTTTGATATTTGTACTAGTATCAGATCCTCCTCTTGCTTTGTGGCCTTAGGCTTATTGCTATACATCTTTATTTAATCTATAATAATAGTACCTGTGGTCATGGGGTTGTTTGTACCAGGTAAACAGCAAGAGATAAGGTCGCTTGAATTCTATTTTATTCAGGCTTTGTGTTTTTATTGTTCATTGCATTTCTCCTCTGTCTTACATGTTTGCATAGTTTCTGTGCCATTTGTTTTGCACTTGGTTCATGCTTAATGTCCAGACTTCCTAACAGTTATGATATGGTATGGGTTAATTTTCCTCGACTGTATTTTTCTGGGGACCAACCTATAGTGTGAGCGATACATACTGATTTTTATTAACCTTTAACCTAGGAAATAGGGAGTTTGTGAGGGACATAGCTCTAATGGGGTTGTGTGCAATCCTTGCTTGTGAGCTTGGACTCTGATACCTCTTTTGAGATCCTTTTAAATGTCTTGCGTTGGGATTATTTGACCCAATAATACAGGAGTACACTCTATACCCATAGGCTATGGCTTGTTCTCCCAATTTGTCCCCGAAACCTGGGAAAGAAGATACCCTGGGAGCCCTTCTTCAGTCTTGAGATCTTAATAGACTTACATCAAGCTGCTCTCTCAGCCTGTATTTTTCCAATCCAAGGGTATTTTTTAAAGTTCTTAGGGTCTTTTAGATTGACTGTGGTTCTTCTGAACTGCCCCTTAATATGAAATTGGGATAGGAAGCTTTTTCAATGGCACAAGAATCTTTTTCTCTCTTTACCAGTCATTTTTGGAAATTGTTGCTATAAGAGCAAAACTTCTCTGCATTAAGAGGCTAGAGTCGGCTAGAAGATGTATAGTTCTCTAAGAATAGTATATCTAGATCTTTCTATAGTCCGTCAGTGTCCTTATGTCCCGATGGATCCTATCTTAGATTGAGCTCCCCCAAATTAGACTCTGGGATGAAGACTCCTGAGTGAGTCATTAAAGGAATGGTCTTGAGAAACTGTAAGGGAGAGAGGGGAAATAGAACAGATAAGGGGCAGATCTCAGGTGAAATACCATAGAAAGCAGCCTCAGTCTGATCCCATAGAGGAATTTGAGGCAAGGGAACTGGCCTTGCACACTCCCAAATGTACCTCCCTCCTCAGTTGAGGACACTGATACTAGAACCATTCTGACCTAAGAAGCTGAATATCAGGCCTTATAAAAAAGCTGCAGGTGCTGGCCTTTGGAAATACAGTGAAGGTGGGTGGGGGATGGGGGGCAGGTAATGAATACAAAGAAGAAAAGAGAAATGTGGATGGACCTGGCACAATCTCCAATATTAGTCACTACAGATTTCTTCATGGCACAGTTGGACTCTCCCCTTGTGATTGCTCAATTTCCCCACATTTCCAATCTTCCTTTTTCACTTGCACTTTTCTATGAGATTTAAATAGCAATAAATGTATCTATAGATAATATTTTGCATATTCAATGCAGACACAATAATGATGACTAACCCCTGATCTATGAAGTTAACTTGCTGATTATTAAAAAAGAAACAAACAAAAACCCTTGTTGATTATTTGCATAAAACACTTTTAAAAAATGTCACCATAATGAAGCTTATTGGTGACAGTGATAGGTCAGGTGTCTTATAGTCATCTTCCTATGCCGAATGGAGCTGTAGATGCCCATGAGAAGCCACATTCTTTATTCAAGGAAAATAGAAATTTCTTATTTGATGGACATTAAATTTAAAACTGGAGTTAGTATGTGACAGTACTCCTCGGGGTTATGGAAATTGATCATTTTCGCACTGGTTATTCCCTTAAGAAAACAGCTGGTGCTTCCAGTTTTGAATATTGTTTGGAAATATGTTGTCAAGCGGCAGAATCTTTGCAAAGTTCACTTCATGGATTTCATCTGACCGAGGACCACAGTCTGCCTCTGCATACAATAAAGTACAGACTTAACCAGTCGTATTTGGCTTTACAGAAAAGGAAAATGTTGGGAAAGGCAGTCACATGTGCACAAGTTTTTAGTAAGTCTCCCATTGTCTGAGTAAGAATGGGCTGTGGGCCTGGAACCCTTCCTTACTAAGTGATAGATGCCCACAGCTTGCGTGGGACTTGTCACTTTGTGTGAAAATGGCTCTTCGTGTTTCAGACTCAGTGTGTGCTGTTCTGCTCAAGCATGTGTGTCATATGGATCCTGGTCAACCCCACTGCTAAATTTGTCCCCTGTAGGAAAGGAACAGGTCCTCTGTTCTTTGGCATAAAGGGGTGCATGTAGGCCACTGGCCCGGCAACAGCTACAAGGAGGGACCTACTGGCTATGGGGAACCATTGCCCACTGTGGGGGCCATCTTGCTCTGTCTCTTTGCTCTGTAAGTAAAGTGTTGTTCTGTGAGTGCTTGACTGTGTCCTGTTTTTCTTGGTGCCTCTGATACCAAGATGTAGTGGGCAGAAGTGTTCAGACCGGTCCTCCTGGTCATAGGCTTTATCTGTTCAACAGATAAAGGTTAAGCTTTTGTTTTTTTAAAACAAGTACTATATTCCAAGACCCGTGCTGCCTGCTTTATGTACTTAATTTTGTAATCTTTTGCTGAAATAAAAATATTATTTGAAAAACTCACAGATCTTACTGTTTACTTTGATGAGTTTTTGACAGTTGTATGAACCTTTGTAGCAAACTGCACAGAGCAAGACATAATTTTTATCCCTCCAAATATTCCAATGTATAACTCTTTCCAGCCCTTTATATCCCTTCCCCCACCACACACTATCATAATAGATTAAGTTTTCTCTATTTAGATTTAATATAACTGGGATCCTACAATTTGAACTTTTTGTGTGACTGCTCTTCTATTACCTCATATTTTGGGGGACTTTTTCATGTTGCATGAGTCCATAGTAATTCTTATCACTAATTAGTATTTCATTGTATGAGTGTATGGATATGCTGTTTTATTTAATACTTTTTAATGGATATTTGTAATATTGTCAGTTCTTGGCTATTATGAATAAGAATGTACACTGAGATACATGTTTTTTTGTGCACATAATTTCTATTTCCCTTGGATTATAAATCCTCCAATATTTTTCCTCACTTAAAGTATATTCTGGCTATTCTTGGGGGCACCTGGTGGCTCAGTCGGTTGGACGTTGGACTTTGGCTCAGGTCATGATCTCATGGTCCATGAGTTTGAGCCCTGCATCGGGCTCTGTGCTGACAGCTCAGAGACTGGAACCTGCTTTGGATTCTGTGTCTCCCTCTCTGTCGCTGCCCCTCCCCTGCTCGCTCTTGCTCTCTCTTGCTCTCTCTCTCTCTCTCAAAAATGAATAAAATATTTTTAAAGTATATTTTGGCTATTCTAGGTTTTTTCATTTTCATGTATATTTTAGATTATTTGTCTATTTCTTTTAAATAGGCTGCTCAAATTCTGATAGCTAATTGCATTTAATCTGCATGTTAACTTGAAGAGATAGACATCTTGATGGTTCTTAGTCTTTAAATCAAGGAACATAGTATATTTCATCTATTTCTTGTTTATTTCAGTAATGTTTCATAATTTTTAGTAGAGAGGACTTGCAAATGTTTTGTTAGATTTACTCCCAGGTGTTTGATGTCTTCTGATGCTATTGTAAATAATGTTTGAAATTTTCTTTTCTAAGTTTTTATTGCTTGGGTGTACAAATACAATTGACTTTTGACTTGAATTTTTGGCTTTGCTAAATTCTTTTTTATTATAATAGTTAAAGATTCCTTTGGACTTCTTGTGTAAAAATTATGTTGGAACAAGGCAAAGATATTCACTTGAAACTCTTCTTTTTTTTAACCTGTGGCTAGTAGCCAATGAAATATTGCAAGAAAAAGAGATAAATATCCACAAATAAATAAATAAAAGAGGACAGGAAGCTGTCACTATTTCCAAATGACATGATTATGTTCATAAAATTTTTGCTACATCTTTTCAGAAAAGAGTTTACTTTTCAGTTTCTTTCTTAACCTAGATCTTAAATTTTCACAAAGCTGGGTATTCTCCCATAAAAAATGAGAGGTTTTAGTTATTACATAAGGTGAACAATTAGTTTAGAAAGGCAAAGGCGAATCATAGAATTCTGTGATTCAGGGATTGTAGTACAAATGGAATAGATGGACAATCTTAGAAAATTACCTGAAAAAAAAAAACCAACAGAATAGTGTTTATAGGAAGAGTAATAGTACTACAGATGTAGGTTAAAGTAATTACCCCAAAGAATAGCATTGACTTGATTGAGAAAATATTGTAAGCGAAGGTGAAAGCGGCACTCAGAAGGAATGGGCCATAAATAGTAAGGAATGTTGTTACATGTTTGTAAGTCACAAGAGAGAAAACAGCTTTTCTGCTGTTTTTAGCTTGTAAACAACAACAAATAATCATATGTAAGTCATCTAGGTCCATTAATACCATTATAATAGTTCAGTAGATTCAGAGCTTGGGTTTGAACCTGTAAAAAGGCTTGTGTACTGTGATGATCACTGTAATTTGGGCCTTGGACATCTTTGTGTAATTATTATCTTCTTTTCGATGTGGAAATTAATTCACAAGGAAGATTACTAAGTGCCCAAACTCAGTAATTAGAAAGTAGAACTGGGACTCAAATTCTGATTTCTATTCTCTCCTCTCTGAAATGCCAACAAACTTGACAAAAGAGTTTGTTAAAAGTACCGGTACGAGGTTATGGGTTGGGCTTATAAAATTCATTATGCTCAGTATCGTGTAAAGCTCTATGCCTTTAAAGAGAAAAACAAGGAGTATTAGGAACAGATTTAAATGTTCATTCGTGGTGCCAGTGGCTCACATTGTTTAGGAATAGTAGCTTTATGTGTGTCAAACTGGCAGTATGGCACCTGACCGACTTTCTAAATGTCCCATGTTATTTTGAGGGTTTAAGCGTTTGAAGCTTCAGACTTGCTATTTTATGGGTTTTAGAAGAAACTTGTAGAGGGGTTTCATGATTGAACACACTGACACTGTTACTTAAGGCATATTAATAAAAGTACCAAAGGAGAAATTGCCTTAGACTCTCTTGGCAAGAAGAACAAATAGAGTAAATGCTTAAAGATGACATTTAGGTCGAAAAAAGGAATTAAATTTGTATACAAACGCATGTGCACACACACACACAAACACACCCTCACATATCCCCATAACAAAGCCATCCTGATTTCTCTTCTGGAATACTTTGGCATCTATACAGATATTCATATTATGGATACATAATTTCTATTATGCGTGTTATTAAATTGATGTTATTAAGTAATACAGGTGCTCATTGATTATAGAAACACTGAAAATTAAAAAGGGGATTTTAATTACATGTATTTGCACTAAAAAACAAGATGCCATTTTGGAATAAATAAGAGGAAGTTCTGTTTAAAAATTTTTTTGTGTGTATTCATTTTTGAAAGACAGAGACAGAGCACAAACAGGGGTGGGGTGGAGAGATGGGGGGACACACAGAATCTGAAGCAGGCTCCAGGCTCTGAGCTGTCAGCACAGAGCCTGACGTGGGGCTTGAACTCACGAACTGTGAGATCATGACCTGAGCTGAAGTCAGATGTTCAACTGACTGAGCTACTCAGGCACCCAAGAGGAAGTTCTATTTTAATTGGTAGGGCTAAATCTAAGTTCCAAGAAATTATATAAACTGAAGTAAAAATACAATTTATTTTAAGATGTGTTTAGACCAATAAAATGATGACAATCCCAGATCATATTATTAAGGAAAATAAGTTTACCTGAGTGTATTATATACCTTTGGTGGTAGACAATCCCATGTATTCACAAAATAGCTCTTAATGTTACTATTAGAGAAAAACTGGGCAGAGTGAACTGTTGGTCTCACCTAAGGAGACATTTGTTTACACTCAGTTTTCTCATCTATCAAGTGGGAATACTGTTATTTAGTAAACAAATTTTTTGGGGGGGAGGTAAAGGATTAGATAAACTATGTGAAAATATTTTTTGAACTCTTAAGCTTTCACTTCATTTATAAATTTTCCTAAGTTTTAGTTATACATTTAATTCATTTGGTTAGCAAGTACTTCTCTGTGCTGGGAAATAGGAATGCAGTGATGACCAAGGTGAAGTCCCAGCATCTGTGGGACTTCTATTCTTTTGGAGGAAACAGACACTAACACCAAAATCGGCAACCAATTATTTACGATTGTGGTGTTGCTGAGAATGACCAAGTTCTGCTCTGGATTAGGCAGGTAGTGAAGGTTATCTTGAGGAAGGGACACTTGAGATGAACTCTGAAGGTTGAGTTAGCATTAGTTAGACACAGGGAAGCAGCCCCAAGCAGAGGAAAGGGCATGTTCAAATGCTCTGAGAAGGGGGAAAAATTAAGCCTGTATTATGGGAAAAAATAGGAACGTGAGGCTGGTTGTCAGAATATAAAAAGAGTGGCTTAAAATCAAGCTGGTGAAGTAGGCTGGGGTGTCTGATTCAAGTCCTTGCCAGATCGATATACCAAGACAGTGTGGCTCTTCTGAGGGTTTTTAAGCAGAAATGTGGAATGTTCAGGTGTGTATTCTTAAAGGATCCGCCTGGCTACTCTTTCCAAAGTGAACTGGGGAATGGTAGGAGTAGTGGACTCCGTTAAATCAATTTAGAGGCTGCTGGAGTTGACCAGTTGACCACATAAGTGATGGTAGCCAGAGCCATGTGGTGCCAGCAGAGATACAGAAAGACATCATGAAAGGGGTCGCTGCACTTGTCATCGCTATTGATATAAATGCAACTCTGTGTTAAGCATGACTGGATTTCAGAGTGATACCTTGAGCCTATATGTCCTCGTGTCTAAAATGCTTTGATTATTGAGGTCAAAATGAGCTGACGGAAAGTCCTTTTTGCTATAAGTTATTCCTAAACATATAAGCCTGGGTAAAGGTGAAGTGTGGGTATAAATAAAAGTCACATTATTTAACAGGGACAGCCCCAACACATGACATTAAAGAGTAGGAAGCTTTCATTTTGTCAGCTACTAGCTGATGAATAGTTGGCCTGGAATTTCTGAAATTTAGGTTTGGTCCTCTGGTTTGGGGAGCATGTTCTAAGTTCAGAGGCTTTCTCTTTCCAAATTTTATGCAGAGGGAAGTGGTTTTGTGAGATAAGCATAAAAAGTCTTTGTTTTGAGAGTTGTTTTTTCAGTTTAGATAAAAATAACTTATTTGCAGACATTTATTACTATGCCTCTGTCTAAGGCATTTACTCATACAGTTGAATCTTTAGGAAGGAACCTACTTGAGAGGTCAAAACATAGAGGAAAATAGATATAGCTTGGATAAATATAAGCCTTGCCTGAGGAAGTAGCAAGCTTAAGATGCAAGTAAAAAAAAATTCTAGATCCTTGGGATGAATTTAATGATCAACCATATTAAACAATATATCATGCTTTTTAGCTTTTACAGAAGCCAAAGAAATAGTATGTTTATGTTCCACATATAATACTATAAAATTCACATTTATACTTAAGATCATTGAGTACAATCAGAGGTGCAGAACAGATCAACTAGTCATGACTCATACTCCTTTAGAGATGCTCCAAGAGGGCACAACTCAGGCCGAAACCAAGCGGAAGACAAGAAAAATAACATTTCAATAGTCTTCTAGGAAGGGGAATTCTCAGTCTGGCCCCCCAACCTTGAGAGTCCCTCCTAATGCTGACCTCTCTGGCCACATGGTCCCTTGAGGGGATGAAAGGCTTATGAACCTGACTGTCTCCAGGCAAAGAGATTTTCCTGGAGGAACACGCTGCATTATTCAGGCTACAGCGCACTTGTGCTTCAAGGCTTATGAAAACCTTAAGAGAAGTGAGTGATGAAAGTGGCAGTGTAAGGACTTCTAAAAATTCACCCTTGCACAAAAGTAATGGAAAAAAACAGCCAAATCTATCAGGATCAAGATTTTCAAAACAGTGGAAATTAAATACTTGTAGCAAACTGACAGAATTTGTTCAAGAAAAATGGCTGAATCTCCGTAAGAACAGCAAGCAAATCTTGATGTTAGGAATGAAGATTTATTTATTTATTTATTTTTTTTGAATATTAATCACCCTTTATTTTTTTTTTCTTTTTTTTTCTGAAATTTATTGACAAATTGGTTTCCATACAACACCCAGTGCTCATCCCAAAAGATGCCCTCCTCAATACCCATCACCCACCCTCTCCTCCATCCCACCCCCCATCAACCCTCAGTTTGTTCTCAGTTTTTAACAGTCTCTTATGCTTTGGCTCTCTCCCATTCTAACCTCTTTTTTTTTTTTTCCTTCCCCTCCCCCATGGGTTCCTGTTAAGTTTCTCAGGATCCACATAAGAGTGAAACCATATGGTATCTGTCTTTCTCTGTATGGCTTATTTCACTTAGCATCACACTCTCCAGTTTCATCCACGTTGCTACAAAAGGCCATATTTCATTTTTTCTCATTGCCACGTAATATTCCATTGTGTATATAAACCACAATTTCTTTATCCATTCATCCGTTGATGGACATTTAGGCTCTTTCCATAATTTGGCTATTGTTGAGAGTGCTGCTATGAACATTGGGGTACAAGTGGCCCTATGCATCAGTGCTCCTGTATCCCTTGGGTAAATTCCTAGCAGTGCTATTGCTGGATCATAGGGTAGGTCTATTTTTAATTTTCTGAGGAACCTCCACACTGCTTTCCAGAGCGGCTGCACCAATTTGCATTCCCACCAACAGTGCAAGAGGGTTCCCGTTTCTCCACATCCTCTCCAGCATCTATAGTCTCCTGATTTGTTCATTTTGGCCACTCTGACTGGCGTGAGGTGATACCTGAGTGTGGTTTTGATTTGTATTTCCCTGATAAGGAGCGACGCTGAACTACTTTCATGTGCCTGTTGGCCATCCGGATGTCTTCTTTAGAGAAGT
The DNA here is from genome assembly GCF_016509475.1 of Prionailurus bengalensis. Classification (NCBI taxonomy): domain Eukaryota; kingdom Metazoa; phylum Chordata; class Mammalia; order Carnivora; family Felidae; genus Prionailurus; species Prionailurus bengalensis. Next base: position 54,489,524 of record NC_057359.1, on the reverse strand, counting down.
GTCTATTCATGTTTTCTGCCCATTTCTTCACTGGGTTATTTGTTTTTCGGGTGTGGAGTTTGGTGAGCTCTTTATAGATTTTGGATACTAGCCCTTTGTCCGATATGTCATTTGCGAATATCTTTTCCCATTCCGTTGGTTGCCTTTTAGTTTTGTTGGTTGTTTCCTTTGCTGTGCAGAAGCTTTTGATCTTCATAAGGTCCCAGTAATTCACTTTTGCTTTTAATTCCCTTGCCTTTGGGGATGTGTCGAGTAAGAGATTGCTACGGCTGAGGTCAGAGAGGTCTTTTCCTGCTTTCTCCTCTAAGGTTTTGATGGTTTCCTGTCTCACATTTAGGTCCTTTATCCATTTTGAGTTTATTTTTGTGAATGGTGTGAGAAAGTGGTCTAGTTTCAACCTTCTGCATGTTGCTGTCCAGTTCTCCCAGCACCATTTGTTAAAGAGGCTGTCTTTTTTCCATTGGATGTTCTTTCCTGCTTTGTCAAAGATGAGTTGGCCATACGTTTGTGGGTCTAGTTCTGGGGTTTCTATTCTATTCCATTGGTCTATGTGTCTGTTTTGGTGCCAATACCATGCTGTCTTGATGATGACAGCTTTGTAGTAGAGGCTAAAGTCTGGGATTGTGATGCCTCCTGCTTTGGTCTTCTTCTTCAAAATTCCTTTGGCTATTCGGGGCCTTTTGTGGTTCCATATGAATTTTAGGATGGCTTGTTCTAGTTTCGAGAAGAATGCTGGTGCAATTTTGATTGGGATTGCATTGAATGTGTAGATAGCTTTGGGTAGTATTGACATTTTGACAATATTTATTTTTCCAATCCATGAGCAGGGAATGTCTTTCCATTTCTATAAATCTTCTTCAATTTCCTTCATAAGCTTTCTATAGTTTTCAGCATACAGATCCTTTACATCTTTGGTTAGATTTATTCCTAGGTATTTTATGCTTCTTGGTGCAATTGTGAATGGGATCAGTTTCTTTATTTGTCTTTCTGTTGCTTCATTGTTAGTGTATAAGAATGCAACTGATTTCTGTACATTGATTTTGTATCCTGCAACTTTGCTGAATTCCTGTATCAGTTCTAGCAGACTTTTGGTGGAGTCTATCGGATTTTCCATGTATAATATCATGTCATCTGCAAAAAGCGAAAGCTTGACTTCATCTTTGCCAATTTGGATGCCTTTGATTTCCTTTTGTTGTCTGATTGCTGATGCTAGAACTTCCACCACTATGTTAAACAGCAGCGGTGAGAGTGGGCATCCTTGTCGTGTTCCTGATCTCAGGGAAAAAGCTTTCAGTTTTTCCCCGTTGAGGATGATGTTAGCTGTGGGCTTTTCATAAATGGCTTTTATGATCTTTAAGTATGTTCCTTCTATCCCGACTTTCTCAAGGGTTTTTATTAAGAAAGGGTGCTGGATTTTGTCGAAGGCCTTTTCTGCATCGATTGACAGGATCATATGGTTCTTCTCTTTTTTGTTGTTAGTGTGATGTATCACGTTGATTGATTTGCGAATGTTGAACCAGCCCTGCATCCCAGGAATGAATCCCACTTGATCATGGTGAATCATTCTTTTTATATGCCGTTGAATTCGATTTGCTAGTATCTTATTTAGAATTTTTGCATCCATATTCATCAGGGATATTGGCCTGTAGTTCTCTTTTTTTACTGGGTCTCTGTCTGGTTTAGGAATCAAAGTAATACTGGCTTCATAGAATGAGTCTGGAAGTTTTCCTTCCCTTTCTATTTCTTGGAATAGCTTGAGAAGGATAGGTATTATCTCTGCTTTAAACGTCTGGTAGAACTCCCCTGGGAAGCCATCTGGTCCTGGACTCTTATTTGTTGGGAGATTTTTGATAACCGATTCAATTTCTTCGCTGGTTATGGGTCTGTTCAAGCTTTCTATTTCCTCCTGATTGAGTTTTGGAAGAGTGTGGGTGTTCAGGAATTTGTCCATTTCTTCCAGGTTGTCCAATTTGTTGGCATATAAGTTTTCATAGTATTCCCTGATAATTGTTTGTATCTCTGAGGGATTGGTTGTAATCATTCCATTTTCATTCATGATTTTATCTGTTTGGATCATCTCCCTTTTCTTTTTGAGAAGCCTGGTTAGAGGTTTGTCAATTTTGTTTATTTTTTCAAAAAACCAACTCTTGGTTTCGTTGATCTGCTCTACAGTTTTTTTAGATTCTATATTGTTTATTTCTGCTCTGATCTTTATTATTTCTCTTCTTCTGCTGGGCTTAGGCTGCCTTTGCTGTTCTGCTTCTAGTTCCTTTAGGTGTGCTGTTAGATTTTGTATTTGGGATTTTTCTTGTTTCTTGAGATAGGCCTGGATTGCAATGTATTTTCCTCTCAGGACTGCCTTTGCTGCGTCCCAAAGCGTTTGGATTGTTGTATTTTCATTTTCGTTTGTTTCCATATATTTTTTAATTTCTTCTCTAATTGTCTGGTTGACCCACTCATTCGTTAGTAGGGTGTTCTTTAACCTCCATGCTTTTGGAGGTTTTCCAGACTTTTTTCTGTGGTTGATTTCAAGCTTCATAGCATTGTGGTCTGAAAGTATGCATGGTATAATTTCAATTCTTGTAAACTTATGAAGGGCTGTTTTGTGACCCAGTATATGATCTATCTTGGAGAATGTTCCATGTGCACTCGAGAAGAAAGTATATTCTGTTGCTTTGGGATGCAGAGTTCTAAATATATCTGTCAAGTCCATCTGATCCAATGTCTCATTCAGGGCCCTTGTTTCTTTATTGACCGTGTGTCTAGATGATCTATCCATTTCTGTAAGTGGTGTATTAAAGTCCCCTGCAATTACCACATTCTTATCAATAAGGTTGCTTATGTTTATGAGTAATTGTTTTATATATTTGGGGGCTCCGGTATTCGGCGCATAGACATTTATAATTGTTAGCTCTTCCTGATGGATAGACCCTGTAACTATTATATAATGTCCTTCTTCATCTCTTGTTACAGCCTTTAATTTAAAGTCTAGTTTGTCTGATATAAGTATGGCTACTCCAGCTTTCTTTTGGCTTCCAGTCGCATGATAAATAGTTCTCCATCCCCTCACTCTCAATCTAAAGGTGTCCTCAGGTCTAAAATGAGTCTCTTGTAGACAGCAAATAGATGGGTCTTGTTTTTTTATCCATTCTGATACCCTATGTCTTTTGGTTGGCGCATTTAATCCATTTACATTCAGTGTTATTATAGAAAGATACGGGTTTAGAGTCATTGTGATGTCTGTATGTTTTATGCTTATAGTGATGTCTCTGGGACTTTGTCTCACAGGGTCCCCCTTAGGATCTCTTGTAGGTCTGGTTTAGTGGTGACAAATTCCTTCAGTTTTTGTTTGTTTGGGAAGACCTTTATCTCTCCTTCTATTCTAAATGACAGACTTGCTGGATAAAGGATTCTCGGCTGCATATTTTTTCTGTCTAGCACCCTGAAAATCTCGTGCCAATTTTTTCTGGCCTGCCAAGTTTCAAAAGACAGATCAGTCACGAGTCTTATAGGTCTCCCTTTATATGTGAGGGCACGTTTACCCCTCGCTGCTTTCAGAATTTTCTCTTTATCCTTGTATTTTGCCAGTTTCACTATGATATGTCGTGCAGAAGATCGATTCAAGTTACGTCTGAAGGGAGTTCTCTGTGCCTCTTGGATTTCAATGCCTTTTTCCTTCCCCAGTTCAGGGAAGTTCTCAGCTATGATTTCTTCAAGTACCCCTTCCGCCCCTTTCCCTCTCTCTTCCTCCTCTGGGATACCAATTATGCGTATATTATTTCTTTTTAGTGTATCACTTAGTTCTCTAATTTTCCCCTCATACTCCTGGATTTTTTTATCTCTCTTTTTCTCAGCTTCCTCTTTTTCCATAACTTTATCTTCTAGTTCACCTATTCTCTCCTCTGCCTCTTCAAGCCGAGCTGTGGTGGTTTCCATTTTGTTATGCATTTCGTTTAAAGCGTTTTTCAGCTCCTCGTGACTGTTCCTTAGTCCCTTGATCTCTGTAGCAAGAGATTCTCTGCTGTCCTGTATACTGTTTTCAAGCCCAGCGATTAATTTTATGACTATTATTCTAAATTCACTTTCTGTTATGTTATTTAAGTCCTTTTTGATCAGCTCATTAGCTGTTGTTATTTCCTGGAGAGTCTTCTGAGGGGAATTCTTCCGCATGGTCATTTTGGATATTCCCTGGCGTGGTGAGGACCTGCAGGGCACTTCCCCTGTGCTGTGGTGTTTAACTGGAGTTGGTGGGCGGGGCAGCAGTCAGACCTGATGTCTGCCCCCAGCCCACCGCTGGGGCCACAGTCAGACGGTGTGTGCCTTCTCTTCCCCTCTCCTAGGAGTGGGATTCACTGTGGGGTGGTGTGGCTCGTCTGGGCTACTTGCACCCTGCCAGGCTTGTGATGCTGGGGATCTGGCATATTAGCTGGGGTGGGTAGGCAAGGTGCACGGGGGCAGGAGGGGCAGGCTTAGCTCGCTTCTCCTTAGGTGATCCACTTCAGGAGGGGCCCTGTGGCAGCGGGAGGGAGTCAGATCCGCTGCGGGAGGTTTGGCTCCGCAGAAGCGCAGAGTTGGGTGTTTGTGTGGAGCGAGCAAGTTCCCTGGCAGGAACCGGTTCCCTTTGGGATTTCGGCTGGGGGATGGGCGGGGGAGATGGCGCTGGCGAGCGCCTTTGTTCCCCACCAAACTGAGCTCTGTTGTCAGGGGGCTCAGCAGCTCTCCCTCCCTTTGTCCTCCAGCCTTCCAGCTTTCCGAGCAGAGCTGTTAATTTCTGACCTCCCAGACGCTAAGTCGCGCTTGCTGTCGGAACACAGTCCGCCCGGCCCCTCCGCTTTTGCAAGCCAGACTCGGGGGCTCTGCTTGGCCGGCGAGCCGCCCCTCCGCCCCGGCTCCCTCCCGCCAGTCCGTGGAGCGCGCACCGCCTCGCCGCCCTTCCTACCCTCTTCCGTGGGCCTCTCGTCTGCGTTTGGCTCCGGCGACTCCATTCTGCTAATCCTCTGGCGGTTTTCTGGGTTATTTAGGCAGGTGTAGATGGAATCTAAGTGATCAGCAGGACGTGCGGTGAGCCCAGAGTCCTCCTAAGCCGCCATCTTGCCGCAACTCCTCAGGAATGAAGATTTAAAGAAACTTTCTTTTCTCACTTATTGTACTGATTTATGTTTAACCATTTAAGACTCAATTTTTACACATTGCTGATAAAGTTATATTAGAATTGGCAAAGGCAAGGAAAAAACACAGAAACCGTGAAAGCTACATGAACATACCAAAGCAAATTGGATTAAAGACACAAGGCAAGCCAAAGACAAAAGAATGGTCAGCTCTGGAAAGCATTAGAGAACATCCCTCAAACAAAACCAGATAAAAAAAACAAAAGAGGAAGCTTCTTGGGGCTGCCTCATATTACCAAGTTACTAAGAACATGAATTAATAACACAAGAACTTCAAGACTTGCGTGTATATGGGGGAGGTGGGTAGGTACATGGACAGAATCAGGTGAAAATCGACATGAGAGAGCTATGGAAATGATTCAAACAATACATACAGGGCTAATTAAAAACTTACACAGATCAAGTGACAGAATAGAAACAGCTGGGTGCTAACTTAATCACAAAGGGAAGTTTGGAAATAACTGCAGTGAATTCAGAGGGAAAACAAAGAGTAAGGCACAATAGATATTAGATACAAAGATAAGATAATAATTATGGAGACAAAGACAAACCATTACAAGAATTTTCAATGTCCCTGAAGTTAAATATAACAGACCATAAAAACCGGACAAAAAAAGTATCAAAAGGCATTTTAGAAAACTTAATGAAGAGCTGAGTATACATTTGTAAAAAGTACCCTCCATTCCAGGGGAAAAAAACTCATTACTCAAAATTTGTCATTGAGATACAATTTTTCTTACAGTTACAAGAGTCTGATTTTCTATATTTACAGCAAGCTCATTTCCAAAATCAGTTGGAAAAGAAATATAAATGATTAGAAAAGTGGGCAAAGAATGGAGAACAATACCGAGAGAAGTAAAAATGACCAAAAAGGATATAAAAAGATACAAAACCGTGAACCTTTTTGTAATTAATGAGGTTTTATATCAACCAATGAAATATTATCAGGTTTTCAAAAATTTAAAGAGTTTGAAAATACATACTTCTGTAGAATATAGGAAAGAATACATTCATAAACTGTTCATGGAAGAATACATTTAACTCTTTGGAAGATTTGAAAATAGCTATCACACGTGATCATGCTATTGAGGGAGACATACTGATTAGAGAAATCCAACATGCAAGGGGAAGGGGGTGGAAAGCATGAAGGTTAGGATGAATGAATTACACTAATGCATTAGGAAACTATGCACATGAGACAGGCTCTGGGAGAGGAAAACACAGACAAAAATGAAGTGAGAGAAAACACAACTGGAATATTGGCCTAATTTTAAGCACAAGAGTCAAGGTGGCTAAGTGTCTACCCAGGAGACTGTATCTTCAGGTAGATGAAAGGGCTCAGCCCAAACTTTGTTGTGTCAACTACAAACACTTGCTTTGCTGAGTGGACTGGCTTCATAATTACAGCATTAGAGGAAAACAAACAATCAGTAAAGAAAAGAAAAATAAGGAAATAAGTTCTCCAGTAATTAAGGGCAAAGGATCTTCATTAGCTCCACCCTGGGGTCAGCTTTGGGGACCAGGGTATGGGAGAGAATTGGAAAGGATTTCTAAAGGACACCAAGAATGAGGTCAAGAATGAAGAGTCTGACTTGAGCACAGAAAGATTAACTGAGCCTACATGCATCAGGAAGCAAGGATGTGTTCTGGTAGACTGACTTATTGCTTTTCCCCAGATTGCTATAATTGTTATATATAAGTTGAAATGATATATAAGTATTGATACTTATTTATCAATATCTGTCCATATCTATATCTATCTACAGATGTTGTTATTTTCTAATTAGTTGTATCACCTAAAGAAGGTTTACCTTTTTAGAAAATTAAAAGATGAAGAGCTTTTTCAGTCATAAAAGTACTATCTTTATGTTCCTTAAACAAAAAAAGCAATTAGATGACATTTAGGAGTCTTAGAGAAGACATTTTCTTTTTGAAAATGTATATTTTACAAGTTCAAGATACATTTACTAAGGGAATTGAAATTTTAAAGACAATTAGATCCATGAACCATTTTTAAATTTTCATCATTAATTAAAAAATTGTTTTAATGTTTTATTTTATTTTTGAGAGAGAGAGAGACAGCATGAGTGGGGGAGGAGCCGAGAGAGAGGGAGACACAGAATCAAAAGCAGGCTCAAGGCTCTGAGCTGTCAGCACAGAGCCCGATGCAGGGCTCAAACCCACAAACTGTGAGATCATGACCTGAGCCAAAGTCGGACGCCTAACTGACTGAGCCCCTCAGGTGCCCCTCATCATTAATTTTTAAAGTCAAATTAAAAGTTATCAGACAGAACTTCACTGTTAAATTTTCCTTCTTCTTAGAGAAAACACAAAGAAAACCAAAATCAACATGTTACATGTTGAAAACATCTGTTTCTGAATATCCATTTGAATAGACATAACACTAGTGAAATGTGTATTTAAAAATGGGTAAGATGGTAAAGGACATTATGTACTAGTAATGTAAAATTGACAGAAGCAATAAAACTGTTATTGAACTTTTTAATACATGGCATTAATCGTGGTCTTGACTGTTACAAAATAGAACAAAGGCACAAATACAAAGTTACAACATTAATAGGAACATACTTACAAATAGTTGATGGATTTGGGGTGCCGGGGTGGCTCAGTGGGTTAAACATCCGACTCCTGGTTTCAGCTCAGGTCATGATCTCACGGTTTGTGAGATGGAGCTCTGCGTCAGGCTCTGCGCTGAAGTGAGAGCCTGCTTGGGGTTCTCTCTGCCTTCCTCTCTCTGTCCTTTGCTCTTTCTCTAAAAAAAGAAATAATAATAAAGACACATTTAAAAACCGTTGATGGATTTGATTTAGAAGGTAAATATGAGATCTGTATAATCCAGAAAACATACCAGATTTCTTAGAAGTATGCATTTAGTTTGCTCACACTTTTAAGGTAATTTTTATAACCTGTCACACAGGTATAGTGAATCAACTGTACAGAGGTTATTGTTGAGGTGAAAGTGTGGACAATAGTGAGTTAGGGATTCATGTAGAACAGGATAAGAGTAGAGCCTCCTCCATAGTAACTGTGAAGGCAAATCTGACAGGACTGGAAATAGCCCCAGGTCTTGATGGTCATGGCGGCATAGCAAGTGGATATTAATATTTCTTGACTTTTAGTACATATAAGACACACATTAGCTATTCTCATTTTCACAACAACCTATGGAAAATCCCTATTACTCTCTGACAGATGATGATGTTAGGGTCAGAAAAGTGATAAACATGTCTTATATTCTCAATAATAGTAAAGTCAAGATTCATGTGTAGGGCTTAATGACATTACAGCCCATGCTCTCTTCCTCATATCACCCCTATTTTCCAAGCTGAGTGGGACAATAGTCCAGAGTGAGAGAGCTCACAGATAAGGAAAACGAGGGTGTAGCCAGAAACTAGTGTTCAGAACATTGGACTCTTACTGTCTGTGTGCCTCTTTTCCTTCAAAGCAGACAATAGGTCAGAAATGACAGATTACTGTGTGAGTCAGGAATCTAGAAAAAGAAACCCCAAAATTTCCTTAAAACTATCTCAAGGACAGGCTTCCTTTGAGGGGGAGAACCAATTCTCCAAACATGGTTGCCTGGAGTACTGGAGGTAGAGGTGGGGAAGAAAGTTGTTTGGGGGGTATGTCTCCATGTAGATAGATTCCTGTGGACACGATCATCATCATACATTCAGATGTTTTGTAAACCTCTGGCACTTTCTTTCCACATGAGCTTTTTAGCCCTACTACTACCACCATGGTCCAGAACATTTCAACTTTTCACCCGACAATTTATTTCAGCCTCTCTTAACTAATTATTACATGTTGAATATGTGGCAGGCATCAATGATGCACTGAAAATCTATATGGATGTAGCTGGCCCCTGCCTTCATGGAGTTTATAATCTAGTCAGGGTTGAGTAGTACAGACAGGTGGACAGATGATTATAACACTGTGGGAAAGTGCATTTAGAAGAGGGTATCTTCCTTTTAAAATAACGAGATCAGCGGAAATGTGGAGCATGCTGTCTTGGGATAGATAAAAAGAAGAGAAGTTAAACAGTTTAATTGTTAAGAGTGTACCGAAGCAATGTTATTTATGTTAAAAATACATGATACATATGAGTACTATGAAGTATTCCTAGGAGATTAAATAAAATGACAAATTGGTAGTCATTCAGAGATTTATCAATTTTTACATACTTAATATTATATCTTATGTAGACAAAAGAAGATAGGATACATTGTCCTTGGCCTCAGGAAGCTTCCGCCTAATTTCATGAAGGTATTTTTAGCTTTTTGACATTGAAAGCAATGCCTATAGACATAGCCATTCCTTGTGGACAATATATTGTGAAGGGGGTGTGCTAACATAAGACCCTGAATTTTTGGATAAGTGTAACAAGAATCTTTTATGATACATGAAAATACATGCCACATATATAGGTTACATAAGCTTTCTTAAGCTTATATAACAGAACACAAAATGATCCCAGTTTTGTGAAAGTTACTTGTTAAATGTATATTTATGCAAGGAAGAAATCCAGAAGGCCAAGTAGAGCACATAGTAGGTCTTTAGTAATATTAGTTGAAATTATAAATGAATGACCAAATAGGTAAGAATATGTCATTATTGATTTTTGAGTACTGGAATCAAGATTAAAAAAAAATATTTTCCTCTTGATAGTCCAAACTTTTCATAATAAATAGTATTTTATAATTTTAAAAATTAAATGTGTTTTAAAATATATTTAAGAAGAACAGTTACAGGGGATCAAGTTAAGAGGTATCTCCAGAACAAGTTAAGGTGGGGATAATCTGCTTTCTTCATGACTGAAAAGGCAGGAAAAATAAGAGTGCAATTTATGGGTTGATTACATGCATAACAGTTTTAAACCTATATAAGACTAGCTGTAACGGGTAGGTGGTTACTTTACACTCACTACTACTTCTACCCATCAATAAATGATAAGGAAGATGAAAATTTTGCTTTACCCTTTCCTAGGAGCCTCTCTACTAATTTAATGGCTGTTCACTCTTCATATACCAAATAAACCCAACTGGCACACCATCAGAGCATTCAATGACATTTCTTTATGGGACTGTGAACTCTTAGGGGTTAGATATTGTGCCTTATTCATCTTTCTAGATCCAGCAAAGCATTAGGCAAATACTGGGTATTTTTAAAAGGCCTGTTGGATTTTCCTATTACCCCTTTCCCAGCACTGGCCCCAAATTATTGTAAATCTTTCTTTCAAGTCTAGAATCCTAGGCTATCAAAAATAAGTCTATAGGAGAGAGGGCTTTGGTGGCAGTGCCAGATGGTGGCCGTGAAGCAAAAGAAGGGACCTTTTGAACATCAGATTTATGCTGTTAGTATCATGTCATTAGAAATTATACATTACAGAAGTATACAGGATAAGGAGAAATTGGTACCCATTGGTACTGCCTCTGCCCCTGCATGCACACATGCATTCACTTGTGCCCAAGCCTAGAGTTTTCAAGGAGGAATATAAATTCTGTTAGAATTAATTGGAAAACAATGGTCTGATACAAATATAACTAGAACACTCTAGCTGGCAAGTCAAAACACTTTTGGAAGTCTAGCACCAGAAAACAAGTTTTCTTACATGCATAAGCTGACTTACAGTTTTGTTCTGACTCCTTTCTTTCATGCACCATTACCTTCCTCAATCAGAAATCACATATAATTTTGTATCCTCTCTGTTTGAATTGTCTTTCTGTACCTTGAAGTCAATGAAGCTACTGGACAGTGGCTGTTAACATTGTTTAACCTCCCCTGGGGGTTATCTCCACATCTCATTAACAATAAATTTATTTCTCATATTAAATCAGCACTGCATCAAGTGCAGAATACACCCAGTTCTTCAGTTAACCAAGTTCAGGAGCTGTGTACTGGATGGGGTATTCAGTGATACTGTTAATTGATCATTTTTTGTCTTCTCTTTATTCCCAAACCTATAATAATTTATTTTTCTTTGTAATTATTTCAGAGTTGGGGTAATTCTTAGAGGCTCTCCTATCCCACACCTTTGAAAACATACTTCAGAATCTACTTTTTCCTCATGGAAGAATCTTAAGTTTAAGCTCATAGGGAATTCTTGTATAACCTCTTTCTCTAGAAACTCAAATCAAGAGTTACATTTGAAGTAAGATTTACATATTCTTTAATGAGAAGGCTAGTTAAAGCAAAAAAAGATGATGATGAGATACTTGTACTTTTAATTAAAACATTGAAAGATACTTTAACTTTTTTAGTCTGTGCTTTTTCATATTCTGTAATGTACAAAATATGGATTTATTGGTTAGCTGTGAGTTTATTTCCCAAATGTACAAAAACCTTTTTTTTAAACCATTATTCTCTTGCAAAGGGCTATAAATTAAGACTGAGGCTTTACAACTATTAAAAAAAATTTTTTTTAATGTTTTGTTAGTTTTGAGAGAGAGAGAGACAGAGACAGAGACAGAGATAGTGGGGAGAGGCAGCGAGAGGTGGAGACAGAATCTGAAGCAAGCTTTGGACCTGGAACTCACAAACTGCGAGATCATGACCTGAGCCGAAGTCAGATGCTTAATGGAATGAGCCACCCAGGTGCCCCAAGACTGAGGTTTTATAAAGCAGTAGTTAGTAAAATCATGGGAATGACTTTTAGGCCACAGGAGACTTAGGCCTCCTGGCTAGAGTGTTGCACTAGTGGTAAGGAGGAGATTTCTAGTTTGAATTTTGCTAGCAGATAAATATATCACCATGGGATAACTATTTAACCTTTGTATTCTCTGTATCTCACATGTTAAATAAGAATGATAGATGAAATGATCTTTATGGGCCATACTGTGAGACTAGGATTCTAAATCAGATGCTCGTATAAATGTTACTGACTTTGGTTATTTATAATGTATTTGATTTTTATGGAAATTATCATTTATATAGTATGGGGTATGGGAATTATGTGTTAGCTATAAAAATGAGTAAGTGAATATGTTGTGTTTGTGGGATATTTAAAATTTTATTCAATGTTTAGTTTCTTGAGAGAGAGAGAGAGCCAATCTGAAGCAAGCTCCAGGCTCTGAGCTATCAGCACAGAGCCTGATGTGGGGCTCAAACCCAAAAGCTGTGAAATCATGACCTGAGCCGAAGTTGGACGCTTAACCAACTGAGCCAACCAGGCGTCCCTGTGGAATATTTAGAAGAGGGAAGGCAAATACCTGGCAGAGAACCCACTTTTCTCTTTGAGCCATGTAGAAATGATAAGTATCATTAATTGCTCATACTCTATGACTCTATTGAGAATCCTGAGGTTGGGCTTGAGGCCAAATACTCAAGTATTCACTGCATATAGATGATAAAACTAAAATTCAGAGTGGTAAATGATCACTGAAAGTCACAACATCTTGTGAATGACAGCCCTTGGAGCTAAAGCTGGAAACAAGGTCATTAGATTTCTCATCTGTAACAAGTAAAATCCATTCATTAACAGCTTAATTTTATTAATATTTCAGCCCTTTTGAGCTAGTAATGGATGAGACATAACCAGACAACCTAATTTAAAACAGTATGCAAGTTTAGGAGAAAGTGCACGTGCGTGCACGCACACACACACACACACACACACACACACACACACGGTGTACATGCATTAGTTAGCTATTACCACAATAATGCTGTGTAACAAACCAAAAAGTTTCAATAACATTTAACAATTTATTCACTCCTATGGGAGATAACAAAGGGGTCTTATTTATTTAATTTTGTTTTTCAAAAAAATTGTTAAGTTTATTTATTTATTTTGAGAGAGGGCATGTGAGCAGGGGAGGGGCAGAGAGAGAGGGAGCTAATCCCAAGAAGGCTCCACACTGTCAGTGCAGAGCCCTACAGAGGGCTTCACATGAATCATGAGATCATGACCTGAGCTGAAATCAAGAGTCGCGTTGTTAACTGACTGAGCCACTAGGTGCGCCCAACAGGATCTTATTTAGATAGAACTGGTGTGTCCCAGTTGGGCCCTGTTACATGTCTCTGGTTCAGCTTATCTGGGCTACGACAAATAAAGAGGCTTTGTTTCATGCTCCAGTTCCTTGAGTCTGTTGTGTGTGTTTCCCATTCACCTTGGATTACTATATTATCCATGAATATTCTTCCAATAGCAATGACAGAATCCTAAGAATCCTTGTCAAAATGGGTAAAACCCCTTAAAGCCTGGGGTCTGAACTGGCACACTTTATATCTATCAGTCAGTTGGCCAAAGCAAGACAGATGGCTTCGCCCAAAGTCAAGGGGAAGAACTCCAAAGTCACATAACCAAAGGTGTGGATGCAGGAAAAGAGTGAAGAGTTGTGGTCAATGATGCAAACTACCATACCATATAGTATTAGCTACCTTCCTAAAAGTGGTTTGGAATTCTTTAGAGATAATCATGAATTTAAAATGATAATAATAGAGATTTTACAATGGAGATAAGAGAAGAAGGTAAGTAGAAAATAAAAATGAAGGTGATAGTCATATACCATATGTTCTCTACAGTTATTGAAAGAGACACGCGTGTGCAGCCTTTGTGCTTCATAGTGTCGAGAATAATGAAAGAAATGTGTTTATTCAGAAACTTTAAAAAATTGATTATATCGGAGGAAAAAGGCTATACAATATAATATGTGAAGTAAAAATCTTTACTCTTAAGAAGAGTGTATATCCATTATTGAGAAAAGGTTATAAGAAAGGCAAAAAAACAATAATGCATTTCTGTGTGTGTTTAATAGAAAAATAACTATTATTGGATTCTATTTCTTCTTAGTTGTAAGTTCATTCCTAATTGTCCCTTAAGATATATTTAATAAAGACTAACTCAGTCAAATAAAACGTAAAAAAACAAAGATCGTTAATTTATCTTGGGATACAGAATAGCAAATATCAGAAATGTTTGACTGTTTGTTGTCCAGTACACCAACTTAGGCTTAAATTCACTGTATCTGAGCAAATTTTGCTTATAATTAATATTTCCTTTTCCATACATAATTAGATAATACTTTCAAAGTGTGATTTCTGTTCCACTGCAGCCTGTTTGAGGACATCAGTAATCTGTGTATTATTATATATAATATATATACACATATACGTATAACCTACATATATAATATATGTGTACATATATAAACATATATTACTGATATATATATATGTTATATAAAAATTTTTTTAATGTTTATTTTTGATAGAGCACAAGCAGGGGAGGGGGAGAGAGAGAAGGAAACACGGAATCTGAAGCAGGCTCCAGGCTCTGAGCTGTCAGCACAGAGCCTGATTCAGGGCTTGAACCCATGGACCGTGAGATCATGACCTGAGCTGAAGTTGGACACTCAGCCAACTGAGCCACCCAGGCACCCCACGACATCAGTAATTTTCAAGCTGACAGTTCTCCTTCTATGAGTGCTAGCATCAGCTAACATAAATGAAGCTTGGTTACTTAAATATAGATTCTGCCTAGGTAATAGTGATATGACATTCCAATTCATTAGTTGAATTACTGTGATTTAGACTGACTTTCTGTTTTTCTCATTTCAGAGTAGGTTAACATTAGTGATAAAAACAAACTGGTTTTGAAATCAAATTTAGCTTTACATGGAAGGAATGTTAGCTTTATGCATTTGTCTCCTGAGATGTATAAGTCTATATAAAGTTAAATTCCCTAAAATGTATTTTTAAATGAGATAAAGACATGACATGTGAACATTATCCTTACTACATTGTTTGTTAATGTGTTATTGTTAGAGATTTAGGGAGCTAGTAATAGGCCAAAAATAATCTGATTGTGTCTGTTCCATTTACATGAGGAATGTATCCTTGAACACAGTTCTTTTACTTCTTGGTGTGATTCTGGAATTTAAAATAGTAAAATTGAAAATACCCATATGTACGAATGGGACCAATCAAAATATGATAATGCTGTACCATGGAATATCTCACAGCAATTAAAAATAATGAGGGAATGTGTATGTTCTTATGTGGTAAGATTCTCAAAGTATTGTACAATATCATATATGTGTAAGTATGTATATATGACTAAATCCTAATCTATATAAATGGAAGTATGTGTATAAATCTGTTTACACACACACACACTAGTATAGGGAAATATTTTGAAAACAATCTGGGAGCATATATATCTCAGAACAGCATCTAACTCTGGAAGGAAGTAAAATTTAAGAGTGGTGGTCAAGGAAGATGCTAGCTTTGTCTGCATTATCTGTATTTTACTAGTATAGATAATAAATATTTTCACAGGAACATTGAATTGAAATTCATTTTTGCAAGTGAATGAGCAGTCCCAGGAAGAGCTGGATAAGAAGTGAATAAACTTTATTAAGATTGTGCATAAGTGTTGGAATCAAGTGTTGCAAACGTGTTGTTGAATCTCTCCATACTTCCATTTAGTTATTGTTAAAAAGGGGTGTTAATAGTACTCATGTTGTAAGGATGTGTGTCAGGCATCTTCTGTGCCCTGTCTCACCTCTCAGTTTACCTTTTGGCCTCTGGCCGTTGACTCAACAAGATGTAGCTTGATAGGAATCTTGATTCAGCTTCTTTAGGTATATTGTGAGTTAAGTAACCATGTGAGAGGTTTGTGGAAGCCAGGTTAACTAGTGTGGCACATACGCACACCAGAAAGTTCAGGGTGACAGATTAGAGGCCCTCAGGGATCTCCAGACAGGTTAGGTCATGGCAGCTACACTTGGATTGGATTTTCCTGTTTGACTCTTCTAGTTTCCCTTGCAATTGTCTCTTAAATTGGCATATAGTTGACATACAGTGTTATATTAGTTTCAAGAGTACAACATAGAGATTTGACAATTCTAGACATTAAGCTATGCTCACGTTGGTAAGAGCAGTTACCATCTATCATCATACAACATTATTACAATGTTACTGACTATATTCCTCCCCCCCCCCCACCCCCCATAACTATATGAAAATAGTTACTGTTTTCATCCCCATGACTTATTTTATAACTGGAAGTTTGTACCTCTTAGTCCCCTTCACCTATTGTATGTATCCCTTCCTTACAATTCTCGTTCCCTAAAACTGATTCCAAAAACACTTAGATGCACTCAAACTATTTGTCTCAGGCATTGTTTTGGGGGGTAACATGGTCTGAAACAGGATATGAGGACAATTCACCCTGGGAAGAGCATAGAACTGTCTGGCAATAGTGGTAAACGTTATCACTGTTACCTTGTCATTGTTATGCAACACAGGGTTGAAGTGACTCTTAAAGGATTACAGAGGTATAATTGATGCACAGTAAATTGATGCACATATTGAGTGTACCATTTGATGAGTTCTGACTTACAGGTGCATTCATGAAACCACCACCACCACAAAAAAGACAGCAAACATTTCGATCTCTCCCCCAGATTTCCTCGTGCCCATTTGCAATCCATCCCTTCCTCCACCACTGACCATTCACAACCCCGACTCTGCTTTCTGTCACTGCAAATTCATTCAGTTAATTTCCTACGAATTCATACAGATGGAATCATATGCTCTTTTCTGTCTGGCTTCTTCCAGCGTAATGATTCTGAGAAATAATCACGTTGAATGTATCAACAGTTCATTCCTTCTTATTGGTGAATAGTATTTCATTTTATGGTGTACCATAGTCTATCTGTTGATGGACATTTAGTTTGTTTTCACTTTGGAGCTTTTACAAATAAAGTGGGTATGGATATTCATGTATAAGGCTCTGAGTGAATATATGCTTTTATTTCTTAGGAATAAATACCTAGAAGTGGTATGAGGTCACATGAAAGATATGTTTAACTTTTCGAGAAAGTGCCGTAATGCTTTCTAAAGTTGTTCTACCATTTTGTATTTCTTCTGGCAGAATGAGAGTTGCAGTTTCTCCACAACCTAACTTTTGGTCCCTTTTTCCCTCCCCCAGCCATTCTATTGGTCAGTAGTGGTGTCTCATTGTGAATTTAATTTGCCTTCTCATGATGACTAAGAATGTTGAACGTCTTTTCATGTGTGTATTTTCCATTCATATGTCTTTTGTGAAGTATAAGAATCTTTTGCCTTTAGGGGCGCCTGAGTGACTCAGTTAAACGTCTGACTTTGGCTCACCTCATGATCTCATGGTTCGTGAATTCGAGCCACGTGTCGGTCTCTGTGCTGACAGCTCAGAGCCTGGAGGCTGCTTTGGATTCTGTGTCTCCCTCTCTCTCTGCCCCTTCCCTGCTCACACTCTGTCTTTCTCTCTCTGTCTCAAAAATAAATAAATATTAAAAAAATAAAAGAATCTTTTGCCTTTTTTATTGGTTGTCTTCTCTTATGGATTTCAAATGTATATACATTTAATATTTATTATACGTTAAGATATTAACATATATAAATTAAATACCATAAATATTTGATAAAATATCAACTGAATATATAAAATATATATATCAATTAAATATATATAAAATCTATACCTTAATTATATTTCATATATATAATTATATATATAATACATAATATATAACTATAATATATATTATATATATCTGTAACTTAAATAATTATATATTATATTTCATATATATAATTATATACATAATACATAATATATATTATAACTATAGTATATATTACATATAAAATCTATAACTTAAATAATTATATATATTTCAAGATAAAATATGGATAAAATATGAACATATGCCCTTTGTGGGTATCTACTTTTGTAAATACTTTCTGTGACTTGCCTTTGTCTTTTCTTTTAAAAAAATTTTTTTTAATGTTTATTTTTGAGACAGAGAGAGAGACAGAGTACAAGCAGGAGACGCGCGCGCGCGCGCGCGAGAGAGAGAGAGAGAGAGAGAGGCAGGCACAGAGTCTGAAGCAGGGTCCAGTCTCCAAGCTGTCAGCCCAGAGCCCGACACGGGGCTTGAACCCACAAACCGTGAGATCATGACCTGAGCTTAAGTCAGATGCTTAACTGACTGATCCACTCAAGCACCCCTGCCTTTGTATTTTCTTAATAGTGTCTTTTGAAGAATAAGACTTTATAATATCCAACTTATTTTAATTTATACTTAATGAATATCATGTCTTATTTATCAAATCTTTGCCTACACTATTGTGATTAAAATGTTCTCATATTTTGTTAAACATGTTTCGTAGTTTGAGCTACAGGTAAATCTAACTGTCTTGGTCTCCCATCTCCAAATTCTATCTTCTGACCTCAAGAGACCACTAGTCTCAGTCCGTGTTTCCTCCTCCATGCACTGAGGCCTGGAGACACTTGAGAAGTGAGCTGGGACAATTTTAGGGCTCATCTCATTTCTTTCTCTTAGGAACTACTGTCCTGGTGTGCTTGGGTGCCTCAGTCTGTTAAGCATCTGACTTCAGCTCAGGTCATGATCTTACAGTTCGTGGGTTCGAGCCTCACATTGGGCTCTGTGCTGAGCCTACTTGGGATTCTCTCTGCCCCTCCCCTGCTCATGCACACTGTCTGTCAAAAATAAATATTTAAAAACAAAAAGGAACCACTGTCCTGTGCTACCTTTTGCCTAATGTCTGAAAAGTGTCATTTATATATTTTGTCTGGCCCTTTAGTTGTTTAAAGAGGGAGGGTAAATCCAGTTCCTGGTCCTACATCATGACTTCAAGCTGAAGTCTTGAAATGCTTTTTGAAGGTCTAAAGAATCTTGCATTTCAATAGGTTATTTGTATTTTGTTCTTTTTTTCTTTCAATTTTAAGCTTCACAGTTCATTAAAGATAGAGCTAGGATCTATTTAATCCTGTTTTGGAAGCCTTTCCATTTATATTGGAAGATGCTACTAATATTTAATAATCATAATGGTGATAGTGGTCATCATTATCAAGCACTCATGTCAAGGCCAGTTCAAGGTGCTTTATGTGTGTTCTCGTTTACTACAACATCCCATGAGGTAAGCAATCTTCCAATTTCTATTTGGCCTACGAGAGAGTTGAGCCTAGTGACCTAAGATAGGGTACAGTGTCAGAATTCCAAACCAGGTGATCTGAATCTCTTAACCTCATTATTTTGTAGTTTCCAAATTTTATTCAGATGTGTGCTCTGTACCAGAAGTTTTGCAATGAATAAAGTAGGCAAGCTCTCTAGCCTCTTTGAACTTACACATTATTTTGTCCCTTGCTTATTAGTATTTATCAAAGGCTTATTGGTGATATTGGTGAATGTTCCAGATCCTGGCGAATATAACAGACCTAGTTCTTGCTTTTGTGGACTTTGCATTCTGGAGGAATGTGAAGAAGGAGATAATCTGGACATATGGACAACAGATGAGAACTGCCAAGCAAAGAGGCAGACGGTTTGGGTAGATAGTGGATGTACAAACTGTGTTTTTATGGTGACAACTGAAGTGGACAGGACAAGGAATATAGCCTTATGGATTGCAAGTGAAACCTGCTTTTTCCAATGATAATGGGGAAGCCTCGTATTATCATGACAATGGTAATACCTAAAGTTCATTGAATACTTACTAAATGATAAATATGGTTCTAAAAACTATATGAGTATTTCTCATTTAATTCACATGGAAATCCACTGATGTCATTATTATCACCATATTATGGTTGAGGAAATTGAGACTTAATGTGGTTTGACTCCATAGACAGGGAAAATGCAGAAACTATACTCAAATCCAGTTTTTCTGACTCCATAATCCATAATATTAATCACTAGAAGCAAGATGAGTGTTAGGAAGTCAGTGCAGAAATATAAAAGATGTTAGAAGGGAAAGATTCCGGGCGGAGTTGACTGAACAGAAACTCTTGGAATTGAGAAGACTATAAAATCCGAAAATGACTTTGCCATTTCATTTTGTTTTGGTGGAAGTGGGAGTTGTACTGGGACTAGGTTTAGAATGGGGGAAATGTCTTAAAGTATCTAAAGACCAATTAAAGAAGGAGGTCTCGGGGCACCTGGATGGCTCAGTAGGTTAAGCGTCCAACTTTAGCTCAGGTCATCATCTCCTGGTTTGTGAGTTCGAATCCTGTATCTGGCTCTCTGCTGTCATCACAGAGCTTACTTCGGATCCTGTGTCTCCCTCTCTCTCTGCCCCTTTCCTGCTTGCATACACTCTATCTCTTTCTCTCTCAAAAATAAATAAACATTAAAAAAGAACGTCTCTTGTGCAGAATATTATGATTTAGAGTCCTTAGGAATTAACAAGTATGTACATGAATTAAAATAGACTTTGACATAGAATTGTGGCTGTCTGCCTAATTAGATAGTTATCTTTGGGAGATGTTTCTCATAATTTTTATCTCTGCTATGACATGCTATTATAACAGACACTTTATATTTTAATGATTTTATTTTTGCTTCAATATAACATGCATACACATACATACATATACATACACATATCTTTATATATGGCAAAGCCTGTCAAAGCAGAAAGGGCAAATGTAATTGGTGAAATGTTGGGCCAGCAATTGAGAAAAATTATAGATTTAATGAAAATGTCTAAGAGCTTTGAGTGGAAGCTAGTGCCAGTAAGGTACTCAACAAGTCTATTTAAACAATGGTAAATGACCATAAAGTATAAAATGTTAACTATGAATTCCATTGCCTTAGCCAGCTAAAGTCCCAGTATTCATTAGTGTCAGAAACACAAATGGTTGAGAAGTTCTTCACAGTCCTTTTGGGTTTTAATAGTGTTGTAGCCAAGATAGATAATTAGGAAAGGAAGAAAATTGTGAAAGAAGACATTTAACTACCCTTTGCTTAGGTTTCTGTTGAATAAATGAAGGATTGGATTTGGGAGTACTATTGGTAAATTGGAACACACAGAAATGAGCTCAGTGTTGATAATTCAAGCTATTTTCTGACTGTATGTGAATAAGAAAGCAAGAATAACTGTGACAGAGGGAAATTATGAATGAATGAATGCATGAATGAATGAATGAATGAATGAATATATCTCAAACAGAATGAAAAATACCCTTCCATTTAGTGATAGGTATGCAGACATGCCCTGGACCGGGTTTAAGATAAGAGACCTGGGGCACCTGGGTGGCTTAGTTGGTTAAGCATCCGATTTCAGCTCAGGTCATGTCTCACAGTTTGTGAGTTCAAGTCCCGCATCGGGTTCTGTGCTGACAGCTCAGAGCCTGGAGCCTACTTTGGATTCTGTGTCTCCCTGTTTCTCTGTCCCTCCCTGGCCTGCACTCTGTCTCTCTCCCTCAAAAATGAATAAACATTAAAAAAATTTTTTTAAAAAGATAAGAGACCTAAATCTACCAACCTCACTGTGGATTCTAGGTTTTAGTATTTCATATTTTGGGCATCTACTTATGCTTAGTTTTAAGTATATAGTGATACTGCACAATATGATCCTCAAAAACAAATTGAATATTTCATTTGTTATGCAACTTAAACAATAGGTATTATCCATTTTAAGGATGGATGACAACTTTGCTGCACTGAATGTTTGTAAGGAAAAACTTGAGAGATACGTATAACATAACACCCACTTAACCAATCATGGCTATCAGTGTGAACATTTCTCACTCCCACTCTCCTTTCTCCCACTTTCAAAGAAATCTCTGTCTTAAATTTAATGTTCAATGTGCTTAAGAATATTTTAACACTTTTAAGTTATCTTGTGAAGTTATCAGTGAAGAAACAAATAATGTCATTGTTTCCTATGATATAACTTTTATGTAAATGGTATCATATTGCACATCTCCTTTTACAACTTGATTTTTTTTATTCAGTATTTTCCTTTTGATACTTATCCATGTTGAACATTTAGCTAAAACTGATTTCTTTGCTTTATGGTATCACACTATATGAATACACTGCAATTTATATATCCATCCTTCTGTGGATGGAAACTAAGTTTTATTTTTCAGTCTTTCACCATGCAAGAAATGTTACAGTGCACAGTCTGATACAGGTTTTTTTGTTCAAATTAGTATGTTTCTCTAGGTGAATAATCATCTGTATGTCTCTACATAAACTTTTGATGTAGAGAAGTTATCTAGATAGTCAAATTTATCAACTGTCTACTTGATAGTTGTGTTCTTTGTGGTGCGTTTAAGAAGTCTCCGATGGAATAAACATATTCTAAAATTTTTGAAGGGTTTTTACCTCTAAATTTGTATCTCTAAAGCAGCAAGAATACCATTTTCTTTTTTCTCCTTGATAGATATACAGTTGTCTTGGCAGAACGAGTTGGTGTGCAGTCCATTCTTTTCTTTGTTGAGTAACACCACCTTTGTCATATATGTGTCCGTCGTGTGACATTGGTCCATTTAGGTAAACCTGTGTAAGCAGCACCCTGTGTCGGTCATTATATGAAGCCCTGAGATTTAGGCTTCACCTTATTCTTTTGTAAGAGGGTGTTGGTTGTTTTTGGATTTCCATATAAACTGTAGAATCAATGGACAATTCCAAAAGAAAAAAACAATGTTTGGATTTGGATTCCTATAAATCAATTAGTGGATAATTAACTTTATTTATAAGATTTTATTTTTTTCTACCCAAGAACCTGGAAACTCTTCATTTCTTGAGATATTTATTTAATATATTTCAGTAAAATTTTATCCATATAGGTTTTACATGTGAGTAACTTGTGTGAATGTCTGCAAAATGAGCAAACATTTCTAATAACTTTTGTCTTGATAAACAAGTGATGTCTTGTAATAGGAGTATTATGTGACACTGAATGTCACATGGTCACAACAAACCAATGGTTCTCACTCTTGATGCGAGATTGTGGGTGATCGTCAATGCAATGTCACATTTCCATGAAATCCTCAAAAGGAGGCAAAAGCAAGTGTCATTGTATAGGTTCCTTGTCAAAGTTGCATGAGACGAAAAAGATTCCCTTGAGTCAGTAGGTAGCAGTGATTCTGTTAGTGATAGTGAAAGTTGTTCTACACAATAACCCTCCTCTCTCGTCTCCCTCACAACAGCCATGAAGCTTTTCAAAGGTAAGGGTAGGTTAGATTGTTTCTTTTTCTTTTTCTTTTGTATTTTCTTTATCATTTTGTATTGTATTACAGTATTGTAATAATTTTTATATGAATACTTTTGGGTTGTGGAACGAATCATCTGAGTTTCCGTGATTTCTTATGGGGAAATTCGCTCTGATATACAAGTGCTTTGGATTACAAGCATGTTTCCAGAATGAAATATGCTCACACACCAAGGTTTTACTGTATATCTAAATGTCTTTTTTTCTCTTATCAATACTATTTATTTCAATCTATTTTAATTATAAGTTCTAATCAATTGTTGCTGGAGTACAGAACAATGATTTTTGCATATTTCTCTTTTATAACATTGTGGAACACTGTGGAAATATGTAACAGTAGATGCTCTTGGATTTTATAGCAATCATAAACTTAGTAAATAGGTTGTCAATTTTTTTTTCAATGCTGTTTTGTATCTCTTGTCTTGATACAAAACAGTGTTGAATTGGAGTACCTAGAGAGACATCCTTGTCACGATCCTAAATTTAATTCTATAGCACTATAAAACCATAAAGGTAAATGGAAATGTAAACATTAAAGGTAAATGTTTGAATTATGTATTTACTTAATATATATTTTACAAACCACTTTAAAAATTGTGTTAGTGTTTTGTAGAAGTTAAACTACAGTTCTGTTGTAGTGAGCATGATTATGCATAGATAAAATCAAAGGGCATAATTCTTTTAACATGAAGTTTGTCTATTAAAAATAATTATGTATTAATACAGATATCAGTTTCTTAGGTATCATAATATTTTAGGAAGTTTCTGAAAGAATGATTCAAGGTCAGAATGACTTATGTTTTAAAGCAATTCTGAGTATGCCTATTGACATTTACATAAGCATGAAAAAAAGATGTGTAGCGATATATGCCAAACTATTAATAATAGTTGCTCCAAAGGAGGAGTGTAAGGAGGGGTGCATTTATGCAGATTATTAACTTTATACTTTGAATTATTTGACTTGGTAAAATAAGCAAGAAACTCTCACTGCAATTTAAACCATCAATGAAGTAAAACAAAAATTAGAAACTAAACCATTTAATGAAGGGATGTTAGAGTGCACCTTTATGCCTTCTATGAGTCATTGGAATAACCCGAGTGTACATTTCTTCACAACTCTGAGATCATATAATTCCAAATAGAATGACCCTAATTTCTCCTTTATTTGCTGTATGCATACCTATTTTTAATTTCTGTAACTCGAGTGAGTTTGTTGAGCTCCAGAGTCTGGGTTTCTACTGATGGTGTACTTTCTCAGGTGTACATGGCATAAGAGTAAGGTCACATCGAAAGAAATAGTCATAGGGAGATTATTTAACTCTTCAGATGGGAACACGAGAGCAGAAAGTCCATAGGGAAGTCATAAAAACACAGGAGTTAAATACCAAACTCCATATGCAAAAATTGTGCATTATCCTTCAAGACCACAAAAATAAATAAAAATTGACTTCTTAGTGATGCATTTTGGGAATAACATTTAAGTTATTACAAGTAAGCTGCCAATGATTTTTTAATAATAATAAAAAGAGCCTGAACCTAACACATATATTTTGAAATTTTACTGTGCTTCAAAAATGTTTTACATAAACCTAGAAGTAAATTATGATTATTTATTCATTAATCAGTAGAACACTTCTGAGCACCTTCTAAATGCCAAACATTAATTGCTTTAGGTATAAGAAAAGCAAAGATGAAATGTGTTTTCTACGCTGAGGGACTATTCATAAATGCATTACCTTATTTTTTCTGGTGATTTTCTTCATTGGAATTTTTCAGTATTATTTTTCTCTTCTTTTAAAACATCTCAAATGGGCTTCTTTTCTGCCAATAATAAACTTATACCATCCTCCACGTAGTTGTCCTCAGACCAAACACTATTGTTTTGTGACCTTGTCTATCCTTTTGGTTTTCTGATTGACTTTAGTGTTTATTTTAAATGTATTTTCTTGACATTTCATGGAAGATTCAGAGATGTGGGGCTTCAAATTGCTGGGTATTTTTTCTCAGGGATTACCAAGTTAGTGCTTTTGTGTAAATTCCCTCATCTCTGTGATTATTTGTTTCACACTCAAAATAGAATACGAAGGATACTCCCCTCCAAGAATCTGGATGAGAATCAGTTGAAGTAAAATATGAACATGCTTTGTTCACTTTAAAGAGTCATAAAATCTTAAGCCATAGAAGCACTTTTAAAGCCCTTACAAACTTTCAGTTATAAAATGAATACGTTTTGTGGATGTAATGTACGGCGTGGTGATTAGAGTAAATAGTACTGTGTTATATACATGAAAGTTGCTAAGAGAGTAGGTCTTATATATTGTTGCCACAAAAAAAGAAATGGTAATTGTATGAGGATGGAGGTATTCACTAACACCAGGCTGGTAATCATTTCACAGTATATAAGTGTATCAAATTAACATGCTGTACATCTTAAACTTTTACAATGTTATATGTCAATTATATTTCAGTAAAGCTGGAAAAATGCATGGAGGATAGTAGTATTACAACATTCCTTATAGCACTTTCAAAGACAGTTTCCTATAAAATTATTATTTTCTAAAGATAGAACCACATATAACCTCTGTAATGAAAACCCATGTTTCAAAAACAGTTTCAAACAAAAACAATCAAATATGTATTGAGCATCTTCTATGTTCCAAGCCCTGTGCTGGGAAGTCCCTGGAGATTCTGTCTCTGCCTTCACAGAGCTTATAGGTTTTCTATCAAAGTAATTGCTCCCACACATCAGATTCTGAATAAATCATGGAAGCATTGCAGAAAATTTACAGAGTAAACACAGATGAATATATCCTGCAGTTCATAATCAGGACCAAATTTAGGCATTGAAGCAGCTCCTCTTGGGGGGACAGGAATCCAAGATTGCACAGAAATAAAACTGTATCATAAGCAAAGGTGTCATAATAGTGATCGGCGTTCTGGGGGAGTTGTGGCTGAGGCCTGAGCCAGGTTTCCCAAAAGAATCACTCTCTGTGAGGCAAGAATGAGAGAATCTGGAATGCCACATATAAATGGACATCCAAAGTTCGTTGGCCATCTCTCTGTTAGACTTGCATGCTCATGTGGTAAGACCCCTCAACACACTACTTCGAGAACAGCTACAGATTTCCATTGCTTGCATTTCATATTACAAAATACACTCTGGGGGACGCCTGGGTGGCTCAGTCGGTTAAGCATCCAACTCTCAGTTTCGGCTCATGTCATGATCTCACAGTTCATGAGTTCCAGGCCCATGTCAGGCTCTGCACTGACAGTGCACTTGGGATTCTCTCTCCCTCCCCCTGCTTATGCTGTGTCTGTCTCTCTAAAAATAAATAAATTAATTAAAACAATACACTCTGCATCTTCTAAATAATAACACAAATAAATCTGTCACTTTAAGAAGAGGCCAAAGCACAAAAGCCACACATTTAATTCCAGAGGGAGAATGAGATGTGATAAAATCCAACTCCCGTTCCTGGTTTGCAAACAAAACACAGGTCCTAATAAAATGCTCCTTTGCTATGACTGTAAGAATATGTATATTGCTTCATAAGGAAGTATAAAACTGAGTATTTATAAAGCAATATTCAGCATCCTTAATAATTAAGTGCTAGAAGCAGTCTCCTAAAAGGATGAAAAGGAGGCACCGTCATTGATTATTTAACATCGCTCCAGATGTACTAGCCATTTCAATTAGAGAAGAGAAAGAAATATGAGGAAAACAAAAGAGAAAGGAGGCAACAAGATGATTATCTTTATTTGCAGATAATCAGGATGTGTTCCTAGAAATCTCTAGCCTAGCAGATGACATTGAACACTATTAGAGAACATAAAATAGGTACATAAAGGTACTGGTCATAAGATTGATATATAAAAATCGGTTTCCAAGACAGAAAGCAAAGAGCCACTTTTAAAATGTACACACACACTGACCATATGAATGAATTACTGCTTTCTTTGGGCAAGGAGTTCCTGGAATGGGGGGGGGGTGTGTATCCTGTCCTCAGTTCATGGGCCATTATTGTGTGGGGTCTGTGGCCCCTCTCTTGCTTATTTAGTGATATGTTTATTCCCTTTTACCTCTGTAGCCACCTCTCACTCCCCAGCATCCTAATAAATAACTATTCTAACGTGTTTAACGTGTTCTTGCAAAATGCTGTGATCACGTTGATTCCTATATATGATTCCTTGGTGTCCATGTATACATTTCACCTAGATACTCTCCCAGTCACTGCAATGGATTTTTTAATGTTCATTTTATTTATTTTTTAATATAATTTATTGTCAAATTGGCTTCCACACAACACCCAGTGCTCATCCCAACAAGTCCCCTCCTCACTGCCCATTACCCACTTTGTCCTCTCCCTCACCTCCCATCAACCCTCAGTTTGTTCTCTGCATTTGAGAGTCTCTTATGGTGTACCTCCTTCCCTCTCTGTTTGTAGCTATTTTTTTCCCCTTCCCTTCCCCATGGTTTTCTGTTAAATTTCTCAAGGTTGACATATAGGTGAAAACACATGATATCTGTCTGTCTCTGCCTGACTTATTTCACTTAGCATAATACCCTCCAGTTCCATCCACATCACTGCAAATGGCCAGATTTCATTCTTTCTCATTGCCAAGTAGTATTCCATTGAATATATAAACCACATCTTCTTTATGCACTCATAAGTTGATGCACATTTAGGATCTTTCCATAATTTGGCTATTGTTGAAAGCGCTGCTATAAACACTGGGGTACAAGTGCCCCTATGCACCAGCACTCCTGTATCCCTTGGGTAAATTCCCAGTAGTGCTATTGCTGGGTCATAGGGTAGCTGTGTTTTTAATTTTTTGAGAAACTGCCATACTGTTTTGCAATGGATTGATTTTTAACCAAAAAGTTATTTTGAACAGATTTGCTCTTAAAAATTGTATGTTTCCAGAGTGCCGGGATGGGTCAGTTGGTTAAGCGTCTGACTTCAGCTCAGGTCATTATCTCCTGGTTAATGGGTTCGAGCCCCGCATCTGGCTCTGTGGTGATGTCTCAGACCCTGGAGCCTGCTTCGGATTCTCTGTCTACCTCTGTCTCCGCCCCTCTTCTGCTTGTTCTCTCTCTCTCTAAAAAATAAACAAACATTAAAAAACAAATGTTTGTTTCTGACGTTCCAGTACAGGCTTGTGTTCTGATTACCTCCTATTCCTGCAGTTGGTGAGGGAGGGTCACATCCCCTAAATAGTATAAGGTGGGCAAACACATGACAATGGCACTCAACACCAGTCACCCTACTCACATTCCAGGAGCTCACAACACTGGAAGCTATGCAGGGACACATGGGGGATGCAATCCAGAGTTGGGCTATAGGAAACAGGCTTTGTAGTAAGGAGGAGGTGAGGTGCTCTCTGGTTTATACAGGAGGGTGTGATCGGCTTATTTGCACACTTCCCACGGGTTGTCAGGAAAGCTAAGCCCATTAGGCTGATGACCAGGTAGAGGGCAACTGTCCAGCTGAGAGATGGAACTAGTCTGTGGGGAGGCTTAGGCGTCAGGTGTGGAGTATATCTGGCCACAGCAGGGGACTGCGTGTCAGGCCTTCACAGCCCTGTGAAGCTAGAGATGTGGGCAGCACATTTTAGACTTCACAATACAGCTTAGAATTCTTGCCCTATTTCTTGTGTCAAGGTCTCTGAGGCACCATAAAGGTGATTCTTTCTGTTTTTTATTTCCTCCCTGGGCAGCATTAGAACAACACCCTATTAGTATCCAAAGTAAGACAACCCTCCTTCCTGCTTCACTGCATTCTTTCCCATGCAACATGGGTCCACTCTGACATTTCTAGTTTTCAAATACTTAAAACATTCATAGATGCTGATTTTCTTGCTAGATCTCACACAAACCTTATTATATTCAAAAGAAGACAAGTGGTTCATGAAGGGTCTGATTTCTCACAGCTTCCCACTAGAACGGGCTGAGAAAGGTTAAGTGGTTTTATGGACTTCTATCTCAGAGAAACAATTCCTATGCCAGAGAAGAAGTCTTTGGATTAGCAGACAATGTGGGACTGAAAGTACAGGTGGGAGGATGGGACGTTTACAGTTTCCAGGCCTACCTTTTCTTCTTCTTCTTCTTTTAAATCTTTATTTATTTTTGAGAGAGAGAGAGACAGGGTGTGATCAGGGGAGGGGCTGAGAGAGAGACACACACAGAATCCGAAGCAGGATACAGACCCTGAGCTGTCAGCACAGAGCCCGACATAGGGCTCGAATTCATGAACCATGATATCGTGACCTGAGTCGAAGTTGGATGCTCAACCGACTGAGCCACCAGGCGCCCCAAGCCAGGCCTACTTTGAAAAAATGAGAATTCACTGAAATGCAGAGAGAGGGTTACCTCATTCTGAGGATTTGCTAGAGTAGAAACAGAGGTGCTTTCCTGAGCAGTGTCCAGAAATTATCCCTAGGCTGCTCTTATCAGAGTGAAACAGGCCATGACATCTGACAAGAAGGGATTATCTGGGAGAGCAAGGCAGGTCGTGTGTCTGGGCAGCAGCCCCCGCCTGCAGCATGTGGGGCGTGGAGAGCAGGGTGGGAGGCAGAGGTCACTCGGGGGTCCCCTGGGGAAAGCCAAGAGAAGAGGGGCATCGCTGGGGTCATTCCTGTGAGCAAGACTTGATCGCTGTGCCTCCTGGGCACCAGGATGGATCTTCTCTACGTTGGCCTACAACCAAGTGTTTTGTAACACAACCTTCGTGAGGTTCCCGCAATCTTGGGGCAGGAAACTTGTGGTTTCATATTAGTGTCCTCCTCCTCTTCTGGAAGTGAGGGGTGCTCCCATCTCTTAGGGGCCCAGGAAAACGAGCTGCCCAATTCCTGAGCATCTCTCCTTGGGTACTCCAGTATAGACATGCACTAAACACAAGGTTCTAAGCAGATCAACAAATGTAAGTAGAGTTGATATCTGTCTCACAGCTTTTTATCCACACTCTTTATACCTGTCTACTTACTATTGCATTTTAAAATATGTCTTAATTTATCTAATGTGTAAATATGTTTTATGAATCATGAGGTACGGGGCATGTTGTATTTAGTAGTTTCTTAAATCAGGGTGATTTCGTGGAGGAGCAGAGGAGGGGAAAAAAGGAAATGACCTAATATTCACTGAAGAACTGTGTGTGCCTCAGCCTATAATAGGTTTTTCTTTTCTCCTTTTCTTTCTTTCTTTCTTTCTTTCTTTCTTTCTTTCTTTCTTTCTTTCTTTCTTTCTTTCTTTCTTTCTTTCTTTCAATTAATCCGAAATCCCAAGTTCAAATATCTTTGTCACATACTAGTTGAGGAGCCAATGTCAAGTTTCTTAACGTTTCCGAAACTCAGTTTCTTCACTGGTGAATGGCTGTCATGGGGCTGAAAAGTTAGGAACAGATAGGGAGAAAGTGAAGTTGACCTGTTCAAGCATTTCAGCTCAGTGCCTCATACAATGGGTGATCTGTGCTCATGGAAACGAAAGAAGGAAAGAACAGTTATTTAGTATAATGGAATATTGTATATTCAACCTAAGTATCTCTACTGAAAAAAAAAAATCTAAATGGTGCGTATAGGAAAGAGTAGGACAGAACCTAGTATAGAGAACAAAATTGAGTTTTATCATGTTGTATTTTCATATAAGAAAATATGAATTTATGGGGGTGCCTGTGTGGCTCAATTGGTTAAGCGACAGACTCTTGGTTTTGGCTCTGGTCATGATCTCACGGTTCATGGGTTCAAGTCCTGTGTTAGTCTCCACACTGTCAGTGCGATTGGGACTGTACTTGGGATTCTCCCTCCCTCTCTCTCTGCCCCTCCTCTGCTCTCTCTCTCAACAATAAATAAATAAACATAAAAAATATGAATTTAGTTAGAAACATGTGAAACTCAGTTCAGGGAAAAGTCTAACACTGCTATTGACCAGGTAGTATCTGTCATAAAAGGTAGCACTAGAGTTTTGGGAAAACATTAAAAGACTTATATTTTTCTAGAATTAGTCTGGGTCACAGGGAGAAAATTTCCCAGAGAGTTACACAACATTGCTCCATCCCAGGCCCTGCCATTAATGTGCTCTGGCTTGTTCACTCATTCTGTTAAGAGTCCCTTTTGATTTGCATTTTTAAAATGTGATTGAGATCTGTTTCATTGCCCAGAAATGAAAAACTATATTTGACCAATTAATTAATACTTCCAGTACCCTTCATCCTCTTGTTGATTAGAACTCCATTTATTATTACTTTGTTTTTGCCTAAGGGACTTTTCTGTCCTGAATTGATAGAACAGATGGATCTGTTTCCTCAACTACAAAAAGCAGAAAATAGCAACTATTTTTAGCAGCAGCAACATCCACCAATCATGTCTCAGCCTTCCCAAATTACTTCTCTAATATTTACTCACCATAGACTAGTATTTCCCAGGTATTTATATTTCATAGGAAAAAACCTTGATTGCAGTTATCTTTTCTGAATAAGAACCAAGGGCTTATACACCACCATTGTGTCTATCGCCAAAATTTTATAAAGAAGTATCTGAGAGTAAGAAGACTTGTTCTGTTACCAGAATAATTGTAACTTTTTGAAAATGCATGTTTCTTCTTCCTACTTCCCAAGAATTGGTGGAAGTTTGGTCTAGGCCCAGCCCTCATATGGGATGCATATGTTTTTTTTTATTTAAAATTTTGTTTAATGTTTATTTATTTTTGAGAGAGAGACAGAGAGAGAGAGAGAGAGAGAGAGAGAGAGAGAGAGAGGGAGAGAGGGAGGGTGGGTGAGGGGTATAGACAGAGGGAGACATAGAATCTGAAGCAGGCCCTAGGCTCTGAGTTGTCAGCACAGAGCCCAACGTGGGGCTCGAACTCACAAACCACAAGATCATGACCTGAGCCGAAGTTGGACACTTAACCGACTGAGCCACCTAGGCACCCCTGGGATTCATATTTGAGAGGCACGATCACAGAATATATGCAAAAGAATCTGAATCTAGGATGATGAACTGGCTTATCTGAGAAACAAAATAATGTCAAGGGGCAGGACTCGGTATCTTGGTCCCAAAGAGTCTGTTCTCCATTGCAGCCTCGGGATGGATTCAATTTCAAATTATATATTTTGTATTTTTCATTCACAGGGCTCATCCTCCCTTTCCCAGAAACTTGCACTTTTTAAAGTAGATGTCATCATGCTGAGCCCATCATGTCACATCATAAGTACCTCACATGCCTCCTAGGATGAACCCTACGGTTTCAGAGCGATGTGTCATTGCTCTTGGTTTCCAGGCTTGTGGATCCTGTTATCTAGGCTGAGGGTCTTTGTTGCATGCCTAAAGGAAGGGCGTGAGTTCTCTAGTCTATAAAACATATGAAAACTGGTCTGAAAATTTATAATTAATCTGAGTAATGAAGTATTAACCTTAGGTTTTAACCAAAATTTTAGGCACTCATTAGGTACGAAAGGAAACTTATGGCATAAATGAAAATCTCTTCACACCTCTGGGGCTCAATGGGTTACGCATCCGACTTCAGCTCAGGTTATGATCTCATGGTTTGTGGGTTTGAGCCCCACATCAGGCTCTGTGCTGATGGCATGGATCCTGCCTGGGATTCTCACTCTCTCCCCCTCTCAAAATAAATAAACTTAAAAAAAAATTACACCACTGACTTCCCCAAGTTCCTTCAGCTCTTACAGTAACGGGACAGACCTTGATTTTTTACAAAAATGAATAAACACACAAGTGGGTGCATATCTGAACAAGAATTTTTCAGATCTAATTTTATTAGATATACTGGGTAAGTTTTGCTAACTATCTGGGTTTCCTGAATCTTCCTCATGAGAAAGCTGAGGCCATATCAAGCCATCAGTTTTTAAATATTACTATTGCTTTGGTTTCTCCTAGGTCCATTAACCTTTTTACCTTCCTGGAATGAGAATGGTTACTTATTTTCAAGAATCATTTTTTTTTGGGGGGGGAGCCAAGTGAATTGTAGTGATTTAAGACCAGTTATTATTTCTAACCACTTAGTTCAGGATAAAGTATGTACTTTTATGGTGAGGCAGAGAATGGTCAAATTAAACCAATCAGTTTTTTTTTTTACTTGAATATTCATTTGTGTTTGCCATATAAATTGGAGGGAGGAAAATAATTTTCACTGCTGGAGCATAAAACAAATTAGATATAATGGTACATAAAAGGCAAACCATAATCACTCTTTTGAAAATTAATGCCTTTTATAGGATATGAAGCCATTAAAAAAAAAAACCTGTCACAACATTTTTAACCTGTTCCAGTTTTCATGTTCCAGCAACATATCCACTCTTTATTGACCACATTCTGGGAAGCTGGTACCAATAATTAAATAAATTGCATTGTACAAAACTTAGAGTCCTCTAACATGGCAGGATATCAGCTCTTTCTCTTTCACTTGAAAAAAAATTTTCAATTACTTTTCTATTTCCTGACTCTAGAAATTTCTTTTAACAAAATGGTTTCATTACAAAATTCACTTTTCTCAATGGAATATGTAACCTCTCCTCTGTGAAAGCTAGCTTGTGTTCACAGATTTATGGCCATGAAGTATGTGCTTGTAGTCATGTTTTCTCAGTACAGCTCACATACATGAGGCCTGAAGTATCCATATAATGTGATTATTAGACTTGCATGTAAACAGAGTCTCACATGGTTGTATTACCGATTTCAATGTCGATTTCCTAGACATCAATTTCAGGTGAGGTACTGCTCTAAATCTAAGCCACATTAACACTGTGCTGGCTGTATGTGACAGATGACTGTTTGGTATAGACTCATTCTAACTTACATATTACCTTCAGGTTTTAGGTGTAGCTGAAATTTATTTTTTTATGTGTGGTGGTGAAGGGATGAATCTATTTGCATTTATTTTCTAAATGTATAGGAATTATTCCAGAAGTACAATTGTGTCTCCATTCATATAATATACATATTATATAATATATAACATAAAATATATTATATAATATGTATATTATATTTTATATAATATATAAAATATAAAAATATATTAATACATTTATTAATATTAATATCAATATATTAATAAATACATAAGCATTTGTAGAATTTATATAAATATAAATATATTGTTTAATATATTTTATAAAAGTTATATTTTATATAATATGAAATATATAGTAAAATGGGTTAATACATATTATATAAATACATAAATATAAAGTATATAATATATATGTGGGTTATGGAGAGCATGCATAAATTAAAACAAAAGCAAAGGTAATAAAGACACTGAAAAATTGACTATGCCAAATTGTGTTCTTTAAAAAGATTTTTTTTAAATGTTTTATTTATTCTTAGCACGAGGAGGTGAGGGGCAGAGAGAGAGGGAGACACAGAATCCAAAGCAGGCTCCAGGCTCTGAGCTGTCAGCACAGAGCCCAAGGTGGGGCTCAAACTCACAAGCTATGAGATCATGACCTGAGCTGAAGTCGGATACTTAACCAACTGAATCACCCAGGCACCCCATCCAAATTGTATTCTTTATGCCAAAAAGTCACTATAAAAATGAAGACTACTTGGATAAAATATTTTGGATAAAAATAATTGTTTGTTAAAGATAAAGGTTAGTATTCAGAGTACATAAAGAGCCTCTAAAGATAAGTAAAAGATTTAAAAACTCAGTAAAAAAATAAACACATAAGAAGTTATTCTCTGAAGAGGAAATACAAATGGCCTGTAAACTTATGAAGAGATGCTTAACCTTGTCCACATTCTGAAAACTGAATTAAAACAACTCTCAGATGCCCACTTTCATAGATCAGATTATCAGAAGTTCAAAGATCCTATAATATCAAGTGATTGAGCAGTAGGTACTTTTGTGAACTTTCCATGTGGAGGTAAAATTTTGAGTATCATTTGGGCAAACTCTATTAAAGTGTAAACTGTGTATGCTCAAGCATTCTACTTCCCCATCTCTCCTGAGATTCACTTATAGTGATGCGTATAGAAAGATGTTCGTTGCAGTATTCTTTATAAAGCAAAGTATCAGAAACCCCCTACATAACGAATAATAGGTGTTAAACTTAGTATATGCACAGTATATAAAATTCTATGCAATAATCAAAGAGACACATAGGGTGGAAAAAAGAATGATGTGTATAGTGTAAATTCTTTATGCAAATAGAAAACACAAAACTATGAATTCTATGTGTATAAACAAGTGTACAACCACACACACACACACACACACACACACACACACACACACATTAAAGCTTTGTAAACAAATCAATAGAAAGGATCTGGGAGAATCACAAACATTCAACAGAAGTCACCCCTAGAGAGAACAGCAGCAAGTACTTCGACTTTATTTGTATTACTTGACTTTTTAACTATGTGAAAGATTCAATTATTTGGCTAATCAAAAATAGGTACTTATTTAAAAAATAAACCTAATCTACATTTCTAGCCAATACTACTATGCTAGTGAATTACTTTCTAGCTGGGAGAGTTGAAAAGTAGAACCAAAGTGGGGTTTGGAACAAACAAAATGACAGTTCAAAAAATTAACCTCAAGGGTTTATGAAGATCTCTACACTAAGATTACCTTTCTCTTTTGCACTGACATACAGCATGACAGGGACTTAGATTCAGGAACCTGAGATTAAAATATCCATTTATGGTGGTCGGGGTCAGATCTTTGTGTTAATGAAACTATGTCTGTGAAGAGTATAAGCATTCCCAGTGAGTTTAAATCTAAAACCTCCCTGTATATTCTGGGAGTTGCCAGTCTTTGGAATGCTACTCTTCTTTGGCTAAAAACTCAATTTATCGTATTTAAAATGAAATGGAACAGGGGTGCCTGGGTGGCTCAGTTGGTTAAACATCTGACTTTAGCTGAGGTCATGATCTCAGGGTTCGTGAGTTTGAACTCCGTGTTGGGCTCTGTGCTGACAGCTCAGAGCCTGGAGCCTGCTTCGGATTCTGTGCCTGCCTCCCTCTCCCTCTCCCTCCCCTACCCCCCCCAAATAAATAAAACACTAAAAAAATGAAATGTAACAAATTTAAATACATACATAGTGAGAGAAGAAGATTTCATATACTTTTATCAAATGATATTTGACTGTCATCTACATTTCTTCCAGCTCTCTGCTTGAAGTTGAGTATGTAGGGATTGATTTAGCTGTGAATAGCTACAAACCCACCAAATGTCTCAAATTGCAAAGATATTTAATATAGTAAAAAAAGACTAAAGGTAGGTATGTCCAGATTTATTTCAGAGGTGCAACAATGTCAAGGATGCAGGATCTCAACGCTTCTGTTTTATAGTGCTCAGAGTGTTGGCTTTTCATCCTTGGACTGTATTGCCTCACTGTGACAACATGGTTGTCACAGCTCCAGGCCTCACATTTTCATCCCTACATCTTAAGCAAAAAAAAACAGATCTAGGGAAAATGCCTTTCTTTTCTGAAAGTTATGCATATTTATCTGTAAAGATAATCTCTCTCCAGATTTCCCCTGCAGGACTTCTTATGTCATTTTGTATCTGAAAATACTTATATTTTCAGATATACATCCTAGCAAAAGAGGCTGGGAAAATACACAGAAAAGGGGATTGCACTTAGACTAATTTAATTTATTTACTAGGACCAGCAAAAGGACACATTTTCCCCAAATCTGAAGGATCTACACGAGCTTACATGAAGGAATCAGTTTCTTAGGGGAGGAGATTGTGGTGGGGGGAGTCTGTTTAGTAGGGTGATGACTGTTGCATAGATTCTGAAAAATGGGAATCTTTGGTTGTTCATATAATCATAGTTCCCAAAGTGTCATTGCTCTCTCAGTGCCAAGAATTAAAGGCCGATTGGTGTTTCAGCTCCTTCCGTATCCTCAACAAGGCAAAAGAAGTAAAGGTCTTCCAAACTTCTATTTCACTTCAAAGGGAAGAATTATAGAGCCACATAAGATTCCACTTGTGCCACCTTTTTACTGTATTTGGGATAGAATTCAGTTGTCTTGTTGCCAGGTTAAATACCAGTCTTTGGATTAAGGTATTCCTGCTTACAGCACTGAGTGCCAGGAACCGGGGAGGGTGTGTTTTCTTTACTGTCTCCTCGTGTAATTCTAACAAGAACCTAGCGAGATGGCAGTTCTCTGGGAGGTTTGCAAGACATTGCTGGTGTGAGGGCTCTGTGATTAGAAGATTGTAGTGAGCAGAAAATCAGAAGAGTTTTCAAGGGGCTTCTTCCATGGTTCATAAGAAAAAGAAAAACCTTGGGCACCTGGGTGGCGCAGTCGGTTAAGCGTCCGACTTCAGCCAGGTCACGATCTCGCGGTCCGTGAGTTCGAGCCCCCCGTCAGGCTATGGGCTGATGGCTCGGAGCCTGGAGCCTGTTTCCTATTCTGTGTCTCCCTCTCTCTCTGCCCCTCCCCCATTCATGCTCTGTCTCTCTCTGTCCCAAAAATAAATAAATGTTGAAAAAAAATTTAAAAAAAAAATAAAGAAAAAGAAAAACCTTGATGTACTCTTTTTTTCCTGTCTCACAGCAGACCTCAGGTATTTAAGGATCAGAATCCTCTTGTTTTCCAACTCCACTGTTATTTGGACGGTGCTAAATAAATGCTACAACGTTCTTCTTAACCCACCCCAGACTTAGTTCACTGAGTTCTACATTCTGTCTTCATGTTGTTAACAGTCTAATTATATTAGCTTTTTTTTTTTTCCCCGAATGACTTAGATGTAATCATTGGAAGCAAACTAAATGGAAAACTTACAAGAAAGAATTGCATGTCAGCTCCTTTTGCAGACTGAGCTGGGACAGAAAGGGGCTAGGGCTGCCCTTCAGCCTGATCCCTTCCAAACAAAGATGTTCAAAATGTCCCTGGCAGTCTGGCTCAAGGAAGAGAGATCCTCTGCTGGCTCTGTGTGTTGAGGTCGCCTTTCCTGCCACTCACTCTTCTTGGGCAGCACTGGGAGCCCCGCCTTGCTGGCTCTGGTCATCACCCTTCTTTTTGTGGCCTGAGATGATGTCATCAACCCGCAGTAGCCGAACTGCTTTCTCCATTGTTGTCGTGTATGTTTGCCGGTTGACAGCCGATGGTTCCCAGATGCCCAATTCTTTCATGACAACCAAGGTACCTTTCTCACCATTTATTTTCCAGGTGTCATGGTTGTCATAGATGTGCTTGGCTGCAGGGAGAGGTAATAAGAGAATGGTGCTAGCCCTCCAGTTCTGGATAAGTATACGAGGGATGCCCTCTAAGGTTTGGGCATTGGTCCTGTATGGCCATTGTTCCACATCAGTCATGGCTTTGGACTTTTCTGTCAAAGTATGGGCCATAGCCATTTCAGAGGTTCCACCCACTGGAACTAGCTAGGGGTCCAGGAAGACACTGTGGCACAATAACATGGCATCCTGGAGGGTGCATTCCACTTCTGAGAGGATCTCTTTGCTGGCCCCATGGAGGAGAATGGTTTAGACCTTGGGGTCTTTGCACTCAATGATGAGTTTAACGTACTCATTGACAATTTTCTTGACTTTCAACATGGCTGCTCCTATCCCGACATCTTCTCTCAGCTCTGGCGCTGTCTGGGCCCACAGGTTTTAGCAATGCAATTATTGTCTTCTGGACTCTGTTGACTGCTGTGTCATTGGTCTGGATGAGGCAGTACTGAGCTAAATCTGAGATGCTCTTTTCTGTGAGGACCACACTGAAATTCTCTAAGTCTTCAAAATGAGGACATACAAAATTGCTTCGCTACCAGAATAAGAAAACCTAAAACGAAGCCAGAAGCCAAGCTAGAAAAAGCATTTAAGATGTCTTTCAGTCTTGGTGAGGGAGTGTAGAATACACTGCCCTCTACCTTAGCTTCTTCTTCTAGAGAACTGTATCTTGTTTGTGCGATGTTTAAACACATTTGCATCCTTGCTTTCATTTTCCCTTCATTATTAAGTGAAAATGTCTTCCAAGCAAGTTACCTTAGAAAGACAAAAAGATTCTTAAAGGCCTAACCCCCTTACACATGTATTAGAAGAAAAAAAAATGTAAGTCAAGGAAATGCACTGAGATAAGTGAATACGTTAGTATGTTCGTGTAGACCTTGCCGTAAAAATGGACGCAACGCAGAAAAATCTGGAATTTACTAAGAAACCTAGATTTAGCAAAAAGATCAGTGAAAACAATAAATAATGGATATCTTCACAGTCACATAACTCATTACTAAGGGATTTGGTATTTGTCAGGATGAAGAGGAGAAGCCACAAAGAATCCTGCCAGAGATTTAAAAGTTACTTCATCTTTACGCAGGTGAGATGATGCGGAGATACCTGAGCGTGATCATGGTAAAAGCAGCCACACGACATTAAAAGTGTAATCGCAGGGGCTGCCTCCTATCCCTGGGAGGTGCCTCATCACCAGCAACGGGTCCCCATGCTGAGAGTTTTCACCCCGTGGCTCCTCCTACGGTACTAGAAGTAATGGGACCTGGTGGGCTGCCCAGAGCATCCGGGAGTGCTGGCGACACCCGCCAGTCTGAACAATAATGAAGCCTGGACTCGGAAGCAGCCTCAGTCCACGTGGCAGAAGAGCCGGAACTTCCTTGGCAGACCACAGAAGAACCACAGAAGGAGGAATCTGAAGGTCCTGGGGAGAGGGAACGTACACTCTGTCATCTGCTTGCTCATCCCTGATTATGCCCCGACCAGGAAGGCCCCAAAGGAGACTCCCTTGCCAGGCGTGAGGGTAAGTGTCGGTGAGAGAATACATCAACATCCTTACCTCCCATCCCATAGGTTGGCCTGTCACTCCGTGGATTCTTGGCTTTACTGTGCAGAAGCTTTTTAGTTTGGGACCCTCCCACTTGTCTATTTTTGCTTTTGTTGCCTGTTCTTTTCGTGTCATATTCAAGAAATGACTGCCTAGACCAGTGTCCTAAAACTTTCCCCCTATGTTTTCACGTAAGTATCACACTTTCAGGTCTTATGTTTAAGTCTTTAATCCATTTTGCGTTGGTTTTTTGTGTAGCGTGTAAAACAAGGATCCATTTGCATTCTTTTGCCTATCTAGTTTTATATCTAGTTTTCCTACCACCACTTGCTGGGAAGACTGTCCTTTGCCCATTGTGTATTCTTGGCACTTTGTGAAAGATGAGTTGCCTGTGTATGCACGGGTTTATTTCTGGGCTCTCTGTTCTATTCTATTGGTCTGTATATCTGTCTTTAGGCCAGTACCATACTGTTTTACTTCCTGTAAATAAACTCTCATTCCTACCTGTGTTTCTCCCTGAGTATAATTTGGCTTCTCTCTTTTTAAAGATTTTCTCTTTGTTATAAGTGTTAAGAAATTCATTTATCATGTGCATTTGTGTAGTTTTCTT
Organism: Prionailurus bengalensis; assembly: GCF_016509475.1. Classification (NCBI taxonomy): domain Eukaryota; kingdom Metazoa; phylum Chordata; class Mammalia; order Carnivora; family Felidae; genus Prionailurus; species Prionailurus bengalensis. The sequence goes on along the minus strand of NC_057359.1, from coordinate 54,448,967 downwards.
TTGCTTTGGCCCTTTTTTTTTAACCTTCTTGTATCCGTAGGTTTATAGTTTTCATTAAGCTTGTAAAAATTGGACATTTCAAGTTTTTGTTTTTTAATTGTCCCTTGTCTTCTTGGAACTACAACTGTACACATATTAGGATGCTTGAAGCTTTTCTATAACATAACCCTGTGCATTGTCCCCACTCTTTTTCTCATTTTACATTTTAGATTCTTTTATTGTTAATTTCACTAACCCTTTATTCAATAGTTTCTAATATGCCATTAAACCCACCCAGTGTATATTTTTATATCAGACACTATTTTTCATCTCTTAAAGTTTGGGTTGTGTCTATTAAATCTTTCTTTCTTTCTTTCTTTCTTTCTTTCTTTCTTTCTTTCTTTCTTTCTTTCTTTCTTTCTTTCTTCCTCTCTCTCTCTCTCTCTCTAGAGAGAGTGTGAGTGGGAGAGAGGGGCAGAGGGAGGAAGGGAGATAGAGAAAGAGAGAGAGAGAAAGACAGAGGATATTAGCAGGCTCCACACTTGTGCAGTCTGATGAGGGGCTGGATCCTACCACCCTGGGATCATGATCTGAGCCAAAAGAGTTGGATGCTCACTGACTGAGCCACCCAGGCACCTCATATCTTCCATGTTTCTAACAGTGTCCGTTTTCTCCCCACTTTTTGTATATATGTAGTAAAGTGACCACAACTTAAAAAGTGTCCTTGTCTAATAATTCTCTCACCTGTGTCATTTTCGTAACCATTTCTAATAATTTACCCCCACCCCGCCCTTAATGGTTGTCTTTTCCTGCTGCTTTGCATTATGATTTTTTTAATTAAAATACAAATGTTACACGTCTTAACTTTTTTGCATTACACACACACACACAGCCCGCTCTCTGTGTGGTATTCTCCTCTCTAGCTCTCTAGAATCCTATATTCTAGTTGTGTTGGCCTCCCTGAGCTCCCAACTCTATCTCCCTCCCTCAGTGAAACTGCTGGGCTCCTCTGGGGTTCCTTCTCTTGCACCATGTGGTCTAGAAACTCGCTCCATTCAGGAAGCTATGGCAGCCACAGGGCTCATTTCACTTCCCCTTTCTCAGATGTCACTGTCATCTGCTGCTTGATGTCCAACATCCTTACTATTTATTTCATATATTTTGTCTACTTAGTATTTTTTTAATGTTTATTTTTGAGAGACAGAGACAGCATGAGTGGGAGAGGGCAGAGGGAGAGAGAGAGAGGGAGACCCTGAATTGGAAGCAGGCTCCAGGCTCTGAGCTGTCAGCAGAGCCCGACGTGGGGCTCGAACCCATGAAGAGTGAGATCGTGACCTGAGCCAAAAGTCGGACACTCCACCGACTGAGCCACCAGGTGCCCCTGTCTACTTAGTATTTTTATGTGACAGGGTAACTCCAACCCCTGCTACTCTACTTGGTCAAAAGTAGGATTATTATACCTTTTGTGTTTTGATTTTATGGAGTGACAGATGGAATGAACAGTAGGGTAAGTCACAGTTACTTTTCACAGGGAAATGACATGTTATTTAAAGATATACATTTTATAAGATCACTTATAAGCAAAACACCAGAAACGACCTCCATGTCTAGTGTGGGTCAGTTAAGTAAAATAAATCAAACCAAGGCTTCTCATTCCTCACTCTCACACTTAAATATAGAGGACTGCTCTTTATACTTAGGTTTGAGAGACACAAATCATAGGTCACTCTGACAGCTCCATTTTCTCCATTCACTTTGTCACCCCTCAGTGAGCTACAGATGTCTGTGCATTTGTTTAAAACATGGACAAAGCAGGTTGCACTGAAATAATAGTAGCAGCTAGACTTAATGTACTTTCTCTCATTAAGCTCTACATAGAGCTGACCTTTTATTTATAAATCCTCGTTGTATGCTTATTGTCTTCTGAGATTCAAAGTTTTTAAATTATGGTTAATAGGAACATCTGGTCTCTCTGGATCAGGAAATCAACTATTTAATCCTGAAGGCATTCTATAGGTGTTTTTTCTTTGCTAAATCACCATGGGCATCCTGGACATCAAGGAAAGGCACAAGCATTATGTTGTACTGAGTGACCGTGTTCTATTTTATTCAAGCTCCACAGCCAACCCAGCTACTTCAGAAGGATATCAGCAAATCCTTCTTGTTATAACTTGATATTTTCTCCCCATCGAATTGTAAATTTAAAAATATTCTCTTGACCTTTAAAGAATGGTATTTGAGAAACCTCATTCTTAATGTCCTTTCTGTTGATTGAGAAAATATACATAAAAATTAAGTGTTCACTACAACAAACAAACTTGCATCAATCTAGACACTCACATCCTTTCTATCTTTTACCCTTTTCCTAATTTGTCAGCCCTGTTCATTCACAGGAAAAAAAATCTCTCTCAACAAGATTTCCTCCTGGAGGTCTTCGAATGATTATTATTAATTCGATATACCAGTCATATAGAACCTCTTTAAACCCATTCCCTTTAATAAATAAATGAATTTTTAAAAATGTTTTCATTTAAGTCACTATATCCGAACACCATGGACTAGGTGGCTTAAGCAACAAACATATTCTAGTGCTGGAGGCTGGAAGTCCAAGGTCAAGGTATCAGCACGGTCAGTGACTGGTGAAGGCCCTTGTTGCTTTGCAGACGGCCACCTTGTTGATGTATTCTCACATAGCAGAGAGAGAGATCATTTCTCTTACATTTCTTATATGGACCCTAATATCCACCTTCATGAACTAGTTACCACCCAAAGGCCCCACCTTCATGTACCATGACAGTGGGGATTAGGGCTTCAACATAAGTACTTGCTGTTGGGCAGGGCGAGGAGGGAGCACAAAAACAAAAACAATTGTTTTCATGTGGAGAAAACCAGCCACCCACATTCTTCCTGCTGTCACACAGAGCTTGTTTTGCTGAGCTGGAAACCTTAAGAGAGTAGGGTGGCCATGATGTGACGGGCAGTGCCAACTGCTGAGTGGCTGAGTACTTCTGTGCCTTTTTGTAGTGCACTTTGATTCTCAACTCTTTCATGGTAGGTGGACTTTCCAACAGGTACAAGACATTTTCTTGTTCTTTCTCTTTTAGAAATAAAGTTTTGAAAACGTAGACCTACTGATTAAATGAACAAGCTTGCTAAACGCTGTAGAGTTAATTCATAGTTAGTAAAATATCACAATAGCCATAAGAGTCAAAACATTTTTTTTCTGGGAAATAGGCAGTGTTGTTTGACTAGAAATATCAAAACATTAAAGTTTTGGGATCTGGGTTCGAGTCTAGGTATTGAGACTAATGAGCATTGTGATATTACACAATCATTTAACCATCCTGTACCTCATTCTTCTCTTTAGTAAAATACAGGGATAACACTACATTATCTATAAGGCCCTTTTAGAACCTGAACTCCAGATCCATGGTTTATTTATTTGGTTAAAGAAGAGGGAAAGGAAACTATGTTTTACTCTGCATATGAAGTAGAGATCCATTATGAGATAGGAAATGAGGTGTAGAAGGCCATTTGAATCCACCTTTTGAGAACCAAATTAACAATGCTAAACTCTTCATTATGTGGTCTTGGTGAGTCATTTCTTTAATTTTACTTTTAAGATGTAGCATATAGGATGAATCGGTCAGAAATTTTTCTGGAGGTATTTTGCTTTTTCTGGGTTGATTCTGGCAGCTTCGTTGGCTTTGCTAAGTGGTGGATTTGTTGTTATTGGTATGGAGTCTTTGCTCAAAGTTCAGGGACTTTAAATCCTTAATTTATGAGAAATTGGTGATAGTTTTGCAGGCATCTTTAACTACAGAGTGAATTTTTAATTAAAGGGAATGATGGAAACATAATGAAGTAATTACTTGCTCATTGCAGGTTTATAATTCATATGTCACTAGTCACTGTCCTCTTTCTGAGATGACTGCTTGGGTATGTATTTATTTACTACAGAAGGAATGTAAACCACTAGCCAGGAGTGCATAAAATATAGCAAGATAACACCAGCCAAGGGTGAATGAGAAATAGAAAAACAAACAAACAAACAAACAAACAAAAAACCCCCAAAACTACCCCCAACAGGGGAAATATAGGAAGTAAGGCCAATAAATTACTAGCACAGAAATCTGAAACTAAAAGTTGAGGTAAGCAAGGTTCATCACAGCCATGGGTTCAAATGAGATCCTGGTAAATCTCACAGCCCCTAGTGTCTGTCAGGTACAAATAATCATTGTTCAGGACAAGGACACTAACTTCTGCTTCTTAGACAAGGAGGAAGAGCAGGGTACTGGAAAATCAGGATACTCTGGTTCAGTTCATAGATGTGCCCACATACTAGCTGTGTGACATTGGGAAAGTTGTTGTACTGTTCTGTACCTGGTAGCTTCATCATTAAATGAGGATGAAAATAATATCAACCTCAGCGTGTTGTTTTGATTAAATGAAATAACGCATGCAAAGTTAGCATGGTCTCTGAGACTTAACAGACTCAATATAGATAAGATTTAGCAATTTTCACTTTTTTTTAAGAGAACATGTGAATTGATCTAGTATTCTTTACTTAAAAAAAAAACAAAAACAAAAACACTGCAATATTAGGAGTATACCAGCATTCAGACTATTGTCAGAGACCTTGCTCCCCCTGGTTCCAGATTATTGTGAGTACTGAATGAGAACATTTTAGCCACAGCCCTTTGAAAAGACAAAATTTACCCTCATCTGTTTCCACAATAAATCCTTGCAGCCTACAACACAGGAATCAAAATTAACCAAATGATGACCTAGATCCATGAAACTTGATGTATATGCTTCTCTCATTGATAATTTAGCATCGTAATGCATTGCACTGCACACAAAATAACATACAGTATAATAGAACTGTATGTGATGTGTGACATTGTTTTAAATCTCTTCACCCCTTTCCCCTCTTTCTTCTGCCTTTCTTGTCATAAAACTCTTGCTTTATAGTGTTGGAAAGATCAGTGCATCACTACTCAGCTAGGAAATGTGTCACGGGTACTTCAGAAGGGGGCAGTGCAAGAACTCAAGTTTTTCTGAGGTTCTGTGGTTTATTCTACTTGGCCTATTTCGAGTCAAGAGGAGGAAATAGAAGATAATATGGTTCAAAAGAAAGAAAAAATGTTGTCAGGAAACCTGGGATCCTGATCCATCTCGCAAGAGTAATTTGCTCTATAAATTTGGTCTACTCTCCAGACCCCTCAGTTTTTGTTTGTTTGATTTCATGTACCAGGTCTGCTCACTCCTCTTAGGAATGATAAAATGGATTTGTACTCTTAACTGTATGTTAAATATTTGGAAAGAGAAGAGGATATAAATAGCTAGAGGTTATATGCTATGAGATACTGCAACACTGTTTCCATGCAAAGGTTCGATTCCCAGCTCCTATTAAATGAGCTGCATGACCATGGATGAATCGCTTAAACTCAGGGCTTTTTTTCCTCCTTGGGGTGTGTGTATGTGTGTGTGTGTGTGTGTGTGTGTGTGTGTGTGTGTGTGTGTTGTATAATGTCTATATATAATTATTCATATATGTGAATACTTACTTTTCAGAGTATTGAGTAAGCTGTTGGGGCTTATGTGTGACTTCAAAATAGGCTGCAAAATCAATAATGGTAACATATTGTGTGGTTCTTTAGAATGAGGAGGATGACAGTTTGCTTCCAAGGACCCAAGATAGTGCTTGCAGCACTATCTATCTGAAACAATTGCTGTGCTTCTCTCCACATTGAACTCCCTTTGTACACTTGTTGAGTCAGTCCAGGGTGAGCAAAAAGGATGGAATAAAATGAACCAACCTGCACGTGTTTGGAGTTACTTGGCAACTTAGGAATGTTCACCAAATCCAAATCAGGCAGCGCTCTGAACCAGCCATGTTTAACTAAACCTCTGCAAATAACATCTAAAATACATTGCATGTTTACCATGGGCGCTGGTTCTGTTCTAAGTGCTCATTCATAAGGATCCTGTAAAGAGACACTATCATTATCTGTGTTACATTTGTGAGGAAATGGGAGACCAAGTCTAAATAAGTTGCCCCAAATCACACAGTACAAGCTATCTCAATCCAGTGCTTGACTAATTATTAATCAGCATAATACATACCCAGGGGTCTTAAAAAGATGTTTGTATAGGTCAGACATTTGTATGTTTCAAAGAGAGAAAAGATCAAGATAGTATATAAGAAACAATTTGCCCTCATTCTCATCTTTTGGCCACCCATGTCACCTTGCTAATGCTAGTATTTTTACTTTCTCATGTATACTTTACAGATATGGCAAATGTTTCTTGGCTATTCCCCCCCCCCCCCCCCCCCGCTTTTTTTAAATTGAAGTATAAAAAAAGAGGCTAGAGTGGGAGAGAGCCAAAGCGTAAGAGGCTCTTAAAACTGAGAACAAACTGAGGGTTGATGGGGAGTGGGAGGGAGGGGAGGGTGGGGGATGGGTATTGAGGAGGACACTTTTTTGGATGAGCACTGGGTGTTGTATGGAAACCAATTTGACAATAAATTTCATATATTGAAAAAAAATAAAAAATAAAAACTGAGAACAAACTGAGGGTTGATGGGGGTGGGACGGAGGGGAGGGTAGGTGATGGGTATTGAAGAGGGCATCTTTTGGGATGAGCGCTGGGTGTGGTATGGAAACCAATTTGACGATAAATTTCATATATTAAAAAAAACCTAATAAAATAAAACATAAAATAAGAAAAATAAATTGAAGTATAGTTAACCCACAATATTAGATTTGTTTCAGGTGTGCAAAGTACAAAGTCTATCCTTTTTATACCAGTTAAAATATAAGCTGCATTTTGTTTTTATTCTTTTTCTGTTTATTTTTGAGAGAGAATGAGCGAGCAAGTGTGTGCACACAAGCAGTGTAGGGGAAGAGATCAGGGGGAGCAGAGAATCCAAATCCGGCTCTGCTGATAGCAAAGAGCCCAACGCAAGGCTCAGACCCAAGAATTGCAAGATCATGACCTGAGCTGAAGTCAGATGCTTCACCAACTGAGCCGCTCAGGCACCCCATTTTTTTTGTTTTTAGTCTTGAGGGATGTGTGTTTATGGGGTGTCTGTGTTCATAACAATATATTGAGGATTGTTTCATAGCCATGCATAAAGATATTTTGCTTTCTCTCTTAGATGAGCATAATATAACAAGTTTCTTGTTTCTAACATTAGGCTGCATTGAATTTATTGTTTTTATACCTTATGTGGAATAGTTTTGTGCACATGTCATTTGTCATTTGATTTTTCAGTGTAGTATTTTGGTAACAGCCTTATTGAAAAATAACTGATATCCCCTAAACTGAACATATTTAAAGTGTACAGTGTGACGGGTTGTGACATATATATATATGAACATGAAACCATTCCTGGGATCAAAATAATGAACATATCCACCACCCCTAAAGGTTTCCTCATGCTTCTGTGTAATCCTTCCCTCTCTTCCCTCCCTGTCTTTCATTGCCCACCCTCTCCCCACCAGCTAACCACGGATCTGCTTTCCGTCACTAGGATTGTTTTTCATTTCCCATAAAACTGTGTAAATGGAATCATAGAATTTGCTCTCTTCTTTAGTTTGTTTAGGCCAGTTTCTTTACTCAGCATAATTATTTTGAGATTCGTTCATATTAGTGCACTTATCAGCAATAGTTCAATGTTTTTTTCATTTCATTGATATTTTCTATTTTCCATTTCACTCATTCTGTCTTAATTTTTAGTGTTTCTTTTTCTTTTTTTTTTAAAAATTTTTTTTTTCAACGTTTATCTATTTTTGGGACAGAGAGAGACAGAGCATGAACGGGGGAGGGGCAGAGAGAGAGGGAGACACAGAATCAGAAACAAGCTCCAGGCTCCGAGCCATCAGCCCAGAGCCCGACGCGGGGCTCGAACTCCGGACCGCGAGATCGTGACCTGGCTGAAGTCGGACGCTTAACCGACTGCGCCACCCAGGCGCCCCGAGTGTTTCTTTTTCTTCTAATTACTTTGGGTTTAATTTTCTCCCGTTTTCCTAGTTTCTTAAGGTAGAAACTGATACCATTAACTTAAGAAATTTTTTTTTCTAATTAAAGGGTCCAGTGCTATAAGTTTACTCTTTTTAAAAAAAATTTTTTAAGTTTACTTATTCTAAGAGAGACACAGCGTGAGTGGTGGAGGGGCAGAGAGAGAGGGAGAGAGATAGAGAATCCCAAGCAGGCTCTGCACTGTCAGCACAGAGCCTGAAACTCACAAAACCATAAGATGGTGCCATGAGCTGAAATCAAGAGTCAGATGCCTAACCACCTGAGCCACCCAGGTGCCCCTATAAATTTACTCATAAATACTATGTAGCATGATATTTATGATATTTATGATGATATTTATGTATACATGATATCGTGTATACTATGATATTTTAAGATTCAGTTCAAGATTAGTTTTAAAATCTTTTTTTTTTTTTTTTGTGATTTACCCTCGACCCAGGTGTATTTGTAAATGTGTTACTTAGTTTCAAAATATTGGGGGATTTTCCTGAGATGCTTTCATTATTGATTTCTAACTTAATTTTTTTGTGGTTAGAGAACATAATATGTATGGCTTGTATATTTTCAACATTTGTTGAGATTTGTTTTGTAGTCCAGGGTATAGTCAACATTTTGTTACATGTTTCTTGTGCACCTAGAAGTAATGTGTATTCTGCTGTTTGGTATGAATGTTATATAAATACCAATTGGATCAAGTTGGCTAATGGTATAACTTAATGTTTCTATATTTTTACTGTACTTGTACCTATTTTTTTGTGTCGATTATTAAGAGAGCAGTATTGAAATCTCCAACTATAACTGTCAATGTAGTACTTTCCCTTGGAGTTCTGTTTTGTATTTGACAGCTCTGTTATTGAGTGCAAAAACATTCAGGGTTGTTAGGCCCTCTTGCTAAAATTATCCATTTGCTTTATGGAATTAACTTTTAAAACATCTTGATAACATTCATTGCTCTGAAATACTTTTTCTGAGACTAATATGTTTATTCCAGCTTTCTTTGGGTTAATGTGGGCATGGTATATACAATTTTTTCATGATTCAATTCTTTTTTTTTTCAACGTTTATTTATTTTTGGGACAGAGAGAGACAGAGCATGAACAGGGGAGGGGCAGAGAGAGAGGGAGACACAGAATCGGAAACAGGCTCCAGGCTCTGAGCCATCAGCCCAGAGCCTGACACAGGGCTCGAACTCACGGACTGCGAGATCGTGACCTGGCTGAAGTCGGACGCTTAACCGACTGCGCCACCCAGGCGCCCCTCATGATTCAATTCTTTAACTTATTTGTTGCTTGTATTTTAAGTTCTTTTCATGGAGGCAGCATATATTTGCACCTTACTTTGCAATCAATCTGATAATCTCTTCTTTTTAACGGTGGCATGTGTTATTGACATGATCTTCTTTACATATATTCTATAGCTTTTCTTATTTCCCCCATCTCTTCTTATATTCGTTTTTCATGTTTTATGCCTTCTTGTGTATTAGTTGAGTATTTTTATAATTTCTATCTCCTTTATCAACTTACTAGTCATAACTCTGTTCTTTAAACAACTACTTTAAGATTTTTGTTTATATACTTTGTGTCTGTCTACTTTCAGATGATATTATAACATTTTACATATAGTAGAAGAACCTTGCACCAGTGAACTTGCATATCTCCCCACCCTCCCCACCCAATCCTTGTGCTATTTTTGCATACTTTACTTCGATATAGGTTAAAAAGTTACACTGCGTTGTTACTGTCTTTGTTTCAAGTCCATTACATTTCAGGTTGATTTTAAAGATGAGAAAAATTTTATGTATTTATACATGTAGTTGCCCTTTGAGGCTCTTCATTTCTTTGTATAGATCTATATTTACATCCCTAATCACTTTCCTTCTGCCTGAAGCACTTCTTTTGACATTTCTATTTTGAGAGTGTGCTGCTGATGAATTCTTTTGCTTTTTATATTTTTGAAGAAGTATTTCACCTTTGTTTTTCTGACAGATATTTTTGCTGATTAAAGAATTCTTGGTTATCAATTCTTGTTTTCCTTTCAGAAAATTAAGGTATATTTGAGGAGACTTCCCCATGGCCAAAAAAAGAACCATCATTCCAAAAGATTAGAGGAAACAATTTCTGGTATTCATACAGCACCAAAAACAGTGTATGTTTTCATCAGTCTGGAAAACCTTATATTCACAGAACATTTGATAATGTACACAGAAGGATTTGTGTGACCAAAGGGGAATAATTAGCTTTCGTTTGACCACTGCTCTGGTTATATGTAACCAAAAAAAAATTTTTTTAGAAGACCAAAAAGGATCAAATTATTTCCAAGTTATTGAACCACATCCCAGAAAAAGCTCAAGGATGTTTATGAGAATGCAGAAACTATCTAGCACCCGACAGGAAAAAATTCACCATATCAGGTATCCAATCCAAAATTACCAGATATACAAATGAGCAAGAAAGTACTATCCATATGATAATAAAAATCAATGAATTGAAACTGACCCAGAACTGACACAGATGTTAGAATTAACGGACAGGGACACTAAAACAGTTACGTAACACTTTAGTATGTTCAGAAATTAAAAAGAGGAATAGGTGATATACAAAAGAATTAAAGTGAACTTCTAGAGATGAAAAATGTAATTCTGTGTGAGAAACAATATTACAAGGAGGGATTCAAGGCAGATTAGACATTGAAAATGAAAAAAAAAAAAAAAAGAACCTAAAGACCTAGCAGTAGAAACAATCTAAAATGAAATTCAGAGGAAAGAAAAACAAACAAACAAACAAACATTCCATGGGACAACTTCAAGCAGCCAAAAAAATACAAGTAATAGAAGCTTCAGAGGAGGGGTGTGTGTAGGGAAATAGAACAAATATTTGGAGAAATGATCATCAAACATTTTCAAAATCTGATGGAACTACAAACCCACAGAACCAAGAATATCAATGAAACTCAAGCATATGGAACATAAAACTACACCACGTTAAATCAAAATCAAATTGTTCAAAACCAGGGATAGGAGGAAAAAAAAATCTGAAACAGCCAGGGAAAAAGTGACATATTACTTACAGAGCAATGAAGACTTTTTTTTTTTTTAATTTTTGTTGAGAGTTTCTTTATTTTTGAGAGAGACGGACAGAATGTGAGCAGGGGAGGGGCAGAGAGAGAGGAAGATGCACAGAATCTGAAACAGGCTCCAGGCTCTGAGCTGTCAGCACAGAGCCTGATGTGGGACTCAAACCCAAACCGTGGGATCATGAGTTGAGTCAAATTTGGACGTGAAACTGATTGAGCCACACAGGTGCCCGCAATAATCTCTTAAAATCCGTGTAAGGAAACTACCAGAGGGAGATCGCTACAGCTTTCTAGAGTTCTCTCCTTGTGTAGCTCTGTCCTTTCTGAGGTGCTATCCTGAAAGTCGCAGCCACCTGGATCTCCAGTTTCTTGGCTCAATGTGCTGTGCTCAGACTATCTGCTGGTCAACAGCTCTGTTGCTTTCCGAAAGCAGTAAAGCTGTGGCTGCCAAGGGGTTCACCTTGTTTCTTTCCTACTTGTCACACCTGTGGTGTATGGTGTCTTGAAAATCCTGATTTCAGATATTGTGTCCATTTTTGGTTGTTTCACACAGGAGGGTAACTCTAGTTGTATCATCTGGTTGGAAGTTAAAGTCCTCGCTGTAGTTTTATCCTGCACCTGCCATATGGCGAATAAGGATAGGTCTCTTATATAAACTTAAAGACATAGCCATAGAAACTATTAAAAACAGAACGTAGAGGAAAAGGATGAGTAAAAAAAAAATCTAGGAATTACATAGTCTTTTGTATATGAACTTTCATGTTTTTGATTTGTTTGTATAGAGATTTTAGTGTTTCTTTTCTTGATTTGCTGGGTTTTTGTTTATTAGGGAATGTGAAATTTTGTTGTTGGTATGAGTTTTAGTGTCCTGTGCTTTTCAACTCAGAGATCTTTAATTCACTCAGACAATAGCCCTTGTATATGGGCAGGAATTTTAGGTGTGCCTAAGTTTACATTTACCTTTGATCCCTGACTCTTTCTACCTTCGTGGGGACACTATCTGGACCCCTCCTTGTCCTCACTGTCACTCCCTTTTGGTCATTCAGGTTCATCTTGATTCATTTTAATAAGTTTTATTCCCTGTTGGTAAAAAAGATGTTATTTATTAGAAGAAGAAGCCGAGGCTCAAAAAATAGACTCTAGACAACCTATGAAATTGTCTCCTCTAAGTAGCCTTTAACTCTTGCACGTCAATAATTTTTCTCAAAGAAAAGGAAATGTCACGAGAAATCCTGCTGTACAACAGAAATGGATAATGGTGCTGTTTTGAAACTTGTTTACCTCACTTTATTGTATATCTTTGGCATTCATATTTTGAATGTTGATTCTATCACCACTGAAAAATGATTGCTTAGTATAAATGTTAAGAAGAACCACAACGTGAAGATAACTCTTTGATGATCATTTGTTTCCAGATTTTTTTCTAATATTTGTCCACAGTCCCTTATTTTGCAATTCTGAAACCCCAAAAGCACTTGAAGTTGAAAATGTTGGAATTCAAACCTAAACTTACCAGAATTCCTTTGATGTCAAAACATGACTAGAACTTAGTTGAAATTATTTACGGTCTGTATTTATCCCGCTTACTGTGAATATTCAGAGGTTTTGCTGCAGAAATATTAATGTTGTTTGTTCATAAAATGCTTCTTTGAATTATATAATATATGTACCATGTGTATGTTCCAAAATCAGAAAATAATTTTGAATTATGAATTATTAGGGTTCCCAAGGGTGGGTCTATAGAAATTTTGCAGTAACTATCCTTAAACATATATTTGCTAATGCTAACATATTGTGTATTGTTTATTTTTTTATTCTAAGTTGAAATTTAAAAATAAAATTTTTAACGTTTATTTATTATTGAAAGATAGAGAGAGAGCATGAGCAGGAGAGGGGCTGAGAGACAGGGAGACACAGAATCTGAAGCAGGCTCCAGGCTCTGAGCTCTCAGCACAGAGCCTGACGCGGGGCTCGAACTCACAAACCGAGAGATCATGACCTGAGCCGAAGTTGGACACTTAACTGACTGACACCCAGGTACCCTAAGTTGAAAATTTTTATAATCTTACATTTACTTGTATTTAGGCCAATGTTTACCGGCAGCATTAACAAAAACTGAGAGTTTGTTAGAATGACAGACTAGTCTCCTAGGTGACTAGGTGGCTCAGTGGGCTAAGTGTCTGACTCTTGATCTCAGCTCTTGATCTCAGGGCTGTGAGTTAAAGCCCCACATTGGGCTCCATTCTGGGAGTGAAGCCTACTTAACAACAACAACAACAACAACAACAACAACAACAAAAGTCACCCAGAAACTTATGTTTTGACAAGGTCTTCAGATAATTTTTATGCCCACCAAAATTTCAGAAGCACTTTTTTGGGCTATCCTATAATATAGTTGAAGCAAAGTTTGAAATTACAATGACTTAACAGAATACAGGTATATTTTTGGTGACATCTTGGGTTAGATGGCTCTCCTTGGGAGCTGTTCTCCAAGGTTCAGATATCCTTTCATCTCATGATGCGGTCAATACATGTCCTCCATGGTCATTGAAGATAGAAAATGGATGATTGAGCAGGGGTTTCAAGGTAAAGCTTGAACATAGCATATATATCGTACATGCCTGCATGTCATTGGATACAACTTAGGCACGTGGCACCAATCTAACTGCAAGGGAGGCTGGGAAATGTGAGATCTATGTGGGTTTCATGGACACTAACAGCCTTTGCTACCCACTTACTGGCCTTTGCTTGGCTCACTCTACTGAACAGTTTCCGTAAATGTCTCACTTCCTCACGCTCATTTGATGCTGATGTCCATGTTTGCTCCTTGCTATAACTGAAGATACCTCAGATTTAATTCTGACTGAGCTATTTTATGTCTTAAATTTGGTCTATTGTATTAATAAGTTTCCCTTTAACTCTGTTTAAAAATGTGCACTCTCAAGAATTTTCATTTTGGCATAGGAAAAATCATTCTCCACCCTAATTTAAATTTAAATAAATTTATTAGGGATTTTTTTACATATTCTGATGACTTTGTGGATTTTTAGATATGTTCTTAACCTAGTTCAGCTGGGGCATTTCTTTATCTTTTTTGGGGAAGGGCTTTTGCCATTTCTGAGGATACTTATTTTTTCTCTGAGGTTATGTTTTGACTGCTTCCAGAGAGTTTTGAAGTTAGTTGTGGCTAGAAAAATGCTATCATTTGCATTTACCATGTTTCATCTTTTTGATGTTATTTAGTTTCGTATCCGGCTTAGAAAGGCCTTCCTTCCTTGCACATCATGTAAATGTCCTCTGTATTCCTCTACAAACTTCGTGGAAGAAAAAGAAAAATTTGATGGGAATTTAAGAACTTCTGATGGATATTTAGGATCCAATAAACCTGAGAAAAGAAGAATGTTCTTTAAAAAGACCTAAAATGGCTGGTTTTATAAAAGGCCAAAAGACAAAGTGACAGCACCATTGACACAGGAGTCCTTCAATAAGCCAACCTACAATTTGTGAGCAGTTGGCAAAAGGGACATTTATGAGAAATAAGGCTCATTTATGTCACTCTGAGCACAGGGTAGTTATTTGATTCAGTCTCTTTGCCAGAAAAATTGACTGTTCTTTTTTCTGGACTGTGCCTCCCCAAATGGTGTCCTGGTCAATAGCTCCTCGGTGGTCAGAAAAACTTATACCTAAGAATTTTCTCTCTCTGGTATACCTTATGTTTTATTCCCTGCATTGAATTTGACAATTAAACTAAAAACTTTATATCAGGTTACTTAAAAAAATTTTTTTTAAATGTTTATTTTTGAAAGAAAGAGAGACAGAGTGTGAGTAGGGGAGGGGCAGAAGAGAGGGAGACACAGAATCCGAAGCAGGCTCCAGGCTCTGAGCTGTCTGCACAGAGCCTGATGTGGGGCTCGAACCCATGAGGTGTGAGATCGTGACCTGAGCTGAAGTCAGATGCCTAACTGATTGAGTCACCCAGGTGCCCCTCAGGTTACTTTTTAAAAAATTTTAATGTTTATTTACTTTTGAGAGAGAGAGAGAGAGACAGAGCATAAGTGGGGAAGGAGCAGAGAGAGAGGGATATACGGATTCTGAAATGGGTTCTAGGCTCTGAGCTCTTAGCACAGAGCCTGATGCAGGACTTGAGCTCATGAACCTTGGGCTCATGATCTGAGCTGAAGTCTGACACTTAACCCACAGAGCCACCCGGGCCCCTCATATATCATGTTAATGCTACTTTGCTCTCCCTGTTGTAGTTACTTAGAGACCTTATTTTAGAAATGTGTAATCAGGTTTAATAGCTTCTACATTCCTCCACCAGAGGCACTTACTTGGCTGCCTCTGTAACCTCAGGAAAATGCCACAACAATGTCCTTTGTCCTGCTCTATCTCTATCCCATTCATCACCTGTTCTGTCTCAGTCTTCTTTCCAAAGAAAAATGACATGGTTAATTGTTTTATCCTTTTCCTCTGCCTGTACCCAAACTTCTTGCTCAACCTTGATTGTACACCTAAGTTCCACTTAACCCTGAATAAGTAGGACTCACTGTAATACTTGGTTTTTACATTTATTTATTTTTGAGAGACAGAGTGAGACAAAGTGAGAGTGGGGGAGAGGGCAGAGAGAGAGGGAGCCACAGGATTGGAAACAGGCTCCAGGCTCCAAGCTGTCAGCACAGAGCCTGACGTGGGGGTCAACCCATAGACCGTGAGATCATGACCTGAGCCGAAGTCGGACGCTCAACCAACTGAGCCACCCAGGAGCCCCTGTAATACTTGTTTTTTTTAAAAATTATAATGTCAGATAATCCACTTATTTCAAGTAGTTTCATTCTTAGGATTTTTTTTTTCAAACTCTGAAAATCAGTAGCTTCATAAGCTCTTTGCCCCAGAAAATTGAAATGAATTTTATTTAATAACAACTTTGTGCCAGCCGTTGAAAAAAATTTTAATTAAATATGTAATTATAAAGTTATATGAGTTCTACATCCATATGTTAATTATTCAGTGAATATAGAAAAATTAATACTTGCTCTTCTTTTAAATCTATAGAAGAAACTTGATTTATGTAGCCTCTTGCAGAAATTTTTTAGTGATTATATATTTTTTATGCATAATATTTATTTTTTTACAAATGAAATGCCATTTACGTCGCTCTGCTCTTTGTTACTTAACAACAGGTCTTGAAAATCTTTCTATTTCAAGGCACGTGGGTCTACTTCATCTCTTTAAGGGCTGCCTGGGGTTTCAGTGTCTGCTTCTAGCAATTACTTACCTGGTCCAGAGCAGAGACAGATTTTCAGTTTGCCTGACCTCAAAGCTAATGCTTTTTTTCTCCTACAACATAATGCCTGGAAAATCAGTGTCCACTCACTGAATTTGACAAATGAAGTTTCTGAGGCCCAAAGAAGTCAGGTAAGTTGCCCAAAATCATCACAGATTTAGTGGAAGTGTTGGGACCGGTGTCAGGTGCTTTTATTTCCCCTCTGCCTTCTAGTGCAGACTTCTTTCGTGATATTATTTTCTCCCAGAATTAGATGTACACGAGGTACCTGTTAAACAGAAGGTCATCTGGTACTTTAAATGAGGTTAGAAAAAAAAAGCGTCCATAAGGGGTGGGTTGAAAGGGAGTGACAAGACTGCTGAGGGTAAACCCACTTCCTGTCAGGAAATGGGAAAAGGGAGAGGACTGTCTGTGTATTTTAGGGAAAACTGGGGGAGGAAAGCACTCAATTTGAAATTCACACATATGTTTCCTTTAAAACGAATTCTTTACAGTTTGTCAGGTTGGTTTTAACTGCGTTGCTATCTTAAAGTTCTATTAATGAGTGAGAAAGAAGGAAAGGAAGAGGGACTGGAAAGTGAAGAGGAGAGTCAAATTCTATAGTCTGGGAACCAGGGTGGCTATTTAAGCCCCAAACTCCAGATTCCTAGGAAATATGTGCCCTCAGAGTAACATAGGCTTCACATTTCATATTTCTTTGGTTTTAGCTCCCTTCTGGTTTGTATCTGTCCTGTGCATATTTCCTGTACTTTCTTGTGAGCATTTAAAAATGGTTATGGTAGGGGCGCCTGGGTGGTGCAGTCGGTTAAGCGTCCGACTTCAGCCAGGTCACGATCTCACGGTTCGTGAGTTCGAGCCCCGCGTCAGGCTCTGGGCTGATGGCTCGGAGCCTGGAGCCTGTTTCCGATTCTGTGTCTCCCTCTCTCTCTGCCCCTCCCCCGTTCATGCTCTGTCTCTCTCTGTCCCCAAAATAAATAAAAAACATTGAAAAAAAATTAAAAAAAAATAATAAAAATGGTTATGGTAATTTATCCAGTATCTTGGTGTTTGCATTGCAGGCCTTTTTGGAATATTGAGGTAGGCACAATACTGCAAGAAGAAGTCCCTCTGATATCATAGATCATATATATATATATATATATATATATAATTATTATTATTATTATTTTGGTAATTTTTATTCAAGTATCTGGACAGAAAAGTGCATAGATCCTAAGTGCAACTTTATGGATTTCAAGGTGAGCACAAAATGTAACATCAGATTGAGACACAGAACACTATCGATATCTGAGAAGCATCACCACTGCTCCTTTTAATCATCATGCCTGTCCGCACAAGAATAACTGCTATGCTCACATCTGACACCGTATGATAGTTCTCTCTGAGCTTGATAGAAATGGGATCTCGTAGAATGTACTTTACATGTCAAACTTCTCAAACACCGTGTTATGTTTCTGATATTTGTCCACATTATGTGTACAGGTAGTTGTTTATTCTTATTGCTGTGTAGGATTCTTTCATACGTATGAGAATTCATCCTTTTTTTTTTTTTTAATGTTTTTTTTTTCAACATTTTTTATTTATTTTTGGGACAGAGAGAGACAGAGCATGAACGGGGGAGGGGCAGAGAGAGAGAGGGAGACACAGAATCGGAAACAGGCTCCAGGCTCTGAGCCATCAGCCCAGAGCCTGACGCGGGGCTCGAACTCACGGACCGTGAGATCGTGACCTGGCTGAAGTCGGATGCTTAACCGACTGCGCCACCCAGGCGCCCCTAGAATTCATCCTTTTTTTAAAAAAAATGATTTTTGAGAGAGGGAGCACATGTGTGCAAACATGCATGTGAGTGGGGGAGGGGCAGAGAGAGAGGGAGAGGAACTCAAGCAGGCTTTATGCTGTCAGCACAGAACCTGACTCGGGGCTTGATCCCATGAACCATGAGATCATGACCTGAGATGAAATCAAGAGTCAGACACTTAACCAACTGTGTCACCCAGGTGCTCCAAGGATTTACTCTTTTTGATGGATGCTTGGTTAATAGTCCTATTCTGATCATTCTCGGACATATTTTTTAGTAAACATGTACACATTTTACTGTATATTTATGAGTATAATTTCTGTGTCATTGTGCATATTTTTACTCTCTGTTAGTTTGGGTTGTCTGTATTTTATTGATTTGTGGAGTTCTTTATATTTTCTGGATACATTCTTCACCAGATACAAATATTGAAGATATCTTCTTTTTTGGTGGCTTGTCTTTTTACTCTCAATGCTGTCTTTGATGAAGAAGATTTCTTTATTTTAATAGTCTGATTTTTCAAAAAATCTCCCTTATGATTAGTTTTTTTGTATCTCTTTAAGCTATTTTCCCACTCCAAGGTTGCAAAGACACTTTATATTTTCTTCTAAAAACTTTATATTTAACCTTTGCATTTAGATCTACAGTCTCTCTGGAATCGATTTTCATATGGTCTGATTTACTTCAACATTACCAAATGACTTATTTTCATCCTTGTTCTGCCAAAACTGCTGTGCTTTTGTGAGGATCATCTAATAACCCTTGGTCTGCTCATATCACTCTGTTCATTAAAAATATTTTATAGATTTCCATGGAAACGACAAATTTCAAACTCCTTAGCGAAGCCTTGAAACACTTCACATTTGTACCCCACGTTAAGTCTTTAATATCATGACCTGTAACCCTATGTTTTCCACAGTGAATTAGCTCTGTCTGTTTCTAGTTATGTATTAGTGTATTAATCCTGCTTTCCCCTCTGAATGGCTCTTATTCTTCTGTTACATAAGGCCCTATTCATGTTTCTGGGCCCAGAAATAATATTTTATATTTTATATAATCTCCACATCCAACCCTTGCTCCCCAAGGCAAATTTATCACGCCTTCGGCTATTCTTGTATTTATTCCTTTTCTAATATTTCCTAGAGTCTCTTCTTATATCATTCTCAAGTAGATTCTATTATCTTATAGATGAGAAAACTCGGGAACAGAGTTAAATCATCTAGTAATTAATACACCAAAATTTAAATGGATGTAGAGATTAGATGGACATGCTATCATCCTTCCCTAATAATTCATGATATCGGCTTTTCCAACACTCAGCATTATTTAAGGGGACATTATTTTTCTAAAATGTCATGAGGGGGTGCCTGGGTGGCTCAGTTGGTTAAGTGTCCAGCTTTTAATTTTAGACCAGGTCATGATCTCACAGTTTGTGGGATCGAGCTCATTGTCGGGCTCTGTGCTGACAGCACAGACCCTGCTTGGAATTCTCTCTCTCTCCCTCTCTCTCTCTGCTCCTCCACTGCTCACGTTCTCTCTCTTTCTCAACATGAATAAGTAAACTTAAAAAAAAATGTCCTGATAAGGAATACTCCTGATGTTTTTTTGTTTGTTTGATTTTGCTTTTTTAAAACAAACAAGCACACAAACAAAAACCTTGCTAGACTTGCTTTACTCAAAGTGAAGATTTGTCCAGACCCCCACATCATACTAAATGGAACTAGAAAGGAGGAGATGATACAGGGATTTGGTGTAATCTTCTTTCCGGAAGCACGGAGCCTCCCTGTAGTTCTTTCTCAGTGGATCCTGATAAGCCAAGTATGAGTGCTGCCTTGGCACGTGAGGGAGAATATGTATCTCCCTGAGTCACTTCCATTTCTTGCTTATAATGGTAACAAGGTGGATAAGTTTATGAAATCTAGTCCGTATCATGACATGTAGAATTTCATGAAAGAATAACTTCTCACTACAAACCAATCTGTAAACTTTTCTTCACGTGCCTTGCTAGGTAGCCCCTGCGATTCCTAACATGTACTGTGCATATTTTGAGAAACCAAGTGAGGCATACCTCATCGGGCAACGTGATTGTTATAAATACTAATACCGCTGCTATTTACAGAACCATGTAAGTTCTCACTCATGGGAATTAAAGTTGCTTCTGTGGTGTCATTAAAAAAAGCTGAGTTTAATACTGCCATCACCTATGGTGTTATGTGCTTCTGTATAGCCAGTGAACATCTGTCTGTGGTTGATATTCATATTCTCAGTGCATCATCTGTTTAAGCAAGTGGGGTTTAATGGGTATGCATTCTGCTACTCTGAGCAGTGGCAAATATGATTTGAAATAACTTTTGGGGAAAGGAAATAGATGACTATAAGCTGGGAGAAAAGAGATAGGGCCCATCTCTTTCATAATTTCAGGAGGTATTCTGATGCCTTCCATTTTCTTTCATTTACCCTTTAAGTCAAATTTTGTCTTGCATAGAATCCTCTTCTCTGTGTTTCAACATCTTTGCATTTATATTTTATACAATTGTGTTTCTTTATGAATTCCCTATAAGTTTCCTGCAGTTTTATATTGGGTTCTTTTCTTTCTTGAATTGTAGTTATTCAAAGGGAAGTGTCTGCTGGATGTTTGTGGGGTGACTTAGTTTATGGCAGGAATTGCCATCTACATACTGGTCATATTTATGTAGTGAAATATATAATGTTTGATGGCTTTGATGATCACCTTTCCTTAGATCCTTTCTTACCCCCAAATTTATGTTTTGTCCTGTAATTTCATGCCCTGTCATGGCTGTTTTTTGAAATATGAGAGCTAGAACCATGATAAAAGAACATGATATTAATAGAGCTAGACAGTTATGAATTATGAATTTGAAAAATTGAGACTGGCCTTGATTTATACAGAAGCCCCTTAACTTAGGCCAACTGTAATTATGAGTACTTTGTCAGGATAGTAAAACAACAAAACTTCTATTTTAAAGTTGGGTTTCAGGGGTACCTGGGTGGCTCAGATGAATGAGCGTCCGACTTTGGCTCAGGTCATGATCTCGTGGTTTGTGGGTTTGAGCCCCGCGTTGGGCTCTGTGCTGACAGCTCGGAGCCTGGATCCTGCTTCAGATTCTATGTCTCCCTCTCCCTCTCTCTCTCCCTCTCCCTCTCCCTCTCCCTCTCCCTCTCCCTCTCCCTCTCCCTCTCTCTCTCTCTCACTCACTCAAAAATAGCATTAAAAAAATTTAAAGTTGGGTTTCATATGAAGACAGAAGGAACTTTTATGTGGTGCCATAGTAAAAAAGCTGAAGGTAGTTTCTTTCTTGTGTGGAGCCTGAACAATTTCTTACTAGATGCTAATAACTACTTGGATCTTCTAAACTTCTGTCTCTAGTAAGGTGACATTTTGATTTAGAATCTAGCAACTATCAACTCAAACTTACCTAAATGCTATTTTGCTATATCTTTAACCTTTGGAATAAAATTAGAAAGTGCCTATACCACCCCCCTTCCTTTTTTTTTTTTTTTCCTCAGTTTGCCTAGGATTGTATATAAGAATTTTGATTTAGGCCATTTAGTTCATGAAGAGGTCACAAGAAAAACACACACGTAAATAATAAAACAAATGTAAATTAGAATGATCATGACGGGCTCTTAGAAACCTCAGAACCGAGACTGATGTCTCCCAGGGGTCCAGTCTCATGCAGGCATCACTCACCTCAAAATAACACACATGCACATTTCACTCAATAGAAATTTTTGAATCCACATGAAGTGTGATGATGGGGTTTTACTGTAACAGGTTATGAGTGGATCATCAGTACCAAGGCACAGAGATATTAATTCGGTGTTCTAAGCCAGAAGGTGGCTAACTACAGCCTGTTGGCTAAGTCCAGCCATGTCTATCTATTCCCATGTTGTCCAGGACTGCTTGCTAAGGCAGAGCTCAGTAGTTGCAAAAGAGACTAGATGTCCCCACAGTCCTAAAATCCTAAAGCCCTAAAATCCTATACCACAAATCCTAAAATACTATCTGGCCCTTTACAAAAAAAATACTGACCCTGGATCTGGGCTCCCCCATTTAGATGGGGGGGGGGGACCAACAACTGCTGTCATTTTTTTCATCTGGTACTATTTAATATAAGGGTCAACGGCCCAACTGATATAATTCTAGCTTAACACATATCAAAGAAATGAACTAAAGGTAAATCTCAGTCACTGGATCAGATTAGCTCAAAACCAATACATTTTGTCATCAGTCCACAATCTTCGACACTAGTGACACAAAGAATAACATGTATTTTCACACTTTCCCAAGTAAAAGCTGATAGTTTCTGTTTCTAGTGAAAAAGGAATAAACATACTTCCCTTTACCTCTCCCATTGATAATAGCTAAAATCCTCAGACAAAATTCATAGAGTAGCTACTGGAGGTCTCTAAATACTAAATAGGAGCAGGTGGACTGATTGTTGCCAGAGGGGAGAGGGGGGTCAGCAAGGACAAAATAGGAGAAGGGGAGTGGGAGATATAGGCTTTCAGTTATGGAATGAATGAGTCACAGGAATAAAAGGCACAGCATAGGGAATATAGTCAGTGATACTGTAATAGTATTGTATGGTGGCAGATGGTATACATGTGTCAGCATAGCATAAAACAGTATAAAGTACAAACTTGTTGAATCGCTATGTCGTACACCTGAAACTAATATAATATTGTATGTCAGCTGTACTCAAAATAAAAATGAAAATAAAAAATAAAAAGGAGCAGATGGATGGGGTAGGACTATCAAAGCTTGAGGAATGACCATGCTTTGGAGATCTAGTCTATTTTTAATTTTATTTGCTTAATTGTTTTGCCTTCCATGTCTCTTTGCTTAGACACGTGTATCTACTGGAATTGTGAAGAGATAGAGACAGGAAAGCCTCTTTTGTCAGAGGACCAGGAAGAAGGTATGTTGTAGGGCAGAACTCTTAAGACTTTCCTTGTCTGCATCCTAGAAGAGTGTCAGCAAGGAAACTACAACTCTGTTGCAGGAAAAATGGTGGTATGAGCCACAAAAGGTGGAAGGTGATGGTGGCTCTTGTCTCCTGCTAATTTGCCCCGAGGTAGGTGTAGTCCAAGATACACCAGGAGTCACCAACTCTGCTTTTCAGTGGGTCATTAGGAGAGCGGCACAGGAAACATGATATGCCTATATATTCTAGAGTCACGGTAAATTGGCACAACTTGTTTCAAGAAATCTTGCAAAATATGTTGAGAACTATACAAATGATCATATATATTTTTTTAATGTTTATTTTGAGAGAGAGAGGGAGGGGCAGAGGGAGAGAGAGAGAGAGAGAGAGAGAGAGAGAGAGAGAGGGAGGGAGGGAGGGAGAGAATTCCAAGGAGGCTCTGTGCTATCAGCACAGAGCTGGATGTGGTGCTCAAACTCACAAACTGTGAGATCATGACCTGAGCCAAAACCAAGAGTTGGATACTTAACTGACTGAGCCACCAGACACCCCATTCATATGTTTTGATATAATTAACTTGTAGGCATATGCCCTATGGAAAAAAATCTACATAATTTTAAAAGCAAAAAAAAAGATATTCATTTAAGCTTTATTATATAAATGAAATATTTTCATAACATCACCAGAATGATTTGTGTTAAAAACAAAAGATGTCATTGTGAACTGTGTTCACCCATTCATGGGATCATTATGAAAACCAGGGAAGAACTTAAAATCCATGTGAAAGAGTATTGTGTAAAAAAATGACTTTAAAGTTTAATTTGAAGTATGAGTAAACTACTTGAGCAACAAAAATGGTTAATTTTTAAGACTTTTCAGAAGTATTTTTCAGGATTTATAATAATAGTGATACTGTGATGTTTTATTTTTATTTTTTATTTTATTTATTTTCTTAAGTTTAAGAGAGAGAGAGAGAGAGAGAGAGAGAGAGAGAGAGAGAACACATGCATGAACAGCAGAGAGAGAGGTAGAGAGAGAGAATCCCAAGCAGGCTCTGTGCTGTCAGCACAGAGCCCGATAAGGGGCTCAGTCCCAGGAACTTTGAGATCATGACCTGAGTCAAAATCAAGAGTCAGGTGCTTAACTGACTGAGCCCTCCAGGTCCCCAATATTGTGATATTTTGAAGAGACTCATAATGACTTAGTCTTCATTTGGCTATGGCATTGGTTTAAAAAAATCACTTTTTCTAAGGAATCCTATATTCCATATTTGATAAGGTCTTTTAGCATCAGAGATGTTTATAAACTGAAAAAAAAATAAGCAGATGAGACACTGTGGCCATTAATTTGATGTTAAGCATCAAAATTCTTAATATCTTTCAGTAAATGAGAATTTGGAAAAAATCTTGTAAGAAAACTTGACAAAGCCTATCTTTCAGTTTTCTATTCCTGAAAGATTCACTAACACTTTTTTCCCTGTGCTTTTTAATTTGGCTGAACAGCTTCCTTGTTATAAAGCATGTTGATAAGGTTGTTGGTGTAAAATAATGAAATGGTCCACACACCTAGAATCTCCGGACCATGATTTTTTAAATTTCACACAGCTTTGCACTCACATATTCTGGTTGGGGGTGGAAGTGGAAGTGAGTGACAAGGATTGCCATGTGTCCGTTCCAGTCATGTTCTCTACTCCTGATGGGTGGAGTGAACTGAGACATTTAAGATATTGCTAACAGTCCGCAGTTCAATTCAGTTGATCAAACGCTGATTGTCTCCTACATGCCAGGCGTTGACCAAATCTTTCGGATTCAGAGTAGTGATATGCCTCATGGTTGCCCTTCAGAACAGACAGGCACAATACAAATAATACAAAAACACAAGGACCATGCTAAAGGAACATATTCAGTGAGATGGAAATACAGGGGACATCGTAGCCAACTCTTCTTAGGCTTGGGGGCAGGTCAGAGACTGTCACATTTTAGCATTGAATTGGTCCTTGAAGCACTGGGTAAAGAAGGTCAAGACAAAGACAGGGGTCATGAAAAACCTTATATTACAGAAAAATATTTGACAAGACCCATTTCTGATTAAACCACTCAGAGAATGAGGCGTAGAAGGGATCTCCCCCACATTGGTGAAGAACATCTTTAAAAAAACTATAGCTAACATCGTATTTAATGGCAGAAGACTGAATGCTTTTGTCGTAAGAGCAGAAGCAAATCAAGGCTGTGTGCTCTTGCTACTTCTGTTTCATGTTGGATTGGTGGTTCTGGTTCCAGTCAGTGAAACAAGGCAAGAAAAAAAGCAAAGACCTCCAGATTGGAAAGAAAGAAATAAAATTGTCTTCGTTTGCAGAAGACATGAAGATCTATGTAGGAAACCTCATGAGCTCTAAAACAGAGGCTAACAAGTGTGTTTAGCAATGCTGCATGGGTGATCAGTATGTAAAATTATATTTCTTTGTTAGCAACAAACAAGTAGAGGCAACAATTATGAAATATGTAGGAATAAATCTGCCAAAAGATAGGAGAAACTTGGTACCTTGAAAATTATAAAGCAGTACCGAGAGGAATTATGAAACTCTAAATAAAGATGGACTGTGTTCATTTGTGATGACTCAAAATTTTTAAGTTGACATTTTGCCCCAAATTGATTTATAGATGCAATAAAGTTCCAGTCAAAATCCCAGAAGCAGATAGTTTTGGAAATTGGTAAGGTTATTCTAAAATGTATAAGAAATTTGTATGAAAATCAAAACAACTAAATAGCCAAATCAGCTCTGAAAAAGAATAGCGGAGAACCAATGCTATGTGCTTGGAAGACATTATAGAACTACAGTAATCAAGAAAATATGGTACTGACGTAAAAATAGACATATCGGTGGAACAGAATAAAGAGGGCAAAAATAACCCACACATATGTAGATGGGAGTTTTGCAATATGTGTAGAGTCATGGGGCACCTGAGTGGCTCAGTCAGTTAAGCTTCCGACTTCGGCTCAGATCATAATCTCATGCTTCATGAGTTTGAGTTCCACACTGGGCTGTCTGCTGTCAGCACAGAGCCTGCTTCATATCCTCTGTCTCCTTCTCTCTCGGTCCCTCCCCTGCTTGTGCTCTCTCTTTCTCTCAAAAATAAATAAACATTAAAAATAAATAAATAAAAAGAGACTGCTTCTTTAGAAAATGTGCAGAGGTACTTCAGTGGAGAAAGAAAAATGTTTTCATCAAATGGTGCTGGAACAATTGGAATACCATCTGCAAACCCCCTTCCCCCCAAACAAAACAAAACAAAACAAAAACAAAACAACCCTTGACTGTGTCTTAGGCCATACATAAGAATTAACTAAAAATCCATCACAGGGGACACACTGCAATTGATGAGTCGTCAGTGTGATTTTAAAGAACTGGTCCCTTCCTCAAGGTATGATGGTTCCAGAATTCCTGATAGGGTAGGCTGAGTCCCCTGATGCAACAAAACTACAGTTCATCTTATCTCCCTTTGCCCAGTCCTGCATCCTTTACCTCTCAAATTATTGTCTCTGGGAGTACCCCCAATAATCCTCCTGCATTAAATTCTTAACAGAATTTTAGAGTCTGTTTCCCAAAGATCCCAGCCTAAATCAGTGATTGGAAAAGACTGTACTGGGCAATATAAGTAAGAAGTCAGATGTCTATGCTAAGCCACCTTTAATGAAGCAGCTACAGTTGCTGTTTGATACATGTGCTGTATTTGCAACTCAAACACATGAGAGGAATTGCTGAAGAGATATTTTTACAAAATCATGAATAACCCTTGATGGAGTTCTAAACATCATCCTTTCTTTACTTGAAGTTCTGTTCCACAAAAATTAAATGTATATATGAAAATAGTCTAAAACAAATTGTTTTGAGGATAAAATAAGCTACTTCTTGGCTCAGGCTATTTTAAATCTGGTTTTCTCCCACCTACCTCAATGTCTGCTGAGTCATTTGAAGGTTGTGTAGGGTGTATGACAAATCTTCCTTATACAAATCTGCACATCTAGCACCTCTATCCCCTGCCCCCTTAATGCTCTTAATACCTTTGGTCATTGTGGCTACCCTAAAATGATTCCAAAAGTTTTCAAAAGGTACCCTAGGAACCCCCTTAAGGAATACTAACCATAGAGAGCAATCTATGATGTAGCAAGAAGCCTTGGGTTTATTCTGTATGTATTTAAAATTTTTTTTAAATGGTTTATTCATTAAAAAATTTTTAATGTTTATTTTTGAGAGAGAGTGAGAGAAAGAGGCAGAGCACGAACAGGGGAGGGCAGAGAGAGAGGGAGACACAGAATCTGAAGCAGGCTCCAGGCTCTGAGCTACCAGCACAGAGCCCGACATGGGGCTCGACCCCACAAACTGCGAGATCATGACCTGAGCTGAAGTCGGAAGCTCAACCGACTGAGCCACCCAGGTGCCCCTATTCTGTAAGTATTAGGGAGGCACCGCAGCCCTTCCATTAGAGCAGTGACATGTGTACATGGGAAGATAACTTTGGTACCAGTGTGAGTGAGGAATAAGGAAAAGAAGAGTGGTCAAGATTAGAAACAGATAAATCTGTTATTAGTCTATAGCAATAGTTTAGTTCACAAATGACAGTACACTGACATAATATAGGAACACTGGAAGTAAATTGATAAAAAGAGAGATTTAGAAGTGTTCAGGAATTATAGGCTGAGTCAATATGGTGGGTAAAGGGTGCAATGTCCTGAAGGACCAGGTTCTAGATGCTCATGATCCATAAAGGCAAAATAAAAGAGGAGTGGAGATTTTTGTTGATATTTGATTTTGCTCTATTTAGTGAATGGTCAATAAATGCAGCCTTAGCTATTTTTAGACTGAGGTAAATATAGAAATAGAAGATACGTGGATATTGATTTCAGTATTCATACTTGATGTATTGGTGTGTGTGTGCAGTTTATTCTATATTCATGACCATTTGGTTTTTTCCCCACTATTTTTGAGACTGGAGTATAGCTGGCATACAACGTTACATTAGTTTCAGGTATACAGCATAGGGGCTCCACAAGTCTATGCATTATGCTGTGCTCACCACAAGTGTAGCTGTCATCTGTCACCGCACAATGTTATTACAGTACCATTGATAACATTCGCTATGCTGTAACTTTTATCCCCACGGTTTATCTGTTGTATAACTGGAAGCCTGTGTCTCCCACTCCCCTACACCCATTTTGCCCATTCCCCCAATCCTTACCCCTCTGGCAACCATCGCTTCTCTGTATTTATAGGTCTGCTTCTGCTTTGTGTTTGCGTGACGATTTGAATATAATAATTTATCTTTTAGTTAAATTTTCAATCTTTGTTCACTAACTTGGAAGCTGTGATAGAACCAGCATTTTGGTCTAATTTTCTGTTGTTTTTTTTTCCAGTCTCTAAATCATGTCTCATACATATTAAGACACCAGTAGAGAATTGCTGAGTGTGGGAATATATGCAGCCTGTGGTTGCAGAAGAGAGATAACTTTACGCATCATTAGTATATTTTTTGGAAGAATTTAATGAAGTAGATCCAATGGTCTGTGGAAAGTATATATAGGCTGAGCTGAAAAAAGAAGCGTGGCTTCTGGCCCTGGATGTGCTGCTAACTATGGGACCCTGGACAAGTCCTTGGTATTCTCAGGTCTTAGATCTGAGTTCTGTGTGGAGCTGAGGGATTGGAGAAAGACCTTTAGTTTTCCCTAAACTAGTAGGAATGGTATTTTTATTGGCAAGACAAAACAAAATTTAAAAGTTAGAACAAAGAAAGAGAAAACAAGAATGTAATATTGAAATGTGGAAAAAAAATAAAAGAAAAGGGTAAATAAGTACCACACCCAGAGATTCTAATTTAAGTGGCAGCCGTGTAATTTTAATGTACTGAAACCGAGAGATTAGTTTTGGATTAGTGTGATTCAAGATTCTGGCCTGTGGAGGGGAAAAAAAATAACCAAGATTTCTCACATTGCTCTGACTTTTGAACTAGATATATCTGGGAGGTTGGATATGGTCCATCAAAAACAAGAAAGAGGGCGATAACAGACTCCAGAAAAAAGGCATCAATCCAGGAGGAAGATAAGAGAAATTTTAAGGATCTAAGCAGAAGAAGTTTCTAGATAAAGGCTAGATTGAAAGAGAAGCCAGTCTAAATATTTAGAGCATGGAAGTTTCAGAAGAGATACCTTTAAACATTTTTTAAAATATTTATTTATTTTTGAGAGAGAGAGAGACCACTAGCAGGGGAGGGACAGAGAAAGAGGGAGACACAAAATCTGAAGCAGGTTACATGCACTGAGCTGTCAGCACTGAGCCTGATGTCGGGCTTGAACTCATGAACTGCGAGATCATGAACTTAGCTGAAGTTGGTCGCTTAGCCGACTGAGCCACCCAGGTGCCCCCAGAAGAGATATCTTTAAACAAATAAGACTAATAGTGTAAATGCTGTGTTGACCCTGTGTAACATTTGACTTAAAGGCTTTAAGACTTTAGGAAGGTGTATAAAGAATTAGCAACACGTACAAAGAAACATTAATGATGACAAAGTTAAACCTTAAATCAAACAAGAGTGCTCAGTGTTGAAAACATTTATATAGTTATATATATATATTATACATAATATATAACATATTTAATCACTTTGCATATGACTTTCAGGAGGATGTTGTGGAAAAGCAGAAAATGATAGGAAAAGAGAACTGAATTATCATCTTCATAATTTAGAGTCAATAGATAATATACATAATCGGTGCTACAAAAGGTAGCAGGGTGTGTGTTATTTAGAAACATGGAGATGTGTGAATGTCATAAAATCTTAAAAAGTAGAATGTAGTTGCCTCTGTGGAGAGGTCTGTGGCAGGCTTTCTCAACCTTGTACTGTGTGAATTTTGTTGTGGGACTCTGTCCTGTATGTTGTAGTCTGCTTAGCAGTATCTCTGGCCTCTAGCCACCAAATACCATTATCAACCCTCTCCTCAAATAGTGACAACCAGAAATGTCTCTGGACATTACCTAATGTCTCCTGGGTGGCAAAATTGCCCTTTGTGTGAATCACTGGATGGAAGGGAGGGGCAGAATTAATATTTTGATATAAACATTTATAACTTGATTTTAAAAATTACATACTTGGGGCGCCTGGGTGTCTCAGTTGGTTGAGCATCTGACTTCGGCTCAGGTCATGATCACGCGGTTCGTGAGCTCGAGCCCTGCCTCGGGCTCTGTGCTGACAGCTCAGAGCCTGGAGCCTGCTTCAGATTCTGTGTTCCCCTCTTTCTCCGCCCCACCCATGCTTCTGCTCTCTCTCTGTCTTTCAAAAATGAAAAAAACATAAAAAGAAATTTTTAAAAAATTACATACTTTTTTTTTTTTGAGAGAGAGTACGCACAAGTGGGGGATGGACAGAGAGAGAGGCAGAGGGAGAGTCTTAAGCAGGCACCATGCTTGTGCTGAGCCCCACGTCGGGCTCAATCTCATAACTGTGAGATCATGACCTGAGCCGAAATCTGGAGTCACTCGCTTAACCAGCTGAGCCACCCAGGCACCCCTATACTTGTATTGTTTTGATACAATAAATACAACATAAAATAAGAGTTGAATGAGATGGTTTTAAATATCCTTGAAAGTCTAAAATGCAGTAGACCAAATCCCCAAGTACTACTCTTCAGGTACATTTCATTTAGATGTAAACTATGTTTTCTTGACAGCAAAATCTGTACTGAATGGTTTATATAAGCACAGTTGAATGGTGTGTTTTACACAGATCTGTGTAAAACCTTTTCCCTGATTGCACATTGCTTACCAACCTATCTGGGCATTTGAGACAATCAATGATACAGTTACGAAGAGATTTTGGAGAGGTTTTGGAATCCGAGGAAAATGGTCTTAAATCCCACCTTTCCCCCCACATTAGTTCTCTGTCCATGAGCGATGCCTGGCATATTATATCCATTATAAAAATAACAGTGTTATTTTTAGCTTTCCATTATAAAAATAACAGTGTTATTTTTAGCTTTCCTTCTTCTGAAAATCTTTCTCAGTTTTATGACTATGAAAACAGATGATAATCTGTGTTTGCCAATAAATGCTATTTGTGTCTCAAGGAGGAAGCAGTAACTTACCCATGAAAGAGAGGAAGATGATTCTTAGAGGAAAGTGCAAAATAGGGCTTGTGTGTCTTAGGTTCTTAGGTCCTTGTCAGCAGGAGTTCTTCTCCTCATAATGGAAAAGATAAACTAATAACCTTCTCATCCCATACTCATTGTGATCCCTGATAGAATTACCCTAATTTTTATGTTGCCATCACAGCTGATAGCCTGCGTCTGACCACTTAAGGTATCTGTTTGGTACAAAATGCAACACAGAAATGATCTGGCTTAACACTGCTAATAAGGCTCTGGGAATGAACTTCTGTTTATTGAGTTTACAGGGTTGTTTGCTTTCAACAAATGCAAAACATTTCGTAAATAGAGATTTTTGTTTGAGTTTTTGGTAAATAAGAATTCAGATGCTTTTAAAAGTTAGGTGTAAATGTGGCTTTAAGTGGTAATTCTATTAAATGAAACAGTCTGGGTATACTTTCTTCTGATCTACCTTACCAGGATAATTGTTTGTTTTTCAGAAGAATAATCTTCTTTATCCCAAATCTGTTTTGTTGCAGTTCACTTTATTATTATTTATTAGCATAGATAGGACCAAGGGCATTTTCACATGGCATGAAGTAGATTTTTATTTTTTAAACCCAAGAACAGACTGAAGTTTGCTAGTGAAACTGCTTTGGTAAATACCATCAATTCTGATGACAGATTATTTTCAATAATCCCAGGCAATTTTGTTACACTGCTGTTATGTTTAGGTGATAGCAAATTAAAATGATAAAATGTCTTTATCTCTTTCCTGCAGCTGTTTTAGCTATCCCATAAAATGAGTTTATACTGTCAGCTGTACCTGTCCAGAAATATATAAATACCAGTGGCATTGTTCCTTAAGTATTCCTCTAGTCACCATGCTGCGTAGACAGTCTAACGGCCCATTTCTAAAGGAAATGTTTGTGTCTGTTTTTCAATTATTTGAGAAAAAGGCACATTCATTGTTTTGCCTGGTGTCAGGGTCATCTCACCATATATATTATGGTAAATTACTATAATAGGAGCACTTGGCATGTTGCGTTACAGTGAAAAGAAAAACAGATTGGATGGAAACAAGAAGAATTCATTCTTCTTCCTCGCTAGTGTATGTGCTCTGACTACCGCCAGGGGAGCTCATTAACCTTTCTCCCACTGTAAATGTTTCTAGAAAGCAGAACCGAATTGAACAAGCTGTGCAGTCAGGCAGCCTTTCTCCCCTTCCCTCCCAAAGATAAATATCTCTTTCCTAGGCCATTTAAAAGGGATGATTTAAATATAAATTTGGATTTAGTTTTATTCTCCTCAATATACTTATGCGTGCCATTTATTTTCATTTATGTATTTACATGTTAATTTTTTTTTCCTGCGTAGGAACCTAATATATTCCGTGTAGACACCCTCGGAAGATCTGTACTGAACTTGTGGTTTCACTCTTTCTACAGGTTTTTTTCTGAATTATTTTTAGAAATAGCGCCAGTAGGACTGAGTCCATCAGGAATCAAGTTCATAGATTCGCGGAGGGTTTGCCCTCTCTTTGGTCCCTTGGTACCTGAAACACAGCTCTTTTTCCACAAAGGCACTCCATGATTTTCATATTCACTTCTCTGTAGGTACGTTTCTTGGCACACGTTTGTCTGAAGTGTAGCTTTGCCACGTTTATATTTATATTATTGTTGAACAGTCTAGTACAGTGTTCCACCCCATCTCTTAGCGTTCTTCTCTAAATATCGGAAGCACATGGAGACCACCATTATTCTGGAAATGGAGCAAGCTGTCTGCCTCTGTGACTTGGACCTAGCTGCTTTGGATCTGACTTTGCTTCTGTCAGACACATCTTTATATCATTACATTCTGCTGGGTGCTCCAACTGGTTCTCTTTAGAAACAGTATACCTCAGCATGTCAAGATGGCCCTGTTTCTTTTTTTTAATTTAAAAAAAAAATTTTTTTTTTCAACATTTTTTATTTATTTTTGGGACAGAGAGAGACAGAGCATGAATGGGGGAGGGGCAGAGAGAGAGGGAGACACAGAATCGGAAACAGGCTCCAGGCTCTGAGCCATCAGCTCAGAGCCTGACGCGGGGCTCGAACTCATGGACCGCGAGATCGTGACCTGGCTGAAGTCGGAGGCTTAACCGACTGCGCCACCCAGGCGCCCCAAGATGGCCCTGTTTCTTGAGGGACTCCATTACAGTGGATTCCAGGTAGCAGATGTTCATCATTATACCAAATGAATAAGCAATTGGGAACAGTCTGGTTTCAGGTCAGCTTTAAGTCACTTCTTTTCATGTGACCGTTCCTTTGTAATTTGGGCCCATGGTGCCGAAGGGTGTAGTGCTTCCTACTGAACCTCATGCGTCTTGATCTGGGACACAGAAGAGCATGGCAGTTAAGACCAGGGGACCTGCACTCCGTATGAACAGAGCTTGCATTCTTTCTCTACTACTCTCTCTGGGGAAGTCATTTCATCTCACTGAAGGAAGTTACATTTCTTGGTGTATGTTAAGTATTTTTAGAATGTGGAAAAAAAAAAAAGAAAAACAGTGAGTAACAAATATCACCTTGGTGCAACATTTGATTTGAAGACTTGATAATGCTTTCTGAGGATCCCTGAAAACATTCTAGCTTTCTGAAAAGCCCTCCATGCCAGTATTGAACAGGACAGGACCTCCCAATAACATTTTACCCTGGGGAGGATCCTGGTTCAGACCCACTATGGAACTAATGTCCTTCAAAGGAAGTAAGAGAACAGCCCATTATTATCCAATTCTCACCATTTAGGGTTATGGTGACTGTCTTTCTTTGCAAACACTGAAAATTGTTCCTACATGCTTTGAGACTCACTCACCAATATGAGTGGCTAATACAATTCTTTTAATCTTGGAAAAATGTATTAGCATTCAAGGTTTCAGAAATCGCTATTAACCAAAAGCAAGTGCCGTGTTCTTAAAAACATCAGACACTAAGACAGTGTTTTGGGTTTTGTTGTTTTGTTTTTATTGAAAGAAAACAGAAAACTCTCATTATAATGATTTGATCTCCAGTTTGATTCTATGGCTTAGAACCTAAGTGTAGCGTTAAAGCTGCAACATACCAGGAATATTGACAGTCATTTCAAAGATGATGTATCTAGGGATACTTTTAAAGAACAGAACTATTGCCTTTTGTGTTAACATAAAGCACTTTTATCTAGATGGATATAACTGTTCTCAGTGGGTTTGTGGAGACAAGATGATATTTTCTAGGCTGATATTAGGCAGTTATTTGTAAACATACTCAGTGTTGTTATTGTGTAAAATGGTGTTATCTGTCCAATTTGGAGTGCATATCATAGATCCTGACTGAGCCTACTTTTGCAAAGGAAGTCAGTATGAAATTGCATTCTGTTAACTTGTCTGCACAAGGAGATGAAGCAAATAAAGTAATTCTGCCAAAAATGGAGCTGCATGTCCTGGATAACTGGGTTCTGGACCTAGAGCCGTTGTTCCCAATTATGGATGTGTTGGCTTTGTATTCAAGCAAAGACATCTCAACTTGTGTCCTTATTAGCTGCGTATGATATTGTGTTTGGCTGGTGATTATCTTCATCCCTGTAACCTGTTTACTGACCTGTATGTTGGGGAAAAATAATAGAATACTGTTTATAAGGATGTTGTGAAAATTAATATACATAAAGCATTTAGCAAAATGAATGACCCATAGTCTATACTTTACAAATACAAGCTCCTTCTACAAATATCATTAATATCTCTATGCCATTGTTATTATCATTATAAAAAATTTACCTTCACTTGCCTCTCATTTTACCTTTCATTTTTTTTCCTATTTGTGTTAATAAGCCACAACCTCAGATGTGAAATCCTCAATAAGAGGGAAATCAGGTTGCTTTATGTCTAATATAAATTTGCTCATCATGTGGCCAAAAGAAACACTAATCAAGTTGATTGTCACAAGTATATATGAAGACACTAAATAGATCATTAGAACATTAATTGTTCAGGCCTGGGGACTGCCATGAGCCATATTGACCCCAAATGTTTCCAAACTAACCGTATACTGGTAGGCACTGCCAGGACAATAATCCACAGGTGAGTGATCCCAAGGGTTCCACGCAAGGCAAGTCTTCAGATTACAGTAAGAGGTTGCAGTAATAGCTCTCCTCCAAGCCTCTCCCTCTGGATCTCTTCCAGGAAGTGACTAGACAGGAGTAGAATTTTTCTGAAAGGTCTGTAAGAATGTAAAAGGCAAATTGTCTTTAATACTCTCGATGTGTACTTATTCATCTATGTATTCCTTCATAAACCCATGCACGGGGTTTCTGTTAAGTGATGGGCATTTTGTTGGACTTTGGGGAAATTGTGATAAATAGGACAGTTTGGCTTTGCCTGATGGAGCTTACAGACTGGTGGAGAAGAGAGACATTGAACTTGTAATAAAAGTATAGTCAGGGCACCTGGATGGTCCAGTCAGTTAAGCATCTGACTCTTGATTTAGAGTCAGGTCATGATCTCACAGTTCATGGGATTGAGCCCCATGCTGGGCTCTACACTGACAGCGTGGAACCTGCTTAGGATTCTCTCTCTCCCTTCCCTGCTCATGTGCTCTCGCTCTCTCTCAAAATAAATAAATAAACGTTTTTTTAAAAAGTATGATGATTGAAATTAAAGGACAAGTAGAGGGTATAATAGAAGCATGGAGAAGCAGACATCAAAACCCAAAGAGGTAAAATGAAAGATTGTATAAGTTCGGTAAATGGAATCAAGGAAGAGATGAGTTGGCATCAGGATAGTGTTTCAAGAAGACAGGATAATTAAGTACAAATTCGTAAACAAAAACAAGTGAACAAAATGCATCGTGTTGCTAGAAAAGCAGTATGTACAGTACAAAAGCTTGTACAGGGAGGATGTAATTTCTATGGTAGCTGATAGAATGCTACAAAGTTTTTAATGGTAGTAATACAAACAGAACATATGTTTTAAAAAAATGTTCTGTTAAGTAGTAAGGCAGTATATGGATCAGAGGATCAGGGAGAAGTTAGAGAAAGGGCAACTAGTTTGGGGGCTCTGAATGGCATGTCAGGAGAAGATGCCGTTGGCTGAAGGTGGGGCCCAGAAGCACAGAGATCGTGGATTCAGGGATTTGGTTATTCATCCATTTTTGTATTACCTGGCTAACTGCTTTATGAATAGTCTTAGTTGTGTTAGATACAAAAATGAGGAAGGCATGGTTCTTGCTGTAAAGTAACTGGGAAAAAGAGAGAAATTGTCTTGTGACATTCTCTGGATTAAAGTTGATGAGATTATGCATTAGGTCAATTTGCTGAAAACAAATTCACCCAAAGCCTATTCAATGAAGGATCAATTCCTCTAAGTATTATTAATCATCATCATCATCAGAATTGTTGGAGCACTGTGCTAAGTTTTCTATAAGTATTATCTTACCTATTACCTTACATTTTCACCACTCAATAAACTGGGCTTTGGGCTCTACTTTTAACGTTATTTTACAAATGGAAAAATTGAGACATCAAGAGGCTAAGGAGCTTGACGAAGTTTACTCAGGCAGGTTATAGTGAAACTTGAATTGCGTTTGCCTTACTTCTGATTCCATACTTTCAAGGAGTTAACAATGTCAAACTAAAAGCGTGATATAGAAAACTTATGGGAAAAACAAGCCACAAAGCAGCATTGGAGTAGCAAGGAAAGGAGGCGGTCTATTTTTGGTTTCATGTGTTACCCTGGCTCTTTTTAAAATAAAGATAGTAAATATTTAGAAATGAGAACTAGATTTAATATTATTACTTCAAGTGCTGGGGACTTTCAAAAACAAGTTTTTAACTCATTAGGATGACTGTTGAGACAATATCTCCTTAATTGAGTACTACAAGATCCCCTCC
The DNA here is from genome assembly GCF_016509475.1 of Prionailurus bengalensis. Classification (NCBI taxonomy): domain Eukaryota; kingdom Metazoa; phylum Chordata; class Mammalia; order Carnivora; family Felidae; genus Prionailurus; species Prionailurus bengalensis. The sequence continues at coordinate 54,411,802 of NC_057359.1, read as the reverse complement.
AGTTGGAATGCAATAAAATTAAACAATACTGGACTTATGGTTGGGAGTTATGGTTCATAATTTTTTTTTTCTTTTGTGGCTCAGGGAATTTGTGCAAGTCACTAAGAATCTCTGTGTGTTCATTTCCTCATTTTTAGAATCAGAATAATAGTGTCTATCTCACAGATTTGTCGTGAAGATTAATTAACAACACATGTCAACATCTAACAATTCCATGGCATATAAATAGACCCTCCTAGGAAGTCAGTATGATGATCATGTGGCATGGTGGAAAATGCATGTGGAGAGAGGGGGAACAGTACCAAGATACCAGGGAGAGCAGAGTAAACTGGAAAGCTGTTGAGACTTCAGGCCATCAGTATCATGAAAGTGTCTGTGTATCAATTCATGACACACAGAGGGAAGAAGGTAGACCCACATCTAATCAGTAGTAAGGAGTTGAGGACAACTTTAGGGTTAAATTCACACAGATATGAGACTCAGATGAAAAATAGTAGACTCCATATAATGCAGCCATAAAGGAACCATGACTTCCTGAACTAATGGAAAAATGAGGGCAGAGCCTAGCAGCCAAGGTAACAGACTTGTCTTGCCATGAGCACTGGAGCTCCAATAAATAGACAAATACCTTCTGTGAAAACTGCTCTTTATTAGAACACAAGACTTCAATCTAACAGGCAACTAATATCATAGGTATACTGTTTATAAAGTTATGTAGTTTTTTTGTTTTTGAATGATACACATTTTTATGTTTTCAGAGCATCAAACCAGCCATGTGTGTGTATATATATATATATATACATATATATATATATATATGTATATATATGTATACAAATACATATATGAGTTTCAGACTGAAGAGAGATATATTTCATTCTGAAATTTATGTAATTTCAGAATGAAGAGAGACAAAAAAGGCCAAGAAATTCTTACATTCAAATCCTCCATGCAAAAGTTCTACATGAAGTTAGTGAAGTTACAACTTTTCGTAGAACACTTGAGGATAAGGCACAATGAGGAGTGAGAAAAATGAACAAGATTATTCAGCAAATGCATCAAAACTGTGTTTTATAAACAAGTGAAAATAGTGTGTCCATTTGTGGCTCTTTCCCACAGTCAATACTGATTTAGTAATTGAGTTAGCATTGCTAATTTATCAGCAACAATACAGCCATCAATTGGAACACTAATTACATTTTTATGCCAAGCTGGTGCTGAGACCTATGATCAAACATATTTTTCCATTGAACAGTCCGTGATATAGTAGTCATTGAACCAGATTTGCTCATTTTCTTTCGGGCATATTTTTTCAATATATTCCACTGAGTGATTGTTTCAGTAAGTAACCACGACATAGTTTACTTACATAATTCATTAGCACACAGGCATGGAGACCTATTTTTCAAATTGGGTTTTGTGTTTTCAGTAATATCAGATTTGATATTTAGGGCTAGTCTTTTATTCCTCATTTCTTACTAATGTCTGGTTGCATTAAAATCGAGATTTATTTGCTGGCCTTTAAAACTGCAAGGTCAGTGCAGAAAATTATTCAGGGAGCATCATTCCCCACTATACTCTGAGGAGCATAGATTCATGGGAACACCACTCCTCAAACTGAGCTGCGCACTGGAATCTCCTATGGTGTCTGAGTCCCACTCAAGAGATTCTAATTCATTAGGTATACAGTCCAGCGTGGGTATGGAGATTAAAAAAATCCCAGATTATTATAATTATTTTAAAATTTGGGAATCACTGAAGGAGAATATACTCCTGGGTAAGCAGATTATGTAAGAGCAAAGAACAACTTACTTCCACCTTTCCCTCTTTCCTTCCTTTCTGGAAGCATTTAGCATTTATTGAACATCTACTATGTGTCAGGAAATGTAGTAGGTAATAAAAATATAAGGTGAACAAGATGGTCTCTATTTAAATGTTTATTAAGTTGGTTCTGGCCTCAGTCTTTGACTGTGGCCTCACCTGACCACATAACCCCCAGTATGCTGAACCCCAGGTGCAGTAACCTTCTCTTAGTCCTCTCTGTGCCGTGCTCTAAAATACTATAAGGATTTCTCACAGGTGGTTGCTTCTCTCATGTGGAGTCATCTCCTATTACCTCTTCTGGTCTCCATTTAATCTTCACTGCCTTGATTTGGAACTGCTTGGAACCCAATTCTTCTGTTCATTCCATTCACCTCCTTCTAGTGGCACATACCATAGATGTATTGTTATGGTCTTACCTGTTTGATGTTTCTTTTCCAGCTAGACAAAAATCACCAGCGAGGAGCCTATCCCTGGGTTCCTTATTAAATGCTTAATAAAATATTTAATGAAGGAAATAATTATGAATGTGAATGAATATGTCTCTGCTGGTTATTGTTTGCTGCATAACAAACCACACTGACAGTTGCTTAAAGCAATATCTATTTGATGACCTCTTGTGATTCTGAGGCTTGACTAGACTCACCTGGGTGTATCTGCTATTCCACCTGACATCAGCTGGGACTGCAGCCATCTGGGGCTCACTTGGGCTGGGTTATTCAAGATGGCTCCTTCACATGTCTGGTGCCTTGGGAGGGTAGGACTGGAAGGCTGCTTTCAGTTGGGATGCTAGGGCTGCTCGGCTTCTCTCACATGTAATCTCAGGTTCTTTTCCTTTGTACATGGGCTCTGCACTTGGTCTCTACAGCACATAGATTTCTTAGTAGTCAAGGACTTCCAGAATGAACAAAGAGAGGAAGTGGAAGCTGTCAGATCTCTTAAAGACTAGGTGGCAAGTGGTCCAGTGCTATTCCTGCCATATTCTGTTAGTCAAAGAAATCATAGGCCCATTTCAGAATCATTGAGAAAAACATAAAAAAAAAAAAACAACAAAACAGACCTCCCTTCTTTATGAGAGAGTCATAATTTGAGACCATTCTAAATTCATCACAGGAATGTAACCCCAAATTTAAAACATTTATTTCCTTCTTTTTTTGGGAGGGAGGAGCAGCTCAAGGGATCTTTTTAGTTTTTACTTTGTTGTGGTAAGAACACTTGAGATCTACTCTCAACAGATTTTGTAAGATTATTTTGAAACTTTTTTTTTTAATGTTTATTTTTGAGAGAGAGAGACAGGGAGGAAGGGAAGGAGGGGGGATGAGAGAGAGAGAGACAAGGAACGTGAGTGGGGGAGGGGCGGGGGGGGGACAGAGGATCTGAAGCAGGTGCCAGGCTCTGTGCTGACAGCAGGGAATCAGATGCAGGGCTCAAACCCATGAACTGTAAGATCATGACTTGAGCGAAGTCAGATGCTTAACCAACTGAGCCACCCAGGCGCCCCTACTCTCAACAGGTTTTAAGTGTACGATACAGTATTAACTAAGTCATGAGTTGTGCAGGAATCTCTAGAATTTATTCATCTTTTGTTACAAAATTTATAGCCATTAACAACTTCGTATTTCCCCCTCCTGCCAGTCTCTGGAAATCACCATCGTACTCAGTTTCTGAGTTTGACTATTTTAGATACCTCATATAAGTAAAATCATGCAATATTTGCCTTTCTGTGGCTGCTTTATTTCACTTACCATAATGTCCTTAAGATTTATCCATGTTGTCACATATTGTAGGATTCCTTTTTTAAGGCTGAATAATATTCTAATGTATGTATATGTCTCATTTTCTTTATCTAACTTTCATTTATGAACATTTACATGTTTTTGCATCTTGGTTGTTATAAATAATGATGTAATGAACATGGGAGGGCAAATATCTCTTTGAGATCTTGATTTCAATTTTGTTTAGATAAATATCTAGAAATTGGATTGCTGGATCATGTGGTATTCTATTTTTAATTTTTTGAGGAACATATCTATACTGTTTTTATAGTAGTTACACCTTTTGACATTTCTACGATCAATGCAGAGGGTTTCAATTTCTCTACATTGTCATCAATACTTGGTAAAGGAAACAATCAACAGAGTGAAAAGGCAACCTACAGAATGAGTGAAAATATTTTCAAACTACATATCTGATAAGAGGTTCACATCCAAAATATATGAGGAACTCAAACTCAGTAGCAAAAACCAATTAATAACCTGATTAAAACTTGGGCTAAGGACTTGAATAGACATTTTTCCAAAGAAGACCTATAGGTGGCCAACAGGCATATGAATAGGTGCTCAACATCACTCGTCATCAGGAAAGCGCAAATCAAAACCACAATTAGATATGACCTCACACCTGTTACCACGGCTACTGTCAAAAACACAAAAGACAGCAAGTGTTGGTGACAATGTGAAGAAACTGGAACTCTCTATTTAAAACATTGCAGGTCTGACTCAGAGTCCACATTCTGCCTGGCTGCTGCAACTGTTAATATCAGCCATTCTTGGGGATCCTACTACCATGACTTAGTGTAATGTTGGGACACTGAGGACACTTTCTCGTCAGTCCTCACTGTTAACATGGAGCATCCTTTGTGGCAGCAAGGCTGGTGTCCTCAGAGACAGCTGTCCTACAGCCCCTGTGCTCGGGGCTTGGGGCACTATATGTGAATAAAAATGCTCTGTCTGGATCTTGCTGTATTTGGGGCACCGCTCGGTCATTCTGCCCTGAGAGCTTTCCTTTCCTTGGTTTTGCTGCAATAGAGAGCATAACCTTTGCTTTGTGTCAGGAGGAGTTGAACTTGATTACATATTCTTCGGTGTGCTTTAGGCTAGGACTGGGTTTTGTGGTTCTCCTTCACCTAGCTTAATCTCTGCCTCTTTTCTCTCCTCTTTGTTTAACTTTTTATTTTGACATGATTTCAAAATATTTTCAAGAATAGTATAAAGTAAGGGCACCTGGGTGGCTCAGTTGGTTGAATGTCTGACTTCAGCTCAGGTCATGATCTCGCGGTTCGTGGATTCAAGCCCTGCGTGGGGCTCTGTACTGACAGCTGGGAGCCTGGAGCCTGCTTTGGATTCTGTATCTCCCTCTTTCTCTGCCCCTCCCCCACTCACTCTCTGTCTCTCTCTATCTCTTTCTTAAAAATAAATAAACGTTTAAAAAATTAAAAATAAAAAGAATAGTACAACGTATTCCTACACTCCTCCTTCAAGATCCTCTAAATGTTAAGAGCTGCACTTTTTCTCTCATGTACTCTCTGTCTATATACACAAATACAGTAAAACCTTGGTTTGCGAGCATAATTAATTCTGGAAACCTGCTTCTCATCCACAGCATTCGTATATGAAAGTGAATTTCAAGAACCATTGGCTTAGTTGTGATCATGTGACATTCGGTGTCTTATACTACTCATATTGTAAGACATCACTCACTTATCAAGTTAAAACTTATTAGAAATGTTTGCTCATGTTGCAAAACATTTGTAGAACAAGTCACTCGCAATTCAAGATTTTACTGTATATCTTTCTCTTTATGCCACACGTGTTATACAATCCACATCATTTTATGGGAATAGTTCATGTCTCTTATGTGGTACAGTTTGTGGTGTATTTCCTAAATGCAAGAACATTCCCTTCTGTAGCCATAGTGTAATAATTAAAATGGGGAGTTAACATTTATACATATCCAGAGTTTTATAATTCCAAACCATGCAATTTATTCAAATATCATGTCTCCTTTATTCCTTTATTAGTCTCCTTTATTCTGGAACAGTTACTCATTTTTCTGCATCTTTAATGGTAATAGCATGTTTGAAGAGAACTGGCCTGATATTTTATAGAATGACCACCGATTTAGGTTTGTGTAATGTCTCCCCATGAGTGAATTCGTGTATTCGACTTTGACAGGAAAACCACAGAAGTGTTGTTTTTGTCTCAGTTCATGACATTAGGAAGAATTTCTGATGATGTTTGCTCTCATCACTTGGGGTTCTGCCAGGCTTCTGCCTTGTAAAGTGACTATTTTCTTTTATAATTAGTAAATATATTATGTAATTAATAAATAAATATTGTGAAGCCAGATAAGTATTCTAAGCTTGACTGTACTTTCAGTGTTTAACACGTGTTGATGTTTTTTGCCGAAATCAATTCTTGTTATGATGGTTGCCAAATGGTAATTCTTCTTTCATGACACTTGTGCTTATTTGTACCATGGGATGTGAGCCAAATACTGAATGCTCTAAGTAGGGCATTTTAGGATGACTGTGTCAAATAGGCAAGGACAAGGGTAAGAAGGCCCAAGGGATAGGAGCAACTCAGTGTCATGATTCTCTTATAAATAGGGCTGACAGATGCTGAGTCAAATTTTAACTTATGTCCTGTGCTTCTTTCCGGTGGTGCTGGTATGGTGGTTGTATGGATCTTTCTCTCTGATTGTATATATTTATATAATTTTATTGTGCTTAACATTTTGTCATTTACTACATGCAATCTGTACTCAAAAATTAAAAAAAAAATTCAAAAAAGAAACAAACCTCTAACTTAGCTGCTTGGTTACCCAGCATTATACACAGCTTTAGATGTCACGTAAAGTTTAAGGATGCTCAACACTGTGTCAGAAGAGTTACCAATGTAGGGATCATTCAGTGTTCTAAAAGTAGAGCTATAACTCTGTAATAGCATTAAGTGGTCACTTAATAACATTAAATTATTTTCAAATGAAGAAATTAAAGCCAATGTTTTCTTTTCTTTCAAAGAAATTAATTTTGGGGGCTCCTGGGTGGCTCAGTCGGTTGAGTGTCCAACTTCCACTCAGGTCATGATCTCGCAGTTCATGAGTTCAAGCCGTGCATCCGGCTCTGTGCTGAAAGTTTAGAGCCTGCAGCCAGCTTCAGGTTCTGTCTCCTCTCTCTGCTCCTCCCCCACTCATGCTCTGTCCCCATCTCTGTCTCTCTCTCTCTCAGAAATAAGTGAAACATTAACAAAAGAAATTTTTTCATGATGAGATATTTATAAATTCAAAGACGTTGCATATTGATATAAATATTTAAAATATAAAATAATCGAAAATTTGCTTGTGATGAGAATTCACGCAATTTCTTTAAGTAGGCAACTACCCTTTTGATTTTATATGTGATTTACTTTACAAAATGACAACAATTTTAGCAACTTAGTTGGTTTCATTATTCTCTATTTGCCTCTCCTCCCCATGTAAATATCCTGCCCTGGTCGGTGCCTAGGTGCTGACCTTCAGATGCATCACCAGGGCTGTTCTCGACTGTGGCATCCAGTGGAGTTTGGCCAATGGGAGATTAAAGAGAAGGAAGGATGAGTTATTTCTTTTCCTACTCCCTCTCAGCTTTGGCTGTCTAGTTTTGGTCTGATTCTCCCTTTAAAATTACATGTCCTTTCAGGAACTTCTGTGACTTCAACTCTCAGCAGGTTCCTACTGTTTCCTTCCCTACTCTTTTAGACCCAGGCTTAAGTTTATTGCAGACAGAGTGAGATCAGTACAATATATAAGGTTAAGAAATGAAGAGCATGTTACATTCTGCCATAACAGCAACCACATTTATAGAAACAAAAGAATTGTCTTGGTCCCTCTTGCAGTTGGAAGTACCTTTGTGGACCAGATCAGCAAATTTTGTGAAATATGTAGTGTGAAGGAAGAAACTTGATGGGTCTCTACAGACTTTGGCCTATCAGTATTTGGGGTGGTATTCCCTGAGTGCCCTGCCCCTACAAGTGACTTCTAACATCGGGATGCATCAGTAGTTGGGCCAGGAGATAACTTCTTTTGATTAGATAACTGTTTTAAGATCTCTACATTTTCTCCAATACAGCCACCAAGTTGCCCCTAGTCTACACTGCTTATTAGGTGGGCCCCAAAATACCATTGCTGAGACTGTGTTACATTGTCACTCTCATGGGATATGCCTAACCAAATTCTGAGCCTGGAATGTGTCTCCCATGCCTCTGTTCAATAGATAGCTTTCACTTTTGCTTGTCCTAGCATGTCTTAATAGTCCTTACTAGTTCCTTTTCCCTTCTTTGTAACTAGCCTCTTCATTAAATTATCGTAAAAACTCCAGTTTAGCGTACCTCATAATTTCTACTGGGACCTTAATGAACACAGTAACACAACTCCAGAATAGAATTGGAGGGATGAAGTTTCTATTAAAATAGCTAATGAGTGGTAACCCATAGGAAATAGACCTGGGGAAAATGAGGCCACACCTGTTTATTTTGTCTTCATTCTGTGATGCCCTTACCATAGACTCTCCAGTCACTGGAGTCACCATCTGGCAATAGTTCCTGATTATCCTCCTGGAAACTTGTGGATATATTTTTTTCTGTTTTGGACAGAAGCAAGTGATGTGAATTTATTTAGTCATACAAAACTCTTTTGCAACTATTGTTGAGAGAAGTATTTAGTGTAGGAAGCTCAGGTAATAGTTCAATACTTAAAAAAAAATTATTGGCCATGTGACTTGAATCTTTGTAAACTTTCCCGTGTATAAGCTTATTTTCACTAAAGTGTAAATCAAATAAAATTATTCTAGAATACATACATGAGTGTTGATGGAGAGAAATAGAGGAGGGAATAGGGCCCTTCAGAGATAATCTTCTGTGGATAAGTGATTAAGCACTGGAATGGATATCATAGTCAAAGTCTAGCCTCATTTGTTTTACTGATGTTGCTTCATTTCAGCAAAATGCCTCTTTATATGTTAGGCAATTAAGCAATGAATTAGAAGAATAGCTAAAAGAAAAAAAAATAGAGAGGCATTCCAGTGAGGCTGGGAGTGAATGGATATTTAAGTTATTCTCAGATTCATTAGTCTTAGAGTCTATCACTATAAAATTCAGAATCACAATCATGTAAATATATTTATTATACTTAAATAAATCAAGAAAGGCTCATTTTCAAAAATGCCAGATGTTCTGCATTTCTCTGGTGGCAATATAAATCTGAAGTTTATCTATGCTAAACATCTGTCAAAAATACACACTTGTTTAAGGGAATCACCAACAGTTCAAAATGAAGTACTTTGAATAATGCATCAGGAAAGAAAAGAACTATTGATTCTATTTAGAAATAAGCTAAATATCCTAAACAATATGATGTATTTTTATAAATATGTACATTTCATAGTAAAAATCTCCCCTATAGCTGGAACTTAAAAACCAAAAAGAAAAAGAAAAAAGAAAAAAATGGCTAATGAAATTAGGAGGTTCAACCTTTCTTTCATTTGTCCTATTTCTATTTCTTCTAATTTAGAAATTGTTCACACATATTAAAATGACAATCAACTAATAGTTTTTAACTACATTGCTTCTTCGCAGGAAAAGGAAAAAAAAATAGCAATGAAACAAAAAAACAAAAAAGAAAATCTGTAGTCTTCAAGAGAAAAAAGGGACTAAAAAGTTAGTTGACCAGACAGAGGATTTAAGTTTCTGAAGAAATAGTAAAATTTTCCCAAAGTTAAAAAATAAATCATTACAGTCATTGGATTGGAAACATGATTTAGCTTTCCCCAAATGCATTTGCATTATATTTTTCTATTTTGTATTTCTAGAGATTTGCTTCTGAGGTCTTGTTAAAGAAATACTTGCACAAACTTGAAAAATAGAACCATATGGATTCTTTCATCGCTGTTTCTGCCTGGCACTGAACATTTTTCTTCCTGGGTGTCAGTAGCAAAGGATTATGGCTGTAACCTGCTAGGGTAAATACAGTATGTTGTAAATAAAGTGCTACCAGTTCAGTGGCTGAGAGGATTCATTTTCACCCCCACACGTAACCAAAAAGAAAACGCATAGCGCCAGAAATTGTTCATTTCTCACTCTGAGCACTATTTAAGATTTGCAATGGCTTATTTTAGAAATTGTAAGATTTTAAAAGCCTCCTTACCATATGGTAAAATAAAGTGGTAGCCTGAGATGGCTTCAGTTTCAGTTTGAAGCTAATTTCCTGGCAGTTGCTTTGATAATTTGTTTTCTTTAGCAGTCAATGAGTTTACTTAAGATACTTGTTCACTTTCTCGATTTTCTCGTTTTGGTGGTTTCATTATTATTTTTTATTTTGCTTAAGACATATTTACGAAGTATGAGATGGAAAGATGATATTGGTGCTATCACACTTAGAATTTACAAGAAGTTAGCTGTTGTATCTGAATCCCTCAGGACAGAGAGCTGTAAGAGATCAAGACATGAGTGTCAGGACTCTGTTGAGAAAAGAAAGAAGGGCATGATAGGGTGTTTTAAAGACCCTCCCAATTATAGGATGGTTTCTTGTCTGTAGTTAAATTGTTTTGACTAGCAGAAAAATGTAGGGTGAGATAAGATTAAAAGAATGTATGAATGTTAAAATGGTGTGCATTTTATTATATTTGTGAATTGATTTATTTTAAAATGTCTGTATTAGATCCATTAAAGGTTACCCTAAAGAGAAAACTTCATAAAAAAATAACTAACTTTTTAAAAGAAAAAGATTAGAAGTGACATTGTTTTATAAATTTGCAAGTATCGTTAATGCCTGTCTTAATAAAAGCTGAATACTCATCAGCTTCTGAATTTAGTATGCTGTAATATATTATTTCAGGATATGAAGAAAGTGCAGACTCACTCGGAAATGCAGATGGAAAAAGATAAGAATGTTTTTGAATCTTTCATGTAATTGAGAATATTTTTGATACTATACCAAAACTTGGCAAGTGGTAGTTTCTTAAAGGTTAGTCACAACGAGGAATATGAAACCATATCAATGAACTTTTCATATATAAAGATTTACAAAATTCCTTTGGTCTCCCTTGACCCCTTGGTTTTTGCAGAGGTGTGGGGAGAGAACAAGAGCAAGTTGGAGGGAGGGACAGAGGAAGAGAAAGAGAGAATTTTAAGCAGGCTCTAAGCTCAGTGTGGAGCCCAAGGTGGGGCTTGATCCCACAACTGTAGGATCATGACTTGAGCCGAAATCAAGAGGCAGGTGCTCGACCAACAGCCATCCAGGCACCCCTCCCTTTCCCTTGTAATAATTTTTTTTTAAATATTTGTTCATTTTTGAGAGGGAGCGACAGACAGCGTGAACAGGGGAGAAGCAAAGAGAGAGAGAGGGAGACACAGAATCCAAAGCAGACTCCAGGCTCTGAGCTGTCTGCACACAGCCCAACATGGGGCTTGAACCCATGAACTGTGAGATCATGACCTGAGCTGAAGTCAGATGCTTAACTAACTGAGCCACCCAGATGACCCCTCTTTTAATAAATCTTTTACCTGTGCATGATTTTGGTGATTTGGAAATTATTGGTTCACTGAATGATATAGTCCATCCAAATGTTGACAAATTTCATTATATAATTTTTAATGTTTATTTATTTATTTTTTTAATATTTATTTATTTATTTATTTATTTATTTATTTATTTTTTTAACGTTTATTTATTTTTGGGACAGAGAGAGACAGAGCATGAATGGGGGAGGGGCAGAGAGAGAGGGAGACACAGAATTGGAAACAGGCTCCAGGCTCTGAGCCATCAGCCCAGAGCCTGACGTGGGGCTCGAACTCACGGACCGCGAGATCGTGACCTGGCTGAAGCCGGACGCTTAACCGACTGCGCCACCCAGGCGCCCCTATTTATTTATTTTTTTGAGAGAGAGAGAGACAGAGTGCAAGTGGGGCGGGGCAGAGAGAGAGGGAGACACAGAATCTGAAGCAGGCTCCAAACTTTGAGCTGCCAGCACAGAGCCCAATGCGGGGCTCAAGCTTGGGAACTGTGAGATCATAACCTGAGCCAAAGTTGGGCGCTTAACCAACTGAGCCACCCAGGTGCCCCTCATTATATAATTTTTAAAAATCACACTTATTAGTATCACTACTGATCATATCAGAAAATGCTGTAAGTATGGCATGTTGATTCCACTGTGGCAGATACAAATTTTCCAATGACAGATAATAATTTTTGTTTGAAATCTTGGATTGTATCTTGGTCAACAAATACTTCACAGTTGTTTTCTTGGAAGCGATAAGCTCCTTTTGTTCATTTTCAAGAAAATGTCAAATATTCGTTTGAACCATTAGTCTACTAGTCTCTTCTCCTCAGTAAAACTAGTGTTCCCGTGAAAAAGGAGCTACTTTACCGCTCAACTCAAACAATTGCATTTTTCCTAAGGACAATCCTAACATTCCAGAAAGCAGAAGTCCTTTACTTCATACGTATTTCTCACTTTGTCACACCATGGGCTGTGCATCATCAGTGCAAATGCCAACAGTGAAAAAGGTGAATAATATCTCAGTATTATTGTGAAAATACTGTTGCCTTACTGGACCCAGTAGAAGTCTTTGGGACCCGCAGAGCTCTGTGGACCATGTTGAGAACTGCTGTGTTGGATGCTGTAACTAAGCCCTTCCCAGGCATTGCCACGTGTCATTTTCACAGATAACCCGTAGGGTAAAAACTGGGATTTTCCTCATTTTACATATTTTCCTTTATTTTACAGGTGAAAGTACTAGGCTTAATTTTTTTCAGTAACTTTCTCACTTTACTAACTTGGATCTCTCAGTATTAAATATGAGATTCACTACAAAAGCTGTGGTTTTGTTATAAAATGATTAGTAGTTGAATCCTGACATAGGGTAGTGCTAAAAGCCAAGTGTCTTTGAAACTTGACACAGTTGACTTAGAAAACTGGTAAAAATCCTAGTGAGACTGGAGATTTCTGCCTCTTTTCGTGATGGACTAAGATGAGCAACATCTTCTCTTATATGCTTAACAGAGTTCAAAAATGCAGTCTTGAAAGAGAATACTCTCTCTTAGTATCTTAACTGAATCTACAAACATTCCCCAAGTAGGGCTAATGATCATACTTAGGTCATTATTGTTGTGAGCATTAAATGAATTAAGGAACATATGTGTAAAGCACTTAGAGTAGTGTCTGGTACAAGAAAGAAAAAAATTAAAAATGCAGACCCTGGGGCGCCTGGGTGACTCAGTCAGTTAAGCATCTGACTTCAGCTCAGGTCATAATCTCACAGTCTGTGAGTTCGAGCCCCGTGTCAGGCTCTATGCTGAGAGCTCAGAGCCTGGAGCCTGCTTCGGATTCTGTGTCTCCCTCTCTCTCTGCCCCTCCCCTGCTCATGCTCTGTCTCTCTGTGTCTCAAAAATAAATAAAAACATTTATAATAAAAAAAATGCAGACCACTTCACACCCATTAGGATAGCTAGTGTTAAAAAAAAAACGCAGAAAGTAAGTGTTGGTGAAGATGTGGAGAAGTTGGAAAATTTGCACATTGTTGAGGGAATCTAAAATGGTGTGGCGGCTATGTAAAACATATGACAGTTCCTCAGAAGTTAAAAATGGAATTACCATATGATCCAGCAATTCCACTATGAGGTATATACCCAAAATAGTAGAAAACAAGGTCTTGAAAAGATATTTGTACATCCATGTTCATAGCAGCATTATTCGTAATAGCCAAATGCAGCATTGGAAAGGAAAGGCATTTTGACACATTAGCTACAACATGGATGGACCTTGAGGATATCACGCTAAGTGAGTAAGTCCTTTGCAAAAGGACAAATCCTGTATGGTACTGCTTACATCAGTCAGATTAACAAAGACTGAAATTACAATATGGTTGCCAGGATCTGGAGGAAAGAGGGAATGGGGAATTGTTTTATAGGCACAGGGTTTTAGTTCTGCAAGATGAAAAGCATTGTGGGGATTGATTACATAGGTGACCGCATTTAACACTGCTGAACTGTATGCTTAAAAATGGTTAAGATGGTTTTAATATTATGTGGATTTTGTTATGTCTATTATCACAATTTAAAAAAGAATATTAAAAAATGTGGCAAGGCTGCTGTAGAAAATAATAAAACACAATTTACAAATACCGAGAATGAAAGAGAATTTGAACACAATAAATTTATTAGTTATAGGAAATAAACGAATCCCTTGTAAAACCTTTTACCTGAATGACACAAAATAAGAAAAACTGAGTAGCTCTACATATATTAAAGGAATTTAATTCCTTATCAACGTATTCCCACAGTGAGAACTCTATGCCCAGTTTCATTGGTGAATTCTCTCAAACATTTAAGGAAGACGTATTAGCAATCTTAAAAAAGTTTTTAGAAAACAGAGCAGAAGGAAACACTTCGCAAAATGGTGGTGTTGTTGTTTTGAGAGAAAGAGAGTGTGAGCAGGGGAGAAGGGCAGAGGGGTAGAGAGAGAGAGAGAGAGAGAGAGAGAGAGAGAGAGAGAGAGAGAGAGAAACTTAAGCAGGATCCATGCTTAGCACAGAGCTTGACATGGGGCTCTATCTTCCAACCCTGGGATCATGACCTGAGCTGAAATCCAGGGTTGGATGCTCAACCGCCTGAACCACCCAGGCACCCACCACCCGCCCCCATACACAAATGTTTTTTGAGGCTTGATATAATGGTAATTACAAAGCCTGACCAAGATAATAAAACTACCAACCAATGTCACTCATGGATGTGGATGAACTTTCTTTAGGAAATATTGGCAGTTTTTCTTTTATATATTGGAAACAGTTACTATTGGCCTACCATAAATTTTGGTGCTTTGTGAAAGTGAATGTAACAGATTTCCTTAATGCAAGCAGCTTGCATGTGCTGTTCCCTACTACCTGGTACTAAGATTCAGAACAGGGGTCTGGGGTACATAGTTGGATAAATAGGAGGCAAGTGTGAGACAGACCCAGCTCCTTGAACTTGCAGAAAACCCAATGCAGCAAATAGATAAATCTGACAACTGTGTGAGCAAGCAGCAGGTGGTGGGCAGGTTCAAACATGGAATATCTGTGGGTCGGGGGAGGCCCAGTAACAGGAAACCAGAAGCAAGGAGCTCTCACCTAAGTGAAGGCTGCCAGTAAAAGACTGGCAAGGTTCCTTAAGGTTGTTTGGGACCCTGACAGGGAAGGGTGGCTGAGGAATAAAATAAGCCATCAGGAGGCAGCAATACTCGTATTCCTCAGGTCTAAAAGGAAACATGCCTAAGGCGTGAATCTTAATTCCTGATCTACACATAATCATGGTCATATTAATTGTAATTCTAACGTCATTTATTGATGATTCACTAAGTTCCAAAATGTGTACAGAGCACTTTAAACATTCTGTCTCATTTAATCCTCAAGCTCTACAAAGGGTTATTACTAGTTGCATTTTATGGGTGATTAAATTGGAGCTCAGATTAAATATTACTTTCCTAAAGACACACAGTGGTAACGGTTGGTGCTAAGAACTGAAGGTCTCTGATGATGGACCTATCCTCCTGTCCGGACTACTGCTACTAATGCCTGGGAATATGGTTCTATCATTGGAACTTGCTCCGAAATACATAGATGAGAACTCAGCCAGCCATGGGAGATGTGGCATGAGGGAGATGGCTCCCTCAGCCAGGAGGGAGAGTTGACCGAAAACTTCAGTTTTATTCATTAAGTACACATTCCCTCAACTTAGGTTTTCTATGATGAAGAATTAATTAAAATACATAATCAGAGTGATTTCTTTTTTTTTATTATTCTATAAACAGGTATTTTTTAAGGAATATGGAATATTTTTTAATTTACCTACAAGTTTTAAATGCATCTTCTAACACCTAATGAATTATATATTAATATAAAACGATACACATTTTAAATTTTTATTAAAAAAATTTTTTTAATGTTTATTTTTGAGAGACAGAGAGAGACAGAGTGCGAGCCGGGGAGGGGCAGAAAGAGAAGGAGACACAGACTCCGAAGCAGGCTCCAGGCTCTGAGCTGTCAGCAAAGAGCCCAATGCAGGGCTCGAACCCACGAACTGTGAGATCATGACCAGAGCTGAAGTCCGAAGCTTTACCGACTTAACTGACTGAACCACTCAGGTGCCCCTGAAACAATACACATTTAAATGATGCTTGTTCATTCTTAGAAATGAATTGGAGTTTTGTTGTCTGGAACGAGAACAGAATAATTTTTTTTAATGACCAATTTCTGGGGAAAATACAACCTTACTAATTTTATAACTTTGACAAGTTGAGGTTTGACAAAGTTTTATATCCATGCTTCTTCAGGACAGCAATAGATAGGATTCACACTAGAGAAAAATAAGCTTTGAACAAAAAAGAGATGATAAATTGTGTCTCACAGTGATAACAGCATCCTATGTCAATAAAGAAGGATTAAATTCAAGTAGATACCCAATTTGCCAGATTGCAATATAGCGTTTTAGAAAAATTACGCACCCACAGGTTTTACCTTTAAGTAAATAATCAAATTTGAGATTGCCCAAGTCAATATTTTCCATCATGTATTAGGTTTTCTAAATCTATAATATATGAAGAGATATGTAAACTACTTGTATTAAAGCAGGGAAAACTCAAAACATTAATTTTCACAAATATAGCTCAGAGTCAAGATTAATTAGAGAGTTTGAAATGTGTTAAACTGTCTCCTTTAAAAAGTCATCTAGGGGCGCCTGTGTGGCTCAGTCATTTAAGCGGCTGACTTCAGCTAAGGTCATGATCTCATAGTTCGTGGGTTCAAGCCTCGCGTTGGGCTCTTTGCTGTCAGCACTGAGCCCCCTTAGGATCCTCTGTCTCCCTTTCTCTCTGCCCCTCCCATGCATGTGCTCTCTCTCTCAAAAATAAATAACATTAAAAATATTTTTTAAAATGTCATCTAAATAAATAAACCAGCCTTTTCCATTTCTTTTATTTACCTTTACACCAGAGTCAAAATAGTCATCTGAAAATAAGGTCAATTCTTTGCCATTTGGGTTATATCAAAATATGTAGCTCTTTTGCAAAAATAGCATACTACTAAAGGATCTTACCCATTAGTCTTTAACATATATTAAACATAACTAGCTGTCACCAGCTAGACCCCAGGGCCTGGCCTTTACTGCCCACCTGTTTGTACTCACTCATCTTTGTCTTATATTTTTCACTAAGGTCTTCTTTCCAGTCTTTCCCTTAATGCAGACAAATAAAACCCAACTCCCCTCTCCCCCAGGTAATGGCCATTGCCCTGACAGAAATTGCCCTCTGGCCCAGACTGCCCAGACCATCCAGACATTTTGAGCTAAACCTGACTTGCATCTGCACACCTGCACAGATGAGCCATGGAGTGACCTCTGGAATGACCTACAATCACCTTTGCCTCATTATAATACTAAAATCTCCTTGGAGGAGGAGCACAAGCCTCGTTGACATAACATTCACATTTGTATAGGCATGTTTCCTCAAGCCACATGCTAGTGTGTGCCAGCCTTTGATGACAAAGCTCCCCTATCCAAATATTCATCCTAACCCTAAACAAAAGGAATCTATTCACCATCTCTTGGAGAGTCATGGCTTTGGAAGCCATACCCGTGACCTCCTTATTTGCTGCAAATGAAAATTCCTTTGTCCAACAACTCAGCCTGGTGTTGGTGTGTCTCACCAGGAGCAAACTCGCATTGGTTCAGTTATGCAACTAATTTTAATTGTATGATCTGATTTGATTTGATTTGAATACATTGTACCTCTGTCTTATTTCAGTGAGTCTCTGGTATTAATGGCGGTTTTAGGTTCAATGATACCAATCTTTGGAGAAATTTGAATGCTGGACCTTTCATGCTTTCTTTGGATTGATTGATGACTTCAGAATACTTGTTAGCAGAATTTTATTGGCAGAAAAATCTCAATATGAGCTCTCTTTCACTCATTTACCGAACATTTATCAATTTCATATGTGCCAGCATGATGCCAGCCAGTGATGATAAATCAATGAATAATGCAGCTATTTTTTCCCTCTTCCGTGTGTGTCTCTTTTAGTAAGACAAACTAATAATAAACAAGCTCTTACTAGAAACATGGGTGTTCTAAAGCAGAAGTGTAAGACTATGTTGGAGCATTTGCCATAGGGATTCACAGTGTTCTACCAGGATAAGTTCAGAGTCAGGGACCTGGAGACGGGTGGAATTAGCAAGTAACACTAGAATAAGAAATCTGCCCGAAGTCCCTGGAGGAGAGATAGAGTGCATTGCAGAACAAATGAAATTTGAGGTAGCTGAGACCCATCAGCTGGCAGTTTTTCTTAAAAGCAATTTTAGTGAGTTTGGATCTTATCCTAAAGTCTGTGGGAATTTATTGAAGGACATCAAGCATGAGAATAATATAGTTAACATGCAGTTTTGAATAGACCACTGTGGATGTAAAATGGAGAATAATTTGGGCTGTGATGGGAATTATGGATATAGGAGAAGGTAAACAGCAGGCCATTTCAGTCATCCACGTGACAGGGCATGCTGTCCTAGGCCAGCCTGGGACACTTCATGTAGTGAGGTTCATGCTGCAAACAGCCTAACTTAAACCTGTGAAATGTGATTTTCCTGGGAAGTCCCTTATGAACCTTTCAGATTACAAAAAGGGATCTAACCTTAGAATGCCCTGGAAACTTAGGTTTTTAAAAACTTCAATCTTCTCCACTGTGCTTTGAACTAAAACTCTTGTCTACTGGATATTTTTTTGCCATTTTTCTCTGCTTGCTTATTGAAGCAGCCCTTCTAGGATGTTTAGAGAGGCTTAGTAGTAGCAAATACAATTTGAGTTTAAGTAATTTTTTTCTATATTGTTCATGTTTTATCTGCAAACTATGCCTGTGATTAATGATGACTGTTTTAATAGAATCAGTAGACAGATAGGCATATATATGACTATATATGTATTAGTAAGTAAAGAGGTGTTTTTAGTAAATAAGTCAGGTTTTCAGCTACAGGATATTATTTTGGTATTTTACATGATCAGAGAGTATTACTGGGAGTGAGGCATGTTGAAATCATTATCCCATTAGATACATGGAATAGATATTTCATCTTTTCCTAGTTTTTAAATTAGTATACTTCCATTAACCTAAATAGTAAAGATTGAAAGAAAACTGATCCAATTAATAACACATTTGGGGGGTGTTATATGGGTATTAACTATAAGACAAATGGTAATTTTAGATTCTTTATCATGAGAGAAAAATTTAGAACCACTGGAGAAGAACAAAGAAGGAAAATGTATTTTTAGTAATTTGATCTAACAAATAGAACAATCAAATGATAAATGTCTTTGCAAAGGCAAAGACTTATCAAAATGAACTTTTGTCATTGTGAAATGCTCTCTCATTTTTGACAGACCCTGATAATCACAGACACACCACTGCTCCTGCCTGTCTTTATGATAGGGTAAGATGTTTTTTTAAAAAGTGATTATTTATCTTAGAGTTTGAGAGAGAGTGCAAGCAGAGGAGGGACAGAGAGAGGGGGAGAGAGAATGTGAAGCAGGTTCTGCTCTGAGAGCAGAGAGCCCGATTTGGGGCTAGAACACATTAATCACAAGACCATGACCTGAGCGGAAGTCAGAGGCTTAACTAACTGAGCCACCCAGGTGCCCCAGATTTCATTTTTTAATTTATCCAAACACAGTCTAGGGTAAATGAGAAATGAAGCAGTTGGTCAAACTGTTAGAGGCAAGCTAACAACATGTGGTAAGGAAGTTAACTGAAGTCTGGATATGTGGACAGTGGCTCTGACGGGAACTGAGCAGACCTTGCTCTTTGTCACACAAATACCTCCGTTGTCTCCCTCACCATGAAAAGATTTTTATTTATTTATTTTAATTTATTTTTTAAATTTACATCCAAATTAGCTAGCATATAGTGCAACAATGATTTCAGGAGTCGATTCCATAATGCCCCTTACACATTTAGCCCATCCCCCCTCCCATAACCCCTCCAGTAACCCTCAGTTTGTTCTCCATATTTATGAGGCTCTTCTGTTTTGTCCCCCTCCCTGTTTTTATATGATTTTTGCTTCCCTTCCCTTATGTTCATCTGTTTTTGTCTCTTAAAGTCCTAATATGAGTGAAGTCATATGATATTTGTCTTTCTCTGACTGACTAATTTCACTTAGCATAATACCCTCCAGTTCCATCCACATAGTTGCAAATGGCAAGATTTCATTCCTTTTGATTGCTGAGTAATACTCCATTGGATATATATACCACATCTTCTTTATCCATTCATCCATCGACAGACTTTTGGGCTCTTTCCATACTTTGGCTATTGTTGATAGTGCTGCTATAGACATTGGGTTGCATGTGCCCCTTTGAAACAGCACACCTGTATCCCTTGGATAAATGCCTAGTAGTGCAATTGCTGGGTTGTAGGGTAGTTCTCTATTTTTAGTTTTTTGAGAAACCTCCATACTGTTTTCCAGAGTGGCTGCACCAGCTTGCATTCCCACCAACAATGCAAAAGAGATCCTCTTTCTCCCCCTCCTTGCCAACATCTGTTGTTGCCTAAGTTGTTAATGGTAGCCGTTCTGACAGGTGTGAGGTGGTATCTCATTGTGCTTTTGATTTGTATTTCCCTGATGATGAGTGAAGTTGAGCATTTTCTCATGTGTCAGTTGGCCATCTGGATGTCTTCTTTGGAGAAGTGCCTATTCATGTCTTTGGCCCATTTCTTCACTGGATTATTCATTTTTGGGTGTTGAGTTTGAGAAGTTCTTTATAGATTTTGGATACTAACCCTTTATCTGGTATGTCATTTGCAAATATATTCTCCCATTCTGTCAGTTGCCTTTTAGTTTCGCTGATTGTTTCCTTCACTGTACAGAAGTTTTTTATTTTGATGAGGTCCCAATAGTTCATTTTTGCTTTTGTTTCCCTTGCCTCCAGAGACGTGTTGAGTAAGAAGTTGCTGCAGGAGGGGTCAAAGAGGTTTTTGCCTGCTTTCTCCTCAAGGATTTTGATGGTTTCCTGTTTTACATTTAGGTCTTTCATCCATTTTGAGTTTATTTTTATGTATGGCATAAGAAAGTGGTCCAGGTTCCTTTTTCTGCATGTCACTGTCTGGTTTTCCAACCACCACTTGCTGAAGAGATTGCTTTATTCCATTGGATATTCTTTCCTGCCTTGTCAAAGATTATTTGACCAAACATTTGTGAGCCCATTTCTGGGTTCTCTATTCTGTTCCATTGATCTGAGTGTCTCTTTTTGTGCCAGTACCATATTATCTTGATGATTGCAGCTTTGTAATACAGCTTCAAGTCCAGGATTATGATGCTTCCTGTTTTGGTTTTCTTTTTCTAGATTGCTTTGGCTATTCAGGGTCTTTTCTGGTTCCATAAAAATTTTAGGATTGTTTGTTCTAGCTCTGGGAGTAATGCTAATGTTATTTTGATAGGGATTGCATTGAATATGTAGACTGCTTGGGGTAGTATTGACATTTTAACAATATTTCTTCCTCCTATCCAGGAGCATAGAATATTTTTCCATTTTTTGGTGTATTCTTCAATTTCTTTCACAAGCTTTCTATAGTTTTCAGCATATAGACTTTTCACTTCTTTGGTTAGATTTATTCCTAGGTATTTTATGGGTTTTGGTGCAATTGTAAATGGGATCGATTCCTTGATTTCTCAGTCTGTTGCCTTATTGTTGGTGTGTTAGGCATGCAACTGATTTCTGTGCATTGATTTTATCTCCTGCAACTTTGCTGAGTTCATGGATCAGTTTTAGCAGTATTTTTTGTGAAATCTTTTGGGTTTTCCATATAGAGTATCATGTCACCTGAGAAGAGTGAAAGTTTGACCTCCTCCTGGCCGATTTGGATGCCTTTTATTTCTTTGTGTTTTCCTTCCATTTCTATTTTTTGGAACAGCTTCAAGAGAATAGGTGTTAACTCTTTCTTAAATGTTTGGTTGAATTCCCCTGGAAAGCCATCTGGCTCTGGACTCTTGGTTTTTGGGAGATTTTTGATCTCATTCGATTTCTTTACTGGTTATGGGTCTGTTCAAATTGTCTATTTCTTCCTGTTTCAGTTTTGGTAGTGTATATGTTTCTAGGAATTTGTCTGTTTCTTCCAGATTGCCCATTTTATTGGCATATAATTGCTCATATTATTCTCTTATTTTTATTTCTGCTGTGTTGGTTGTGATCTCTCCTCTTTCATTCTTGATTTCATGTATTTGGGTCCCTTCCTTTTTTTTCGATCAAACAGGCTAGGGGTTTATCAATTTTGCTACTTCTTTCAAAGAGCCAGCTTCTGATTTCATTGATCTGTTCTACTGTGTTTGTTTGTTTGTTTTTTGTTTTTTGGGTTTTTTTTTTTTGGTTTCAGTAATATTGATTTCTGCTCTAATCTTTGCTATTTCCTTTCTTCTGCTGTTTTTGGATTTTATTTGCTCTTCTTTTTCTAGCTCCTTAAGGTGTAGGGTTAGGTTGTGTATCTGAGACCTTCCTTCCTTCTTTAGGAAGGCCTGGATTGCTATATACTTTCCTCTTATGACCGCCTTTGCTGCATTCCAGAGGTTTTGGGCTGTGATGTTAGCATTTTCATTGGCTTCCATGTACTTTTTAATTTCTTCTTTAACTGCTTGGTTAGCCCATTCATTCTTTAGTAGGATGTTCTTTAGTCTCCAACTATTTGTTACAGTTCCAATTTTTTCTTGTGGTTGATTTCAAGTTTCATAGCATTGTGATCTGAAAATATGCATGGTATGGTCTCTATCTTTTTGTACTTGTTCAGGGCTGATTTGTGTCCCAGTATATGATATATTCTGGAGAACGTTCCATGTGCACTGCAGGAGAATGTATATTCCCCTGCTCTAGTGTGAAATGTTCTGAATATATCTGTTAAGTCTGTCTGGTCCAGTGTGTCATTCAAAGCCATTGTTTTCTTGTTGACTGTCTGTTTAGATGATCTGTCCATTGTTGTAAGTGGGGTGTTGAAGTCTCCTACTATTATGGTATTAGTATCAATGAGTTTCTTTATGTTTGTGATTCCATGAAAAGATTTTGAAGGGACCAAATACCAAGGTTGTGAGTCAACTAATATAATGGAGACAGGTTCAAACCATGACTCTGAAAAAGATCTAACCTCACTGACTCTCATGAGAGTTTATCCAAATAGCTAATTCTGAAACACATGCTTATCCAAATAATGACACTAATTTTCTTTTTATCTCCTATCATATCCAAAGTAAACATATTGTTGTTTTATTTGAATAACTTCTAATTTTATTAATTCTGAGTTATATGTCTGATAGTTTATTTTATATGAATACATATGTATATATATATATTCTTTTAATGAAGGAATTTTATAAATAATATTTATTAGTAATAGTAATAATAATTAGTAATTATAAGTAATAGTAATAATCTAATAGTAAAAATTAGAATTAGGATCTAGGCCTAATAAACCTGTTAAGTGTTTTCTTTCATGACATTATCTTATGATTCCTGTGGTCATTGCTTAACCTGACACCTAAGATGTTGAGAGAAATATTTGATCCCATAATAGGTCACATTTACCGCAATGCAAAAAACCCTCTCTTAGCTTGAAAGGCCAATATAAAGATGCATTTGTTAGTAGGACACTAGGATGATTGAAAAGTTGTATAGGGCACCTGGGTGGCTCAGTCAGTTGAGCGTCTGACTTCAACTCAGGTCATGATTTTGCGGTTTGTGAGTTCAAGTCCCTCATCAGGCTCACTGCTGTTAGCCTATTAGCACAGAGCCTGCTTTGGGCATTCTGTCCCCCTCTCTTGGTTCCTCCCCGACTTGTACTCTCCCCAAAATAAATAAATACTGAAAAAAGTTGTATGATCCCACTAGGGCATTTAGAAGAGCTTTATGAAATATATTTTACAACTTCATCCCCAGGGAAAGAAAGAAAAAGCTATTTGTTAATTGAGTGCCATCCACCATTGGTCAAAGGTAGCTCCAGGGGGGCCTTAATTCTCTTGCACATATGAGTTGAAAATGCAGCAATGGCCGGATGGTTGCTCTGAATGCCCGAAGCTGCCCATCAGAGAAGCCGCAGCACAGGAATTGGGAGACACACAGGTTAACATGAGTCAAAACAATATTAAGTTGTACCTGCATGAAATTGGACACTCTGTACAGAATTTGTCACTGCAGTACTGCTTAGATAAGAGGTGCAGCTGAAAAGATTTGTAGTGTGCATAAGAAGTGTCTAATACAGATATTATCAACACTATTTTTTTGTTTTTTTTTTTTACATTTATTTATTTTTGAGAGACAGAGAGAGACAGAGCGTGAGCAGGGGAGGGGAAGACACAGAATCAGAAGCAGGTTCCAGGCTCTGAGCTGTCAGCACAGAGCCCGACGCAGGGCTCGAACCCACAACCGTGAGATCATGACCAGAGCTAAAGTCAAGACGCTTAACCCACTGAGCCACCCAGGTGTCCCTATTATCACCACTATTATATGGATAATGGCCTAGAAGTTTAGAAAGCCTTAGTTGCTGAAAGTCATATGCTAGAAAGTAGCTCAGCCAGATTTCTGTATGATTCTAGAACCCATGCTTAGAACCACTGGGTATTGCATTCTCAGGCATATATTCTTGCTAAAGAGAACATCCATGATATATACACAGCAGAACTTTTTCAGGATGACGTATTTGAAGTTGCTTATATGGCTTATAAGACATGATTAAGGTAAGGATGCAGGGCTCTGTGACTTCCTAGAGAAGCACTTCACAGATGAAGTAAACTCATCACGCAGATAGGAGAACACCTGACCAACAGGCTGGGCTGGCTGAGTATCTCCTCAAAAGGTTCACCCTCAAGTATGACTAAGAGCTTCCAGAGCCCAGAGGCACTTGAGAGTCCCCTCTGCATCCCTGTCCTGTCTGAGCCTCTCCCTGCAGCCAAAAGGCATGTTTTTAACCACTCCAGAGACGTCTCCCAAGCTGAGGAATATATCTATATATCTATGTATCTATATCTATACATATATACACATATACATATATATGCATATGTATGTATATACATATATATACACACATATGTACATATATACATATATATGTAATGATGCAGGGTTATGATTGATAACAAAACAACTCAGGATAGCTTCCACAACATCTGAATTCCTGAAGACGTCTACTTACATAGGTAATAGGGTGGCCTCGTGCTTCTCTGAAGAGAAGACCTTAGGAATTTAACCATAAACTAAAAACCAGAAATATGAATGTTTTTTATTTGTTCCTAGGGTTAGGAAAAAAAGAGCTGTCCACGAGGGGAGCAAATCCAGCACAGTCTGTGTCTGCTCCATTATTTCCCTGATATGCCTACGTGGAGGGCACCTGATCATTGCAGATGCCAAAGAGACATGGCGCATGCCGACAGAGTCAGAAAGAACTCAATCCTGCCATACTGCAGGAGACATGTTTTCACTGCCTTTATTTTATTTTTATTTTTTTAAGTTTATTTATTTATTTTGAGAGCGCAAGCAGAGTAGGGGCAGAGAGAAAGGGGGGAGAAAGAGAATTCCAAACAGGCTCCGCACTGTCAGCACAGAGCCTGATGCAGGGCTCCAGCTCACAAACCACGAGATCGTGACCTGAACCAAGATCAAGAGTCAGATGCTCAACTGACTGAGCCACCCAGGCACCCCTCACTGCCTTTAAATCTACTTGGTGTTGAGGGGGCTACGTGACTGATCACAGAAACCCCTGTTGCCTGATATTCCCAGTCCTCAGGACTTCAGTCTGAATGTGCAGGTGAGGGCAGGGGTCTTGTATTCTCTCCATTAAAATTCACCGTTCTCTTTCTGTGTTCAAAGATTATCCTCAGGACCTTTATCATGCATCTGCCATTCTTAAAAAGTGTCAATACTAAAAATTCCAATTTCTTACATCAAATAGCTTAAGTTTAAACCCAAGTTATTAACTCAGAGGAACAGAATGAGAAACAAGAATTGCTATGGTATCCTGTGTAGACTTCCTCACCGTGGGAGCCCTGACAGTCACGTGGGGTAGTGACTTGATATTTCTTCCTCTCTGTTTACCAAATTGATTTTATCCCAACAACCTTAAAACAAACAAGCAGCCATTGATTTTACACATCAAGCGTGCCTTTACCTATCACTGTAGCGTTATTTGAATCTTAATTACAATTCACAGTGTCATGGAGTTTGAAGACCTTAGGACCATAATGGAAACGCAAACAAAACAAAACATTTCTCGGCCATGGAGTTTGAAGACCTTAGGACCATAATGGAAACGCAAACAAAACAAAACAAAACAAAACAAAACAAAACAAAAAAACAACAAAACAAAACAAAACAAAACCCCCCCAAAAAAACACAAAGAAAAGAAAAAAAAACACTACAGTAATATAAAAGCCTTTAAGTACAGACAATAACATTTTCAAGTCTTCTATTCATTTCCCCCCATTCTCTCTGCATGAATTGATGTTATCAATATAGTATCAATTATGTTAAATACAAGCAGTAAATGGTGTCTAAGTGGGTGGTTGTCAAAGCAATATTTTATAACTGAGAATGACTATATATATATATATTTATTTTCTTATGTAGAAATACCTAGCAGAATTGTTCTTTTTCCCTCTCAGCCCTGCATCTTATAACATTGAGGACACAATGCCTTCTCTTCTAGGCAGTTCCTAAATGAAGATGATGACAGTGTGTATGTGTTTTGTGGGGAGGAATGTTTGTATTAAAGCAATCATGGCTTACTGATAAAGTATCAGCAATTAAGTTTTCAAGTATTCCTTCTTCTTTTCAGAGTGAATATATCTATCTCATGGTGTCCTACCTGTTCTGAAAGTCTCCTTAGATTTTGGTACAGAGGGGTGCCTAGCCGGTTCAGTCTGTTAAATATCCGACCCTTGATTTTGGCTTAGTTTATGATCTCATGATTATTGAGATCGAGCCCTGCGTCTGGCTCCATGCTGCTGGCACAGAGCCTGCTTGGGGGATTCTCTCTCTCCGTCTCTCTCTCCCCCTTCTTCTCCCCACATTTGAAAATAAATAAATACACTTAAGAAAAACAAAGAAGTTAGCACAGAGATGGTGATACATTTATCTTTTGTGCACTCTTTGGCCATCCTGCTTTCTTTTCCTTATAATGTATTTAAAATTGTATTCTAATTATAGTTTGACAAGTATTCATTAATTTGTTTATTCCTTCATTATTTTGTATGTAGATTCAATCATTCATTTGTTCATATATATGTACTTAGTTAATTCGTAAATTTGCCCAATATTTATTGCTTCATTATATGATACAGGCACTACTATAAGTAAAAGGATCTCAAAAATAAAAACACAAATAGGTCTCTGCCCTTGAAGCTCTTCCAGTGAAGTATAAATACAGATTGGCTCTATTGTTGAAATATTTGCAATATAAAAATACCAAACAATATTAGAAGGGTATATGCAGAGTGCAAAGGAGCACAGAGACGGGGCCCCTGAGGAGTGGGTGAGGGATTGTTTAGTTAAACATAAAGGTCAAAGGGCCGCTACCATTGGGTACTTTAAAATTACATCTGGCTCAGTTGGTTGAGCATCCGACATCAGCTCAGGTCATGATCTTGGGGGTTCATGAGTTCAAGCCCTGCATTGGGCTCGCTGCGGTCAGCATGGAGCCTGCTTGGGATTCTCTGTCCACCCCCCTCTCTCTGCCCTCCCCCCAGTGATACTTTCTCTCAAAATTAAATAAATAAAATTTAAAAAGTACATTATCAGACTGTTATAGAGTTGATTAAAAATGAAGGTTGATCGGGCACCTGGGTGGCTCAGTCGGTTAAGCGTCCAACTTTGGCTCAGGTCATGATCTCGCCGTTTGTGAGTTGGAGCCCCACATCGGGCTCTGTGCTGACAGCTCAGAGCCTGGAGCCTGTTTCAGATTCTGTGTCTCCCTCTCTTTCTGACCCTCCCCTGTTCATGCTCTATCTCTCTCTGTCTCAAAAATAAATAAGCGTTAAAAATTTTTTTTTAAATGAAGGTTGATCTTTAAAAAAAATCATAATCACATCCTTAATGAGTGTAGAATTTTAACACACATTTAGTATAACATGTCCTGTCTGTTTTAGAATCCAATTCCTGCAATGTGGGCAACCTCCAGCTCCTGAAGGAACTGATGCCATAGACTGACTGCTTTAGCCAGTATTGGCCTCTCTCTGTCTAATCTAACCTGTAACCCACTGATTTCCTTAGAGCAACGTCAGATTGATTCTCCAGAAACCTAACCCACCCTATAGAGAGCATATACCGACATTTTGTCCTTTGTGGTGCTTTTGACTCCAGGGTTAAAGGAGTCTTATGTTTAACATCGATAAAAGTGAACTGACAATCCATTTATTTGGGTAAACAGGTGTATTTACAAAAATTTTTGAGAAAAAAATTTTTTTCTTCATGTAACAAACATTTTGATAGTCCATTAGTTTGTATGTGAGTAGAGTAACTTAGACTAAAAACTTCAAGATCCTAATTACTGGGTTCAGAAGACAAAATACTAAATTAAAATGCCAGAGATTTTTACTTTTAACATGAAGTTACTCAGAAAAGCAACTCATTTTAATATATCTTTTGCAAAGCATCTGATGTAATACTACACACTTGAAACATTCTGTACCATCACCTCAGGGCCATCTTTTCATTATATTCAGTTATTTCTGAGGAAATAGTACGCTAAGATGTTAAAGTAGACGCTCATTGCAGAAAGACGAAGGATAGACGCTGAGGCCTGTGTAACACAAAGTATTGATAATACCGCTCTGTTTGTCTAATCTTACCACTTGTGTTAAGTGTGTTTTTCCATAGACAAAAGCAAAAAGAAGTAGGCTAATCCTGAGTGAGTTGATGCATTAGAGATATATTCAAATGGATAATTTTTATTTACTTTTCTTGAAAAAATCATTGAATCATTTTTAATTTTGACCTTCTATCAGGGTCATAAAAATGAATTGAATGGTACAAAATTCAGAATATCCTGAAATCTCAGTATCTTGAAACAGTGCATTTGTATTTTGCTGATTGTCCTCTAATATTTATCTTTATGAACAGGAACATATACACAATATTACATATATGCATAGAATCGTATCATCCATGGAGTTAGTGAAGGGCAACTCTTTTCTTGGAATCTTTTCTTTTCTTCACTCTATCTCTCTCTTCCTCTTTCCCAGGTGACTAGCAGTTAACCACCTTTCTTCAATACCATGTAATCATATACAAATATCATACATATATACACACCTTTAGTAAATTTCATTATTCATTTATAAAAATGGGGTTATACTCCATATGTTGTTCTACATCTAGCTTCACCCACTTCACCTACCCTGATGACAATTACCCTGATGACAATTGTTTTATGGGTGCTTAATTTTCATGGAATGGGGCCATAGTTTATTCTGTAATTCTTCAGCTCTTGAGTAGGTCCCATTTTCCCCGGGTTTGCTTTTTGGTGGTATCAAATATTATAATAAACATCCTAGTATTTGTTACGTGTGTGCATTCTTATGGACTGTAATGAATGTGTATATATTCTTATGGACTGGTGTGGGAGGTTGTACACCCTTTTTAAAATAACAGCTTTTTGAGATAGTCACATATCATAAAGTAGGTTACAGGGAAAAAGAAAAGAGTGAGGAGTAATTGCTAATGGTTGACAACATTCCTTTCGTGGATGGTGTCAAGGGTCTACACTAAGATAATGATGTTTGCACATGTCTGTGAACATACTAAAAATCACCAAGTTGTACGCTTTTTTTAAAAAAAATTATTTATTTATGTGGGGGGTGCAGAGAGAGAGAGCATCCCAAGCAGGCTCCCAGCATGGAGCCTGACATGGGGCTCAATCCCACAAACTGTAAGATCATGACCTGAGCTGAAATCAAAAGTCAAAGGGTTAACTGACTGAGCCACCCAGGTGCTCCAACACTTTAAAAGGGTGAGTTTGGTGATATATCAAAACTAGACAAATACACTGCAAGAAATGAAGCTGCTAAGGAGGTTTTCATGAATAGCCATGAAAAAATCCTTAGAATAGGTAGTAAATTTTAGGATCAGCATGTCAATTTTTGAAGAAGGGTCAGCTGGGATTTTTTATAGCAGTTAGGTTTAATCTTTTGATCAATTTAGGAACATTGTCATTTTAACTTTATTGAATCCTCCAAATCATGACTGTGAAAAGTCTTCCCATTTATTTAAATCTTAATTTTTTCTAACGATGCTTTGTAATTTTCATTGTACCAATTTGCGTGTCTTTCATTAAATTTGTTCCTAAGTTTTATTCTTGTTCATGCTATTGTAAATGGAATTATTTGTACCAGTTTCTGAAAGTCATTGCAAGGGTGTAGACATCAAACTGATTTTTGCATATTGATCTTGTATCTTGCAAATTTTCTGAACTTCAGTAGTTCTCACAATGTTTTGCAGATTCCTTATGAATTTCTATGCGCAAGATCATATCAACTGCATAGCAGTTTTAACTTCTTCCTTTTGAATCTAGATGTCGTTTCTTTCTTTTACTGTCCTAACCGCCCTGACCAGAAATGCCAGCCCTCTGGCACGTTGAAGAAATTCCCTTCTTTTCCTGCTTTGTTGAATATTGTTAAATGTTTTTTTCTGAATTTATGGCAGTGACGGTGAGCATGTGAGTTTTGTCTTAAATTCTGTGAATATAGTGTATTATATTGATTTATTTTAGATGTCTAACCAACTTTTTGTTAGTAAAACAAATCCCGTTTGGTCATGTTGTATGATTTGTTTTATATTTGGTAGATTAGATTTACTACTCTTCTGAGGATATCTGAGTTGTTCATTATGGAACTTCATCTACAGTTTGATTTCTTGTAATGCATTTGTTTTGTTTTGATATTAGTGTAATAATGGCAAGTGTTTTTTCCTTTTTCTTCATATAGTTCTTGAAGAGTTTCTGATGCATCAATGTTAACATTTCTTTACTTTTTTTTTTTTTTTTTTTTTTTTTTTTTTAAGAATTTAACAGTGAAGCCGTCAGGTCCTAGATACTTATTCATGGGCTTATTCTTTTTAGTTACTAATTCAGTCTCTTGTCATAAATCTAATCAGATTTTCTATTTCTTCCTGGGTTAGTTTAAGTGGTTTTTCTCTCTTTAGGACTTTGTCTATTTCATCTAGATTATCTAATTTGTTGGCATAAAGTTGTTTATGCTACTCTTTTATAATCCTTTTTATTTCTGTCAAGTTGGCAAAGATGGTCCATCTTTCACTATTGTATTTATTCATCATTCATTTAGTAATTTGATTCTTTTTTTTCCCATAATCAGTGTAGCTAAATTTTGTCAATACCATGGATCTTTTCAGAAAAATGACTTTTGGTTTCATTGATCTTTGTTACTATTTTTCTATTCTCTGTTTCACTTATTTTCATTTTATAGTCTTTATAATTTCCTTCCTTCTGCTTAGTTTGTGTTTAATTTTCTTTTTTTTCCCCCCTCTGGATGGCTAAAGTGCAAGATTTAGTAATTTGAAATTTCAAATATTTCTCCTGTTCGTTTCTCACTTTCTCCTCTGGCGTTCCCATTATGCCATTATGCATATATTATACCGACCTTTGTAGTTGTCTCACAGTCCTTGGATATTCAGTTCTGATTTTTTTTCTTTTAATATTTGTTCTCTTTGCTTTTTGGTATTTGGTGTTTGAGGATTCTGTTGCTAATCTCCTATATTAGAGATTCTTTCTTTAGCTTCCCCCCCCAGTCGGTGAACAAGCCCATCAAAGGTATTCTTCATTTTTGTTACAGTGTTTTTTATCTGTTGCATTTTTTTAAATTTTTCTTTAGGATTTTTGTCTCTCTATTTACACTGACCATCTTTTCTTACATGCTGTCTATCCATTAGAGCCCTTAGCATATTATTCATAATTGTTTTAAATTTGTGGTTTTATAATTCCAGTGTCTCTGCTGGGTCTAGTTCTGATGTTTTGTGTGTCCCCTCAAATTGTGTTTTTTTACCTTTTGGCATTCCTTGTATTTTTTTCTGGATATCCAACATGATGTACTCGATAAAAAGAATTGTAAATAATCCTTTCGTAATGTTGCCAGGAGGTATGGGGGGAGGGGATGCATTGTCTAGTCCTATGATTAGACCTCAGTCTTTTAATGATCCTATGTCTCTGGACTGTGAACTTCACAAGTGATTTTCCTCCTCCTGTGGGTGGGACAGGATGGTAGGAGTGGACTGGCATTGGGTATTTCCCTTCCCCAAGTCAGTTAGGCTCTGATCATACCCTGTCAGGTTAGGCTGTGGTGAACTCGTGTCCCCTCAGGACTGGACTTGTTAGGAGAAACCGAGGGCTCTGTCTTTCATAATGGCTCCTTTTCCCTCCCATTGCTGGAAGCATGAGGGGATTTTTTTTTTTTCCTAAAACTTACTGTGAGAACCTGCTCAAGAGCCTAGAGGTACATCTCAGGTGTCCCCCCTCAGACTTGGCCCTCTTGGTCCCCCCTTGGTCCTTGGAGTCTTTTATGATCCCTTGTCCACACTGAGCCTCCATCAGTCACTTACTGGTCAGGTTTCCTACTCAGCACTCGTCCCAGTGGCAGTTTTGTACATAAGCTGTGACTCTCCCTATATTTTCCTGTCTTGCGGGCAACAGTTTCTGCTGTGTCTTCCCACTCTTCCAGATCCAAGAACAGCTGTTTATTTTTCAGTCTGTTCAGCTTTTTATTCTTGTGAGGTTGGAGTGGCTACTTCCAAGCTCTTGACATGTGGAACTAGAAACCAGAAGCCCCCTTTAGTTCCTAAATGTGGTTTGCTTTAGTTCTTTAAAGATATTGAAAGGAGCTGACTTAATTTTTTAAATGATAATTCCACCAACATAGGCTTTCTCAGAGATAGTTTCTATTGACCTATTGACTCCCCTCCCCCCCCAACCCCCCCACAATGTATGGGCCATACTTTCCTGTTTCTTTGTGCTTATTTTTTTTCTTTTTCGTTGTTGTTGTTGTTGTTGTTGTTGAACCTGTCTATTGTGAATAATAGTGTTGCAACCCTGGAAATCTAGTTTCCTTTCCCCTTAGGGATTAAAAAAAATTTTTTTTTATGTTTATTTTTGAGAGAGAGAGAGTATGCGCACGTAGGGGTGGGGAAGGGCAGAGAGAGAGGGAGACACAGAATATGAAGCAGGCTTCAGGCTCTGAGCTGTCAGCACAGAGCCTGATATGGGGCTTGAATCCACCAACTGTGAGATCATGACCTGAGCCAAAGTCGGTTGCTTAACCTACTGAGTCACTCAGGTGTCCCTTTATGTTTTTTTTTTTAAGTTTATTTATTTATTTTGAGAGAGACAGAGAACAAGTGGGGGAGGGGCAGAGAGAGGGAGAATCCCAAGCAGGTTCTGCATGGTTGGTCAGCACAGAGTCTGATAGAGCTTAATGCAGTGCTCTAGCTCACAAAACAGATCATGAACTTAGTTGAAATCAAGAGTCCAGTGCTTGGGCCACATGGGTGGCTCAGTTGAAGAGCGTCCAACTTTGGCTAAGTCATGATCTCATGGCTTGTGAGTTTAGAGCCCCATATTTGGCTCCCTGGTGTCAACGTAGAGCCCACTTCTGATCCTCTGTCCTCCACTCTTTGCTGGAGTGTTCCCTTCCCTTCCCTGCTGTGTTCTGTCAAAAAAAAAGTAAACATTTAAAAACACTAAAAAGTAAATTTAAAAAAGAGTCCAATGCTTAACTGACCTAGCCACCTAGGCACCCCCGCTTCTCTGTAGGGTTTTTTTGTTGTTGTGATTTTTTATTGTTACTGTTAACATTCATTTAGTGACTGCTGAACTCATTCTTAAATTCGATATTCTTTCTCATGTGTATTCATGGATTATCTTAGCTTTCACTTGCTGCTTGCACAGACCTTTGACATTGGTCAGAGGTCAGAGCTTAGTGCCTTTGCGTGTAGTCCCTGGGCATGCACTTAGCCCTGCATTTGCAAATGGACTTCTGCATCTCCTGGGAAAAATCAGAGCTTTTCAAAGTCCCCCAAGAATTCTCATTCACCAGTGTTTCCTTTTAAATTCTTTGGTAAGACATCTGTTGGACCTTACTGACTTTACCACCTCCGGCAGTCGTGATTTTAGCAGATGCCACTGATTGTTTTTGACAAATGCCTTGAAGATTGGACTGTTTACACTAAGCAAGTTCTGAGTGAGGTCAAACAAAAAGGAAAAAAAAGTCCTGTGAATAGGACTTCTTCAGAGATCTTCCAGGCAGCTCAAATAGTAACTATTCTCAGGGGTGGGGCTTTGGGGGAAGCCCCAAACCTGTTCTGGCCCCTCTGGTGGCTGCCCCGTAAGAATTGACATGCACCCCAACTGCTTTATTTCTCCAGAGTCTTTCCGGGATACCTCAGAGACCTCCAGATGGATTATGCCTCAATGCCTTCCAGAAAGCAGATTTTTTTTTTTAAGTGTATTTATTTACCTTGAAAGAGAGAGAGTGACAGCAGGGGAGGGGCAGAGAGAAAGGGAGAGAGAGAATCCCAAGCAGGCTCCACTCTGTCAGCACAGAGCCAGACGTGGGGCTTGTTCTCACAAATTGTGAGATCATGACCTGACCCAAGATCAAGAGTGTGAAGCTTGACCGGCTGAGAAAGCAGAATGTGCTACTCGTCCCACCTGGTGGCCAGGATTTGGTCACCTTATCCTGTGTGCTGCACATCCTTCATGCCCTATCCTAAACAGCCCCTCTCATACTATTCCTCTCTCAAAGCCCTTGTCATCAAAAGTGGTGCCTGATTTTCAGGGAACTATCCCCCTTAGGATTATTGCATCCAATTGATTTATAACTTGCAGGCCAAATCATCAGTAGTGAAAGGTGAATTGTCATTGTGTAGAAGGCTTTCTCTTATTCATGGGGCAAATGGTACTTTTATCAGATATTGACCGAGTTTTGTTGTTAGATTGCTGATCTGTGTAAGTTATTTTAAACATGAAGGGAGGCAGGAGGAGAGAAAGGGAAGAACGACAGACACTATATTGTATGGCAGATTTCTAGAACTTACTCACCTTGCATAACTTAAACTTTATAGCTGTTGGATAACAACTCCTCACATATCCCCTCCCTCAGCCCCTAGAAATCATCATTCTACTTTCTGCTTCTTTGAATTTGACAGTTATAGATACCTAATATAATAAGTGGAATCTGATAATGTTTGTTCTTCTGTGACTGGCTTCTTTTATGTAGCATAATATCCTCCATGTTGTTGTGTGTGACACAATTTCCTTCTTTTCCTAATGCTGAACAATATTCCAATTTATGTGTATACCCTTATGTATATAACACATTATCCAATGGATGACCATTGATGGATATTCAGGTTGCTTCCATAGCTTGGCTGTCGTGAATAGCACTGTAATCAATATGGGACTATAGATAATGGCCTTGGCAATGACACCAAAGTACAGACAAAAAAAAAACAAAAAACAAAATTAGACAAGTAGGACTACATCAAACCAAAAAGAACAGCACAGCAAACAGTCGACAAAATTAAAGGCAACCTACAGAGTGGGAGAAAATATCTGCAAACCTTATATCTGATAAGGGTTTAAATACAAAATATAAAGCAAACTCCTACAACTCAATAGCAAAAAGAAAGCGAATAATCTGATTTAAAAATATACGAAGGGCTTGAAAAGATGTTTCCCTAAAGGAGACCTACAAATGGCCAACAGGTACTGAACCTTTGCTCAAGATCATTAGTCATCAGGGAAATACAGATCAAACTTGCAATGAGACATTACCTCATACCTGTTAAAGATGGCTGTTAGGAAGAATAAAATTAAAAAACAAAGATAAGTGTTGGCAAGGACTGGAGAGATTGGAATTCTTGTGCACTGTTGGTGGGAATGTAAAATGTTGAAGCTACTGTGGAAACAGTATGGAATTTCCTCAAAAAATTAAAAATGGAACTGCTATGTTTATGATCCAGAAATTCCACTTCTGAGTACATATGCGAAATAATTGAAATGAAGATCTCAACAAGAAATGAATTTAATTTCCTGAAGAGATGAAATATAAATTGTTGAGTTACTAAGTTACCAGGGTGGAAAGATACTGTTTAGAGAGAAGTCACTGGAGCCAATATTATACTGTATTTTTCAGGAATGAGTATGTTGCTGAGTAGGTCATTTGTCATGAGTAATGGGATGACAAAGGAAGAAAAGATTTCTTTAGCAGCCTCTGTAGATACTTGGAGTATACATATTCCTTAAGGTCTCTGAATTTAGATTTAATTTTTTAAGTGTCACTGTGCTTTGCTTTTGGTTTGCTTTTTGGAGTGTATTTGCTTGTTTTCAGTATGTCACCTGGTAGAGGTAGGACTATATTTGAAATAAAGAAAAATATTGCTCCGTATATAATCATACACTTAGATGGATATTCAACAAAGTGTTAATACAGGTTGCCTCCAGATATTAAAATTATGAATTATTTTAATCTTTACTCTTTTCTGTGTCATCCTAGTTTCTACAGTCAGCACGTGTGATTTTTGTAATCAGACACAGTATGAAAAAATATTTGTACTAATGAGACATTTACATTGTCACTAAGAAAAAAACAGATTAACTGGAAGGCTTAATCCCACTTTTAGAAAATTCCCTTGATACAATAACATCCTGTAACTTTGACTACAAACAGGCAGTTGTAAGGTTAATATCATCCATTTAGATTGATGGAGTTACTAGGATAATAAAGCTAGGGAACATACATATAATATATCTATATTTCAGCAGAGTACTTCCCATGATATCTCTAAAGAATTGATTAAGGTATTGGCAGGATTTCAATGTGGTCACATGGAGTCATAGTTTTTAAGTGACCATCAGAAAGTAGGTAGATTAATGTTTGATGTCAGTTCATGGGAAATTCTGTAGCAGAGTCCTGAATCTGCCCATATTTTATTTAACAATTTTATTAATGAAAACAGATGACATATTTATTGTAACTTAAGTGATAAGGTACCCAACCTAGCTGATGTCAGACCAAAGCATCTTGTTCAGAAAGAAGCGTAATTGGAAGAGACACTGAGAAAGAATAAGACATTGAAATTATTGTATTTCTCTGAACTTAGAGACATGGGTGTCAAAAGTTTTTAACTAGTGTGGAGGTTCCTCAAAAAATGAAAAATAGAAATACTATATGATGCAGTAATTCCACCAGTGGGTATTTACCCAAAAAACAAAAACAGTAATTCAAAAAGATGTATGCAGGGGCGCCTGGGTGGTTCAGTCAGTTGAGCGGCTGACTCTGGCTCAGGTCACGATCTCGCGGTCCTTGAGTTAGAGCCCGGCGTCGGGCTCTGTGCTGACAGCTCGGAGGGTGGAGCCTGTTTCCGATTCTGTGTCTCCCTCTCTCTGACCCTCCCCCATTCATGCTCTGTCTCTCTCTGTCTCAAAAATAAATAAACGTTAAAAAAAAAGATGTATGCACCCCTATGTCTGTTGCGTCATTATTTACAACAGCCAAGATGAGGCAACCTAAATGTCCATCGATCGATGAAGGGATAAGGATGTGGAATATACATAATGGGATAGTACACAGTCACAAGAAAGGATGACATCTTGCCATTTGCAGCAGCATGAATGGACCTAGAATGGATTATGGTAGGTGAAATAAGTCAGACTGAAAAAGAGAAACACCATATGATTTCACTCGTATGTGGAATCTAAAAAATAAATGAATAAACAAGCAAAAGGCAGAATCAGACTTATAGAGAACAAACTGATGGTTGCCAGAGAGAAGGGGACTGGGGGAATGAACAAAATGGGTAAAGAAGAGTGGGAGATACAGGCATCCAGCTATGGAATGAATAAGTCATCAGAATAAAAGATACAGGATTTGGCAAGATGGCGGCTTAGGAGGATGCTGGGCTCACCGCACTTCCCGCTGATCACTTAGATTCCATCTACACCTGCCTAAATAACCCAGAAAACCGCCAGAGGATTAGCAGAACGGAGTCGCCGGAGCCAAACGCAGACGAGAGGCCCACGGAAGAGGGTAGGAAGGGCGGCGAGGCGGTGCGCGCTCCACGGACTGGCGGGAGGGAGCCGGGGCGGAGGGGCGGCTCGCCGGCCAAGCAGAGCCCCCAAGTCTGGCTGGCAAAAGCGGAGGGGCCTGACGGACTGTGTTCCCACAACAAGCACGACTTAGCGTCTGGGAGGTCATAAGTTAACAGCTCTGCTCAGAAAGCGGGAAGGCTGGAGGACAAAGGGAGGGAGAGCTGCTGAGCCCCCGGACAACAGAGCTCAGTTTGGTGGGGAACAAAGGCACTCGCCAGCGCCATCTTCCCCGCCCGTCCCCCAGCCAAAATCCCAAAGAGAACCAGTTCCTGCCAGAGAACTTGCTCGCTCCGTGCAAACACCCAACTCTGCGCTTCTGCGGAGCCAAACCTCCGACAGCGGATCTGACTCCCTCCCGCTGCCACAGGGCTCCTCCTGAAGTGGATCACCTAAGAAGAAGCGATCTAAGTCTGCCCCTCCTGCCCCCCTGCACCTTAGCAACCCACCCCAGCTAATACGCCAGATCCCCAGCATCACAAGCCTGGCAGGGTGCAAGTAGACCAGATGAGCCACACCACCGCACAGTGAATCCCGCCCCTAGGAGAGGGGAAGAGAAGGCACACACCAGTCTGACTGTGGCCCCAGTGGTGGGCTGGGGGCAGACATCAGGTCGGACTGCGGCCCCGCCCACCAACTCCAGTTATACACCACAGCACAGGGGAAGTGCCCTGCAGGTCCTCACCACACCAGGGACTATCCAAAATGACCAAGCGGAAGAATTCCCCTCAGAAGAATCTCCAGGAAATAACAACAGCTAATGAGCTGATCAAAAAGGATTTAAATAATATAACAGAAAGTGAATTTAGAATAATAGTCATAAAATTAATCCCTGGGCTTGAAAACAGTATACAGGACAGCAGAGAATCTCTTGCTACAGAGATCAAGGGACTAAGGAACAGTCACGAGGAGCTGAAAAATGCTTTAAACGAAATGCATAACAAAATGGAAACCACCACAGCTCGGCTTGAAGAGGTAGAGGAGAGAATAGGTGAACTAGAAGATAAAGTTATGGAAAAAGAGGAAGCTGAGAAAAAGAGAGATAAAAAAATGCAGGAGTATGAGGGGAAAATTAGAGAACTAAGTGATACACTAAAAAGAAATAATATACGCATAATTGGTATCCCAGAGGAGGAAGAGAGAGGGAAAGGTGCTGAAGGGGTACTTGAAGAATTCATAGCTGAGAACTTCCCTGAACTGGGGAAGGAAAAAGGCATTGAAATCCAAGAGGCACAGAGAACTCCCTTCAGACATAACTTGAATCGATCTTCTGCACGACATATAGTGAAACTGGCAAAATACAAGGATAAAGAGAAAATTCTGAAAGCAGCAAGGGGTAAACGTGCCCTCACATATAAAGGGAGACCTATAAGACTCGTGACTGATCTCTCTTTTGAAACTTGGCAGGCCAGAAAGAATTGGCACGAGATTTTCAGGGTGCTAGACAGAAAAAATATGCAGCCAAGAATCCTTTATCCAGCAAGTCTGTCATTTAGAATAGAAGGAGAGATAAAGGTCTTCCCAAACAAACAAAAACTGAAGGAATTTGTCACCACTAAACCAGCCCTACAAGAGATCCTAAGGGGGACCCTGTGAGACAAAGTCCCAGAGACATCACTATAAGCATAAAACATACAGACATCACAATGACTCTAAACCCATATCTTTCTATAATAACACTGAATGTAAATGGATTAAATGCGCCAACCAAAAGACATAGGGTATCAGAATGGATAAAAAAACAAGACCCATCTATTTGCTGTCTACAAG
The DNA here is from genome assembly GCF_016509475.1 of Prionailurus bengalensis. NCBI lineage: Eukaryota > Metazoa > Chordata > Mammalia > Carnivora > Felidae > Prionailurus > Prionailurus bengalensis. The sequence goes on along the minus strand of NC_057359.1, from coordinate 54,372,260 downwards.
AGACTCATTTTAGACCTGAGGACACCTTTAGATTGAGAGTGAGGGGATGGAGAACTATTTCTCATGCGACTGGAAGCCAATAGAAAGCTGGAGTAGCCATACTTATATCAGACAAACTAGACTTAAAGGCTGTAACAAGAGATGAAGAAGGACATTATATAATAGTTACAGGGTCTATCCATCAGGAAGAGCTAACAATTATAAATGTCTATGCGCCGAACACCGGAGCCCCCAAATATATAAAACAATTACTCATAAACATAAGCAACCTTATTGATAAGAATGTGGTAATTGCAGGGGACTTTAACACCCCACTGACAGAAATGGATAGATCATCTAGACACATGGTCAATAAAGAAACAAGGGCCCTGAATGAGACATTGGATCAGATGGACTTGACAGATATATTTAGAACTCTGCATCCCAAAGCAACAGAATATACTTTCTTCTCGAGTGCACATGGAACATTCTCCAAGATAGATCATATACTGGGTCACAAAACAGCCCTTCATAAGTTTACAAGAATTGAAATTATACCATGCTTACTTTCAGACCACAATGCTATGAAGCTTGAAATCAACCACAGGAAAAAGTCTGGAAAACCTCCAAAAGCATGGAGGTTAAAGAACACCCTACTAACGAATGAGTGGGTCAACCAGGCAATTAGAGAAAAAATTAAAAAATATATGGAAACAAACGAAAATGAAAATACAACAATCCAAACGCTTTGGGACGCAGCGAAGGCAGTCCTGAGAGGAAAATACATTGCAATCCAGGCCTATCTCAAGAAACAAGAAAAATCCCAAATACAAAATCTAACAGCACACCTAAAGGAACTAGAAGCAGAACAGCAAAGGCAGCCTAAACCCAGCAGAAGAGAAATAATAAAGATCAGAGCAGAAATATACAATATAGAATCTAAAAAAAACTGTAGAGCAGATCAACGAAACCAAGAGTTGGTTTTTTGAAAAAATAAACAAAATTGACAAACCTCTAGCCAGGCTTCTCAAAAAGAAAAGGGAGATGACCCAAATAGATAAAATCATGAATGAAAATGGAATTATTACAACCAATCCCTCAGAGATACAAACAATTATCAGGGAATACTATGAAAAATTATATGTCAACAAATTGGACAACCTAGAAGAAATGGACAAATTCCTGACACCCACACTCTTCCAAAACTCAATCAGGAGGAAATAGAAACCTTGAACAGACCCATAACCAGCAAAGAAATTGAATCGGTTATCAAAAAACTTCCGACAAATAAGAGTCCAGGACCAGATGGCTTCCCAGGGGAGTTCTACCAGACGTTTCAAGCAGAGATAATACCTATCCTTCTCAAGCTATTCCAAGAAATAGAAAGGAAATAGAAAGGAAAACTTCCAGACTCATTCTATGAAGCCAGTATTACTTTGATTCCTAAACCAGACAGAGACCCAGTAAAAAAAGAGAACTACAGGCCAATATCCCTGATGAATATGGATGCAAAACTTCTCAATAAGATACTAGCAAATCGAATTCAACGGCATATAAAAAGAATTCTTCACCATGATCAAGTGGGATTCATTCCTGGGATGCAGGGCTGGTTCAACATTCGCCATTCAATCAACGTGATACATCACATTAACAAAAAAAGAGAGAAGAACCATATGATCCTGTCAATCGATGCAGAAAAGGCCTTCGACAAAATCCAGCACCCTTTCTTAATAAAAACCCTTGAGAAAGTCGGGATAGAAGGAACATACTTAAAGATCATAAAAGCCATTTATGAAAAGCCCACAGCTAACATCATTCTCAACGGGGAAAAACTGAAAGCTTTTTCCCTGAGATCAGGAACACGACAAGGATGCCCACTCTCACCGCTGCTGTTTAACATAGTGCTGGAAGTTCTGGCATCAGCAATCAGACAACAAAAGGAAATCAAAGGCATCAAAATTGGCAAAGATGAAGTCAAGCTTTCGCTTTTTGCAGATGACATGATATTATACATGGAAAACCCAATAGACTCCACCAAAAGTCTGCTAGAACTGATACAGGAATTCAGCAAAGTTGCAGGATACAAAATCAATGTACAGAAATCAGTTGCATTCTTATACACTAACAATGAAGCAACAGAAAGACAAATAAAGAAACTGATCCCATTCACAATTGCACCAAGAAGCATAAAATACCTAGGAATAAATCTAACCAAAGATGTAAAGGATCTGTATGCTGATAACTATAGAAAGATTATGAAGGAAATTGAAGAAGATTTAAAGAAATGGAAAGACATTCTCTGCTCATGGATTGGAAAAATAAATATTGTCAAAATGTCAATACTACCCAAAGCTATCTACACATTCAATGCAATCCCAATCAAAATTGCACCAGCATTCTTCTCGAAACTAGAACAAGCCATCCTAAAATTCATATGGAACCACAAAAGGCCCCGAATAGCCAAAGGAATTTTGAAGAAGAAGACCAAAGCAGGAGGCATCACAATCCCAGACTTTAGCCTCTACTACAAAGCTGTCATCATCAAGACAGCATGGTATTGGCACCAAAACAGACACATAGACCAATGGAATAGAATAGAAACCCCAGAACTAGACCCACAAACGTATGGCCAACTCATCTTTGACAAAGCAGGAAAGAACATCCAATGGAAAAAAGACAGCCTCTTTAACAAATGGTGCTGGGAGAACTGGAGAGCAACATGCAGAAGGTTGAAACTAGACCACTTTCTCACACCATTCACAAAAATAAACTCAAAATGGATAAAGGACCTAAATGTGAGACAGGAAACCATCAAAACCTTAGAGGAGAAAGCAGGAAAAGACCTCTCTGACCTCAGCCGTAGCAATCTCTTACTCGACACATCTCCAAAGGCAAGGGAATTAAAAGCAAAAGTGAATTACTGGGACCTTATGAAGATAAAAAGCTTCTGGGGGCGCCTGGGTGGCGCAGTCGGTTGAGCGTCCGACTTCAGCCAGGTCACGATCTCGCGGTCCATGAGTTTGAGCCCCGCATCAGGCTCTGGGCTGATGGCTCAGGGCCTGGAGCCTGTTTCCGATTCTGTGTCTCCCTCTCTCTCTGCCTCTTGCCCGTTCATGCTCTGTCTCTCTCTGTCCCCAAAATAAATAAATGTTGAAAAAAAAAATTTATTAAAAAAAAAGCTTCTGCACAGCAAAGGAAACAACCAACAAAACTAAAAGGCAACCAACGGAATGGGAAAAGATATTCGCAAATGACATATCGGACAAAGGGCTAGTAACCAAAATCTATAAAGAGCTCACCAAACTCCACACCCGAAAAACAAGTAACCCAGTGAAGAAATGGGCAGAAAACATGAATAGACACTTCTCTAAAGAAGACATCCGGATGGCCAACAGGCACATGAAAAGATGTTCAGTGTCGCTCCTTATCAGGGAAATACAAATCAAAACCACACTCAGATATCACCTCACGCCAGTCAGAGTGGCCAAAATGAACAAATCAGGAGACTATAGATGCTGGAGAGGATGTGGAGAAACGGGAACCCTCTTGCACTGTTGGTGGGAATGCAAACTGGTGCAGCCGCTCTGGAAAGCAGTGTGGAGGTTCCTCAGAAAATTAAAAATAGACCTACCCTATGACCCAGCAATAGCACTGCTAGGAATTTACCCAAGGGATACAGGAGTACTGATGCATAGGGCCACTTGTACCCCAATGTTCATAGCAGCACTCTCAACAATAGCCAAATTATGGAAAGAGCCTAAATGTCCATCAACTGATGAATGGATAAAGAAATTGTGGTTTATATACACAATGGAGTACTATGTGGCAATGAGAAAAAATGAAATATGGCCTTTTGTAGCAACGTGGATGGAACTGGAGAGTGTGATGCTAAGTGAAATAAGCCATACAGAGAAAGACAGATACCATATGGTTTCACTCTTATGTGGATCCTGAGAAACTCAACAGAAACTCATGGAGGAGGGGAAGGAAAAAAAAAAAAAAGAGGTTAGAGTGGGAGACAGCCAAAGCATAAGAGACTGTTAAAAACTGAGAACTGAGGGTTGATGGGGGGTGGGAGGGAGGGGAGAGTGGGTGATGGGTATTGAGGAGGGCACCTTTTGGGATGAGCACTGGGTGTTGTATGGAAACCAATTTGTCAATAAATTTCATAAAAATAAATAAATAAATAAATAAATAAATAAATAAATAAATAAATAGAAATCAAAGTAAAAAAAAAAGAATAAAAGCTACAGCATAGGGAATATAGTCAACGAAATTGAAATAGCATTGTATGGTGACAGATGGTAGTTGTACTTGTGACTATAGCATAACCTATAGAGAAACTGAGTCACTATGTTGTACACCTATGGCTGCTGTAACATTGTGTGTCAGGTATACTCAAATTGAAAAACAAAAAAGATGTTAGCCAGAAAAGGAGCTTCAAATCGATTGCTAATTGATTACAAAGTTTTTGGAGAGGTGACGTCAGAAAGCCTAATTTGTGATGAATAAAGCCAACAAATTGCATATACAAATGGAAATAAAATACATTGAACCTGATATGTCTTGAGTCTAAGTTTTTCTGAGGACAGTTAAGAAGCCATTTTAAGACTACAAGCTTTGTGTACGTGCGTGCGCTTAGTTTTCAACATAGTTTATGACATTTCTAAATAAATCTCAATGTGACTTACTGGTAAAATGTACAGATTCCTTCTATAAGTGTCCTTCCTGCCAAGTACTCATAAATTGTAGGGGGGTTCATTGAAAGGCTTCTATATAAATTTATGGGGCTATCAATTTTCTGGTTAATTGATCTTCTACTTGATGATTCCAAACATGTTCAGCTCCATTAAATGCAATGTCATTCTTTTCCCAGGGGCTAGTTGATTTCAGTGTCTGTAAAAAGTGTTATAAAAAAGGAAAGGTTTTCTATCATCCTTTGCTCTCTGACCATATACAAATTATTTTTTAAAACATCATATAATCTTGGGAGTAGGAAATGCTTTTTGAAGCATGACACAAAGCCTATGAAGCATAAAGGGAAAAAATACAAACATGCTTCACTACACACACACACACACACACACACATATGAAATAAAGAAATAAAAATGTATTTGCAAGAAATTTGGAAAGGGCTAATGTATATATACAATCATGTGGTCTGTAAATGAAAAACTGGAAAGGTATAGATGAAATGATTAGCAAGAATAATTAGGCAAAGAACTTAGAAATATATGATTTTTACTTCTTACACTTTCATATTTTTAGAAAATCATTTGTGTTATTTTATAGTAAAAATTTATTTTAGAAACGAAGTTTTGTCATGCTGCTTTTTTGTCTACTTACTTTTTTTTCCTTTAAATAATTTATAAATAAGAAAACAAATGTATTTGGAAAAATGCTTCTATCCTTTTGTGTGGTTCCTCAGGGAATATGCTTAAATGTCAGCACTTTAGTGGATGTCACACTTTTCCTCTATTTCCTATTTTCCCAGTACACATTTATTCAATGTATAGATATGTTAAAGGTAGGGGAGTCTGGGTGGCTCGCTTGGTTAAGCGTCCAGCTTCGGCTCAGGTCATGATCTCACTGTTGTGAGTTCAAGCCCTGCATTGGGCTCTGTGCTGACAGCTGAGAGCCTGGATCCTGCTTCAGATTCTGTGTCTCTTTTTCTCTGTGCCTCTCCCCAACTTTTACTTTGTCTCTGTCTCTCTCTCAACATTAAATAGACATTAAAAAAATTTTTTTTTAAATAATGTTAAGGGTAAAGAGAATATTTACTGGCTCTAGATTAAGGGCCCAGGAATTTGGCTGACCTGATCCCTGGAGTGGAAATGGCTAAAAATGGAAAAGAAAATATTCAAGAGTAAGAAAAACCATGGCCATGTTTGTTTCCTAGGTGCTGGCCCATTACTGAGTAGAGGCCACAGGACTCTGCTCTGGAACCAGCTTACTTCGGTAGAAATACCAGTCTAATGAGTCTGGCAGATGTCTAACTGACAAGAAGACCAGGTAGGAAAAGACAGATGTTCCCAGCTGAAGGGTATGTTCTGCAACACTCTGTGGGCAGGACACGGGGGTGCAGGGGTGACTCCATGGCAAGCAGAGAGTATGGAGGGAAGGATTAGCAGGAGATAAGATTAGAACAGTGACCAGGGCTGCAGGGTGTGTTAGAGGAAAAAAATCATGTCGTGACTCAGGAACGGCCCGCAGCTGTCTGTTTTTGGCACATACGGATGTTGTTTGTAGTTCGTGGAGAATTCCTCGCATCCAAAGAATGTTTGGTTATGATCCCCACTTCTGAAGCGATCCCTTTCAGCCTGTAATACTTTAAGAGAGATAAGGAAAAATGACATCACAGCCAGAAGAACAAGTGGGTAAGCTGGGTGTCCTTTTGTGCTTGGCTCCTTTCACTCATCATATTTTAAAGGCTCGTCCACCTGTAGTGAGTATGCATATGATTCATTCCTTCATTCTTGCAATATTCTTGCTCATTAAAATAAAAACACAGAATCTGATCTGAGGATGCTGGCCCTCAGTTTACTTGATGGGACTAAATGAAGAAATGGACATCACACTATTTCAACTCACCATCTGAAGACCAGTAACAATGGAAGAGCACAATTCTTTTTCCTTCCATTTAAAATACATTATCTGCAAAACTGACTTCACTGTAATTTTGTTGATAATGCATAAATGGCTAAAACATTTAAGTACAGGCAGCTTCACAAGAAAAAACAAGTTTGCATTTATTCAATTCTTGGTCTTTTCTGATGATGCCAACAAGAATAGAAATGGAAAGGAGTCTATAGCAAATTCAAAATACTTATTTTTTGGTAAGTTGAAATTTCTGAGTTTGGACATGTAAATGAGACATGTTGGAATAAGTGAAAAAATTGTATTCAAAATGGTTTCATATTTAAAAAAACTGTAAAAACAAAGGGAAAAGTATTCACGAAATGTTCAATGTTCAGTAGCAAAAAAGTACAGAATAGTATATGGGGTATGATCCCAATTTTGAAAAAGAAAAAGCTTCTTCTACAAACACATCTAACCTGTGTGTGTGTAGACAAAGTATACATGAATATACAAACATACACACACACACACCACTACACAACCTGTGTGTGTGTAAAGTATATATGAATATACTAACATATATATGTATACACACACACACACACACACACACACACACACCCAACACTAACATAAATTTATTTTCTCTGGAAAGTAATATAGCAGTATTGGGGGCAGTAGGGATGACTTCGTGGTTTAGTTCTTGTATGGTTTCAACTCATCTTTACAAAATGCCTTCCATTTGTTATTAGAGAGAAAAAGTACAAGCCGTAAACTTGTGCTATCACTTAAGACATTATACCAAAGCATACCTTATGGTCTCTACTTGAAAATGTATCCAGTAGTTGAGTTTTCAGGGAGAAATATTATTACAATGAAATATTAAATCTTATGGGAATAATCAGATACTGTAGCTGGCAATGTGAATATCTATAAATATGTATATTTATGTATGTAAATATGTATGTTTTCTGGGAAAACAATTTGATGTTAAGTACTAAGCACTTAAAATTTTTTAAATTGTTCTACCTCCTTTTGAGGAGAATAAATAGAAAGTACTCCAAAGCATATAATTAGTTGGCAGGGATATTAAGTATTCATATTCAGGGTGGACTGGATACAGAGTCATAAATATTCACTGCAGTGTTATTTATTGTAACCAAACACTGTAAACAATCTAAATTTCCTGCAGTAGGCAGATGGTTAAATAAATTGTAGTTAAGTTCTCTCAATGTCTTTTAAACCAGTATTTATTGACATGGGAACAAGGTCATGAAATAGCAATTTTGTTTTTTAACAGACTTGCAAATGGTATTCACAAAATGTTATTTTTTTTAAGTAAATATATACTCATATGTAGGAAAATATGGGAAGAACATATAATAACTTGTTACTAGCCTTTATCGCCGGTGGTAATGAGTTATATGTGGTTTTTCATTTATTTTGAAAATAAATTGGTAGTCTCTAATTAGAGAAAACAGGATTGTGTTTCATTTGTAATCAAAAAATCAGAAAAGAATGTTTTTTAAAAGGGAGAAATTGTAATACATTTCCCATAGGGTTTATTTTCAATTCATAAAGATTAATGGTTTTTTAAAGGCATTTATTGGCCTTGAGTTACCTGCTTCTCATGAAATTCTCTAAGATAAATATTATTTTCCATCTTTATCAAGAAGATAAATACTATGACTGATGATATTTATGTAGAAAAATAATTTTTCTTTACTATTTAGCGAAAAGGAGCTATTTCTCATCATCCACAGGAGAGAAAGACAGTAAATCTCAAGTATTTTACAACTGTCAGGTCCATGCAGCACATTTTTCTATCAAAGAATGCACCAAACTGTGAGAATGTATAATCCCTGCAAATGCTTCTATAGAAAAATGCCAATAGCTTCCACCCATAAAATGAGAGAGAATGACGCATTGTCATGAATGATGAGAAGAGGGAAGCATTATGTCACTAGAATGACATTTTTAGAATTTCAACTGCATGACAAAAGAGATGTCAGAAAAGACTTTTTTTGTTGATGTTCATAGAATTTACAGTCATGGATGTCACATATATTGTTATTTTATTATATTAATTTTTAAGCCCTTTCATAGAATCAAAAAGCATTTCATAATACTTATTAACAATTGCCTTGTGCCAGGCACTGTTCTAAACCTTGGGAATACAAATTTAATTGGCTCTAGAGAAACTCACCATCAAGGAGACCTTATTGCATCTATGTTCAAAAAGGATTCAAAGCAATTACAGAAAAGAAACAAGGCAATTATAATGGCTGTGCCTGCCTGTGTTACCAGGAAACAATTAGATTTAAAGCATCATAAATATACCCATATCCAGAATTGGGTCTTATTGTTTCTTATTCTTGTTCTTTCTCCTTGGATCTAATCTGGCATCTTGACATAAGCAGAGTTGTTGATACAAAACAATAAGCAAGGCATTCTAAATTTGGTGGCTGGTATGTGAAGCAGGTAATTCCCACTTCGCTCATCCAATTATCAGAATGTCCATCACCTCAGTGACAAATGTCAGAAGAGTGGGCTCCATGGGAGCCTTGTTGAATTAACAGCATGACTGTGTGAGACTTGCCCTTGACTCAAGGGAGCATAGTGGAATTTCTCATTTAAGATCAATTATTATTATTGCAGTATATATTGTCAATTCTTTCACCAATTTACAGAGAAATGAATATAAATGATCAATAGGTGTATGAAGTCTTTCTAGCTCTTGAATATAGAAATAAAGCAAAATAAGATTATTATTATATTAGTAAACATTTAAAACACTCTAACATCCAGTATAGATGGAGGTCGGAGAATTGTTTACCCATATACTGTTAATGAGTTTGCCAATTGATAAAACTTTTCTTTGCGGGGCAGTTTGACAGTGACTCTATGTTGAGGCGGAACTTCTACCCATCCTCCCACTGGCATAGGCTCTGTTTTCCTTGTGCCCTCATCTCTGGTCTGTGTTGTCATTGCCTTTGCCCCACTTGCTCCTTTCAGAGTCCAAAATGTTGACAACTTCCTTACTTATTATTATGAGAGAGAGTGCACTTAATTCCTGTGGAAGTTGCTTTTCTCCCGGTAGAATGTTCTGGGCCCTGAGTCATTTGGGGTATGTCCAGAGTGTTTCTTATCCATCTCAGGCACTTTGGTTCTATTGCCTATGTATATAATGCAGTGCATTTGTTTCAGATACTCTTGACAATGATTAGATCAGATTATAGTGGGAGAAAGCATTGTTTTTCTTCTCTCTGGCTCCAGACCCTTTCAGAGCTTCAGAGATGAAAGGGGGCTAGCATTTCCACACAAACTGCCAGGTTCAGGCTGAAGCTATTTCCCATGTAGCCTGGGCCCTCTACAGTGGACACCTGAGCCTCTTCCCTGATGACAGGCAGATCTTACGGAGAACGGGCCACCAAAGGATAGAATGTGTAGCTTGCTTTGTCTTTGCTGTGCTGTTCCTCAGAATGTTTTGTATTGGTGACCAGCTGCAGAAAGAGAGGCATTCAATGCTCCAGGGAGAAGGAATCTTAGCAGACTCCTGAGGACTAGAAAGAATCCAAGGTGAAGAGGAAGGACCCAATCTAGTACCTTTACTGAGATAGGTCCCAGAGCATCAAGGGCCAGACAAAACTATGATCTGAGCCCATGTTCAGGGTAATGTGGGTACAGGGAAACACAGTGATGGCAGAAACGAAACGAGTACATTTCTCTGAATGCGTCTCAGGCACCAGTCCTAGGAGATAGGAGGATCCTAGGCCTCAGGGCCCATGATAAAGATGGATGTGGCCAGCGGAGAGGCAGAAAGAACTTTGAAAATGTCTGAGTTCTATCAAAGATAAAAGTATTATTACTCATTAGTATAGTGATGTTTGTTTTCAAACTTGGTATCATTAAAACAGAGGGGAGTCCAGGAGTTTGGTAGTCAAAATTCTCCTGTAAAAAAGGACCCATAAACACTAAAACTGTCAAAGGCAATGGCTGTTTTTCAGCCTATCTCAGTTCAGTGATGGAGTTGATTTCTAGATAAAAGTAAGGACTATTACATGCTATCAAGGAAGCAGACAGTTGTACTGGTGGGACATGCGGAAGACAGGCCCTGACCCGGGCAACATACTTCTTAAAAGGCACTGACCTAGCAGTATATGTCTCCAGAAGGGCTAGCCTGGGGAAATGCGGGCTACAGACTGTATCATGTGGCATATGGTTATGGGACTAGGGAAGTACAGTCTTTGATATCTATATAGATATTGCCTTGGTGGTTTTAAGCAGATAGCTGAAGAACTGTTATGTGGAAGAGATATGCATGTATATTATATGTACATATAAATATAGCTATATATAGCATGGATGTGTGTGTGTGTGTGTGTGTGTGTGTGTGTGTGTGTGTATTATGCGGAACAGAACAGTTAACGTAAATGTAACCCAAAGCACAACCAGGATCCGTCTTTACCATCCAGTGCTCACTTGCTCTCTGCTATTCCCAGCTGCAAGAGACAGTGGAAAAAGAGCTTTAGGTGAAGAGAACTGGGATCGCCATGATGGTTTAGACCAATCACAATTCATCCACCAAGGCTGGCATTTCACTGCTTAAAAAAAAAAAAAAGCTGTGCTCTGAGTTGTAGGAAGAAGGGCAACAGTGGGGGGTCGCCAGCAGTCAGTGCCACCCCACATAGTTGTTTTTGCTTGATTTCCTCCTTTTCTCCCCAATGCCTTGTGAGATCCCCAAGGGAAAGGGTTCACCTTGGGAAGATTTTGGTCAACTAAGCCTAGTGTCGAAAGCATGGATTGTGAGATACAGCTGAACATTACATGAATGAGTAAGTTAGCAAAAATGTGTAATGATGCCAGGATCCTTTTTAAAACCTCTGAGTCACTTTTAGGAAAAGTTTGCAAGCTGCCTCAGCCGCCATCACATGCTCGACTCCAAGTTGCCAGCCTTTTTCCATACTATAGCCTCTCCCTGGAGTGCTTTTCCTGGTCAGGATCTCATTGCCCGGTCCATCCAGTCTGGTGCCATTTATGCCCCCCATACCCTGCTTTCCATACCCTGCTCTTTGCTATCCAGCACCACCTCTTTGTGAAGACTGCTCTGGCTAACCCACACGAAATGTGTGTACTTTCTTTCTGGGCTACTCTGTTCCATCATCGCTTCCTGTGATTTGCTGTGATGGGAAATCCTCTGCTGGGTCCCAGCTGCTTGGAGAAGGGTTGGATGTATCCCTAGCATTTAGCACAGGGCCTGTCGCAAAGTAGCTGTTCAATAATGGTATCTTATTCTTATTTTTTAAATTCTTTTACGTTTATCTATTTTGAGAGAGACAGAAACAGCACAAACAGTGGAGGGGCAGAGAGAGAGGGAGAGAAAGAGAATCTCAAGCAGGCTTTGCACTGTCAGACACAGGGCTGGAACTCACAAAACCATGAGATCATGACCTGAGCTGAAACCGAGAGTTGGATGCTTAATTGACTGAGCCACCTAGGAGCCCCTGAATAATGATATTTTAAAATCATATACTCAGTTTGCCACATACTCAATGGTTCCAGTTTGAAAACTCTAAAGGGTACTATGAATACTAGGAAAAAGAGGTTCAAGAGAGTTATACTTCCCTCAGAAAGACACGAGAGTCACAGATTCATTGCCTTTTTCAAATCCCTGTTTTTGTGATAGTTGAAATATATTATTTCCCCACTTTAAGACCTGGTCATCATCAACCGTAGTTTTTTTTTAAATAGAAACAATGTTAAAAATTAACGTTGCCAAAGCTGCCACCTTTAGCTTGAGCCAAATTTTATGAAAAGCTTAGTTGTCTTCATTTTTACTTTTTCATGCTTATTTAAACTTTTGGAGAGAGTTTCTATTCTCTCATATTACCAAAGTCTAAACAACAGTTTTTCTAAAGAGGCATGCCTCCAGGCCAGCTGTTACAGCAATTATCAACAAAATTAGCTTTTGAAAGTACCATTTAATTCTCTTTCCAGTCTCACTTCTCAAGAAGGTAATTAATGAACTAACTATAATTACACATGAATGATAAAGCAGAGGGAACTTTTTAAATTAAATCATCACTGAACTTTTCTGTGCTATCTATCAGTTGGGACTCAGGTACTACAGGGCACTGAGCAACGTGAGAATTCAGGTCACTCCTGTCCCTGCCACCACCTTCTCATTTGTCATTGCTTGCAGTCATGTGTCTGTCTGACATATTAATGTAATCAAAATGCCCCACCCGAGTTAAACTCTCAAGCTTATGGGCTATCAGAAATGTATTTTAAAATACTCTAGGAGCTGCAAAAAATAAATGTCAGCACGGATCTGTCCAGTACCTGTGAAGTAAGTCTCCTGTGACCCTGAAGCTTAACGCCTAGTAGGAAAAATGTGTCCAGAGACTGTCCACACTCTTTCCACACCCTATGTGCACCTGCAGCCCAGACCTCATAGCTCACGTGGAGATATAGAACTTTAAGGAATACAAAAAGTAGCTTCTCTCCAGAAAAATATTGAGTAACCCACTAAAAAATATCTGTGAATCTTGCTTCTGCGGGGTTGTAATACATACAATGATACTTTTATTTATGGCAGCATTAAAAATGCAATTTATTAGTGTTGTTTCTCTTTTAATTGCAAATAGTAGCTACTGTCTTAGAAGAATTGATAAATACAGAAAAACACAAAAAAGCTCCAATCAGTGTTCTATAATCCAGTCACCAGACCTAACGTTTTATAACATTTTGAAATGTATTTATACATATCTCTGTATGTGTATATAATAAACACATACATATATAACACACAGATCCCATTATTTATATTTACCCATTTCTAATGGTATTTTTTCTACCTATTTTTTAATGGCTATAGAGTATTTCATCTGGATATGCCATAATTGATGTAATCAATCACTTATTGGACATGGAGGTTTTAATCTTTTTACTATTTTGAACATTTCTTATTAAAGAACACTTTTGTCTATATCTCTGATTATTTCCTAAGTATCAAATTTTAGAACTAGTAAGTCTAGCTAAAGGAGTTGTCAATTATATTTATCTTAAAAAAAAACCTCTTTCATTGATTTTTTTTCCCTATTGTATTTCTTTTTGGTTTAATGTTTATTTATTTTTGAGAGGTGGGGGGAGCACGTGGGGGCAGGGGCAGAGAGAGGGAGACAGGATCCAAAGCACCCTCTACGCTAGCAGCAGAGAGCCCGATGTGGGGCTTGAACTCATGAACTGTGAGATCATGATCTGAGCTAAAATCAGACACTTAACCAACTGAGCCATCTAGCCACCCCTCTACCACCCCTCTATTGTATTTCAATTCTTTGTTTCATTTATTGCTCCTCTGATCTTTAATTTTCTTTTAGCTTGCTAACTCTGAGTTTAGTTTGTTCCTTTTCTGGTTTCTTGAAGTGTAAGACTAGCTGCTTATTTGAGCTCTTTCTTTTTTAAATTTTTTTTTCAACGTTTATTTATTTTTTGGGACAGAGAGAGACAGAGCATGAACGGGGGAGGGGCAGAGAGAGAGGGAGACACAGAATCGGAAACAGGCTCCAGGCTCTGAGCCATCAGCCCAGAGCCCGACGCGGGGCTCGAACTCCTGGACCGCGAGATCATGACCTGGCTGAAGTCGGACGCTTAACCGACTGCGCCACCCAGGCGCCCCGAGCTCTTTCTTTTTTAGTGTGGATCTTTATCACTATTATCTTCCCTCTCAGTTTGCTTTTGCTGCATCCTCTAAGTTTCTGTATGTTTTATTTCCATTTCCATTTTCTTCAAGATTTTTTAAAATTTCTCTTTGACTCCTTCTTTGAACCAGTGGCTGTTCCAGAGTACATTGTTTAATTTCCACATATTGTGAATTTTTCAGTTGTCCTTCTGCTACTGATTTCTAGCTCATATCTTGTGGTTTGAAAAGATACTTGGTATGATATTAACCTTTTTAAATTTGTTGAGACTTGTTTTATGATCTAAAATATCTATCCTGGATAACGTCCCATGTGCACTTAAAAAAAACGTGCATTCTGCTGTTGCTGGGTGGAATGTTGTGTATATGTTGGCTAGATACACTTGCTCTATAGTGTAGTTCAAGTCCACTATTCTTTCATTGATGTTCTTTCTGAATGTTCTATCTGTTGTGAGTTACTGAAGTCTCCTTTTATTCTATTGCTCTTTCCCCCTCTAGATCTGTCAATGTTTGCTTTATATATATACCTGCAGTGATGTTGGGCATTTATAGATTTATAATTATTATATCTTCCTGATGAATTGAGACTTTTATCATTATATAAAATTATATATATATATATCATTGTGATTTTGTGAACTTTTTTGACTTAAAATCTATTTTGTCTGATATAAATACAGCTGCCTTTGCTTTCTTTTTCTTACCATTTGCATGGAATATCTTTTTTAGTCCCTTTTCTTTCCACTTATATGTGTCTTTAATTCTAAAATGAGTCTTTTGTAGATAGTATATAGTTGGATTTTTAAAAATCATTCAGCTACTCTGTGACTTTTTTTTTTTTAACGTTTATTTATTTTTGGGACAGAGAGAGACAGAGCATGAACGGGGGAGGGGCAGAGAGAGAGGGAGACACAGAATCGGAAACAGGCTCCAGGCTCTGAGCCATCAGCCCAGAGCCCGACGCGGGGCTCGAACTCCCGGACCGCGAGATCGTGACCTGGCTGAAGTCGGACGCTTAACCGACTGCGCCACCCAGGCGCCCCACTCTGTGACTTTTGATTAGAGAATTTAAACCATTTATATTTAAAGTAATTGGTAAAGACTATTGCCATTTTGTTAGTTTTTTTCTGTCTGAAATGTGGTTCTTTTGTCCTTCATTTTTTCTTGCTATCTTTCTTTGTGATTTCTTGCTTTTTTTGTAGTTGTATGCTTTATTCCTTTCTCTTTTGTGTGTCTACTGAAAGTATTTTCTTTGTGGCTACTGTGGGACTTATTAAACATCTTATAGCAATAGCTGTCTATTTTAAGCTGATAACAATTTACCTTCAATTGCATACAAAAACTGTACACATCTACACTTTTACCTCTCCCTCCTTCACTTTATGTTATTGATGTAACACTTTACACCTTTTTGTATTACATATCCGTTAAAAAAAGTTTTATAGTAGTAGTGATTCTTAGTACTTTTGTCTGTTTATTTTTATACTTGGGTACAATATGAGACAACATGGATAAAACTGGAGGATATTATGCTAAATGAAATAAGCTGGTTACAGCAAGACAAATACTACATGAATCTACTCATAAGTAGTAAAAATAGCCAGACTCAAAGAAATGCAGAACAGAATGGTAGTTACCAGAAGCTGGAGGTAGTCCCTATGAGGCAGGGAGAAATGGGAGTTGTGGTTTGGTGGATATAAAATTTTAGTTACGTGAGATAAAGTACATGAATTAGAGACCTGTTGTGAGAAAAGGACACAAGGAAACTTTTGGATGTGATAGAAATGTCTATTACTTTGATTGTGGTGACGGTTTCATAGGTGTATGTATATGTTGAAACACATCAAATTGTATACATTAAATATGTGCAGTTTTTTTTTTTAATTTTTTTTCAACGTTTATTTATTTTTTGGGACAGAGAGAGACAGAGCATGAACGGGCGAGGGGCAGAGAGAGGGAGACACAGAATCGGAAACAGGCTCCAGGCTCTGAGCCATCAGCCCAGAGCCTGACGTGGGGCTCGAACTCACGGACCGCGAGATCGTGACCTGGCTGAAGTCGGACGCTTAACCGACTGCGCCACCCAGGCGCCCCTGTGCAGTTTTTTGTACATCAATTATACCTTCATAAAGCTGTTTACAAAAATAAAGTTAATACTGCTTGGGTGTATTAGTTTTCTGTCACCTTTGAAAGCATTACCACAAATTCAGCAGTTTGAAACAAAACTTCTTTATTAACTCGTAGTTCTGTAGGGTAGAAGTCTGGGCATAGTGTGGCTGGGTTGCCCGATTAGGTTCTTACAAGACTGAAATGTAGGTGTCTTCTGGCTCTGTCCTCATCTGCATCCTGAGGTTCTTTTCTGAACTCATGCATTTGAGTCAGAATTCAGTTCCCTGCAGCTGTCGGACTGAGGTTTCTGTTTCTTCGATGGCTGTCAGTGGGAGGCCACTTTTCCTACTTCTTGTCACGTGAAGCTTTCAATCTTTAAAACATGAAATGGACAGTCTTTCTGTGTTAGCCTGCTAGGGCTGCCGTGACAAAACACCATAGACAGAGTGGCTTAAGCAAAAGACATTTATTTTCTCATAATTCTGTGTGCCAGAAGTTTAAGATCAAGGTACTTAAAGGGTTGATTTCTGGTGAGGCCTCTCTTACTGGCTTGTAGATGGCTGCTTGTTTGTTGTGGTCTCGCATGGCCTTTCCTCTGTGTGTTTGCAAATGTTGGGGGGAAAGGTCTCTGGTGGTTCTTCCCCTTCTTATAAAGATGCTAGTTATATTGAATTAAGGTCTCATATTTATGACCACATTTAACCTTTGTTATCTCCTTATGGACCCTGTCTCCAAATATAGTCACAATAGGGTTTAGAGTTTCTACCTATGAATTTTGGGGAGGGAGTCACAGTTTAGTCTGCACTGCTTCCTTATATCAAATTCCCTCCTGCTTTGAATTGTCTCACCAGAGAAAATGTAGATATTTTAAGGTTCCGTCTGATTAGGTCAGATTCACTGAGAAAAATCTTCCTATCTTAAAGTCGACTGATTTGGGACCTTAGTTAGGTCTGGAAAACCCCTTCAGAGCAGCGCCTAGACTAGTTTTAAACTGAGTAACTGGAGGTTCATAGTGTACATGCAGAAGTTATATTACATTGGGGGGGCGGCGAACCTTGGGGGCCGTCTTAGAATTTGGCCTACCACGCTGACTCCGACTGTACTGCTGTGTGGGACTGGTGTACGATTTAAAGGTAGGAGTGAGACTGGGCATTCAGTGTCAGCTCTGCTACTAACTCACTGTGCACGTCACATGACCTCTCTGAACTTTAGTTTTCTTGTCTGGAAAACGAATCTAATGACCTCCGTTGTTCTGATTTTCTGACCTGATCTATTACTTCTTAAGACACGAGAATCACCCTTTTGTGCTGCTTACCAGTTTTCCTTACTTTTGGTATTTGTCCACACTTGTCCTTTGCTGCTAGACACTGACAGCAGTAGCAATTTCTGCAAAGTTTAAAAAGGATACCTGTACAAAGGTGAAAAAAGTAGAGATTAATTTTCCTCTTCTAAAAAGCCTCACAATGGTGAGAATTCCCAGGGCTCTTGTAACGTGCCCATGACTTGAAATGTGCCCCTGTAGCTTCTTTAGATGGTAGTAGCTCATGTCCATGGGGCCATATTTCAACACTGGGTGACAGGCATTCGGGGAGATTTTAGTATTTTTTAGTATTGCCCTTGTCATTTAATAGGTTCCTTCAAAAGAGCAGAACACAGCATGATAGTATGGAGTCCTATCCCAAGAATGTCTGATCTTTTGCTTTCATATTGAATGACGACTACACAACTCCTGGGGGGTTCATGATGCCTATTTTCCCATTCTAATTTATCAGCACCTCCTCTGCCTTTCTCTTCTGTGCCAGCGCTCCCCTGCAGTGCTCACCAATGCATTGTCAACAACCATTTTTGCATTTACACAGTCATCCTGACTGCCTGAAGGGAAAGAAAAAGGAATTCACCTCCATCTTCATTATCAGCTTGTAGTGATTCCTGATAGAACAAAACTCTACACCTTTGCAAACAAATACAGTTCGCATTGTCCAGTATGCATTACATTACCAGTTATACATTTTCCTACATTCTTTTAGGAGCAAAGGGCCTTTACAGACGATTTCAATAGAACCTGAGCACTTGTCCATGATAGGAGATTATGTTTGGAACCAGTACAGAGAAAAATGTTTATGATGCTTAACTTGCTCTGTTTTTTTTTTAAGGTGAATAATTGGTGTTTGATTATTCTAGTACACGATCATAACTTTCATCTTAACATTTGCATTATAATCCTTGTTTCATTTAGCCAGTGCAGCAAGTGGCGATAATAATAATATGCTAACTTCTAATGGGTATGTATGAAGTGTCAGGTGCTGGATTAAGCATTTTACATGTATTCTTTCATTCACTCCCAATAAAAGCACAGTTAAGTAGGTATTGTGATTATCCTATTTTACATACGAGGAGACTAAACATGGAGATCCTAGATAACATGCCCAGCTTACAGAAATAATAAGTATAGATAGATGAATCAGTCATGTCTGAGAACAGAGACTGTTCTCTGTCGTTATACATTATGAAATATTTTAATAGACTTTTGGGGTTTGTTTTATGCCTAGAAACATACTGTGGGAGGGTAGACAGAGCAAAGGCTAAGGATCCCCACAGAATTGTAATCAAATTCTATTTCAGTCACTTACTAGTTTGTGTCTGTGTCTAAAGTACTTACTCTTTGTACCTTGGTTTCCTTATCTCTCAATGAGGAAATATAACAGTCTGTGATGGGTATATTGTTTCTATTTTGTATGACATACGTAATCAATTAAGAGTAGCTGTCTGGATCTCTGTACTGAGATGGGTGCTATTGCCGTTTCCATGGGAAACTATTGTGGTAGATTAGTGATGTCCAGAGTGGAGACTGAATTAGGTAGTCATCATGAATACTCCGTATTTGCTATCCCTAGCCTGGTGCCTAATGGAACCTGAGAGATAAGAGGTAAAGTTTCTCTTCTCCTATTACCAGGTTTTCTAATTCCATGACTATATATTTAGAACGCAATTCAGCATTTAAGCTTCTTTTCTTTGTCAAACATTGAGTTAGCTGTTAGGCAAAATAAGATGAAGTAGTTCTTTTGTTTTGTTTTGTTTTGTTTTTTTTTATTTTTAAATTTTATTTAAATCCAAGTTTGTTAACATATAGTGTAGCAGAATTTAGTGATATATCACTTACATATAACCCTCAGTGCTCATCCCAACAAGTGCCCTCTTTAATGCCCATCACCCATCTAGCCCATCCCCCCCCCACCTAACACCTCTCCAGCAACCCTCAGTTTGTTCTCTGTATTTAAGAGTCTCTTAGGGTTTGCCTACCTCTCTCTTTTCTAAGAGTTCGTGTTTAAGTCTAACTATGGAATGGAAGAAGGGAGAAAAAAGTCAGGCAATGGCTAACTTTGGGGAATAGTATCATAAAAATGCAAAAGTTCTCAATCCATTATTTTATATCAGAGTAATCTGTTGCACCCTAAGTTGAACTTTTAATGGAAATTGATAGGTAAGATGTCAGCAGCAAAGCATAATCTGACAGGGAAAAATTAATTTACTTTCCTCCCAATATTGTCAGCACATGTAAACACTCTTTACATGTCCCCACTCTTTATGTCCCCACTTTCCCCTAGTTTACTTCCCCACCTGCTTGTCTTATCCTAAAATATTGGCTCAGGTTACATGAACCGAGATTTCCCAGAGAAAGAATCAGACAAAAAAATCCCAGAATAAACACTTGTACAGAATTTCATTTGTCTCTAGGTCCAGACTGGGCCTACAATGGGCCTCTCTCTCTACGACCCTATGGGACTAGACATCTGCTTTGTGCTCTGGTTAGCCCACATGCAGGTACAATAGTCCTGGCAGGCCAGCTGACACATGGGCTTAGAGCAACATTTCCAGACATCTCCCCAAAGTAGTTTCACATACAGTAAAACCTTGGATTGCAAGTAACTTGTTCTGTGAGTGTTCCACAAGATAAGCAAACATTTCTAATAAATTTTAATTCGATAAACGAGCGAAGTCTTGCAATACGAGTAGCATGTGATGCCGAACGTCACATGATCACAACTGAGCCAATGGGTCTTGAAATTTGCTTTGATATACAGGTGCTTTGGATGACAAGCATGTTTCCAGACTAATTATGCTTGCAAACCAAGGTTTTACTTTATTTGGGATCTCTACCTAGTGCCCCAAGAGCAACAGCACCATGTCTGTGACCTCCTCATCCTCATGTGGTTAAGCACCAGCTGTGTTCTCTTTTCTAAAATACGATTTTTTTCCAGGTGGCTATTAAGTTATTAGGGTATATGTTCCCAGGATGAATGGAGCAGGTCATATTCTAGACCTCAAGTATATTAGGAGAGTAAGGTAGTGTCTTTTCTTTAGACTTAGTATTTTTTTTCCAAAGAATATATGGGTATTAGACAGTCTCGAATACGTACAATGGTTTAACCTAACCACAGGTAGACAGGTAAATCAGTCATCACTCACCAGTTCTGGGAAAGTCAACAAGCCCTACCAGACTTATAACTGACCCTTGAACAATGTGTGTTTGAACTGGATAGGTCTGCTTACATATGGATTTCTTTTTCATACAGTACAGTGCTGCAAATATATTTTTTCTCCCTTAGGATTTTCTTAACACTATTTTCTTTTCTCTAGTTTTCTTTATTGTAAGAATACAGTATAAATTACACAGTATTATTATATGGAACATACAAAATGTGTGTTAATTGACCATGTTGTCACTAGGGCTTTTGGTGAACAGTAGGCTATTAGTTGTTAGGTTTTGGGGGAATCAAAGTTTATATGCAGATTTTTGGCTGCATTGGAGGTCAGCACCCCTAACTTCTGCATTGTTCAGGGGTCAGCTGTACTAGTTGTAGCTTTTACCTAGGACCTTGATGAAACAAGTATACTCTGAAGGCAGGAAATGCCTGTGTTTAAGTGTGTACATGTACCTGTGTGTGTGTGTGTGTGTATGTGTGCGTGCATGTGTGTGTGCGTGCATGTGTGTGTGTGTGTATTTCATACATTCTTTACCTAGCACATCTCACTTTGTGTTTGGGTATCTTGGTTTTTGGAGGCTTAGTAGATTCTCTTATACTTGAAATGTTTAATTGGAGAATATGAATGACTCTAGCTTTAATCTACATTAATTATAAAAAGAGACTGAGTTCTTTCATAGCATTTCTAATTTTATGAATGACTATATTTTTTAAGAGAATTTACCCTATTAATGTACTTGGTGTTTTTCAGAGGAATATTGAATTTTCAGACACTTTGTTTTTCATTATCATGCCTTAATGCCACATTTCTTTCAAAAACTCGAAGAATAATAGCATGGCTTAGGTCTCTTGGAAATAACCGTTCCCAAAATGACCTTGTTAACTTACTTTCTTTTCCTGAACTATGGACTATTTAAGTCTTACACAAAAGTACCAATATTTTCACTTTAGAAATGTCATAAAGATGGTTTGATTATCACAAACAAATATATACCGACATAACAGTCTGGCTGTCCTTAGAATAACTGTGCTTAACTTTAGGCTTTAATGTAATTGCTGCAGTTAAAGAACTTTATCTCTCAAATATTTATGCACTGCAACCCATGTGCCATCTTCTGCTGTAAGTGTTAGGGATATTTCATGAACAACAACAAAAGCACACACATACACACACACACACACAACTGAGCAGCCTGGTATTAGGTTTTTATTGTTTATTAAAACAAACTTAGTGGCTTAAAATAAAACATATTTGTTATCTGATGATTTCACAGAGTGGCTCAGTTGCTTTTTCTACTTAGAGTCCTAAATGGCCGAAATCAAATACCAACGAGAGTACATTCCTTTCTGAGAGGCTCTGAGGGAGAATCCTCTTCCAAGCTTCATTCCGGATCTTGACAGATTCAGTTCCGTGTAGTTATAGCTCTGAAGTCCCAGTTTCTTTGCTGATCATTCTCAGCTTCTAGAAACTTCTGACACTCCCTGGTTCCTGGTCACCTTTCAAGCCTGTAAGGGCAGCGAGAGGCATTCTCATACTTCACATCTCTCCAACTCTCCCTTCTGCCTCGTCTCTCTTGCCTTGTTCTTCTGCTGCTTCTTGCTCTTCAGCTCTCTTCTTCCACATTTAAAGGCTCATGTGATTACATCAACACACCAGAAAATCTAGGATAATCTTCTTTAAAGGGAAGTTTATCTTCGAAGTCCCTTCACAGCACGGCCTAGCTTCGTGTTTGGTTGAATAACCAGGAGGTCAGAATCTTGGAGGGACATCAGAATTTTGCCTACCACACTCTCTATATTCTCTATGAAGTTTTGAAGGTGTGTTTGGGGGCAGTTGTTTGACCCATAGCATATGAAAATGCATGGAACAATGAGAAATGACCAGCAAGGTTTTCTCATTGCCATTTCTCAATCATCAACAAATATCTTAGAGGCATTGTTCTCTTTACTTACAAGTATGCCAGTGAGAGAATTGTCAAGGTAAACTCATCTTTTATTTTGTCTCATTCTCAAAAATAATAGTGACAAATGACACTGAGTCAGCTTAAAAAATTAGAAGATAATGAATGAGTAATAGAAATACAGTTTGCTGTCAAGTGATGCCTGACTCAGACAGAGTCTTCATGGTTCCAAAACTTTCCAAGAGAAGTTTTCTTTGCATTGGACTGAAGGATATATAATAAAAGAGAATTGTACTCTGAATCATTAGAGAAGATGTTTAACACAATTCACAGACATTTCTCATTTGAAATATTTCCTGTGACAACTGCTTCCTTAGGGGGCCAGCTGTTAAAGGGGTCATTGTCACAATCCTGCTGAAAATGATCTCAAACTGTTCAAAATATGTATTATCATCTGAGTGGTCCAGACTATATCCTTGCTAAGTCCCACTCTAATTTGTCTTCTCTTTAAACTTAATTTTGAGGGTAGGTAGAGGTAGTGAAGGGGTGATGGTGGTATTGAGGCGATGAGAATGGCAGGAGAAGGGAAATATCGACGGTGTATGTATGTATTAGAATATGTGCGTCATGAAATGTTACAGTATTAAAAGTGGAAAATGGAAAACATTTTGGACAAACCACACAATTATCATGCAAAATCATTAGTTAAAGCTGTATGTTTATTTATAGTGCTTCAACTAAGTAGGTGGTTGTTTTTTTCACATTTTTGTAAGTTAGTTTTCACATAAAATAATCTTACGTATTTTGTAGGTTATAAAATAGTGATGCTGGCTCTTGCATCAAGAAAACATATGGTTGCTAAATGTAACCTCCTGTAAAGTACGGTCTTAGCCCTATGAATATTTTCCCCCTTTCAAAATGTATTAATAATATTCTATGATCACAGTGTTTCACAAATCCATAAAACTACTTAAGATTTTCAAGAATGGCATTGGTTTGCAAAAGAACCCTTCAAATTTACCATTTTTCAGAAAAAACTTAAGTAAATGAAACTTAAGCTATCACTTTTTGTTTGTTTTTTATTTATTACACAGAAACTAACCTGTGAGGGAGGGGTGTGTGTGTGTGTGTGTGTGTGTGTGTGTGTGTGTGTGAAGAGAGAGAGGATATGGATGTGTGTCAGGGTGAAGCTCATATTCAAAATGAAGTTCTATGTATATTCAGCATTTAAAATAAGTTATTGAGTGTCTAAAATGTGGCTTTAGGAGGCATAGTTTTGAAAGACAGGATCCCTGACTCTTGAGAATAGAGAGTAATTGGGTGGAAAATGGCCTAAAATAAAAAAGCCTGGGTAAGGACGTGTATGTGAAAGCTTATAAAATCAACATCAGACTTACCAGTCTAAATTTTAGTAGCAAATAAAAAATAATGTAATATAACATCACAATGTCTTCCCCTTTATTTTTATTCTTTGTTTGCTTTTTGTTTTCCCTTAAATATAAGAAAATATTCCAAAATTTGTTGTAGGTGCTTGTGTATAGGGAACACACCCACCCACTCACCCCCAACACACAAGATAAATCAGTTTACAGATGACCTTCAATTATTTTAACCAAGGCAATTATTTCGATTGACTTTTGAACAAATGTGAAATAATCATGAAACTGAACAATGGCCAGTGCCCATTACTGAAAGTTTCATTTGGCATTTGAAGATAATAAGGGGAATATAGAAGCCACTGACTCATTACAGTCAATTTAAATTAATGTCTTTTCAATTTTGTGTTTTCTGTGCTTATCCAGTCTCAGTAATGAACAGAACTTCTAATGGAAATAATGTGAATTAGTACGGAGACTGAGACTGAATTAGCATCACACAATCTTTCAGTGATGAGCTTTCTAAGGAAATAAGAATATGTGACACAAGCAGCATTAAGAATATTATTGGCAGCACCTACACTAAAATTCAGGATGAATTCAGTTTATTTTCACAAGCCTTCATGTCATCAAGGAAAAACAGCAATGCTAGAAGATGTATTGAGGGAGTTGAAAGATCAAAGTAGATATATAAGGGTAGCTGTTTGTTTTTCCGTGAAGTATTGTCTATATTATTTCACATAGAGATTACAGAATTGTAATATAAATAGCAAAGACCAATTGTCTACTGAAACCCTGGATCCTGATTTTTTTAATGTTTATTTATTTATTTTGAGAGAGAGACACAGAGCATGAGAAGGGGAGGGACAGAGAGAGAGGGAGAGAGAGAATCCCAAGTAGGCACCATACTCAGTGTGGAGCCCTACACGGGCTCAATCCCATGAACCATGAGAACGTGACCTGAGCTGAAATCAAGAGTCGACGCTAAACTAACTGAGCCACACAGGCACCCCTCCCTCCTTTATCCTGATTTTTGAAGAGATGGTCTACATTTCCCAGTCTTTCTTGCTGTTAAATATGTCTTGTATCCACATGCTAGAGAACATCTTTCCTTCAGGGACCATAAAATACCCTCCCTCCTTTTTTTTCTCCTTTGCTAACTGGACACAGATGGAAAGGAGGTCAAGGAAATGGTGGGGACAGAGGTAAAAGGAGGCTGGATCCCTGAAATACTTCAGGGAGAAAGGCCACCCTACCTGAGAGAATATACACAAGATTGTTACATGAACAAGTAATAATTTTTATTTTTTTCAGCCATTCACATTTTAGAATCTATTTATTATCAATAAAAATATCACCAGTCTGTCCTCAAACAATTCAGAAAAAAGATCTCTTTTTCAAGGTTAATATTTATGCTATTTTTGTTATATTTTGGGGCTGAGAACTCACAAGATCGTTAATCAAAAAGCGGCTCTAACTGGTAAGGAACATTTTATTTAGTTAAGCCTAGATTTGCCTATTTGTAATATTCACAACTGGTTCCAAATTTCAAAAAACAATCAATACAAATGTCTGTGATTCATTCAACGTTTTTTTTCCTATCCTGTCCCTGTTTTCAAGCAGAATAATATTGAACATTTCATCCATGAGTTAATATACTTTGAGCACATTCTCTATCAAATGCTAGAAGCACAGAGTGACCAAGGCAGGTATGACTATGCCTTCAGGAGGTTTGCGGCCCTGGAATAGATAGTTATTAAAACAAATAATTCCTGGGGCACCTGGATGGCTCAGTCGGTTGAGCGTCTGACTCTTGGTTTCAGCTCAGGTCATGATCTTGCGTTTTTGGGTTTGAGCCCCGCATCCGGCTCTGTGCTGGCAGTGTGGCGCCTGCTTGGGATTCTCTCTCTCTCTCTCTCTCTCTCTCTCTCTGGCCCTCCCCTACTTGCTCTCCCTGTCTCTCTTGAGATGAATAAATAACCTTAAAAAAACCCCAAAAATTCCTATTTGTTCTATCCTATTGTTGGCATGTCAGTATGCAAAGAATCAGGTGCCTAAAACTTACCTGTTTTCATCACCACATTAAAATCATAGATTATACAGAGGAGAAAGTAATAAATCTTACCTAATCAATGACTACAATTAATAAGTGGGGGAAGTGAAGCCAAAGAAGGTGGTGGTTATCCTGTATTCACTTATATTGTTCACCTTTCATTTAAAAATACATTTAAACAATGAAATCACAATGCCCAAGTTATATCAATAGAAAAGTTGGATACATTGAACTGAAGCATGATTTTATGCCAGCTCTATTTTATAAACATTGAAAATTTCTCAGTTCCTTTGTGATATTTTCATTTTATTAATAATTTGATTATCAATATGTTTTGAAATGTCAACTGTCTAGGGTTTGACTCACAGCTGTTTAGAATTGATCGGAAGGTCCCTTGTGAATCATCTAGTTTTAGAGTCAGGACATTATAGATCTAAGTTCCAGCTCTGGCACTAATTGGTCTTATTTTGGCCTGTATCTATAAATAACTTTTCTATAACTCGTTTTGTTTTGTGGTTAATCCTTGGGGATCTACATTACATTGATCAAGAATGATTCAGAAGAAAATAAGTTAGAACTCTTTAGAAATCAGCTCAAAGAGGAACCGGTTTATTTAGCTCACATAACAGGAAGGCCACAGGTAAGTGGCTGCTGGCATCAGATGGGCATCATCAGCAGTGATGTCACAGCCAACATTTCTGTGATGTTCATCCCAACCTCATGCTTTCTTACCTCACTGTCCCCACTGGATGCTGTATCACTTGACATCATTTCTGCCTTCTGCAGACATGTGAAAAGAAGAGAGAATTCTGCCTTATTTATTTATATGTACATATTTTTCAAGAAGTGATGCTGTGTTCAGGGAGTTCCACATATCAGTTTGGCCAGACGTTTTTCACCTTGTTCCTGGCATAAGGGTGATGTGAGCTTTAGACACTGCACACTTGAGTGAAATCTCCACTGTGTTAGTGAAAAAAAAATGGGGGAATGGCTGCTGGAAAGGCAAATAGCATCTGGTAGATGTAACTATTTGCCTTATAAGCTGATATGAGAATTAAATAAAATAATGGGAGTGAAGCCCTTAGCAGAGTGCCCTGAACAGAGTAAGGCCTCACTCCAGTGAGCTATTACTGTTATTCTTTACCCAGTACCATTGAACGTATCAAAATGCTATAATATATATTTTAATATTATGTATTAATAGAACATATTGGTGTATAATAAAGGTTTCTGGCTATCTCTTGTAGCCAGAATAGCTTGGATTTCACTTCCCTCTTGAAATATGATCAGCAAAATATGAGCAGAAGTGACATGTGTTACTTCTGCAGCAAAACTTTAAAAGTCAATATGCAACTTGCTGGGCTTCCATTTCCTTCCTTGGTATACTGACAACATTCTAGATGGTAGATACTATGTAACCCTGGGTCCTGGAGAGAGGAGGGTAATAGGGAGTAGAATGGTCAGCTGCCCAACCACGATGTACCCGGAGGATGAGTCGGTAGTAAAGTCTGTGGTTTGAAGCCGCTAAGATTTTGGAGTTGTTTATTGGCCAAGCATAGACCAGCCTATCCTGACTGGGACATATATTTCATTAAATTCTTTTGATAGACAAGCCTTGCTAATTTGGCCCTTTGAGTTCAGAGAGTCAGGGGTTAATGATCTTCCTACAGTCACACAACTAGCAAGTGGTGGAATTCAGATTTTCACCCTGGTTTTCCTGTTTTTACAGGTCATTCTAGTGAGTCCTGCTGGCTGGCTTTAGGACAGTAATTGAAACGGAAGAGATAACTTGACTGTGTGAATTCTTACTCTTTTTTTTTCTTGCTAGACCTTTGTCAGTCCTGGATTCAATGTTTTATTTCCTCACTGATAATTTTATGATGACAAGGACCTTTAATATCGAACAGTAAGATAAAAATAATGGGAAATAAAACTGCTTAGGATTTATGATTATTTTAACTTTCTTTACCTTTCTCTATATTCTCTTACCTTAAGAGTAGAGGCCATACTTCTTTTTTTTTTTTTTTCAACGTTTATTTATTTTTGGGACAGGGAGAGACAGAGCATGAATGGGGGAGGGGCAGAGAGAGAGGGAGACACAGAATCGGAAACAGGCTCCAGGCTCCGAGCCATCAGCCCAGAGCCTGACGCGGGGCTCGAACTCCGGGACCACGAGATCGTGACCTGGCTGAAGTCGGACACTTAACCGACTGCGCCACCCAGGCGCCCCGAGGCCATACTTCTTAATATGTATGCTTTTCCAAAGTACTTGGAGAATATCTTATTAATGGTTTATATCACATAAACTATTTTCTTAAGTTTATACGTACTCTAATTTTTATGATATCTCCAATCATTAACCATCAAGTTAAAATCAAATTGTTAGAATTATTATTAAAATATTACCTCTTAAATGATCAAGTTTTTCTTCTAAAGTCACAAATATCAGGAGGCAAAGTGGCAAGAACAGCATTTATTTTCTATGCAAATAGAATATATTTCACCTTTTTTAGGGTGACTAGGAACATCTACAAAGATTGAATGCCATTAGTGCCTTTTGAATTTAAGATTGCACGCTGAACCTTAGAGGGATGAACATTTATGGTGTTCTCAATGCATCAAATTACTTTTCATCACACCTGATTCAAGAAGTATTTTCTATCTTCAAAGTTTGTAGATTAGAACATAACCAATGCCTATTCCCTTAAAGAAAAAGGGAAACTTGCATAGCTTTGATTGCAAATGATCTCTACTTGAACAAGACTCTGTAGGAAAAGAGAGAAACTGATCATTAATTTAACAAATATGTTGAGAACCTTCTGTGTGCCAAACACTGTCCTAGGCACTGAAGGTGTAAACAGAAATTGATCTGGCTTGTAATCTCAAGTGCAGCCATTGGGAAAAATAGGTAAAAATATAATTAGCCTACAATGTGTTAAGGGCTATTACAGAAGTATAAGCTTGGGAATAAAAGGAATGCTCATTTAGGTTTTACTGAGTCATGGAAGGCTCCATGCAAGAGAAGGAATGAACTACTCTTTTCATGATGTGTTGGTCACCAATGGACATGAAAGAAAAGGGCATTTACCGAGGGTGTACATATCCTGGATTAAGATCTGGTGGTACATTAAAATGCCATGTTCAGGAAACTCAAAGAAGGTAGTTATGCATGGATCTTAGAAATCATGTAGAGGAGTAACTGTTAGTGATAAGACTTAAGAGAAAGGATGGCAAATTTAGGGTATTCAGATCAGGAAGACATATTGTGTGGTATTAGAATGGGTGTAATTTTGCACATAAGTGGTAGAGATGCATGATTTTACTTTTTGTTCCCATGGAAAAAAATTTGCCTTCTAGAAAGTTTACCTGGGCATCAGTATGAAAGCTGGATTTCATAAAGCGTGAGGGCTAGAGTCTGTAGGACCATTTGAAGTCTATTCCAAAACTGCAGAGGAGATAGGAGCGTAGAAACACTGGGTATGGAGAGGAAGCATAGATGGAAGACATAAGTAAGAGATGTAGCTGAAAGCTCTTTGTTGCTTCTCATGGGGAATGGAGAGACGAAGTTGTTAAGGATGAATCACAGTGTTCTGATTTAGGTGATAGAGTGAGTGCTAAGCCATCTATCTACCAACACAGGAAATGTAGAATGAGCCACATATTTGGATAAACAGAGGAATGTTAAATATGGCACATATTTCATACTGGAATTATACAGCAGGAAGTTGATTATGTAGGTCTGGTTATAATAGTCTGGACGAGAAATACACATAGGAGATTCATTGTTTTGAAGGTGGCAGTAGCATCTTTGATTTTGTGTATGATTATCAATAGAGCATATGGAATGAGAAAAGAAAATATGGGGAAGAATGTCTCCAGTAACAGAGAGAAAATGAGGAGATGATGTAGAAGACTAAGGAGGGTTAACAGGTTGGAGAAGACCCAGCAAAGTGGATTCATACAAGCTGAAGAAGTTCCCACCATTGGGAGAGGCCAGCAGTGTAAATGCCTCCCAGAGAGCCTATGTGATAAAAGCAGAAGAGGGTCCTGTGTACGTGGAAAAAGGAAATCATGAATGCTGACATTAAGAGCAGCTTTAGTACAATGGCTAGGGCAGAAACCTGGCAGTCTTGTGTTGGGGGAGAGGAAAATGAAAAAGTAGACAATTCTCTCAAGAGAATAGCTTTGTAGGGAAAGAACCAGGCAAGTTAAAGTTAAGTTGTTAGAAAGGTACGTAGGCTCAAAAAGGTGTTTTACTTTTCATTTTTAATAGAGGAGACTTCAACTTGCACATATGTGAAGACTAGAAATCAGGAGAGAGAGGGTTTGAACTGATAGCGTTGCAGACACAGCAAGAAGCATGATGACTAGAAGGGGTTGGGATCTAAAGCTTGGATAAAAGGATGTGATAAAAGAAGAAAGAGGTATAATGAGTGTGGAAACAGGTGAGTGTGGTGGTAGAACAGTTGAGAGAGAAAGCAGCATTGCTTTCAATGATGTAAAAGCAAAAAAAAGTCACATAATATTAACTCAAAATAGGTAATAGACCTAATTTATATCCTGAAATTATAAAAGTCCTTGAAGAACATAAGGGAACATCTTTCTGACACGAAGTTAGGTAAAGATTTCCCAGATGCAACACCAAAAGCATGATCCATGAAAGATTCACTTGATAAAGCGACTTAACTGAAGTTAAAATTTTCTGCTCTGTGAAAGATACTAAGAAGAGAACAAAAAGAATAAGAGAGCACATTTGCCAATCACCTATTTGATAAGGCATTTTTTAAAAGTTTATTTTGAGAGAGAGAGAGAGAGAGAGAGAGAGAGAGAGAGAGAGAACACCCCAAGCAGGCTCCACACTGGCAGCACGGAGCCTGACATGGGGCTCTAACTCACAAACTGTGATGTCATGACCTGAGCCGAAATCAAGAGTTGGACGCTTAACCAACTGAGCCACCCAGGTGCCCTAAGGCATTTATTTAGAATATGTAAAGAGCTGTAATAACTCTGTAATGAGAAAACAAACACCCAACACAAGATGCAAAATATTTGAATAGACACTTCGATTTTGGCAAACAAGCACATGAAAAGATGCTCAACACCACTGTCTTAACAAAATGCAGATTAAAAAATGTGGTCACATGCTAGTATATACCTATTAGAAAGTGTACAATTAAAAAAAAATGACCATAGCAATTTTTGGCAAGGATATGGAACTTTTAAGACTGCTGGTGGGAATGCAAAATGGTACAAGTTTAGCAGTTTCTTAAAAAGCTACACATACACCATATGACCCAGCCTTTTTAATCCTAGATATTTACACAAGATAAAAAACAATCCATAAGAAGCTTGTAAATAAATATCCATAGAAGCTTTATTTGTAATACTCCCAATCACAAAACAGCACAAATGTTCAGCAATAGGTGAATAGATGATTAATATAAGTCAGTAATGAAGAGGAATGCATTTATACAGCAACAAAATGAATGGATCTCAAAGAAATTATGCTGAATGAAGAAAAAGCCAGACCCCAAATATACATTTATATACAATTCTAGCAAATTCAACCTTATCCGTAGTGACAGAAGAGTAGTCAGTTGTTTCTTAGTGTATGTTTGCTAGGGCTGCCCTAACAAAATAGCACAGACTGCGTGGTTTAAACAACATGAATTCACTTTCTCTAGAGGCTGGAAGTTCGCGGTTAAGTTGTCCGCAGGTTGATTTCGTTTTGAGGTCTCTTCTCTTGGCTTGCAGATGGCTGCCTTCTCCTTGTGTCCTTATATGGTCTTTCTTTGGTGCACATGTGATCTTTGTGTCTCTTTGTGCGTCCAAATTTCCTCTTCTTACAAGGATACCACTCAGATTGGATGAAGGCCCATGGGAATGCCCTCTCTGTAACTGAATCACCCCTTTGAAGGCCGATCTCCAAATACATTCTGTGGTGCTGAAGGTTAGGGCTTCAACATGTGAATTTTGAGGGTGACACAATTCAGCCTGTAGCATCTAGCGATAGAGGATAGAGAGAGGGATTACACAGGGACAGGAGGAAATTTTGGGGGATGACAGAAATGTTCATTGTCTTGGTTCTGATGATGCATTCATGACAGTATACATATGTTAAATATGATCGAATTGTACACTTTAAATGTATACAGCTTTTTATGTGTCAATTATAGATCATTAAAGCTGTCGAAATATGTTAGAGGAGATGTGGCTTGAACTTTTGTAAGATGTGCTAGAGTACAAGAATAAATTATAAATAAATAAATAAATAAATAAATAAATAAATAAAATTTATATTTAATAAATAATAAATAAATTAAATAAATAAATATATATAGCAGGATATATTCTAACTTAGATGCCAGTTACCAGGTATTTTTGAGTGGCTGTTGTTGGAAAACCTTTGTTAGTTGAAAGTATACAATCCTCCTTCTGAAATCAGAGATTTCACAATCAGATTATGAAGATACTGCATGATGTGTACGAAAATGAAATAAATTGGTTCAAAATATTTATTGTACGTCCAATCAGTGAAAGCAATCACTAGAGAAAATTTTAGGAAAGAGAAATTAATAAGACCTGGTACTCTGGGAACTTCAGGTATAAGAATATGACTCCCTTTTATAATTTCCATGCAGGGGACCTCACTTAAGTTTAGATTAAATACATCCAGAAATGCACAACTTCCTAAAGCAGCTCAGTCCAATTTAGGGACATGTCAATTTCTGGACTGCAAAAAAGGCAAGAATCAATGAAAGTAGACTTAGCATAAATCATACAAATCTGGATGAATAATGGCTGAATTGTACCATAGATAATTTTGCTGAGTGACATTCCTGTGGGCAGCAGGATCTCAACCCAACAGGTCGCACTGTTGAGAAATACTGTCTTAGTAATCTGATGGGCTATTACTTGTGGGGTCAGTCTTAAACAGCAAAATGGCAGACGATTACATCTCGAGGAGACTGATATTTTTACTTGGCAAGTTGGGTCAAAAATAAATAAAAAGATAGGGGAGGTACAGAGAGCACTTCGTGCTAGACAACACATTTATTTCTGATTATTAAAAAAAAAGAGGGCACAGGTTTTGTTTTCCATTATTTTCTGTGTGTTAATTTAGGCTACTGTTCTTCTCAGTGTTAGTAGAGAGTGTGCATAGCTGACACTAGATGGTATTGTGGCTCCTTCAATTCAGCTGGTTTCCTGAGTGAGAGACACTTTCTGTCTATGTGTAATTGGTGTGCTGTGCATGCATCTTATGTGAGATCAGTACCTTCTAGATAAAAATATAGCTCTTTGTTTATGAAGAATGATATAAAACATATAAGGCCAGCCTCTTTTCCAGTTTTAAACGTAAGAGAATGTGTTTATGACACTCATAGTATATATATCCTCAAATGCTATTAGTTGAATTTTGTCCATAAAATACTATTGAGAATAGAAGGACAGAAGGAGCCTAATAGGACAGATGAGAACAAAAATTGTGCTGTCTGTTGATGTTATATTTTAAATGCTGCAGAAGGAGTTAGTCTTTCTCTAAAACAATACCGTGGAAAGACCAGTTGCTTATTTCCTTTTCTTTTTTTTAAACTTTAATGAGCTCTTCAAATCAGAATTTTATCTTGCAAATGAATCAACTAGCATTTAAATCTAATACTGAAGTTTGAACAAGACTGACCAAATAATTTTCTTACTGACCAGGGTATTATTAATAACATTTTGCAGCTGCATTGTATCTGGAAGTTAGTAACACCAAAAGCATTCATCTTTAGTATAATATTTGATTTACTTGTTCCCTTGATCTGGAAAACCCTTCTTTTTCATTTCCACTTCAAAAAAGGTCTGCCCATATTTCAAGATCCAGTTTAATGTCACTTTCTCAATAAACCCAATCCAGTATTCTAGTCTAAGTGAATCTCTTCAGCTCCCATCATGCAAAATACATTTCTTGCAGCTCTTAGAGAAGCCTACTATGTCACAATTACCTCCGTAAATGTGTGTCTCCTCTATAAACATGTAAGCGTTTTAGAGCTAAGGACAATATCTTGCTCCCTTTGATCCAGTGTTCTTAATGCAGGGTAAATAGTAAGCCTTTAATAAATGTTCACAGATTGACCTTTTACTTTAAAAAAACAAAACACCATAAAGACAGAAATCTTGTATCAAGCTCATATTTGCTCTTCTATGGATAAAGACTTTGAGACTATAAAAATGACTCTTTACTCTGTGTTCACAGGGGACTATTACTTTATCACGCAGGATCTGCTGTTTACTAGAAAAGACTAGTTTATTTCCAAACTGTTCAGTATAGTCAGATGCTAAGCTCCCAGAGGTCAGGACTATTTTGACCCTATTCAAGAATTCTATGTATTTCCATGTGAAATGTTTGATTCCTTTCTGAATAAGCCTGTTTTCAAGGGCAATTAAAAGTGGCCATTTTCTAAGTGTTTCCAGGACAACATATAGGAAAGCCAATAAGGGAACTAATTAAATTGTGGGTGTAAATTAGTTTAGGCAGAAAGGAAAGAGGGGAGCAATTCCATTATTAAAAAAAAAGTATAATATAGGAAATTACGCTTTCTTGATTACATGTTTTGGGGGATTATAGTCCAGGAGAATGAGACCAATTCCATAGCCACAAACTGTGATAATTAACCAGAAGCCCTGTGATGTTAGGACTCCTGGAAGTTTTGGGTTAACATTTCAGGGATGCCCAGTATTAATATTAATGCAGTAGGAGTCAGCAAGTGTTTGCCATTAAGGAACCAGAGAATAAATATTTTCAGATTTGCCAGCCATATGGTTTTAGTTACATGGTTCAAATTTGTCACTATTGCCAAATAGTCATCATTGATAAGTACATGGACGGGGTAGCTGGATTTGGATTTGGGTCTGTACTTTTCCACCTCCTGGTTAATAAAGTATAAATAATCATTGATTTATTTATTTGTTTAAGCAAATCTATTTTTTTTGACAAATCTGCACAAAAGAATAGATTTAAGTGTGTTGACAGGTGTTTTAGTCAGAAAGTGACTGTATTTTAATTTAAGCAATTACATAGTGCATTTATTTCAGTTCTTACAGAGACTTTATGAAGCCTTTTTAAACTGCTCAGTCTGAGGACACCTGGGTGGCTCAGTCGGTTGAGCATCGGACTCTGAATTTTGCCTCAGGCCATGATCTCAGAGCCTGCTTGGAATCCTCTATCTCCCTCTCTCTCTACCCCTCTCCCACTAATGCACTCTCTCTGTCTCTGTCTCTGTCTCTGTCTCTCTCTCTCTCAAAACTGAATAAACCTTTTAAAAAACTTCCCAGTCTGAATTAACCTTTTCTCATTACCGCCATCACAACATGCACCCTACTGCCATAGTATGTTTTTTCTCGGTATCCATGCCATACATATATTTTTCTTTCACTAAAATGTAAACTTGACATCAGGGATTATGTATTATTCATCTTTGTTTCCAAACTTTGAAGTATAAAGATCATATTTTAATATCAAAATATTCTGTGGAATCCCAGATGTTTGCAGTTACATTTTAGAATCCATTTGAAAAGTACATAACAACAAAAAAACTGTGAATCTAGAAATGTTTAAAACAAATTGCATTTAATTAGTTACAATATCTAAAAACACTAGAAAATGAAGAACATTATCTAGGAAACATTATTTATTAAGTTCATAAATAATACTTGGTGTGATTATGGATTATGTGAAATTCCCCAAACTCCACTCTTCCCCAGAATTAAATCAGGCCTATCGTCAAGACATAACTTGAAGTGCAGTGTCTTCTTCAGTGATGGGAGGAAAGCGTTTCTGTAACACAATTTGCCACAATGCCTTTGCATCTGGAGTTAAGACTTTATGACTACTTAAATATAATTAAGCATCCAGTCAAAATAAGTAATGAAAGATGAGGCGATATATAGATACAAAAGTGTTTTCATAAAAATGAAAAAATGAAAATTCTAGAAATATCAAGTCATTATAATGACTTTAGAGTGTTAAAGTGAGAGCAGGCATGTGAATTAGAACTACAAATGTTGTTAAAATGACTATAGTACCCAAAACAATCTACACATTTAATGCAATCCCTATCAAAATGCCACCAGCATTTTTTACAGAGCTAGAATGAGACCTCAAATAGTCAAAGCAATCTTGAAAAAGAAAAAACTGGAGGCATCACTGTCCCAGACTTCAAGTTATATTACAAAGCAGTAGTAATTAAAACAGTATGGTACTGGCATAAAAATGGACACAGAGATCAATGGAATAGAATAAAAAAACAGAAATAAACCCACAATTATATGGTCAATTAATCCCTGACAAAGGGGGAATAAATATCCAATGGGAAAGAGACAGTCTTTTCAACAAATGGTGCTGGGAAAACTGGACAGACACATGTAAAAGAATGAATGAAACTGGACCACTTTCTTTCACCATAGACAAAAATAAACTCAAAGTAGATTAAAGACCTAAATGTTCCTTGACGAGAACATAGGCAGTAATGTCTGTGACATTGGCCATAGCAGATTTTTCTAGATATGTCTCCTGAAGTGAGGGAAATGAAAGAAAAAATAAACTGTTGGGACTACATCAAAACAAAAAGTTTCTGCTCAGCGAAGGAAATAATCAATAAAACTAAAAGGCAACCTACTGAATGGGAGATGTTTGTAAATGACATATCTAATAAAGAGTTGGTATCTGAAATATATAAATAACTGATACAACTCAGCACCCCCAAAACAAATAATCCAATTAAAAATGGACAGAAGATATAACAGACCTTTCTCCAAAGAAGACATCCAGATGGCCAACAGACAGATGATATTCAACCATCACCCATCATCAGGGAAGTGCAAATCAAAACTACAGTGAGGTAACACCTCACACCCATCAGAATGGCTACAATAGAAAACACAAGAAACACGTGTTGGCAAAGATGTGGAGAATGGGGAATGTGTTGCACTGTTAGTGGAAATGCAGACTGGTGCAGCCACTCTGGAAGACAGTATGCAGTTTCCTCAAATGTTAGAATTCCTCTACAATCCAGAAATCACATCAATGGGTATTTATCCAAAGAATACAAAAACATTAATTCAAAGGGATACATGCACCCCTATGTTTATAGCAACATTATTTACAATAGCCAAGATTTGGAAGCAGTGCAAATTGGCTGATAAATGGATAAGGAAGATGTGGTATATATATACAGTGGAATATTATTTAGCCATAAAAAGAATGTAATTTTGCCATTTGCCGCAACATGGATAGAGTTGGAGAGTACAATGCTAAGTGAAATCAGTCAGTCAGAGAAAGACAAATACCATGTGATTTCACTCATATGTGGAAGAAACAAAAGAAATGAGCAAAGGAAAATTAAAAAAAAAAAGGAATAAACAAAGCAAGAAATAGACTCAACTATAGAGAACAAACTGATGGTTACAGAGAGGAAGTGGATGGAAGAATGGGTGAGATAGGTGATGGGGATTTAATAACACATTATCATGATGAAAAAAAAAATTAAAGAAAAGTGAGAGCAAGGGTATGGACAAAAACTTGCTTAAAAAAAAAGGCATTAAAATATCACAGATTGTGGTTAAGCAGCCAAGTAAAGTGTGGAAGAAATACAGAATCCAATCCTTCAGTAAGAAACTAGTTAAACTCAGTGTGGATGGAGAATAATATCCATTACAATCATGTATTTAAACTTGGATTGTGAGGCGTTGGATATTTGGGAGCTCCTGTCGAGGTACTAAGTATAGAAAGGACCCTGTGTATCCCCCAGAGGGCTGCACGTGGACCAAAATCAGTTGCTTCAGGGTTAAAATAATCTTAGACCCTCTGAAATAGTATTTCTGTTTTCTTAAGTGTGCAAGGTAAAGATTTGAGTATAAGACTGGTAAACTAAGTGAACACTAATTTTATATAAATTCAGAATAATCTGTATGTTTATTGTTAAATGTCTGTTATTTAGAGAAGCTAATATTTTAATCTTGAAACTTCATTTTGAAATATATCATAGATATTAAATTGTGATGCTAAGTTAGAGAAGATAAAACCTGACTAAATGTATACACTATTGAATGTATAAAATAAATTATTTTATTTACTTTACATTTAATTTATTAGATTTATAAGACTTCATTAAGAGTTTTGCTCCTTTGGGTTGTATTCTGATGTTCATAGCACTTAAAGGTCAAGGGGGTTAAGAATACACTTATGTTGATGAACACTGAGTAATATATGGATATAAATGGATATAGATATAATATATGGATATGGATATAATATATGAACACTGAGTAATATATATTGTACACCAGAAATTAATATAACAGTGTATATAAACCACACTGGAATTAAAAACAAACAAAAACAAACAAACAAAAAAATAAAGAACCTTGAGTCGGTTAAGCATCCAACTCTTGGTTTTGGCTCAGGTCATGATCTCAGTTTTATGAGTTTGAGCCCCACGTCAGTCTCTGTGCTGCCAGCGCAGAACCGGCTTGGGATTCTCTCTTTTCCTCTCTCTCTGCCCCTCTCCTGCTTATGTGCTTTCTCTCTCAAAATAAATAAACAAACTTAAAAACAAAATTAAAAAAAAGAGGGCAAATAAAATATTTTGAATCTATAACTCAAGTTTAAAATATTTTTTAAAAATTTCCCCAATTTTATGAACAGACAAACATTTAAGGAAGTTTTGTCTTTTTAACTTGAGACAATCCAACTTTGTTGAAAGAATAAATAAAATATCCTTTTTGTGAAGAAATAGCTATATGTAAAAAGGTAAGATGTGTGGATTGAAATCTTAAGAAAAATGAAATATAGAAAGTTTGTAACAAATGTATACATTATTTTAAACCAAAGGAAGTTTGAAGAAACCCCTCTCCTTCAGTAGAAATTCTGTGGTTGCTGGGGTGGGGGGAGCTGGGAGGGTGGGGGAAATAGGGGATGTTGGTCAAAGGTTACAAACTTCCAGTTAAACTGAAAGATAAGATAGGATAAGAATAAGATAAGA
Organism: Prionailurus bengalensis; assembly: GCF_016509475.1. Taxonomy (NCBI): domain Eukaryota; kingdom Metazoa; phylum Chordata; class Mammalia; order Carnivora; family Felidae; genus Prionailurus; species Prionailurus bengalensis. Next base: position 54,333,053 of record NC_057359.1, on the reverse strand, counting down.
TTAAGATTAAGATAGGATGAACTGGGGATCTAATGAATAGACTAGTGATAATAGTTAACAACATTTCATTGTATACTTGAAATTCGCTGAGAGTAGATCTTAAGTGTTCTCACCACACAATGTAACAAAATATATGAAGTGATGAATATGTTAACTAATTTGATTTTGGTAATCATTTCACAATGTATATGTATATTAAACGCGATACATTTTTTTAAAAGGTCACGTCCCACAACCTGATATATACAATTTTTGTCAATCATACCTGAATAAAGATGGAAAAAAACATTTTAGCATTTACTGCATCCTTACCAGGCACTAAGCACAAATGAAACAGGAGCGTGTTAATATTTTCAACAATATTTTGAGGTACCTATTGCCATTATCTTTTCCTTTTACAGAGGAGAAACTGAGGCTTATTATGATTGAGTAGCCTGGCTAACATCACACAACTAGAAGGTGGTAAATGAAAGAGGGAATAAAATGAGACTTTAGGGAAAGGGCAAATGCCTAAAACCTTTCTCAGTCTTCCAGTAAACATTTTCTAGAAAATATTTAAGAAGTGGAATATGGATTGAGTTTTCAAAACTGGTAGCAAAAGAAATTTTTTTCCCCCCAGAAAGTGTAAAAGAGAAGAAGGATTTGTAAGCCTGAGTTTTAAAATGACTTTTTTATTTTTTGGTAATTGTTATTTCAGAGCAAAGGAAAGTCTATGTTGAGATACAGAGAGAGATCTCTGATCTGGGGGAAAATAACTTCTGTTTTTCTGATAAATTGAAGTAACTTTTCATATACACCCATATGAAATTCCATACACATATATGATGTGTATGAGTGCACAAACACCATGCTGGGCAAATAGCGCAAAGATATCTAACAATGGTTTTGCAGGTGTGGTTAAGGGTTTAATGTTATGCCGTAACAATATTCATGTGGACTTATTACCCGTGATGTTGTCCCTAGTACTGGTTTTGTCATTAATAAGAGTCATGTTAAGATCTACAAATTATCTGTAGGCAATTTACCCCAAATATTTTCTAATAAAGGAACTAATAATCCAGAATGAATGAGCAGTTTGTATTGCATATAAATGAGTATCCTGCTTCCTCAGATATTTGATACTGTTAAGAATTATATACGCCAAGATGTTTTTTAAAAACAGATTCAAATATGACATCACTAAAGACAAATGATGACTTTCTCTTTGCCTCTTTTACACCTCGCCTCTAATATTACACACCTCTAATATGTTGAACACACATATTGAAGTTGATCAACATACATATAAATATGAGAAATTATAGCTACATGTGTTCGTATGTGCTGGTAGATTTGCCCTCAAAGTTGATTTGTAAACAGAACACAAAGGAAGACAGTACAGTGCCATGAATAAAGATGGCGTGTCATTGTTGTTTGGCTCCCCTGAGATAGAGTAAGAACTTTGAAGTCATTAGTCAACAAGTGTTTATTGAGTTCCCAGAGTTCTCTTACAAATGTAAGAAATAGAAAAGATCAATAATGCCATCTACCCAGTCCTACAACAGTATCAAGATAAAAAATTCTAAAAAACACATAGCTTTGTCACATGAATTTTTACCTAGAAGTTTGCTCCCTTTTTGTCAAAGATCAATTACACTTACAAATTCTCCAAAGTGATCATACATGAGTAATCATAGTAATAATGTCTATTAAAAAAATAATCTCAATTGTGTGAGTATTTTTCTTCAAATAAAGTGAAGAAAGATAGGATTGAAAGTGAACATTGGAGGAGCACGTGGGTGGCTCAGTCGGTTAAGTGTCCGACTTTGGCTCAGGTCATGATCTCATGGTTTGTGGGTTCGAGCCCCATGTCAGGTTCTGTGCTGACAGCTGAGAGCCTGGAGACTGTTTCGGATTCTGTGTCTCCCCATCTCTTTTTCCCGCCCCCACTCATGATCTGTCCCTTTCTGTCTCTCAAAAGTAAATAAATGTTTAAAAAAAAAAAAGGAAGTATTGGAAAAGATTCTGGAAAGCCCAAATGGACTCTTCATGTATACATAGAAAGGGAAATGGAAGTTAAGGCAGAGGAATGAACTGCTTCGGAGAGCATTAAAGGTAGACAACCAGGAGACACACAGAGCCCCTTAGCAAGGGCTGGAGACTAATGGGCAAAGGCATTTAACATCTCTGTCTAGTCCTTAGCTGACCACTAAGCTAACCAAGCAGGAATTGCATTGGCCACACACTACCAAGAAAACAGACTTAACAGAATTAGTTCAGAAAAGTCACTAAACAAGCAAACAGTGGCATCAATACCAACAACATGCAGCAACAACATCAAAACCTGGGGATTAGAGGATCAGATTTACAAAGTAGCCACTGTATATCGCTTAAATGTCCAATATTCAATAAAAACTCACGAGAAATGAAAAGAAACAAGAAACATATTGACTCCTGTTTTTTGTTTTGTTTTGTTTTAAATTTTTAAAAATGTTTTTATTTAAAGACAGAGAAAGAGACAGAGACAGAGACAGAGAGAGACAGAGAGAGACAGAGCATGAGCAGGGGAGGGTCAGAGACAGAGAGAGACACAGAATTCCAAGCAGGCTCCAGGCTCTGAGCTGTCAGTGCAGAACCTGACACAGGGTTCGAACTCGTAAACTGTAAGATCTTGACCTGAGCTGAATGAAGCTGGACGCTTAACCAACTGAAACACCAACTGAACCACCCTTGACTCTTCTTTAAGGAAAAGCTATGCTATTTAAGGAAGGAAATGTGAGTTCGATACATTTATGGAAAATTAAGAGACTCTTCTTATATTGGAAGAGACTTGAACATGATTGAGATTCTTGGATTTTTATAGACAGACTCAGGGACTATTGAGACAGGGCCAGAGTGGAAACTCTAAGTAGTTATTCATTTAAAATCATCAGGCTATTGGTCTGGAAATACTCACTAAAAATGGACATTTTAGAAATAAGGGATGTAGAAAAGAGAAAACCAAACCTGCTGTTAGAATTTTGTGCATGATACTGTATGTAACTTACTCTTGAAGGTGATTCTGGCACTTCTTATTTTATTTTACTTGCTGTTATCTCTCATAAAAGTCAGATTGCATATAAAATTGACCTGAATCAGCATTTAGGGAATACAATGCTTTAGCAAGAAAATTCACCAAACTGAATATACTCCCAAAAAGATTAAATAGGACTGGGAAGGAACTCTTTTTAAATCTTAGCTTTAATATGTTTTTTTAAAAAATGTCTGAGAAATGTCTTTTTTTTTTAAATGAGAAATTTCAAATAACAAAGATTTTTTTTTTATAATTTCTCCAGGTCTCTGTGAAATAGTTATGTTATCCCCTTTTTTTCCCCTTGAAATTCCAGTTGTGAAGAGAAAATTGCTTTGTCTTATAATGAGTGAAAATTATGATTAATTCTAGAGATTCTAAATCTATTAACTACGGAGAGTTGTTTAATCTTGAGAAGTCTGAATCCCTGTGAATGTCTGTGAGTGTGTGTATGTGTAAGCATGTGTGTGTTTGTATGCTAGATTTGATGTTTCTGTCTCTGAGAAACTTTTTCATGTGTGACTTGCATTTTAACATATCCTTGAAACATTCGCAACAAGTATGGTGGTATTTTGGAGCTCAAGATGAATCAATATTCTTATCCAAATAAATCACATAAAAATGATGAGGTCCAAATTATTTAAATCATCTTATCTAAATCACCATCAGATATTGGCTTACTTGACACTAAAATCCATATATTTTAAGCTCAGAGTTAATAAACTCTTGATCACATTATGAATACATCTTGGTTACAGGTCTTGAAACTTTATCTTACTGACTTGAAAGCTCACATTTCCTCTATTTGGGGCCATCTGATTTTTAACTCTCAGGAAAGGGAAGCCATGTTAAAGATGGTTTTATGTTAAAGAAATAATATAGGAGGTTGTTGAAATCTATATTGGATACTTAACTAGGCAAAAGGGATTACAGAAGTAATAGCAGGAAAAATCTTCCACCCCTTAGGCTGAAGGAACAAAGTTGGGGTTCAACAAACACTGTTGGCTCAGAAGTTCCAAACTTGGGTCTCAGAGCTCTAAGGATGGGTGCTTTCTGGTTAGTGTTTGTATATCTGAAGGGGTGAGAAGAGGTTCTTTGGGGGAGTCTGAAATTGGTATCTCATCTGCTTGTATGAGAGCTCATCACCCCTGCCAGGGTAAAGGTCCACGCTGAGATGAGGTTGGGGTAGCAGTGGGCAAGTGGGCCCAAGTCCATTCTTCCCGCTCTAAGCCTACTGGCTCCCTCTAGTGCCCTCTGTTGGTTAAGCCTAGCAGGAAACCAGCCAGCAAAGGAGAAATGTGATTAGCAGACTCTCTCAACCCGGCATCACAACGTAGAATATTAAATGATTGGTTTGGAACTGGAAGACAATTGGTTTTATGATACTAACCATTTTAGTTTAATATTGACATTACCCTCACTGAGTAAACCTACTAAAATTAAACTGTTCTGTTACCACTAAGGATTTTTATAGGGTTTATTTATAAGGTAGTAAAATCTAATATTAAGTTTAAACCTTGAAAGGTTTAAAAATTTATCTTTATGAATCTGATTTATATAGGCCAAATCTTTCACCGTAAGAATAATTATTTAATCTTTTAAAGAAAAAATTCTTTATTTAAACAAGTGTGAGGAAATGAAACCTGGTTGGATTTCTCAGTGCTGGTCCTAGCCTCATGAGACTCTTCATATACTATGAGAATTAGATCTGTAGTCTTTGTTAATTGCTCTCATATAAAAGAATCATAAAACCTCTCTCATCCCTAGAAAGGGCCAAATGGCTACAACTAGACAAAGTCCCTGAGTGAAACCCCAGTAAAGGGTTCTGTACGTAATTCCAACATGTGTGTGGATGTAGGGGAGATTCCCCACAACACCAAAAAATTCTTTGACACCAGCTAGGTCTCCTACAATTCAAATCAATTCTGAAACTATGTGCAGATAGCATCAGATTCCTCTGGATAAGAGCTCAGCCCTGTAAGTCTGCTCTCTACTTCAGATGCTAATCACTAGTGCAGCTTGTTACCTCTTCTGATTGAATGGCTTTAAATGAGAGGTTCCAGGACTCTCTTCTTGGGTTTGATTAATTTGCTAGAGTGGCTCACAGAACTCAGGAAACCAGTTACTTACTAAATTATTGGTTTATTACAGGGGATATTAAAGGATAATAATCAATAGATGAAGAGATGCATAGGGCAAGGTCCTGAACAAAGGGAGTTTCTAACCTCCTGGAGTTTGGGGTCTGGCGTGTGGAAGCAGTCTGGTTCACCACCCTGGAAAATCTTCATCCTTTTGGGGTTTTATGGAGGCTTCATTTCCATGGGCATGGTTGATTAACTCATTGGCTAATTGGTGACTGATTCAACCTTCAGTCCTTCTCCCCACCCAGAGGTGAGTTGCAAGTGAGACTGAAATTTCTAACCCTCTAAACATATGGTTGGCTCCTTTGGCAACCAGCCCCCATCCTTGGGTTACCTCCCCGCTTTCCAAAAGTCATCTCATTACATAATAAAATACACCTTTCTAATTCTCACTACTTAGGAAATTCCAATGGTTTTAGCAGCTCTGTGCCAGAAAAGGAACCCAAAACTAAATGGTGCCAAGATGACTGGCTTGGCTGCCTTTCTAGGTATTTACATGTCAAAAGAGATGAGCCTAGAATTTGGAGACATCCCTAGGTCATAAAAGCAAGAGACACATAAAGCTATCTGGATCCCACCAAGAGATTTTATTTACACACTGAAGGGCTGGAGGAAGGAAAAGCCCCTTCTGAAGGGGAGCAGAAGAGCCTCCTTCCCCTTTATAAACAGAGAAAGATAGTTTTCTCTGTTGCCTCACTGACGGTTGTCCACCTATTTGCATAGGATACTTGTCCTGACTTTCTTCACATACCCTAGAGGTGAGGCCTAGGGCAAAGGGGGCTGGCGCACTTAACATTTACTAAGAGGCATTTAATAAGAAACCTTTCTCTGACTCAGAACACCTTGTGTGCCCATGTACAATAAAATTAATGAAGATAAACATTAAAAACCACCAACATGACCCACTCCACAAAATCATCCTTTCCCCAGGGAACTTAATCATGTAAAAAATTTAGAGCCTAATATTCATTCAGATTTATTCTCTATTATAGTTCATAAAATCCAGATAGATAGGAAAAGAAAAATGCCTAACTGTAGTGGTCTCTTTTGTTTTTTGAGATCACTCAATGTGATTCTGACATTTTGTAGGACTAATTTTGTTGTTATTTTTACTTTTTTCTCTGATATGAAATTATTCATTAGCTAACTGTACAAGTGTCTTAAGTGTCTGGGGGGAGAAAATATATACTCACGAATGACTTAGCATAGGGAAGCAGACGGATGTAGAGAGGTCAGGGTGTGAACAGGTATGGCAGGATCTTACCAGCTTGTGAATTTAGGTGAGAGATAGGCTTAAATTCTTAGTACATTTATGCCACTTTTTTAGTGGGTTTATTTATTTATTTTTAATTAGTTAAAAAGACTGCCTGTTTGTACCTTTCTCAAATCAGAGCTGATTTTTTTTTCTTCCAACAAATATTTATTAAACACCTACTATTATTTCAGGGTCTGTGCTAGTTACCAGACATATAGCTGTGAAGAAAACAAGCAAAGTCTCATCTGTGGATCAGGAGAATAAACACAAAACAAATAAATATGCTATAGAGCAGTTTCTAACGAAGTTTTTGAAGGAGGAAACAGGGTAAGGTGGTGAGGAAAGATACTTCTCATGAAGTTACATTTGCAGAAGCTCCTGAAGGAAGTGAGGTGCTCTATGGTTCTTTGGGAAAGAATATTCCAGGTAGAGGGAATAGCAGAAGAACCCTGAGGCCTTCAACTATTAGATAAGACATATGCATTCCCTTTTTCTCATTTTTTCTTTTACCTATGAGGCCACTCCTCTATCTTTACTCTTCTTTCTTGAAACTCTTTTTTTCACAGGCTCCTTTAGTTCATAAGATGACTGCAATAGATTGAGGGATGTGGGTACCCATGAGCTAATCAACTTGGCTGAGAGTCTGTGATGTATAGACTGGTTTAGGACTGGATTACACACTCCGTCCCTCAAGCTACGGGTGGAAGAGACTACATGAAGTGTAGGAGCAGAAAGTCAGAAACTGGGTGGTGTTCCAGTGGAAAATCAGGGTAGAGTTTCCAAAAATGGGTGACAGAGTCCTGGATGCCAAAACTAATAACTGTCCACTAAAACTCCCTTAGAATTCCTAGTTTTCCTCAAAATATTAGAATGTGAAGGAAAATATGATATATGACATAAATTTTTTTCAGAAATAGTTTTCCAAAATATGTTTCACATAAAAATAAACTTGTTGGTAGAAATACATGTTTTTAAAGATTCTACTTAGGGTATAATAAATGGAGAACCCCAACACTTTCCAAGTCATGGCAGCAAAATGGGAATCTGGTGGTATAAATGAGAAATTACACACAATTTCTATGCATGATTGATGCACAACCACTTGGCCAGAAAAGTCACATAAACACTTGGTTACTCATCTAGGTAAATAGCATGTAAATATTATGCACAGTGGGAATTTCGGGTAATGATTTTCTACCACATACATAATATACACATTAGAGTCTAGAAAACTTTCCTGTTGTAAATTTCACCTTACAAACCTTCTGTTTCTCCTTATATCTCTTGATTTTTTCATTCTTCAATTAAATGAGCCAATAAGAAACAGAGTCAATCTATCTCTCTGTTGCCTGTGTGGATAAGGTGATGGTGTGTACAAGGGGCTTGCCAAATGATTGCTCCATTGCTCTGACTTCAAACAATTGTGGATAATTTGCTCAGAATGAATAAGACGGATAAGCAATCAAAATATTTTTGTTGCTGTTGTTTGTGTAAATAAAATACTTTGTAGGGAATCCATCCTTTCCCCTCTTTTCCTTCCTCTACCATAAAATAGGAACTTCAGTCATATAGGAAATGTGACAGAGTTTCTGATTATTTTCAACCCACACTCATTTCTCTTTACTGAAGATCATGTGATCAGTGATAAATGACTGGGGAAAAAAATGGAAAAAACACTATTGAATGGGGAGAAGTCAATGTGTCCACCCCTTCCTTCTTGCCTCCCTTCCTATTCCTTTATGTGGCTTGCTACAGTTCATATGTGTTCTTTTTCTGTGCTCCTGCCACATCTATTATATTAAGGGATTAATCGGGCTAGTTCTGCCTTTGCAAAATAAGTGAGCCATTGCCCAGTGGGTTGCCAGGAACTAATGCATAAGACAATTGAGGGAACAGAAATAAGTAGAACAATAATGGATTCATAAAGCTCAAGATATGTTTTCTAGTGCTGGTTTACCAATAATTAAGCTTATTTTTTTTTAAACTTCTGTGTTTATTTTTAGGGCTCAGAATTTATAAGAGAAACTAATACCCTTAATCATCATTTTCATATACCTGAAGTTTTGTGTTGTTTATAATTCTATTTTCAGTGATGGATATCTTTTAGTATGGTAATATGTAGTCTCAATGGTTGTAGTTGTAGCAGCAATTGTTGAAGTCATTGTTAATAGCGTAGTATGTCCCATATATTGTGATAAGTACTATATATGCATAATTTTCTTTGGTCACATAATAATTCTATGAATTTGAATACACAAATAGAAATTCATTGTAACTTCATCAAGTAGCATGTCTTTCCTTGCCTTACTATTGTAGTTACTAATTCACTGACCCATAAAAGTGAGTGTGCGGCTTTTAACTTAAGTAAATAGCAATAAAAAGTAAGGTATGTTTAAGAATATTATTATGAAGTCATCAGGAGTTATGATCCAAAAGTTGGAGGGTGATAGAATTTAGAATTTAGGGGGAAATAAACGTGGTTATTTTCGTGTGTGTCTGTGTGTGTGTGAAAGAGAGAGAGACAGAGAGAGACAGAGAGAGAGAGAGAATAGAGATGTGGAGGCCAAGTTTTGAAATAGGAATTAAATGGACAACGGTGAATTCAATAAGAAAATAAAAGGTAGCAGGAAGGAAACATTAAAGGGAACTAGGACTACGATGTGTCTTTTTTAATGATGGGAAAGGCATTCTTTTTTAGCTTATGCAGTTTATGTATAAAGAACAACCACTTCTCTATTTGAATCTCTTAAAATCACATACCTATGAATTCAGTGACCTTATTTAAGAATTAATGTGTGTTCTTAAGATAAAAGAATTGTGGATTTGGGTAATGTCATAAGAGGAACATGGAGAATGGATTCTGAGTCCTGTGTTGAAATGGAAGAAGAATGTTTGGGGTAAATGTTTTTGTCTGTTAGTGGGAGAAAGTTAGTTTATTGCATATAAAGTTATTTTTGGACCTGAGGAGAATGGGGTGTGGCAAGGGGAATTTTCACTTTTTTTTGACGGGGGTGGATTTTCATTAATAAAAATAAGTTAACAAAGAATTAGAATAAATGATTAAATAGCAACATTGGAGGACAAAATATTAAAAGAATATTGGGGTATTAGGTTTTATTTAAAACCAAAAAACAGAGTAACAGAAAGCAAAAATTTCACAAGCCATTTTTCACTGAACCCATCTGTATGATTGCAGAGTTAAAAAACAGTGGTTTAGAAAGAAGTAAAAGAAAAACAAAATAAATACTTAATGCTAAAGATATAAGGTCAGTGAAGGTCATTTTGTTATTTTGCCCATCTCCATAAGAAATATTTGCAAGAATTGGTCTTTTTGTTTCTCTGATATACTTTGGGAACAGGCAACTAGGTCAAAGGTAGAGAAAAATAGGCTCCCACTTTTTTTTAAGGAAGGTTTTGCTTTGTTTTAATTATTCTCCAGAGGTCACATTCACTGGGACCTGCCTTAGTTCAGAGATCCTTGCTAAGAAATCATGTGTTTGTCCATGTGAGCTCTGCTGTTATCTGGTTTTGTTTTTTAATATTAAAATTAATATTTGAAAATAAACACATATAAGTTTAAGCTTTGCTTTTTATAATTTTTGTGAGATTTGATGATTCCTATGTGGTCTTTTTTTTCCAAGTGAAAAAAAATTTCTATAATTTATATGTTCAGCTTTCCAATGCTATTTCTGCATTTTTATTATGCTACTAATGATTTTAATTTTGTGTGTGCATTTTTAAATCTAATTAGTCTATATTTCTTATGTCTTTAATAATTGTTATCATATAATTTTCTGTATCACTTATGATTTTAAATCATGCTTTGCCTACCTTCTGTCCTTTGTAATCTTATTTTTACCTCCATGTAGTATAGTTTTATAACACAGTAGCTATGTTGTTTGTGTTGGTAGGTTGACATAAGGTCATTATTAAAATATTCTTGTGGGATACCGCTGGACAATGGTTATATCTCAGTTCTCATCAGTAAGGTGTATTTTTCCTTTTCAGTTGTGAAATTGGCATAATAACTTAATTAGAAGGAGACTGAATAATCCTGTGTGCCATTAACTTTTTCACATTTGATGAGCAAGACTAATACTGCTACCTACATTTTCCAGATGGAAAACATTTTGACTTTTTTTGAGAGTCAAACCCAAACAATTCTAAATAGCCTAGATCCAAGACATTCTTTTCAAAAAGTCACTCTAACTCTCTAAAGATGGAATCCATCACCCTGTATTTTTTCCTAGAACTCTTGCTAGCTCCTTGCAAAATCAGCAATATTCCATTTCACATTATTAAATTCTTGCATGTCTGACTTGATCCACTAGATTATAAGTTTAATGAGATCAGAATTCATATCTTTTTTTTTTTTTGTCTTGATGTCTCTCAGAGAGCTATCATCTGCCTCTTCCATTTTAAGTACTCAGTAAATGTTTGTTAAGAGAAATAATGTATTGGCCCAGGACACTGAGTTGGTTCACCTAAGCCTCAGTCTAGTCCTCTGTTCTCTGAAACCTGTCTATTCCCTATACTTTTGTCAATGCCTCACAGTGTTAGTGTGGGATTTAGAATAAAAGGATTAGATTAAAAAAAATTTATGTTTATTCATTTTTGAAAGACGGAGAGAGAGCACAAGAAGGGATGGGGTGGAGAGAGAGGGAGATACAGAATTCGAAGCAGGCTCCAGGCTCCGAGCTGTCAGTACAGAGCCCCGACTCGGGGTTCGAACTCATGAACCGTGAGATCATGACCTAAGCTGAAGTCGGATGCTCAACTGACTGAGCCATCCAGGCGCCCCTAGAATAAAAGGATTAGATTTTGAGAATTTTGCACAACAATTTTGAACTGCATGATCTTGGTAAAGTGGTTTAATCTTTTAGAAACTCAGTACCTGTATCTATTAAAGAGGGATTATTTGCTTATCTTGCCTTTTCTTATAATGATTTTTAAGCATCGAATAAAGTAATGAATGTTATAATTTTTTTTTTATTTTTTATTTTTATTTTAGAGAGAGAGAGAGTGCATAGGAGTGGGGAGAAGGGCACAAAGGGTGTGGGTGGAGAGAATCTTAAGCAGGCTCCATGCTCAATGTGGAGCCCTACATGGGCTTGATCTAGTGACGCTGGGATCATGACCTGAGTGGAAATCAAGTCAGATGCTCATCTGACCGAGCCACCCAGGTGCCTCTGTTATAAATTGGATTACATTTTAAAAACATTAAATTCTACAAATTTAAACAAATATTATGTAATGACAAATAATTAGATCACATTTCTGAGTTTTAATATTTCAGTATGGATCAGTAATAAGGGCTGGATTTTCTAGGTATGTCTATTCTGTAGTATTTAGACCTACACATCTGATTTTTTAAGTTCTAATCATTAATCATTGGATTCTAGACTGCCAAAGATTATAATACCTTTGTAACCTGGAAGCAGGTATGAATTAGATACTAAAGGCCAAGAATAATCATGATGAAATAATCTCTCCTCTTTTTAATCTTTGTGTATATCTGCCCTTGGGTTTGAAAGAGGACCATCTCATGTACACACGCCTCTAGGTTTGGAAACATAGGAATGTGGAGCTTCTCTCATAGCCTCATTTTGTTGTTGTTGTTTATTTATTTATTTTGAGAGAGAGAGAAAGTGCACACACAAGCAGGGGAGGGACAAATAGAGAGGGGGAGAGAGAGAATCCCAAGCAGGCTCTGCACCATCAGCATGGAGTGCAACGCAAGGCTCAAACTCATGAACCATGAGATCATGACCTGAGCCAAAACCAAGAGTAAGATGCTTAACCGACTACATCACCCAGGCACTCCTCACAGCCTCAATTTTTAATGAGGTGCAGTTCCAGAAGGCTATTGCAAATTCAAAATTCCATCAAGAGTTTCAAAAGAAACTCTTCGCTGGAATAATATAGTTTTTCATTGAAAATGTGACAATGGCTAAATGAAACAAAGACAGACATTAGTATTTCACCAGAGCTCCAAATGTACAGGAAATTATGTGCATTAATCTCTGTTCCCCAGTTCTGGTAGATATGATTTGCCAGGTTGATATGATTGATCTGGCTGTTCCCTCTTCCTCCTCACGTGTTCATGGATATCCATTTTGTACCTTGATTATTAGCAGATGAGAGGAGTTTTCACAGATTGAAAAATATAACTTCATTGAGGGTATCGATTTGCTAGTTATAGTTATGTACTCTCATATTGTCCTTAGATTCATAGATAATGAGATTCAGCCTAGGGGTTCAATTCTACAGACTTATTCAAAATCATAAATGTTAGAAGTTATATAAATATTATATATACATTTTATATAATATATAATAATTTTATATAAAATTATATAATTATAATATATATAAATATAATTATATAAAATTATATAAAATATAATTAGTATATAACTATATATAAATATATATTAATTATATATTTTATATAATGTATATTTTTTCTTTTTACATTCATTCCATAACAGTCCAACATCTACCACCCCTTCTCCGACCCCAACTCTTACACTACCACACCCAAGCACATCTAGTTCCTAGATGGAAGCCAAGTGTGCAGAAGGGAGAAAGAGAAAAGCTCCTTGATATGTTTCCACACATTCCCTCTGTAAAAGGTGCAGTGAAGATAATGATAAATCTGTGCTATGCCCTATACTGCAAAACAATCCCTTGTTCCTCATGCCTTCATATTTTTCTCACTGGAATACTAGAATATTCTCTTTCCCATTTTGAAAAAGAAAAAAAAGAAAAGAACTGAAGATTATCTTTTGTCGAAAGCCTCCTCTAAGTGCCCCAGATGCTATTTCTCTGGTCGCTCAACAATCCGTCTCCTTAGTTCCTGGATTTGTCCTCTAGGTCCTCTTCTTCTCCAGTTAAACCTTTTGCTCTTTTCTTCATCCCTCCTTGGCATGAGTAGACATTTTATATCTCTTACTAGTCTGGAATTTCATGTAGTTTAGGAAAAGTATCTTTCCTTATGGAGTTACAGTAAAAGGCTTGATCTAATATCCCCTCTATTCATGGGGCCAGTGACGGCAAATTTTTAACTTGACCCTAATTTTGAGAGAGCATGTGCTATGAACTGAATTTTGTCTCCCCAAAATTCATATGTTGAAGCTTTAAATCCCAAAGTGATAGTATTTGGAGATAGGGCCCTTGAGAGATATTTAGGCTTGGATGAGGTCATGAGGGTGGAGTCCTTATGATGATATTAGTGCCTTTATAACAGGAGACACCAGAGACAATGCTCCCTCTCTCTCCACTGGGAGAGGAAAGGCAGCAGTGAGAAAGGGGCTGCCTGTAGGCCAGACAGAGAACCCTCACTAGAACCCAACCATGGTGGTATACCCTGACCCAGAGCTTGAGAAATTAAATTCTTGTTTTCTTAAGCCATACAATTTATGGTAATTTGCGATGGCAATCCAAGCAGACTTTCCAGTGTCCAGTATCCTAACACATTGAATGGTTTTGCATAATTTTCAAATATAGTTTTACTTAATTTTTATTTTTAATTTTTTTATTGTTTATTTATTTTGAGAGAGCGAGAAAGCATGCATGTGTGAGCAGGGGAGGAGTAGAGAGAGGGAGAGAGAGAATCCCAAGCAGGCTCTGCATTGTCAGCATGGAGCCTGATGGGGGCTTGATCTCATGAACTGGATGATCATGAGCTGAGCTGAAATCAAGAGTCAGATGCTTTACCGACTGAGCCACCCAGGCACCCCTCAAATATAGTTTTAAATAAAACATTGAAGTGCATAGATATGTTAATATTTTGTCATTAATTATTTAAAAGTGATATGTATAAATGCTATTATTAAATATACTCTCAATCATCTATAGTAATTCAAAGTATTAAAGATTAACACTTCAGATAGTGAAACAATTTCGATTGTTTCATCTTTTCTGCATTCCTTTCTTCAGAAGTTAAAATTTTCTTCTTCTTTTAGAGGAAGATACTTAATATTTAATATTAATATTTGTTAATATTAAACAAATACCTATTATAAAATATTTTGATTATTTTTAGCATACACACAAACTTAGAAAATATTTATTTTACTTTGAAATTAACTTGAATGCTAATAACGTCAATCAAATGAAAATTTTTATTTGAAAATAAACATTTATTCAAAAAAAATTATTACTGTGTTGTCTTAATGCTGTCCAAGCTATTGTTATTTCTGCAATATTCTGTTATTCTGCTATTCTAATATTCTGTTATTTCTGCTGTCAAATAGGACCTCATTTATCAAATACTATTTTAAGTATAATTAATTTTAAAATGATAAGTAAATCAGCACACAACATTGGACAATTTTGAAATGTTGTAGTATAAAATAGTTGCTTGAATTCAGATTATTTTTATTCTTTTAAAAATTTTTTTTTAATGTTTATTCACTTTTGAGAGAGAGGCAGAGAGACAGAGAGACAGAGCACGAGTGGGGAAGGGGCAGAGAGAGAGGGAGACCCAGAATCCAAAGCAGGCTTCAGACTCTGAGCTATCAGCACAGAGCCCAACACAGGGCTTGAACTCACATCCCCTAATGACCTGAGCCGAAGTGGGATGCTTAACCGACTGAGACACCCCGGCACCCTGAGAGTATTTTTATTCCTTTTAAAATTTATAAATGATTACAGTATTGCCTCATGAGTATAAGTGTACACAATTTTATTTTATGTTCTGCAATGGACCGAAACATTTAGAATAATGTTTGATCACATATCTGGACACTGTGGCAGAGCTAAGTTGACACATAAAATTAGCCATCATAAATTGTCTGCTTTTCACTACACCACACTGACTCTTTAGATCATATATGGTTATGTTATATGGTAATTGCTGATACGGAGGACTGCAAAATGAAATGATCACCACCGGTTGATGTATATGGTGAAGGATCCATGGACTTAAGCACTCCTCAAGTTCACAGTTACCATGTGAAGAATGAAAAGTCCCCTTTTAATCTCTCTGACAATGAAGCTCATTCTCTAACCACAGAGTGCATTGTATTTCACATCACATCACTTCAGGCAATTTGCACTTAATAAAGTGAAACTTTCCCACCTTTGTAAATATCAGAGGAAGAGTCAGACTCTGAGAACACAGAAGATCTCTTCTGACCCTTCTGTTTCATGGAGCCAGAATCCTGAGAACAGGTGAAAAGGGAAGTCGAGACACTTGAAAATTCACAAACATCAGGGAGGCCTCCCTCATCAAGCCTGGATTTGGATTCAGCTGGGTGCCAATGACACGGGGAATATATAGTATACATATAAAAAAAAATCCCACAGTTCTGTCTCCCAGATGGCACAGACTTCAATAATTTAAGTTGTTCTAGCATTCCTCCTGCTCCCCCCTTATAACAAGGGTTTGGGCTTGTTTTTTGTATGTGTGCTAACATACTATTTTTATGGGCCCATATTGTATAGTCAACATATTCATGCTTTCATTTTTAAAGCCCCAAATTCACAAAGGAATCTGTTCTTAATGTATTGATATTAGCAAGATAGATATTTGACTGAATTCTGAAAGACAGACTCTCATTGTGAACATCGTTATACTACAATACATAGTCTATAGTGGAGTTTTCACTTTATTGTTATGTCTGAAAGGAAAGTATTGGGTATCCAATGGGAAATAGTATTACAAAAGTTTTATTGTCAGGGTACTATCAAAAATCTAGCGACTATTTTCTAGGATGTATAGACATTCGGTACCTAAGTGTAACAATTTTATTTGGTAACTGAACAATTTCTATTTTCACAATTTCCAAACAGAGCACATCTCCAGAAGGCACATTCCAAATGGATATCAAAAAGTCCTTGTTGAGAGATATTATAAGGAAGCACTGTATTTTTTTTTGCCCAATTAAAAAAAATATTCAAATTCCAATTAGTTAACATACGATGTAGTATTAGTTTTAGTTGAATCAATATCATGATTCAACACTTCTATACAACAGCTGGTACTCAGGAAGCACAGCATTTTAAATAATTTTGCATAAGACTGCATGTAACCTCTGGAATCGTGGTATGTTATAGAAAAAATGTCCAAAAGGAAAGTAAGTGTTATAGGGTAGAGCATCTATAGTAATTATTGACAAAAGGAGAGATATATCATGAAAATTAGGCCAGACGTGGTTTAACTATATGCCATTTCAATGAAATGTATATTAAAAGTAACAGAAGTATTTGTGAATTATATTTATTTTCTGCATAGAAGTATCAGCAAATGGAAGGATATCTGTTTTTTTTTTTTAAATAATGCTATTTCCAAGTGTGAGATAACTCCTTAACTAAAGGAGCCAATAGCACAATCTCTTAGTATATAACACATTAATTCAAAACAGAAGGATGAAGTGACATTAAGGTGGCAGAAAGGTATGACATCTATTCAGGTGGCAGCATGGCGAGTCCACTTTTTTCCATCATTTGAAATGATCAGAAAGTGCCCTTTACACAAGAAGACGACAAAGTAGAAGAGCATGTTGGGGTGTAGCTGTGTGTCCTTTGGCCCAAGGGAACCTTTGTGTGACAAGGAATTCTTAGGCCACACGTGCCTGCTCATTCCTAAACTCAAGAAATTCAAACCTAGCTCTTGCATCTTAGCATTTAACATGAATGGAGAAAATGGTATTATTTTGCTCACATTCATGGCTTTTGATTACAACCCGGCCTTTGCTATTTGCAATCTCTATCTATCCTTTCATCACCTCCCTTTCCCTTTTCCCACAATGGGTGTTCCAAACGTTGATGACAAAGTACAAGTCACCTCCCTCCCTACCATTCGTCTTCGGAACTATAAATGCTTCAGTAACACCTCTGAGACTTTTTAGAAAAAAATCATCATGGCTATTGGGCTCCAGACACTGCTTATCTCTCCTTTCTGATGGCAAGTATCATAAGCATGGACCCCTTCTCCATGCCGTGGGCGTAAATGGGCCAGAGTAACAGTGTCCCATTCCACTGGCCCTTGTCAGAACCTCTTCAGGCCATCCTGCTGCCCTGTGCGAAATCCTCATCCAAGGAATCACTCACATGTGCTCTCAGACTAGCCCAGTCAGGTACCATATGGCATCTGTCAGATGCGGCTTTGGTCGCCCATGCTAGGAACTGTCTGCCCACCGGGCGTCTCTGCCTCTCCCGGGCACCGGTGCCACAGCCACGGTGCACTGCTGTGTCGGCAACATGTCAGCCAATTGCTGGCACTCCTGCCGCTTTCACTCAACACCACCGCGCCTGCCAAGCCTGCTGACATCACCTGCCAGGCACACCCGTGCACCACCTGGCCCTGTAGCTCCTACCGTCTCTTTCCAAGAGCTGCTGCAAAATAATGTTCAAATTTTAAACATATAAAGTGGTCTGGAATAACATGGGGGACAGTGAGCCCCACTTCATACCTTACTGTTATACCCTGGTGGCAAGGCCCTAAAGTACCCTCTTATTTCTTACTGAGATTTACTGAAATGTGTTCATTTCTAACTCAAAGCCCCATTTTGGCCTAAGACCTAAATATGAGTTCATGGGAGCTTGGAGATGGTCAGAGGTGAATGATGAAACAAGAATGATTTGATGTATGAGATGTAATGGAAGAAGAATGAATAAATTCATTAACTGCTTGCTTTGGGTCAACTTTCTCAGAAGACCCTGAGACAAGGGTTTGTGAGCACATAATTTAAGTGTTCCAGGGAGATAGCGGTAAGAGAGCGAAGAAAGCAGAACCAGAAAGGGGAAGAGGCCAAGCACAGGTGTGATTCAGGTAAAGTCTCAGCCCCATTCTGATCCACGGGGAGCTCTGATGTGCAACATATGGTTTCTTCCAGGAGGAGCCGGGCTTTCACACTTTACATGAGTCATTGGCTGAGACCGCCCTGGGGCAGGCTTGGGGGAAGTCAACTCCCAGGCACTTTTAGCCGTCTAAGTACTCAGGCAAAGTGGTTTCAGCAGCCCAGAGCAGTAATTTCAGTGCTAGATGCTGGACATTAGAAGAAAAAGTGTATAAAGTTCATGGCAGGTGTTCACAGAAAGGGTTAACATTATCCCAGTGGAGCAAGGACAAACACTGATGGGGTCAGCTTCACTCATCCATTGGGAGGTGGCTGTCTTCATTCCCTAATGGGAGAACAAAACAATTCTGAAGTCAACAGAGCTATAAAAGGCCCAATAGCTTTTAGAATTTCGTATGCATTAGAGTTCGGAGGAGACTTCACCCCTAAACTAAACTTGACCTAAGTTATTTTCTAAGATTTGGTTCATAAAATCATATATTCTGGAAGCTGACAGAACTTTAATGACTATGGACAACCTCCCACTGGTTTGAGATTTCCCCTCCTCCCAATGTCTAGAAGTACCACCTTCTAGATATTAAACAAGTCACCAATAGGAGAGTTATAGTAGCTGTCTTTATTAGTCTCTTTTATATTGTTTTTGTAATAGTTATTTAACTTGCAAAACATTTCAAGCATACACAAAGAAAAAGAAATAATATAACACATACCCATGTTCTCATCATTACTTTAAAATTTTTTTTTAACATTTATTTATTTCTGAGAGAGAGAGAGAGACAGACAGACCACAAGTTGGGGAGGGGCAGAGAAAGACACACACAGAATGCAAAGCAGGCTCCAGGCTCTGAGCTTTCAGCACAGATCCCGACGTGGGGCTTGAACTCACAAGCCATGAGATTATGACCTGAGCTGAAGTAGGATGCTCAACGGACTGAGCCACACAGGAGCCCCAAGGTGAAACAGACATTAGCATTTGATCAAAATTGTTAAGCTGTCTTTTCTGTATCAGAAAAGAAAATGTTACAAATTTACCTAAAGTTTCAGACTCCACTTTTACTAATCTTACCAGAATCACTCTTCTACGGAATCACTTTCTGATGAAGGCAGGTATTTTTCCTTAGCTTTTGTGTGTGTGTAATTTTGCTACATTTGTAGCTAGAGAGATACATGAATTTATCACACTGCATGTATCCTTTTGCTACTAACTTGTTTCACTCAGTTTTTTAAAGATTTATTCTTTGGATATGTTTAGATCTAACTCATTCATTTGAGCAGTATATAGTGTGGTGGGTATTTCATGGTATTTCCTGAGTGACGTGCAGGTATGTTGTGCTCCTATTTTCCTGTTTTATTGTTTTGTTAAGCAAAACAGTGCCATTTGAATTTTATGCCTACTGTATACCGAAAAAAGTTTTCCTAGAGCAGATAATGACATTGCTAGGTTGTAATGTATACACATCTTCCACTTTTCTAAAATTTTTAATAAACATATTTTAAAGAAACTCATTCATAAAAATAATTTGTGAGTTATCTCAAAAATATCATAATGTTTACTTTAAAACAATTTATTCCTCACTGTTCCAAAAGCAGCATCTTTAACATAATGGACGATCATGATTTGGCAGTAAGCTGTACTTCTAGAAGATTATCAGATAGTTATTACTCCCATTTCATAGATGAGCAGGCTGAGGCTCATAGAAATTAGATCACTTGCCTAAGACCACAGAGCTTGGTTGAGGTTCAGTGATTTCATGCCTGGCACTCATAGCTCAATCCAGTCTCATGGCATTTAGTTTTTGAGAATTATATTACAACAAACCTTGTGGATTTCAATTCAAGGTATGAATAGTATCTTCAGTTTTCTTTCCAACCTTTCACTTTATATCAGCAACCGTGGCCTTGGCATGGGATTCAAATGGAACTCTTCATTTTTGTCATCTTTTTAGCTCTCTGACCTACATAGGTGCAAAGTCATGTTGCTGGGACAGGATTTAATAACAGCCACATTACAGCCTGTCTAGAAACAATGCGGTGTAAGATCTGGATTCCAGATTCAATTCCCAGTTCTGCCATCATTATTAATATGACTGTATACAAATTACTTAATTTCAATTCCCTCATCTGTGAAATGGGGATTGTAATGGCACCCACTTCACAGAGTTGTCATGATTAAATGAATCACAGAGTGCCAGAGAAGAGTGCTTACCATGCAGTCAGTGTTATGTGCTTGTATAATGTAATTATTATTCCAGTTTGGCAATATTGTGATTAGGTTGTATGTGTTCAGGCATAGGTTTTCCAGGAGATGATGCTTGTCTGGATTCTCCAGTCTGGAAATCAGGATCATGTGGGTACAATAGCTGTCAAGTCTTCCTCCAAAACTTCTTCCTCATGGACTGTTTACAAGCAAACCGTGGTGGAGTTGACATGACAGTTTTGACGCAGGAGTATGAATGGAATAGAGTTTTCCAAACAGTCACCCCGAGTTAAAGTAATATTTAGTAAACACAGATGTACTCAGGAATAACTGCGATGTGGTTCTGCTAGTATGGAGCCATTGAGAGATATTTAACAAGACAGGGCTGGGGCGCCTGGGTGGCTTAATCGGTTAAGCAGCCGATTTCCACTCAGGTCGTGATCTCACAGTTCGTGAGTTCGAGCCCCATGTCGGGCTCTGTGCCCACAGCTCAGGGCCTGGACTCTGCTTCAGATTCTGTGTCTCCCTCTCTCTCTGCCCCTCCCCCAGTCACACTTTGTCTCTCTCTCCCTCTCTCTCTCTCTCTCAAAAATAAGTAAACATTAAAAAAACACAAGACGGGGCTGTTTCCATGTCCACCTACTACATGACTCTCTGTGAAGCACATATGCAACACCTGATGGAAGTTCCAAGCAAATGCAGATGGAATCAAATTTTTATGTATCACTTAACAATGAAGATAATAACAAAAACACACAATTCATCATTTATCCTTGCACACTGTCTTCACATCCAAGCCTCCGCACCTGCTTCCTCATTTGCTATTCATCACCCCAAATCCCCTGCAATTTGGCTTCTTTCTTCCTGGCTCTTTTCCAGCAAGACACAAAAGAAAACAAACAACTCTGAGAGCACTAACAGTTAAACTGCATGGACTGATCATGTGAGCGACAGGTTTTGGTGGTAATGAAGGAGTAGCCAACACATAGTTAAAATAATGAGCCGTTTTTGTCTTCATTTACTTGGGCTTTTGGTGCCATTAACGCTGCTGGTCATTCTCCTTGGTAGGGCTCCCTGGACACCTATTTTATATTATTTGGGATGTCAACTTCATCTGCCTAACAAAGTATACTGTTCATGCTCATTTTTTTTAAGGATGTAGGGTTTATTCCAGGTAAACAAGGTCAGTTCAATATTAGGAAATCATTCTGGGGCGCCTGGGTGTCTCAGTCGGTTGAGCGGCCGACTTCGGCTCAGGTCATGATCTCGCGGTCCATGAGTTCGAGCCCCGTGTCAGGCTCTGTGCTGACAGCTCAGAGCCTGGGGCCTGTTTCAGATTCTGTGTCTCCCTCTCTCTGACCCTCCCCCGTTCATGCTCTGTCTCTCTCTGTCTCAAAAATAAATAAACGTTAAAAAAAATTAAAAAAAAAAAAAGGAAATCATTCTGTGCCCATTCATGTTTGAAAAACAAATTTATAGCAAACCAGAGCACAAAATCAGTTTATACTTTCTTACCTGATATATTGAATTCTCTAAACATTCAAGATAACTTATGTGTTCAATACTTGTTTCGTTAAAAAGATTTAACAAGTTATACACAAATGATCAAGTTATATGATCTAATTTATTGCATAAATTTCCAGCTCTCACCTTGCACATCTGTGTCAGCACAGCCTTTGCTATAAAATCAAAAATAATACAAACACCTTCTAGGTGTGTAAAAGTAATGGGAATGAATAAGTATGATCTGTGTAAATTTATTTTCTCTTTGACTTTTAACACACACCCATACACTAATGGGAATTCAGGGCCCATGGAGCATTTATGCCCTCCCCAGTTATGTAAGTCATCAAATTTCAGTAGCTTCACGCATCAGTAATTCGTTTGAATAATTTTATTGTGAAGGACCTGGTGAGTTCTTAGTAAATGCAATGATTCTGGCACATAGCTTTAAAGTCATTCTTAAAACTTGAATATTGGTAGCACGTGGAGGACTACACTAGAATATCCAGGATGTGAGGGCAGAATAAGGAAAAGATCATCTTCTGAAAGTGAAAATAGAAAGCAACATAATCATAGCACTACAAGCGGAAGAGAGAGCTTATGCATGTGAGGTCGGTGGAGGTGGAAAACGGCTAATCCCTGTGTCAAGCAAGACATGGTTTAAATGTCATTAATGTAAAGTGAAACTGTTTCCTTTGCAATCGCACTGTCATTTTCCTGGCACATTGAAATGGTAGTTGTAGAATTTGTCACCTATCCAGGAGATGGGTGTCTACACTCCAGAAGACAGCCCTTACCTTGACAGCAATATCCCGAGAATAAAGAAAGCTAATTTTCCAGACTTTGATGGTTTATTGGAGGTAAGTTTTCTTATCCCACTCTCTTGGTATGTGTGTATTTTGATGTCTTCTAGTATCAATATACTTTGACTTCTTTATAGTGTTCTTTTGTATAATTACTAAAGGATTTTCCGTAGAGTCACCATGAGGCTTATATAAAGTATCTTAAACTTCTGGCACCCTATTTTAAACTGATGACAACTTAACTTCAGTAGAATTCATATACTTTATACTTTTGCTTCTTCTCCGCCTCACATTTTAGGTTATTGCTGTTATAATTTACATGTTTTTTTAAATATTGTGTAACTAATAACAGATGCTTGTATTTATGGTTATTTTTGCTCTGATGGTAACTTTTAACCTAGAGTTATTGAGTTATGCAATACTATTATCATATTGCAGAATCTTTGACTACACATTTGTCATTATGAGTGAGATTTATTCTACCTTTTTGTGTTTTTATGATGTTAATTAGCATTCATTTATTTAAACTCAAAGAACTCCCTTTAGCAATTCCTTGTAAGGCAGATCTTGTGGTATTGAACTGCTCAGCCTTTGTTCAGGGAAAGTCTCTGTCGCTCCTTCATTTCTTAAGGGTAGCTTTGTTGGGTATAATATTGTTGGTTGACAGTTATTTTCTTTCAATATTTCGATTACATCATCCCATTCTCTTTTGGCTTGAAAAATTTCTGTTGAGAAATCTGCCTACAGTCTTATGGGGGTTTCCTTGTATGTATGTAACTTCTCTCTTTTGTCTTGCTACTCTTAAAATTCTTTCTTTTTCTTTGACTTTGGGCTGTTGAGTTATAATGTGTCTCTGTGTAGCCCTACTGGCTCTCATGAATATGGATGTCTATATCATTCCCCAAGTTTGGGAAGTATATATAATTTCATAAGTAAATATACTCTCTGTCTCTTTTTCATCTCTTTCAGAAATTTCCGTGATGCAAACATTATTTCTTTTCATTGTGCCCTGTAATTCCCATAGACTTTCTTGACTCTTTTCATATTTTTTTTCTCCTCTGACAAGGCATTTTTCAATGTCCTATCCTCAATGTCACTGATTCTTCTGCATGGTCAAGTCTACTTTTGAAGCTCTCCATTGAATCCTTCAGTTCAGATATTATGTTTTCAATTCTAGGATTTCTGCTTTGTTTTAATGGTTGCTTTTTCTTTGTCAGACTTCTAATTTTGTTGATGCATTGTTCTCCTATGTTTGTTTAGTTATCTATGTTTCATTGTAGTTCACTAAACATCCTTAGGAGGTATTTATTCTGAATTCCTTGTCCAATAGCTTATAGATCTCCATTTATTTAGGGTCCTTTATTGGAGCTTTATTAATTTCCTTTAGTGGTGTCATACTTACCTGATTTTTCATGATCCTTGATTAGTTTATATTGGTATCTGTGCGTTGGGTACTGGGATTCCCCTTTGAGATTTTATGGGTTTTCTTTGGCAGAGACAGTTCTTCACCATTCAGCTCAGTTTGAGTTTCTGGGTGTGTCTGTCTGCTGGTAATTTTTTTGGTGGGGGCTGCTCTTATGGTCAATTTTTTGGGCGAGGCAACTGTTTCAGTTTTGAGGACTGGGATGGGGGCCAGTATGCCACTCGCTGAGAACAGTTGATAGAACTGTTGGCTTGGTTCCCTACCCAGGTGAGGCTGTAGGATGGGCTCCATGGGTGCCTGAATTCTCTAGTTAGGCTTACTAGATGATTGGGATTGAGTACTATAAACAGTATTAGGGTAGTAAAGTAGCAACCACGACCCAGCGTCTTTATAGCCCATTGTTTGGGGGTCAGAATCAGGCCTGAGTGAGCACTGAATTCTCTGGTCAGGTGAGGCTACTGGTTTTGCTCTGTACATGGGGGAGCTATAGGTTGTGCTCTCTGTTCAAGTGCCTCTGTATTTAGGGAGATTGAATGAGCTATAGCAGCTTCCTATATGCTCTGGTTAGTTCCCTGGTCAGACAGGCTGAAGGCTGTATTCAGTGATGAGAGGGGTTGCAAATTAGATTCTCTGCCTTTGGTGTATTGGGAGAAGCCTCTAAAACTCATAAAGCTCTTTGTTGTCTTAACTCAAGCTGACTAACAACCCAAGTTCCCTCATTGAACAAGGCCATTGGCTTTGCTCTGCAAACTATTAGCTATATTCCTTTTTCTTGGCTCAAGCATTTTCTTGGTCACATTGTTTCCAGGAGCTTTTGTCAGTGATTCTGGTTAGATGGAGCCAGAAGACATTCTGTACTGTAGATGGGACTATGTCTAAGTCCTCTTGCCTAGGCAGGAGGGAAAGGGGCCTCCCCAAGTGACTCTCAATCTCTCAAATAGTCTCTCTGGTTGGTAATGGCTGGGAGCTACCCTCAGCCTTGACTATGAGTTAATCTCTCTGCCTGGGCATAGCAGGGGAAATATCCATGCTTGGTAGTGGCTTTGCTCCAGGAACAATCAATTCTGCTCACTCACCTTTCAGCTTAAGAGCCACTAGGCCACACACCTTCTGGGAATTGTCACTAGCCCTACTGGTCAGGTGGGGCTGGGAGGTAATCTCCACAGTGGGCAGGACTGTGACTAAACACTTTGCCTGGATGTGAGCAAACTGGGCTCTAGGGCCAGCAAAACCTGTCATGTGAGGATCCAAGTCAGGCAGATCTGTACTCCACCATGCTCCCTGGTCAGACTGTGCCCCCAACTTGGTTCTGCAGATGAGAAAAAGCAAAATTACTACTTGGGCCCTGCAGGTGTGAACTCAGTCTGCCAAGATCCATGTATTGACTGTTTCAAACCCCTTCCCTCTTCTCCATCAGTCAGATTCCCAGTGGTTGAGCCCTGCAGATTCCCCTGCAGTTTCTGTGGCGCAGAATCAGAGGAGGGGCTCCCACAAAGAGACCCTCAATGCTGAGGGAAGCTGGTTGTCCTCCTTGGGTTCTCTTTTTCCAGTGGAGGAACCTCTCCAACGTGGCCTTCCACTGTCCTTCCACTGGGGGACAGGCACTGTGCTCAATGTGTAGCTTCTCTTCTTACCCTTCTAATGCAGTTTGTCTTGCTCTCTGAGGTTCAGGGAGAAGCTTCAGCCTCATCCTCATGTTCTAGGATGTCTTGTTCATTCTAGAACATGATGTGATTCTTTTTCTTGAACAAGTGGTGGTGTCTTGTCCTTGAAAGGATATTAGTTGTTCTTCTTGTGAGGGGAACTGAAGTCAGGAATAACCTATGTCACCATCTTGGTGATGCCACTCATCACCCTTCATTTTTATTCCCTCTTCACTTATCCTAATATCTTCAGTGACCTCATTTACCTCCCTTGTTTGACTCCCATTTATATGCTAGCAAATTTGAAATAGTTGTCCTCAGTCTTGATCTCTCCGATGAAACAGAGACAACTGTGAGCCAGGAAATACAAGTTGAACTTCACAAATGTTGAGAAGAGCTTAAAAATTTAACTTGAGAAATAATTTCTGATTTGTCTTTGTATCTTTCACAATGCAACACATACTACTTCTAATATTAAAGACTTAGAAGGTACTCAATATGTTAGATAAACAAATTTAATTTCTCGAATTCTTATAAAATGCAAAAGCAGCTGTTCTACTTACCTGTTTGAATTATTAAGTACAAATTTATTAGTGTTAAGTGTAAATTTTAAGAAAAAATATCTCCTCGTAAATTGAAAAACTTTCATCATTGTTTATAAAATATAGCAAGGGAGCTCTGTGTGTCCCTGAAGAACACACCATGTGTTTCCATCAAGTTCTCAGAACTGTAATTCATTATACAGCTGTTCTGTGGTTTATGTAAATTACATTTTCTGGAAGAACTTACAGCTATAATCAATCAATCATTCAAAAGATCAGTTAGTGCAGTTGTGTTGATAGTGCTTCTGGTAAAGTCAGCCAACATTCCACATCTCTGTTTCCATTACTGATCTGTGATCCTGAAAATGTTTTCATGTTTGTTGTCCCTTGTTCTTTCTAATTTTAAAATAAGGCCTTAACTGATATTACAAAGATTATATAAGATGTAGCTTTCTAAGGAAAAGAAAAATTTTAATACTACTTAAATAAATTATGATTTAGGATGGTTTTGCTATAAATGATGAACCAATGGATTCCAATAATAACATCGCATTGGTGACAATGATATGCTAGGTGATTTCTCATTTTTGTTCCCACAGATTCCTAACAATAAGCCAATAAAGTAGGTATTATTACTCTTATTTGAGAAATGAGGGAACTACACAAGGAGTCTGAGAAGAAATAGATTGAGCAGAGGGAGAGTATGTAGGTAGTGATGCTGGTGGGGCAAGTGCTGAGAACCAGAATGAAATGGTTGTAGGGAAAATGGAGTATCAAAGAGCTTCTTTTTTTTTTTAAGTTTTTTAAAGCTATTTATTTATTTATTTATTTATTTATTTATTTATTATAATCTTTTAAAAGTTTATTTATATATTTTGAGAGGGACAGTGAGAGTGTGAGCTTCGGAGCAGCAGGCAGAGAGAGAGAGAGAGAATCCCAAACAGACTCTGCAGAGTCAGTGCAGAGCCCAATGTGGGGCTCAAAATCACCAGAACTCACAAAACTGGGAGATCATGACCTGATCTGAAATCAAGGGTTGGCCATTTAACTGACTGAATCACCCAGGTGCCCCCACTTGTATTTATTTATTTATTTATTTATTTATTTATTTATTTATTTATTTATTTATTTGGAGTGCGTGCATGCACATTCACACATCAGGGAGGGACAGAGAGAGAAGGAGGGAGAGAATCCCTGTGCTATCAGCACAGAGACTGATGTGGGGCTCAATCTCACATGAGATCATGACCTGAGTCGAAATCAAGAGTCAGATGCTTAACTAAGCTACCCAGGCACCCCTAAAGAGCTTCTTGAAGGAAGGTCCATGAAGTCAAATAGTGAAGAGAAATTGTAGCAGGCATATATGGAAGTGACTTTTATCGTTGGTAATTAAAGAGTTCTGGTGAACTTGGTAAAATTCTTTGTAGTGGGAAGACAAGAAGGGGACCAGCATGTTAGAGGTGGAGACTGAGGAGCATATGTGCACCATCTATAGAAACTTGATGCAAAAAGGTAAGACATGAGCCTGAATAATTGCTCAAGAAACACAGGTCCGAAGAGGTTTTTTGTTGTGGTTGTCATTGCTCCTTGACTGTTTTAGTTAGTTTTAAAAGCTATATTGCCTAGGAAATTTATTTGATGACTACAAGCAGGAACCAGGAGAGGGGGAGAACTGAAGACTCAACAAACAGGTGTGATCACAACACAGTACCTGAAGGAGATAAAAGGTACTGAAGCCCACAGAAAGGGCTCAATTTAAGTCAATAGTAACAACCAAAGTATAATGTATCAGTGGCAGATAGAGACAAATTAAAGAAAAAGTAGTTTGGGAGTAAATTGGAAAGCTGACTTCTCTTAGGGACAAGAGAGAAGATAGTCCCCTGGAGCTCCATTTCCCTGGGGCTTAGAGTCTGATGAATCTGATCAGACTTGTGCTAAATAAATGTCAGCAATGATATTAGGAGCTCTGCAACAGGATTTTCAGATAATCAGGGAGTGTTCTAAGCCAGTTAGGTGCAGACATGGCAAGCAAGGAAAAGGTTAATTTAGCAGGCCTGGATTCTTGGGAACCTGCTCATTCCAAAGAAAGGCTTGGTTTTAGCACAGGCCCTTGACTGGGTCCTGGGAGATAAGCTCGGAGCCCCTGGAGTATGCTCCCCAGTAAGAGTGTTTTTGTTTGCCTGATAAACGTGACCAAATAAATTTATGTTAACAGTGTGATTTATGGTGAACACCTATTTTTGCTCTGGGGGCCTGGGTTTTGAATATCTGAGATCAGCCATATGGGTGCTACCTGCACCCTCCATAAAAACTCTAGACACTAAAGAGTGGGGGAATTTCTCTCGTGTTGTAAAACTTGGCCCACATGGTCACACGTCCTTGCTGAGAGAGTTAAACGTATCCTCATGCAATTTTACTGGGAGGGGACACCTCCCAGGTGTCCAGGGGGACACCTGGAAATTTGCTCCTGGTTTCTTCTGGACATTACCCCTTGAGCCTTTTCCCTTTGCTGATTTTCATCTCTATCTTTTCACTTTAATAAAGCGTTACCATGATTATAATAGCTATCTTGAGTTTTGTAAGTTCTTTTAGCAAATCACTGAGCCTGAAGGTGACTTAGAGGTACTATGTACTACTTTTAAGAAGGTGTCTGTGTTTACAGTTTAGTTATTTTCTTACTTATTATTTATTTTTGCATTGAGTGTTCACTCTGGGTAAGGCACCGTACTGCATACAGAGTATGCAAATGGTGGTGAGCCTATGTCCACAGGGTAGCCTCACAGAGCTTGGAAGACCCATAGGGAAAAGTAATTATGAGAAAACTAACAGGGTCGCCTGGATGGCTCAGTCAGTTAAGTGTCCAGCTTCTGCTCAGGTCACGACTTTGCTGTTCTTGAGTTCCAGCCCCATGTTAGGCTTGACAGTGCAGAGCCCACTTTGGATCCTCTGTATCCCTTTCTCTCTGCCCCTCCCCCACTTGTGCTTGCTGCCTATCTTTCAAAAATAAAAATTAAAAAAAAAACCTAATGATCTCAGGTAAGATAAGCGGTAAATGGTAAATGCAAACAAAATTACCAAGGGACAGACTGGGTGGGGTGTTGGGGCACTTGGTCTCCATGAGGAGAGATGCTTGCTGGAAGGTACATGGTGGGATCCAGAAAGAAGAAAAGCAAACGTAAAGGTCTGACAGTGGTAATCAGTTTAGCATAATTTTTGGAATAGAGAAAAACTAAATTGCATGGAGAATAAATGAGTGAGAGAAAAATTGGTAAGAACTGAAGTCAGAGCTTGGAAAATATGGTATGTATTCTAATGATATACACTTTTTCAATGTCCCATAAAGACATGGATAATATCTCTGACTTCAGCACATGAAAATTTTTTACTTTAACATTTTTTATCTTGGATACTTGTCTTTACACTCATTGATAGTTTACTGTGATGTTTTAATTTGATATGGTAACTGTTAATCATTGCTACTATATTAACCAATTGTGCTTGTATTTGAACTAAAAATACACAGAGAGTACAATGTATCTAAACATATGTCTTAATCTTCAGATTTTCAGTAGTAGCAAAAATGATTTGACTTTGTAGTAGAGTTCTCCATAGAATTGTAATGATAATTCTCAAAATCTCTATGGTAAATACTTTCTGTCCAATTGAAAGCAATTAAGGGATATATAAATAGGATATAAGAAATCATCTAGAAGCTTTTCACATTGAATTACTGTCTTGTTTAAATAGTTCTTGATATAGACACCCATTAATGACATTCCTCTTTTCTCGAGCACCTGTTCCTGGTAAAAACAAGGGCTATATTGATTTGCTGCAATTTATCTTCTCCTAGGATTTTTGTCTTGACAGTGTGAGAAGATTAATTGGAATTAATGGCATTTGCACAGCTAATTAAAGTCACTCTTCCTAAAGTCAAATCAATTCCTTTAATCAGAAGAGTGACAAAGCTTTGCTTACTTGTTATAGTCTGCATATAAATGTTCCCTGGATGAATCAGAATCTTTGCAAGCATTTAGGCATAGAATACAGTAACTACTTGGGTTGGCTAGGAATTTCTCTGGCACTCAGTAATTTGCAAAATATCACTATGCCACTTATGTGTATACTATGAATGTTTTAATTAAATGCAATTCAACAGAATTTATGTGTGTTTTAAATATAGTTTATCTTTGAAACTCCTTACAGTGGTGGCATCCACATGCAAAGATCCCCAGGATAATTCTTAGGCAAAGCTCACGTAGTACAGGAGGAAGCAGAGGGTTCGTAATTATTTGGTTAATTCGGGCATCAAATTGATGTTTAGTTTGCATTGTCTGATTTTATCAAATTCTACCAACTCCTTTCTCCACATTGGCTATGTATTTATAGGAATCGTGTTCATCAAAGACTGATTAATTCAGACAAAAAGAAGACATATTTCTGACGAAAAGTTTAGAGAGATGCATCAGTATTTTTGTCTCTTTTGCTGTTCACCATCAGTGCAACACTGATATAGCATCAAACATGGATGTGACATGAGAAAGAGAGGGCCTACATATTCTCTTCCTCCATTATGTCAGAAATAATACCTTCACAACCCAGCCAAGAATGGGGAGCATGGTGAAGGTGAGAAAAATAAAGCAGGGTAGTATTTGGGATCAGCTAAAGATATTTGTAATATGAGTGGTAGTAACCTTTGCTCTGTGATGGTGTAGACGTCAAATATTTACCACATGTCCGTGGCTATATTTTGTATTGAATATTTACAGCTCACTCTCTTGGCCTGGTCCCTGAGACCAGTCATAGCTATAAGGTTCTCT
Source organism: Prionailurus bengalensis (assembly GCF_016509475.1). Taxonomy (NCBI): domain Eukaryota; kingdom Metazoa; phylum Chordata; class Mammalia; order Carnivora; family Felidae; genus Prionailurus; species Prionailurus bengalensis. The sequence continues at coordinate 54,301,873 of NC_057359.1, read as the reverse complement.
GCAGGCTTCCACTGCTTTAGCCCTAAGTACCTTGCCTTGCCTCAAACATTTAGAGAGCATTTGTGTTTCCCTTCCACAAGTTTCTCTGACTCCACCAAAGAATTAGTGCACTCATATATGTGCAACTCCAAAATTCAGAGAACTATTTCCTCATGGATCAATTCTTAAACAATGGAGGACAAGAAGCGATAGATGAATCTATGACATGTTCTATATGTTCTTAAGAATGTTGTAATTGGATCAAATATTCTAGTTGCTCACAGATGCAGTCAACTAGGTGATTTTTTTGTATTGGTTATGCTGCTTCCTTACCTTCTTTCTTTCAGTTTCTTGGTCCCTCAGTCTTGTTCCCTGGGACCACTGTCTAATTAATTTACCTTTACACAAGTCTTTATTTCATACTCTATGCTCTTGTTATGATGTATGCACATATTATTCTAATATTGGAATAAAGGTAAAATCTCTAAGAAATAGTGTGTAATAATGAAAAATGAAAGAACTGATTGAGGAAAATAACTTGAAATTTTAGAACCTATAGTATGACCAAAAATCGGGGGAGGGGCAGGGTGGGTTGGGAGAAGAGGACATCCCAACATGTGATCTAATATCCATTATAACTATGTCTCCCCACATTATTACCTCAATTGTTTCAGCCTAGCTCATTACATTTCAGCAATCCTGTAAGTTCACAAAGTTTTGTGACCCCTTCTTGTAATTTTATCTCTTCTAGCTATTTGAAATGAGTGATCAGAGATTGAGAGGCTTTTCTTTCTCTCCTGGAAATGATGAGAAGTCTGTTGGTTATTAAATAAAAGCCTTAACTTTCTAAATCAGGACAATTGGACAGAATTTCTGCTTTTCCTCACATAAGGGATAGAGCTAAAAAAAATCTGAAATAGTAGACAAGATCAGAATTCTGTAGAAATTATCAAAGACACACCAATCTTCTTTCTGAGCTCATTCCCTGGATTCCTACTGCAGATATATTTTTGTAGGTTTGAGCTGTGGGAGGGATATGTCCATGCCAGTTTAGCAAAAAATAAATTAAAAAAACACAGCCTGAAAAAGATCTTGTGGGGCACCTGGGTGGCTCAGTCAGTTAAGCATCCGGCTTTGGCTCAGGTCATGATCTCACAGTTCATGAGTTCGAGCCCCACGTTAGGCTCTTGGAGCCTGCAGCCTGCTTCAGATTCTGTGTCTCCCTCTCTCTCTGCCCCTCCCCCGCTTATGCTCTCTCTTTCTCTGTATCTCAAAAATAAATAAAGATGTAAAAAAAAAGATTTAAAAAATAAAAATAAAAAAATAAAAATAAAAAGATCTTGTGATGTGCTACACTGATTAAAACTACCAAGGAAAGACAGAAATTATTGGAGTTGTTTTTTTTTTGGATTAATTTATGTGTGGTTGGGTGCCTGGTAAAGCAGAACTTTAAATTGTGTCTAACTATTTAAATAGGTATTTAAATATTTGCCAAGGCTTTCTAGAGCTGACTTCTACAGACAGTAGACATTTCTAATAATGGGAGGAAACATGGAACCATCTTCCCTTAGATAAACAAACGCAAGCATCAAGGTATAGTGGTGATAAGGCTATGGAATTTAAAAGCATAATGCTCTAAGATGGAATAGGTTTTTTGTCACTGTGATGTATATAACCTTCTTTATCTATAAACTGGGAAAAGTAATCCCCATCTACAACTCTAGTGAATGAGTGTAATGAGACATGTAAAAGTGGCCCAGTGCTAGACACATGGAAATCTCAGCATTAATGTGAACTTTTTCCTTTCTTAAGGAATTTTTAGGCAATAGGGGGCCATGAACAGATTTGAACAAATTGGTGACAAAGAATAAATTGAAATCAGGAAGTCAGGCTGTGTTTTATAACCTGTGTTGGAGTCAAGACGTTAAAGCAGACTGGACAGCAGACACAATGGAAGCTGCTTAGGCTGGGAGGTTGCCATGCCAATGGAAGTTTCCATTCAAAAATGAATGGGAACAAGATACAAAATAATTAATTCTAAGTACTTTATTGAGACTTTTGGGGAAGTCTTGCTTGCCACCTCTTGCTTGCCACCATCTCCACCCTGAAGCCCGAGTTTGCTGTGTTTATAATAATCAAAACTATCTTTGTGAAATAAATTATAACGATACATAGGGTTTTCTTCTTGTTTTGGTCACTTGTAGGTTCTATAACATGTTTTCACCTTCAGAAAGTAGAGACACTTTATTTCCCTAGTAAAATAGTTTTTGTTCTCATACACACACTTCCTGGGTAATATTTCAATCAAATTATATACAAGTTCAGTGGATTAATATGTATTTCTTTTCTTGGAAACTTATACAGTGGGTCTTGTTAAGAAGGGTGCTTGTAAGAACTCATCCTAAATTTACTTTCCCCCTAACCATCTTAATTACTGATTATCCACATATTCTCCTATCTTCCAACAAGGGTGCTTTCTGATGTTCTCCCAATGCCTTTTGGTCAGTGGGGACTATGCCTTTTGATGGTTCTTTTTCACCACCCCTCACTAAAAGAATTCTATGTGTGAGTTTTTTTTTTTCTGTGTGGATATTTCTCTCAGAAAAAGAGTTGCCTGTACATGATTGCCTAATCATGGATCCTATCAGTTGTTTCCAGCGAAATAAGTACTTTGCTGTTATTAAGCCTTTAGCATTTCACTCTATTCTTTGTAACTCTTATGTTTTAGTATAAATTCACATTTAATTTGTTTCCCATTAACACTCCCAGGAATCATCCATTAATAAGGTTTTCTATCTTCTCTGCTCATTGAATATCTATTACTATTTATGCATCCCTGGAGATATTAGTTTGCATTCTTCCCAGCAGAATTATATTTTGTTATTTTTAGGCTCAGAGTTCTGAGACTTTTTCATCTACTTCGATTCTTTTTTTCTCAATTACAGACTTTTCAACAATTCCAGGCTTAATATTGTTGAAAATACCATGTGCAGACCATGCATTCCCTCCTAAAGATCATGCTAGTACTGTGACATAGGACTAAAGGGAATGTAGCCTGCAGGCTTTATCCAGAGGTCTGGATACATCACTTTTTACTTGTCACCACCTTTTGTTTTTGCTAAGTGTTTTGGATAAAACAGGTTTCTGCTGTAATGCTATGTGAACAAACTTTGAAGAAAAAGAGGAAGATGGGGAAATAAATGTAGTTAGTGTTTCTGGTTGATAAGAATAGCTGATAATGATAATATTAATGGCATATATGCATTGAGATTATAACATCTGCTCTGTTACAAGTGCTTTATATGTATTACTTCAGTTATACCTCACAATACTTTTGTAAGTTAATGACTCTTCTTATCCCCTCTTGCTGTGACCAGTGACCAGTAAATATCGCTTCTGGAAGATTCTAACTTCTCAAAGGTCACACAGCCAGTGAATGGGGGATCAGAGAGTCTAATTTTTAACCAATATGCCATTATTCTTTCATCATGCTGCTTTATGTTTGTAAAGAAGTATAGAATACACATAAAACTCAAAATCACTACTCACCCTCCCATAGTGGAAAAAAATAAACAATAAAAAGGAGCAATGGCTTCTGTCTTAAGATTGGTATAGTTTTCATAGTCTTTGGACACTGAATTAACCAGAAAAAAGTAAATAAATACAAAGCAATAGTTTCACACGTTGATTCCAATATTCCTTTTCCAGGTTTTGTATGTCTTTTAATTTACTCTTTGTTTGTATATAGTTCTTTCTCTATCCTGACAATTTTAAAAAATCACATTTCCCCAGGTTTAAATTTAAAAAGTTGTCTCTCATTTGTACATTGCAGTGATCTTCAAATGATATCATCAAACACTAATACAAAATTTTATGAATGGGAAAGTGTTTGATGGTTCATTTATTATAATGTACCAATCATAAACAGCAAGATACTTTCTTACAGTGTTGAATATGAATATAAAGTATTATAAATGAGAAAATTATCCCAGTATAACAATTATGAAACAATAAACTTTACATTTATCCCTCTCTTCAAATCGTTTGATTTGCTCTGTGGTGGGTATAAAAGCAACTACCTGAGTAAATCTTTGATTTGTTAAAAGTTTGCTAAGGTGTTCGAATTCAGTGGTTATAGCAAGTATGAAAAACCTGTTGTTTTGCTCTGATATTTTTGGACATACCTTCTAAATGCTGCCTCATTTGGAGTAGATATTAAAGAATATAGTTTACAGTGGTATTCATTGTGGAACTTTTCCTGTATTTGAAAAGAAAAAAAAAACATTTCAGCATTTATTAGGACAGGGACAGCATGCAAGAGGTGAGCATCCATTCTCCAAGAAGAGAAATAATACAGATTACTTGATCATGAACTAGAATTACATTATGTTAACATCTGGGCAAATGCCAGCCTCTGATTATCAACATCAAATGCCTTTTAGTTTTCTTGTGATCACTCTCATTTTTAACCAATTTTAAACTCAATTTTGCGATTTACCAAAGTAGACAAGCATGAAATGGATTTTTCATAGTAAAGAGATATTCTTGGTGAATGATAATGTTGTGTGATGGTGTCACTTCCCTAGATTTGTGTTAACTTCTTCACTATGTAACCCCTGTTTTGTTGTGACAGAAATGGGTATCTCCTGCTCTTTTTCTGCTCATAGCTACATGCTTCCTCAGTGCCTTGATGTTAGCTGACCAGAGGACTGACCTCAGGCCCATGAAAATGGGTATAAGGGGTGATACTACCTTTGCATTTAAATCATCTTCACACAATTCCACTCTCTCTTCCTCCCTGTAGACACCCTGGAAGCCAAGTGTAATGCATGATGGGTCATAAGTTGTAAGTTGCCAATGTCCCTCTTGTCTCTCCTCCCAACATACACACCACACACACACACACACACACACACACACACATACAGACACGCACACACACACACACACACACACACATATACACAAACATTCGACTGAGATTTTGGGTATTAGATAAGTAAGTCTTCCCTGAATAATATAGTTTGTTGTAGTTACTTCAAGTGTAAGATGCTTCTGAGTCCATATGGCTTTCCCTCTGTTAACTGTGTGGTAAGTTAGTTAATCTCTATGTATGTCTCAATCTCCTTGTCTGTAAAATGAGAGTAAAAATGGCTGCCTCACAGGTTTAAGTGTGGACTAATACTGTATGTATACATGTATGTATGTATATCTGTATCTATATCTATCTGGTATTTAGTAGAGTGTCTAATTCATAGTAATATTTGGTAAGTGTTAGCTTTTTAAAAACTTTTGAACTTGCAGTTCATTTAGGTCATGCTTCATCCTAGGAAAGAAAAAATTGAGAGGTTTAAGTAATAGACATTATCACTAGGAAATGGTAGAACTGAAGTCCCCATTTGATAACTGAGAACTTTTATCGTATCTTGGACTCCTAAAAGTGTACAGAAAGTATTTCTCCTCTTTATCCTTGATTACTACATTGTAACTGGGTTTTTCCCCCTCAACCGTAAATCTCTTGTCACTTTCTTTACCTATGACTATGTCTCAAATGTCCTCTGGCCTTAAGGGAATTCCTAGGTTTTTAGCTTATGGAAAGACCACATTTCAGCACTCAGTGCTCTCTCTATAGTTACTCAGGCTACAGAATCCTATGTTCCTTTCCTCTCTAAAGCTACTGAGGTGACCACACACTTGTAGAATCTCACAATCCCTGAGTGCAGAGAAAATAAGTCCTTTAACAGGACATCTCTCTTCTGTTAGGTCACAGACAATGGTTTTGAGACATTTTGTATAGGTGCAATTATCTTAAGGATACTAACTTTTCCCGAGCCTCTTCATGGTTCAGGACATCGGTTGTGGGTATTTCTTGGGGGAAACAGGCATCTTTTCATACTTCGAATTTTTCTTCCCTCGAGGACAAGCTCAGGGATTTGCTCATGAGAATAATTCCCAATAAAAATTAGGACTATGAATTCAGGTTCTTCCTTTTTACCACTGCAAGTTGTCTCATCCAATATAAAAAAATTAGATTGACCTCTGAATGTTTGTCAAGGGCGAATCTACACAGAGGAACCTGGGCACATGAGAATATGGAAGAAGTTCAGCATGCTTGGAACTTAGTGCAATGGAGAATAACTAGAAAGAGATAGGAGTGCTGTATATAGATCTCATATTACAGGGGTTGTTGTAAAGACAATGGAGACGCTGAACAAATTTTAATAGGGAAGGTTTGTGTTCAGAAAATCAATCTCTATGTACTCACCTATTTAAAGATAAAAGATTCATGATATTGTAGAAGTAGGAGGGTCTTAGCAATGTGGTTCGTGTACTCAATTTCTGGAAGAGGTGAAAGGCTCCAGATGTTCAGTGACTTGTCCTGTGCATCCCAGCTAGTTTTGGGCAGAGTTGGGGCCAGGTCCCAGACCTGTGCTCCTTCTATTACAGATTACTTCCTTTTCTCTGGAGTTTTACATTTGCACCATTTCCTTTCAAAACCAAATACATTTATGTGAATAGTGTCACTGTTTGGGTATTTCTCAATTCCAGTCAAAGTAAAAGTAATATTGCCTATTAAAATAGGCTTCTAAGATAGTCTATTAAGTATTAAATAGTCTTATTCACTGTAACCTAGTAATTTTGATGTTTAATGCACTCAACATGTCCTAACCCAGTGATCTTTACAACTTCCTGAATTAGGAAATTATATGAAGGCCTGCCTCTTAACTAAACCGAAAGCTAAACCCAAATACACACCCAGCTGGATGTTCCAATGATTTGGAACATTTGTAGTAGTTTTTCTTATTTTTTTCTACTGCAGTGACAGGTGAGGACATCCCAGCTCCTCTTTTTTTAAAAATGTTTATATTTATTTTTGAGAGAGTGCAAGCAGGGGAGGGGCAGAGAGAGGGGAACAGAGTATCTGAAGTGGGCCCTGTGCTGACAATGGTTAGCCTGATGTGGGGCTTGAACTCACCAACCATGAAATCATGACCTGAGCCAAAGTTGGAGGCTCAACTGACTGAGCCACCCAGGTGCGCTCTCTCTCTCTCTCTCTCTCTCTCTCTCTCTCTCTCTCTCTCTCTCTCTCTTTTGGCCACTGTGGGTTTTTTTCCTCACCTATTCTTTAGTGTCTCCTCTATATGATTAAGAAGAAACTGCTAATCCAAATAAGGAAAAATCTGTTCCTTCTCAGGTTGTGTTGGTTTGAGAATAAAAAGTGTCATATACTCATACCCAGTTTTCACTGTCCTCCATACCTGCTTTGGGTTCTACTACTTGTCACGCTCCATTCAGGTCCCATTTGGGCATCTGTGCCTCTAGTCCTTACCCTGCACACACCACCAAAGGGTCATGAGAATCCAAGATTTAACTTGGGGTGTAAATCTTGGAGGAAGTTTTGCTTAGATTTGTGACATAAAGCCATTAAAACCTACTTTTAGCAAAATCCTATATTGGGATAATGATAATATGATTTTAAAAATAACTTAGTATTTTATTGTCAAAACTGATTCTTGTTCCTTGCATGTATCAGCATTGACAGAAGCTACAGGGAGGGAAAATGTGACGGATGGGCATAGGGAATAGAGTTGATGATATTGTAATAGTGTTGTATGGTGACACGTGGTACAGCAGAGCATGCAGAGACAGAGAATCACTATGTTGCATGCCTGGAAGGAATGTAACATTTTGTGTCAGCTGTATGAAAGAAAGAAACAAAGAAAGAAAGAGGAGAGGGAGAGAAGAAGGAAGGAGAAAGAAGTATTGGAAAGGGCAGTGTTGGGACAGGCCTGGACCTCTTAGTAATTTTCTATCGATATCTCAATCTAATGAGATTGCATAAATGAGGTATGTGGCAATAATGAAGAAGGATGACAATCGTTTAGAACATAGAGTGGGTAGTGGGCATGGCCACTGCATATACTATATCTGGACAGAAGGCTTACAAGTGAGAAGAATGGATTTTTTTTCTGTCTTTTTTTTCTAATTGGAATTATAAATTCCTAGAGTTGGAAGAACAATTAGAGGTTGCTACGTGGTTAGTTATGTGTGTCAACTTGGCTAGGCTATAATGCCAAGTTATTTAATCAAGCGCTAATCTAGGGATTACTGTGAAGATATTTTGTAGATGCTGTTTACATCTATATTCAGTTAATGTTAAGTATAAGGATATTCCTAAATAATAACGGGTGGGCCTCATCCACTCAGATGAAAGGCTTTAAGAGAAAAACTGAGGTTTCCATAAGAAGACAGTCTATCCCAAGACTGCAGCATCAGTTCTGCCTCTGCCTGAGACCTTCCAGCCTGCTGCCCTGTCCTACCAATCTCACTCACTCGCCCTTACAATTGAATAAACCAGTTCCTTAAAATAAATTTCTTTTTTTCTCTCTGTCCAACTGTCTGTCTATACATCTTTTCACCCATTTATCCATCTAGTTTATCTATGGATCTATTTCTCTATGACTCTCAGTCAATTTGCCTACCATCTCTCTCTCTCTCCCTCTCTCTCTCTTTCTCTATCCATCTATGTATCATCTATGCATCAATAGATTCTTCTACTGCTTTGATTTCCCCTGGAGAATCCTAACTGTTAGTACTGTCTAATCTAATTTCCTACCCAATGCTTATATATATATAACAAAATGTCCTCCATTTTTTTGAGTATTTTCATTTATGGAAAGCACCCGGCTTCTCAAGATAGCATTTTTGCATTGTTGTATTGATAGACATATCTCCATTTTCTGTATTTTAAGCTTTATGCTAAAATCATTACTCCAGCTTAACTCTGCTCTGGTCTTTAAAAGTGATTGAAATGTACTTAGGGTTTCTTCTTTTTTCATTAGATTTTATGATGTGCATTAAATTCGCACAACTCTTATTATAGTATGTAGTGTACTAAAGTTCCACGCAAACACATTTTCTTCCCACTGCATGAGTTCTTAGTGGATAAAGACTGTGAAGGAGTACGCCATATTCATGTGATTATCTTTGTACTTTTCTTACATACTCAAAATCACTGCTGAATTTGATGTTCATCTTGGGATCAGTGAAATCTGCCTCACCATTACTATTACTTGTTAGTCCTCTCATTTCTTTCTAAAGCATTGACTATCAACCCTGCCTTCTATTTAGGATACTTTTCAAAAGCTGAAACCCTACCTCAAACCATTTAAATCAATCTCTGTAGGATTGGGTCCAGGTGTGAGAGTTTTCTAAGAGCTCCTTAGATGACTCTTGAACTGAGCCAGGGTGAGCAAACATTGCTCTGGAATCACACAGAACATCTCCCTTTTTCCCACAGCACCACTTTCACATGTGGAAGACATTTCCCATATCTCCCTATTTCTTTCCAAAATGAATTGTATTTATAACTCAACTGATTATTATTGTTTCTCTAGAACCTGCACCATGCAGTTTGACTTCGTCTGGGGCTCATGTTAACTGATCAGAACCTTCATTAAATGCAGCATTATCAGCATGTAGCTTCTGTGAGCCTTACAGAGATTATCATCCTCCCAACTGAGATTCAAAATTTATGAGATAAAAGCTGTTTTTATGAAATCAGTTTTTGTTTAGCTTTGTTGCAAGTAATACTCAGAGTGGTTGTCATTGGCTGCTCTGCCCTATGACTGATTCCAAATTTAGTGTTTAATAACATTTTTTTTTAGATTTATTCTTCTAAAGGAATAACGGCCTGAGATTATAGAAAAGACCTAGCCTTGAAATCTGAAACACCATGAGTTGATTTCTGGTTTTGCCAAGTGGTAACTAATGGGCCATTGGGGAAAAAGAAAAACAAAATAGTATTAGTTGGGAGAGGTTTGTTTTCGTCATGTGTAAAAGGGATCAATGCAGTAATATTATCTTGCAGTAATAGTAAATATATTTTTTTATTTTTTTAATGTTTTTAAATTTTTTTTTATTTTTGAGAGACAGAGTGCAAGCGGGGAAGGGGCAGACAGAGAGGGAGACACAGAATCGGAAGCAGGCTCCAGGCTCTGAGCTGTCAGTACAGAGCCTGATGTGGGGCTCGAACTCACGGACTGCAAGATCATGACCTGAGCTGAGGTCAGGTGCTTAACTGACTCAGCCACCCAGGGGTCCCAATGTATTTAATAATATTTGCAAAGGATTTAGGATAGAATCTGGCATTTGAAAGGCATCCATTAAACTGTATCCATCCCTCTGGTGCACATACATTTCAAGTGGCTGCACCTCTCTGTCTTGACCTCCACTGAACTATGCTACAACAGTTTTATACCAGTAACTGAAGTTTTAGTAAAGTAAGTATTCAGGTTATGCTGTTTTGAAAGCTAGAGAGGTTGAAATGGGCACATGGACTATAAGGATCTACTCCGCAGAACCTGTCTGACACTTCCTGGCTGGTTCAGGCACAGAGACACCATTTGGTTACGGACCCATCTCTGAAAGTTCTAGTAAACCCAGCAGAGACTGATGCTCAGCCTGGGTTTTGAACAAAGTTGGTACAGACATCGCAGTGAGTATCATGAAGCAAGGTTAAATTCCACCTGGCTCCCTTCCTCCTGCACTTCCAGATGAGAATCAAATTGTGCAACATCACACAAATTGGATTAAGGGAGGATTAGGAAGAAAGGAAAAACCATAGTAAAGAGTTAGTAAGAAAACAAGGGAAGCCGTAGGTTCCCCATCTCCTAAGATCTGACATAAAGTCACGTGGGGACTAGGGTATTTTTCTTGATCCTCAAATTTGGGTCTATTTTCTAGCAAAGAAATTCTTTATCCCCATGAGTTTCATTTTCTTTCTTTTTCTGGAAAGTGGGGGTGGGAATTTTAGTATAAAAATATTAATCTTGTCTGTGTTTAGTGACAATCAGGAATTGGGAGCCAGCTGTTTACAGGTGTTTGTGTGGGAAAGGCACTTGGGGCCCCAAGAGAGGTGTTCTTCAGGAGGAGAAAGTTACTGTTCCTGCTGGGATTTTTTCCTTGTATTCATTCATTCCATTTGGAGAATGGGAGCTCGAGTTTCCAGCAACTTGGGGCAACACAGACTGAGCTTTTGGGGACTTACACATTCTCTTCCACTTGGTTTCCTCACGTGAAAGCAAAAACCAGAAATTAATAAAAACAACATTTTAAACTTGCTGAATATCTTAAGTGAAACATTATTGTGTGGCTTGACACAGAAATTGTCCTGAATATATGGTAACTATTATTGCATCCCAGACACTATTCCCCAGAGATTGGACAGCTATGGAGTATATGTTAAAGCACATTATAATACAAATAATAGATTTTATTTCTAAGTAGCTGCTAACACATTTGCCATTTTATCAAGATCCCAACACACTTTCTTTTATCTATTTGCCCTCACAAATTGCTAGTTGCTTTGAAATAATATAATTACATGACCCAAGAGGCACAATTGTATAAAAAAATGCTTAACAGAGAAGTCCTGCTTCTACCTTGTTCCCATTTGCCAGTACGGATAACCATTTTTGTATTTCTCGGGTTTCATTATGATTCCAGTGTTTGTTTAGACAAATGCAAACAAATATATCTCTATATTCTTATGTACACTCTTACATAAAAAATAACATATTGTATACAGTGTTCTGTTTAGGTTTTTGATGAGTTTTGGTGATGCTCTCACTCGGAGTGGAAGTGAGGAGACAGTAGACTGAGGGAATTTTCATCCTTACTGCTGACCCACCTCTTACTTAACGCCCTTGCAGCGTGGCCTTACTATGTTTTTCTTACGTTCATCTCCTAGTATTCTCCTTTCCCCATCTTGGTACAAGTGGTGATCACTCCCCCACTCCAGTTCCTACCACAATGCTGGGCACATAGAAGGAGATAATAATAAAAGTGTTAGTTGAATGAGTGACACTTCAACCTGTCAGGGTCTGAGACAAGAGGTCTCTGTGTGGCACACCACAGCATTCTTGCCAAAGCCATTCTCCCTGTTGCAAATGAACACACTTCAAGAATTTCAGTAGCTCTGTGGGGATAGCATTTAGTGAGCCAGTAAAATATGGAGAAATGTATTCTTTTTTCTTGCACTGAGACAGTCTCAGGTGCTCATAATTGTGCTATGTGCTCAGCCAGTATTCAAATATATTAAAAAATGATTCATGATGAGTTAGGCAAAGCACATTATGCAAATTATATACCTAAAATATAGTTTAACTCCAAAGACTCAATTCTTCTCACACTTTAAATATTAATCATTTGGTACAAACGTCTGATTTTAGGTCAAAAAAACTGGAATAAAAGCACCGATTTTCCAGTACTTAATTGTATCCTAATGCATTTCTGTCTAGCTGGAATTTTAAATAAGTAGTTCAGAAAAGATATTGGGTTATTTTATGGAATAGGATTTGGAGTCTTTGATGACAGTTAATAAAATTTCCATTAAAGAGAAACTGAACTGAAATTTAATCACTTGGTCAAAATTATAATTGTCCATTTAGAGTTTGAAATATTGAAATTAAATGATAGTAGCACTGCATTTAAATTTTCACACCCAATTCTATTGAAGGATAAAGCTTTGGAATTTTGTATCACCCTGCATGGGTAAGTAACTCCTGTGCTGGGAAAGCGTAATGGGGTTTTACGCTAAGGTTTACCAAACTCTTTTCAAGAAGTCTATTCATGAGGTGAGAACAGATCTAAACAGATTTTGTTTTGGCATATTCACATTCAACAGAATTTGTAAACACTACTATTGAAATTATGGATATATTGTTTTACTGGATATCTATGAGGCAACGCCATTCACTTAGAAGGTCAAAAAACTTGCAAACTATGAAAATCCCAGGTTTATCGTGTCATTACTTCGATCCTTAAATGAAATAAGAATAATAAAATAGTAGTTGATACAATTTATTTTCACAGGAAGAAAAGCAATATTTCTGAAATATGAAGACTGATTAAAAACTCCTGCTGTTATTTAGACTGTCATGAAATAAACAACATAGTATCTTATGTCACATTGCAAGTATGACCAGTGTATATGCCATTGGTTGACTTGTTCACATCTAAGAAATATAATTGAAGATTTTGTTTACTTTCATGTAATGTGCAATCAGTAAACAAATATCCCTGAAAATCTAATGCATTGTATAGTAAATATAGACAACGATACTGCATTATAATTAGCAAACTTGCTAGGAGACTAGATCTTAATTACTTCCATACATCACATAATTATCATTATGTGATAATTATGTGATATGATAGAGATGTCAATTATGGCTATAATGGCAGCCAGATTATAACATATAAATGTATCCACATGTTGCACACCTTAATTTTACAACATGTCAGATATATCTCAAAAAATTAAAAAGACATGGCCAGCTATTAAAAAATTAAGGAAAATAAAATGTTTAAGTGTAAAATGATTTCCTAATATTTTCACAATTAACATTGGTTGAGGCGATGTACTTTTACTTGTAAACAAAACCTTAGCCATTAAAGCAAGTGAAAGTAATATAATTTCTACTGACACTCTATTTTGCAGTTCAAATGTTTGTTTCAACATATACAGAATATTAAAACGTATCTACAATTTACCATTTTGTTCAGTTCCAACCAACATTCAAGTAAGCTAAATATGAATACCTTAAATAAAAACACAGTTACGTGTAGCACATTAAATAGATAAAATTCCAGTGGTTTGAAAATATAATGTTGTTGATGGGTCATTGCTATAGGAATCAAAATTCCTGACCTAGATGTGGTATCTTAGGCAAACTACCCCAATTTTATTGAGTCTGGAGGGGGGAAGGGCTCTGCTTCCCCATGTAAAATAAAGGTATTTGACCTAAACATCTGACTGATCTTTGCAGGTCACTTGTTCCTAATTGTGTGAAAGGGTAACTCGTTCTCAAGATTTCCTGTGAGATAGTTCTTCCCCCCACCTCCCTGAGATAGTTCTGATAAACTTTATTTTTGTCTCTTTTAATTTTTGGGGGGGGGGAAACTTAGTTACCTTTTTTATGGGATCACCCCTTTTTACTCTTCAAACCAATGAAGGTAAGATGTCCCTCTGATCAGGAGATAACAATTTTGACGAGGTTACCTTCATAATCTCTCAATTACTAAAATACATGTGTGCCAGGTGGTCCTTATCTTACCTCATCTCTGCAGCTTTAGCCATTGAGTGGCTATTTCATTTTGGAAGCAGTCACCTCTTTAGGCTTTCTCATAGCATTCTTTCCTAATTTTTCTATTCCTTTAGTGGTCATATAAGTATGTTAAATTTAGTATGCTGGAACTGAGCTCAACAGATTTGACCACGTGAAATTTCCTCTTCTTGTTTTTTCTTCCTTAGTTAATCGCATCACTATACACAATATCATAAACATCAGAAACCAGCCCATGCTTAGCTCAACAGGTAGAGCATCTTGGTGTAGTTTCACCTCCCATGAAGAATCAGCACATTTTTCTTCACACAAAGGTACATTTCTTCATCATGTCTGTGTACTACCTGAGCAGACATAAGGTAGTGTCTTCCTGCACACATTTCTTTTTTTTTTTTTTTTTTAGGCTTTTCTTTTTCCTTTCCTTTTTTTAAAAAAAATATTTTTTTAATTTACATCCAAATTAGCATATGGTGCAACAATGATTTCAGGAGTAGATTCCTTAGTGCCCCTTACCCATTTGGCCCATCCCTCCTCCCACAACCACTCCAGTAACCTTCTGTTCTCCATATTTAAGAGTCTCTTTTGTTCTGTCCCCCTCCCTGTTTTTATACTATTTTTGCTTCCCTTCACTTATGTTCATCTGTTCTGTGTCTTAAAGTCCTTATATGAATGAAGTCATATGATATTTGTCTTTCTCTGACTAATTTCACTTAGCATAATACCCTGCAGTTCCATCCACGTAGTTGCAAATGGCAAGATTTCATTCTTTTTGTTTGCTGAATAATCCTCCATTGTATATATACACCACATCTTCTTTATTCATTCATCCATCGATGGACATTTGGGCTCTTTCCATACTTTGGCTATTGTTGATAGTGCTGCTATAAACATTGGGGTGCATGTGCACCTTCGAACAGCATACTTGTATTTCTTGGATAAATGCCTAGTAGTGCAATTGCTGGGTCATAGGGTAGTTCTCTATTTTCAGTTTTTTGAGGAACCTCCATACTGTTTTCCAGAGTGGCTGCACCAGTTTGCATTCCCACCAGCAATGCAAAAGAGATCCTCTTTCTCCACATCCTCACCAACATCTGTTGTTGTCTGAGTTGTTAATGTTAGCCATTCTGACAGGTGTGAGGTGATATCTTTTTGTGGTTTTGATTTGTATTTCCCTGATAATGAGTGATGTTGAGCATTTTTCATGTGTCAGTTGGCCATCTGGATGTCTTCTTTGGAGAGGTGCCTATTCATGTCTTTGGCCCATTTCTTCACTGGATTATTTGTTTTTTTGGGTGTTGAGTTTGAGAAGTTCTTTATAGATTTTGGATACTAACTTTTTTTTTTTAATTTTTTTTCAACGTTTCTTTTTTTTATTTTTGGGACAGAGAGAGACAGAGCATGAACAGGGAGGGGCAGAGAGAGAGGGAGACACAGAAACGGAAACAGGCTCCAGGCTCTGAGCCATCAGCCCAGAGCCCGATGCGGGGCTCGAACTCACGGACCGCGAGATCGTGACCTGGCTGAAGTCGGACGCTTAACCGACTGCGCCACCCAGGCGCCCCTAACTTTTTATCTGATATGTTGTTTGCAAATATCTTCTCCCATTCCATCAGTTGCCTTTTAGTTTTGCTGATTGTTTCCTTCACTGTACAGAAGCTTTTTATTTTGATGAGGTCCCAATAGTTCATTTTTGCTTTTGTTTCCCTTGCCTCTGGAGATGTGTTGAGTAAGAAGTTGCTGCAGCCAAGATCAAAGAAGTTTTTGCCTGCTTTCTCCTTGAGGATTTTGATTGCTTCCTGTCTTACGTTTAGGTCTTTCATCCATTTTGAGTTTATTTTTGTGTATGGTGTAAGAAAGTGGTCCAGGTTCATTTTTTGGCATATCGCTGTCCAGTTTTCCCAGCACCATTTGCTGATGAGACTGTCTTTATTCCATTGGATATTCTTTACTGCTCTGTCAAAGAATAGTTTCCCATATGTTTGTGGGTCCATTTCTGGGTTCTCTATTCTGTTCCATTGATCTGAGTGTCTGTTTTTGTGCCAGTACCATACTGTCTTGATAATTACAGCTTTGTAATACAGCTTCAAGTCCAGGATTGTGATGCCTCCTGCTTTGGTTGTCCTTTCCAAGATTGCTTTGGCTATTTGGGGTCTTTTCTGGTGCCATACAAATTTTAAGATTCTTTGTTCTAGCTCTGGGAATAATGCTAGTGTTATTTTGATAGGGATTGCATTGAATATGTAGATTGCTTTGGGTAGTATTGACATTTTAACAATATTTGTTCTTCCTATCCAGGTGGCATGGAATATTTTTCCTTTTTTTGTGTGTCTTCTTCAATTTCTTTCATAAGCTTTCTGTAGTTTTCAGTGTATAGATTTTTCACTTCTTTGGTTAGATTTATTCCTAGGTATTTTATGGTTTTTGGTGCAATTGTAAATGGGATCGATTCCTTGATTTCTCTTTCTGTTGCTTCATTGTTGGTGTATAGGAATGCAACTGATTTCCGTGCATTGATTTTATATCCTAAAACTGCTGAATTCATGAATCAGTTCTAGCAGTTTTTTGGTGGAATATTTTGGGTTTTCCATGTAAAGTATCACGTCATCTGAGAAGAGTGAAAGTTTGACCTCCTCCTGACCCTGCACACATTTCTTTACTTCAGTCTATTGTCAACTGTGATATTATGCAATAGTATATATCAATTTATTTCTTCCTTTTTTTATCTAGAATTATGGCAGGAAACAGATGCATACTTAAATTGGGTAATTTGGGAAGAATTTGAAGGACCAAGATGTGAGTAAAGCATAAAAAAAACCCTACGTCTACAAAGGATAGTAATTACAGAGTTCCCCATCACCTTTTATAAGATGCAATAAGCAGAGGAGGAGTGTTCCCAAATCCAGAATAGTATTTCATGTGAATAGGGATTCTAGGAATTAACTGAAAACTTGATGGAAGGATACAGCCCGTCCACCATTACCCTCACTCCTCCCAGAGACGGAATCTGAACAAATACTCTAACATGTCTTTCATCCCTCCCCCTGATCTACCAGTGACACTATTTGGTAAAATTCAACCAGAGTTATAGGATAAGGGAGCCTATCAATACAGGTCATACAGCTCAACCTCAAAAGGGAAAAGTGGAGAGCTAGTAGGCAAATTGAAGATGACCAGCATGCTCACCGACCCACCTGTCCACCTACCATCCCAGAATCTCAGATCTTTCTGAAGTTCAAATGAAAATATCTTCACATTACATACAAGGCTTTTGATGATCCGAGCCATATTTACCACTACATTTTTCCTTCCGCTGCTACCTCATATGGCTTCTCTTGAGTATAACACTCTACCCATAGTTGCTTTTCCCATGTCATATGATATGTCTACATGTATTTTCAGCATTAAAGTAGAGAGAACTGCAAAATAAACAACATTACATTCTTGTAAATGATTTTAGTAATGTTTATTAATTTTTGAGAGAGAGAGAGAGATTGAGAGAGAGAGAGAGAGAGAGAGAGAGAGAGAGAGGCAGTGAGGGGCAGAGGGAGAGAGGGAGACATAGAATTCCAAGCAGGTTTCAGGCTCTGAGCTGTCAGCACAGAGCCCAATGTGGGGCTCAAACCCATGAAGCACAAGGTCATAACCTGAACCAAAGTCAGAGGCTTAACTGACTGAACCACTCAGGCACTCCAACAAAAATTCATTCTTAAGCAAACCCTTAACATTTGTTTATCTGTTCATTTGGCTGAAGGACGTTGATGAAATTGTTACGTAGTGACTTTTGTTAACTAATTCTTTTTTTCTTAATTTTTTTAACCTTTATTCACTTTTTGATAGAAAGAGACAGAGTGTGAGTGGGGGAGGGGCAGAGAGAGAGGGAGACACAGAATCTGAAGCAGGCTCTGACAGTACAGAGCCCAACGTGGGGCTCGAACTCACGGACTGTGAGATCATGACCTGAGCCAAAGTCGGACGCCCAACTGACTGAGCCACCCAGGCGCCCCTCGTTAACTAATTCTGTAAAGTCTGTGTTCTTTGTCATATGAGGCCACTGAAATCCTTGTGCAATGGTCTTAGTGATTATCTAATAATCGTAGAGAAATTCCCTGAAATGTCTAGAACAAGTAAGCTATCTGAACTTTGTCAGGGATTTCTGTGTACATGTGGAGGGTATTTTTAATGCTAGGACAGACATTTTCCAACTCCACCTTAACCTACATTTCTTGTTTGTACAGAGCCTCTAGGTCAGATATAGATAAACATGTAGGTCTTTTCTGGGCATTTATCCAGCCCTGGATATGGACACATAACTACATAATTTCAAGGCCTTCTAGAGTTTCAGGAGTACGTTCTAGCTTTCAAAGTCATCTAGTTACATCTCTTTCCCCAGTGTTTCCTTTATGTGTCTAGTCAGATTGTTGTCCAGTCCCAAAGTTGTCATCACCTCAGGTATCAGTGATGCTAAATAATCACCACTGATTATCTCCTGGAGATAACACTGTCTCTAGTGAGCTGGTGTACTCCTGTGCTCAAACTTCTTAAACTAAAGTGAAATCACAGGCCAATTCAATTCTTTTGAATACTTTTCACTTAGCTGAGAGATATAAGAAAGAGCCTCTATTCTCCAGGAAAAATATGCAGTATTACTATCCAGCCATCACTCTTCTTATCAATACCATATCCAGTATAACAATGAAAGGACACAAGTTATATGGAAAAGCAAGAATATGGACCCAATATCTAAGGAAAATTTACCCAACAGAAACCAACTGAGAGATGACTTGGATACTCAATGTAGCAGACAACTTTACAATACCTATTGTTAATATGCTTAAAGTATTGCAGGAATATATAGAAAAATGAGTGAATAAACACAGAAATGTAAATCACAGGACAGAAGGAGCAATGGATCTATAAATTCTATACATTCTATTCTAAATTATATAAATTCTATAAATTGGAAGATTTGACAGGGGAATGATTACCATAGGAGAAAGGGTTAGTGCAAAGATATATCAAATGTCCAAAAATGAGACAAAAAGAGGAAAAAAATGACAAAGCTGAACTGGTTTAGTGATATACAGGACAGTATCAAACAGTCTAAGGTAGGTATAATTTGTAATTTCTTCCTAGAACGAGAAGAATGGACAAAAAATATATAGGAAGGAGTATTGGCTAAAACCTACTCAATTTGGTGAAAACTTTAATCCACAAATCTAAGCACTACAAATCACAAACAATAAATGTTCAGAAATACATACCTAGGTACATCATTTTCAGACTATAGTGTACTAAAGATAGAAGAGTAGATTCTATTACTATTCAGGATTAGTGGTTACATATTCTATACAGGGAAAGAGCTATAAGAATAACCACTGAATTTTCATCAAACAATGCAAACCAGAAGACAATGGAGTGATATCCATTATGAGAGATCTAGCCATGCCTTTGAGGAATAAATTAAGGCAAAGTGAAGGAAACCTTTCAAGTATTGTTTACAGATTATACGTGAGGTTGTGAATAAGTTACAGGAGGTAGAACACAGGTGTAAGTGGACAGCTGGGTCAGGAGCAAAGAGGTAGAGAAACAGTAACGAGGATAGATGAGTGAAGAATAGAATGCAAAGCACTCAGCACATGGACTCAACATACTCAAATGATTTTTGACAAAAGTACCAATATAATTCACTGGGGAAAGAAATCTTGTAAACATCTGGCTCTGGACCAGCCAGAAAAAAAATGGAATCATGGCTTATACTTAACATTATACAAAAAAAATCACCATACCAAAAATTAACTCAAGATAGAATACAGACCTTGATGTAAAGGCTAAATATAGAAAGTTCATAAAAGAACCCATTGGAGAACATTATTGCAATGTGAATGAGTCTTCAGATTTCCTAGAATGTAAAAACATTGAACCGTTCTTCATCAAGGGTAAAAACTGTACTATCAAAACACACAGAAAATAAAAAGAAAACTAAAGACTGAGTAATCAGATTCTTAATACATGTATTCATCAAAGGAATAATACGTTACAAGAAGAACTCTTAGAAGTCAATAACCAAAAAGGACAACTGAGTAAAAAATGGGCAAAAAGCTTCCACAGGCACTTTGTACAAGAGAACACACAAACATGTAATAACCACATGGAGAGATTCTCAACATTATTATTCATCAGAGGAGTGCATAGTGAACCACAATAAAATCTCACTACTCTCTAAAATAGCTAATATTAGTAAGATTAACAAATCAAATGTTAGAGAGGAGAGGGAGCAATTGTTTCTCTTACATATTGCTGGGGGGTGTATATGAAAGTACAACCTCTGTGGAAAACCTTTTGCGATATCTTATTCAATTAAGCATACACTTTGTTTATGATCCAACAATTTTATTATTGGTATTTACTCAAAAGATTTAAAAGCATAAGCGTTAGGGGCGCCTGGGTGGCTCAGTCGGTTAAGCATAGACTCTTGGTTTTGGCTCAGGTCATGATCTCACGGTTCCTGAGATTGTGCCCCACATCCGACTCTGTGCCATCATTCTCTCTCTCTACCCCTCCCTCACTGGTGCTTTCTCTCTCTCTCTCAAAAATAAACTAAAAAAATCCTTTAAGAGCATAAATGATACGTACAAAATGTTTGTCACACTCAATGCATTATTGCAAAAAACTGGAAGCTTCCATATGTCTATCAACTAGAAAGTGAATGAACAGACCACATTATAATCATAACATGACATTCTATTGAACAATTGAAAAGAACAAACAAAAAGCAACCAACATCCAACAACATGAATGAATGCAAAAAAATAAAATTTGCTTTAACCCTCCTCCTTGATTTTGAACTTTCCTGAAGCAAAAGAATTAGATACATAGATTGCCTTGTATTTTATTGTAAAGTTTTCTGCATATTTTTCCATCAAATATATTTGCCACTGAGTATTTTTCTGCCATGTTGAATTATAAATGTAGAACACAAAAATTCTGCTTGTTACATCATAAAATGAAAACAAAGCAAAAAACCCTGTTTTTTTGACCATCTTGTTTGGTGATCAGGAAGTGATATTTTAATCATTCTACCTGTTAATGATAATTTAATTTCTTTATCAGCAGTTTACTTTGTTTTGGTCACATTTTAGGAAAATAGAGGTTTAGGATAGTAGTATAATGCAATATAATTTTTCTTTAACACAATGTAACAGGATCCAAGTCCCTGGAGACGTGTTTAACTTTTATAAGCAGTTTACTAATATTAAGCAGGAGACACTTGCATTTGATTCTACCTTCATTTGTCTCTATTTGATCCCATGAAGTCCCTGTGAGAGACATGCACAGGAGATAATGCCACAGAAACCCAAGTAAACAGAGTTCTTTCTTTCCTTCTTTTTTAATATACCTGGCTTTTTTTCTCATACCAAAGCAGAGGCTTCTTCTTAACCCGGGTGTGTAAATGTATGGGGTTCCCCTTCCAACTTTCTTAGCTACGTAATATCATGCCCGTGCCATACTGCGGTTTGCAGTATGAGCCTCGAGAGTAGAGGAGCCAAGAAAATGAAGCCGATTTGCCTTCCTCCACAAGTGGAACTTGCCTCAGTCTGATGACTGTACTGGCAGCGAATAGAGAAAAGAGAGTACTACTCAGTTTGTCATTTGTTTCTCTGTCTCTAATTATGCACAGCTACCTTGACCAAGATGGTTCATCAGGACAGATTATGCACTGGGTGCTACATAATACAGCACAGAATGGGATGCCGGGATTTATGTAACACGAACCCAACTTTACACAGGCGATGGCCATTTACGCAGAGAAGCTAAACAAACAAAAACACCCATTTCATGTTATTTTATTTTTTGTCCCTTTTCATGTAAACATTTATTTATTTATTTAAAAAGTTTTTTAAAGTTTGTTTATTCCAAGAGAGAGAGGGAGAGCTCAGGGGAGGGAGGGAGGAAGAATCCCAAGCAGGTTCTGCACTGACAGTATGTAGCCCTACATGGAGCTCGAACTCCGAGCCTGTGAGATCATGATGTGAACCAAGATCAAGAGTGCAACGAGATCAAGAGTTGGACGCTTAACTGCTTAACCAACTGAGCCATCCACGTGCCCCATTAAACATATATTTTAAAGAGTTACAAAAGATGATAAATCTGTCAGAGAAACGAGTTTTAAAATACCTTCTTCCCAATTTCAAGACATAGTATTTAAACACTTCATAAAGTTCTTGGACCTGCTATACTTCATATATTGACTGATTTTTATATGATCTAATAAGCCTTAAATTGACATGTGAACCATAGTCTTGCTTTCATCAACACATTCACTTGGGAAACTTCCCCAGAGTCTTTGTCACAGGTCATTGTGTTGTCTTTTGTTAAATGGAGAGATTGTTTATGTTATGGAGAAAAGTAGAGTAAACTACCTTTATAAATGTTCAAGTTTCTCATGTTTCTTCTAAGATTGTTTAAAATTGTTTTTGTTGATTTAATTTGTTTTTTAAATATAAGCTGAAATATGATCACTACCTTTCCAGGTGTTACAATTTTTAATGACAACAACATAAGCAAGATTGTAAATTATCTTCTAAAACTATATTCTTGCTTATTTCCTCAAAAGGTAGGAATAATGCTAATTTTCTGAAATGTTTGAGCAAGATATACATATAAAAAAATTCCCAGGGGTGCCTGGGTGGCTCAGTCGGTTGAGCATATCTGACTTTGGCTCAGGTAATGATCTCACGGTTCCTGGGTTCGAGCCCCACATCGGGCTCTGTGCTGACAGCTCAGAGCCTGGAGCCTGCTTCGCATTCTGTGTCTCTGTCTCTCTTTGCCCCTCCCCTGCTCACACTCTGTCTCTCTCCCTCTCTCAAAAATAAATAAACATTAAAAAAATTAGAAAAAAAGATTCACAGTAGTCTTAGTTTATAAAAGAGAAAAAAAAAACATAACCCTGATCATGTATTTGATTAAAAAAAAAACCAGTAAAATTTGGACTAAGCATTATTTCCCTGTGTGTGTATGTGTTTGGAAGTAAACAGATGTTAACAACCCTGTGATTATCACTTGTCTATCCTGTTCCTTAAAAATAGTACATTTGCAATATTTTTGTTCTTAAGTCAGATATTTTCAGAAAGAGGAGAAAATGGAACAGAAAAAAAATCATCTTAAAATTTTTATCTGATCCTGATCCATTTAATCTTGGGCGCAGCTATCCAGCAGCACTTTTCCCTTAAATCTGATTATCAGTAGGAAAATACTTCTTGTCGGACTACAAAGAAAATCTTTCTAAATCCAGACTCCTGTGAGGTCCTCTTGTTTTCAGTAAGTCAGAGAAGCAGTTTGATGTGTTTGTTTGATTTAGGATAGCGTTGTGATTTTTGTTGCTGTGTTTGTTCATATCGTGTTTATTTTCTGGGAAACAGAAGTTCTTAAATCAGTCTATGAAACTCATAATGGTTTTAGATAAGCTCCGTAGAGCCTTTTATTTCAAAGAGCTTAACATTGGGTAAATAAGAATACTCCACTCTTCACATAGAGTCATTTCTCAGTGTTTTTCTAGCAACACTGAAGATTTTATAGCGATCCACATAACCTCTCTGGGCCTCTCTCCCTGTTACAAACCCTCCTTATTTGCAAAACAGCTGGAGTTTCAGGCTGCAGTCAAATGCCTTGGAATCGAGTAGAATAACCAGAAAACAGCTCCTGACCTTTCTTTACCTAGCCTGAGAGGCAAGCCTCACATGTGGACCAACAGAACAAAAGCAATCTTCTGACCCAAGTGGGGACTAAGTTTTCAATCTCTGTTATAGGATCCACACTGCAAAATAGTTGATTGAAGTAATTAAAAAGCAAAACCAAAACCAATCAATATTTTAACCTAAGTTTCAGTTGAGACAACACTGACATCCTGTCTGTTTATGACATGCACGCCATTGCACGTATACTGTAGGACTTCAGTTTATTGTTTGTAGCAGAAGGGGGTACGGTTAAATTCTCCTAAAATTCCCTGCCTTCTTCCCCCGTGATTAGGAGCATATTTCTTGTCCCCAGCCAAGTTTACAGAAGATTTAAATGAAAAATAGTGGTGCCATGTTTTACCTATGTGATCTTCTCAATAGCTCATGATGAATAGAGCTTTTTCCACATTAGGGAAGAGATAACTGGTTTTTTTGTTTTTTGTTTGTTTTTTTAAGTGCCTGATTTTTAAGCAGTGTACTTGATTGATGTTCTTGAATGGGTACTTTCAGTGCCTTCCTAAAAACATGGCTGCATATATATCTGAAAGAAGTTCATCAGTCCAACAGCTCCTACAAATGTGGTGCTTTCTGTTTTTGTATACAAAATATGTGTCCTGGGCCTTTGTTTTTTCTATCCCCATGGTGGAACATTTGCACCGTTCCTAGGAACTATCTCACTTGGCAGCTTTTCATTAAACGAGGGAGTGAATTTGTCAGTGGTCTCGTAAAGAGCTGTATTTACATTTATCAGGGTTGCTTTTACATATCATGAGCTCTGTAGAGTCCTGGGAAGGCCATGGAGAGCCATCAGCCCTCTGTGCTTCTTGCCTATTGAATTCACACAGTTCAGAATGGCGTAGGCCCAGCCTATAAACCAAGTATGCAGAGCAAGTCATCTCTTCTGCAAGGGTCAAACCATGCTGATATATATATATATATATATATATATATATATATATATATATATATATATATTTATATATATTTATATATATTTATATTTATATATATACACACACATATGTATATATATACGTATGCATATATATACGTATGTATATATATATATGTATGTGTATATATACGTGTATATATATATACGTATATATATACACATATATATACGTATATATATATACACATACATATATATATACATACTTGATATATATGCACAACTTTAAAATACATATATATATACGTATGTATATATACGTATATATATACACATACATATATATGTGTATTTTCAAGTTGTGTTTTATTACTAGCTGAAAACCAATGGAATATAAAATGAAAAAAAATTATCATCATTAGTTGAATTTTAATATCAACACAATTGTCATTATATTCTCCCATTTAATCTCTATGCATTCATTTGTCTTGGGCTAATTAAGTCCTTAGTGCTTTTTGGCTTAAGGGGAAGATATTTCATAATATTGCGATTCACCCTGTGTTTGCAGCCGAGTTTAAGTTATCACAAGTATTTGGGACAATCATGCAATTCAACTTTGTTGTCTCTCCATGTTATAATATCGAAATTCAGCTTGTGATAAACTTTCTTCTTTGAAAGTTCCACAAATACACTGAACAACAGGCTATGTGTTGCCTAGGCCTTATAAAATATCCAGTAGAGTGCTTTAAAATACTTAAAAATGATGGGCTCTCCGTCATCAAGGAGTAAATTCCTCATAATCTCAGCTCCTCTTTCCTGTTTATTGGTTCACTAGTCTCATTCCATTGATATGTTTTAATTTTTCAGACTCATATGCCAGATGTGGCAATATAAACCTGGAAAAGTCATGTTCACCACTGCTAGGAGTCGATTGTGTTATATAATCTAAAATCTTCATGAATTTAACCTCACTTTTCACAAACTCCCTGAAATAAGTGCTGCACCCAGGGAGAAGTCATCTGGAAATACATGGGTAGATGTCTAAGAAAGCAGACAGGATATTGTGAGAAAAGTAAGGATTGGAATCTGAGGACAGGGTTTCTGTCTCTGGTTCTGCCTGTGTGACCAATGACCTTATTAGAGTCATTACAATCAAGATTACAGTGTCTTCAATGTGCACAATGAGAAGAGCTTACTTAGTGGAAGGATTAAAAGTGATATAGAGTCACAACAAGATTTGATACATACTTTGCCTTTAATGAGACTAGTGAAAATCATAATTGGATACTGTTGTTGCCACATACTTCTAATTTTTTTTTTAAGTTTTAAAAATTTATTTTGAGATGGATGAGAGACAGGAAACCATCAAAACTGTAGAGGAGAAAGCAGGCAACAACCTCTTTGACCTCAGCCACAGCAATTTCTTACATTCTCAAAGGCAAGGGAATTAAAAGCAAAAATGAACTACTGTGACCTCGTCAAGGTAAAAACCTGCACTGCAAAGGAAACAATAAGCAAAACTAAAAGGCAACCAATGGAATGGGAAAAGATATTTGCAAATGACATATTGGATAAAGAGCTAGTATCCAAAATCTATAAAGAACTTACCAAAGTCAACACCTGAAAAACAAATAATCCAGTAAAGAAATGGGCAGAAGACATGAATATACCCTTTTCCAAAGAAGACATCCAGATGGCCAACAGACACATGAAAAGAAGCTCAACGTCACTCATCATCAGGTAAATATGAATCAAAGCCACACTGAGATATCACCTAACTCTGACCAGAGTGGCTAAAATGAATAACTCAGGAGACTACAGATGCTGGCAAAGATGTGGATAAGCGGGAACTCTCTCGCACTGTTGGTGCAAGAATGCGAACTGGTGCAGCCGCTCTAGAAAACATTATGGAAGGTCCTCAAAAAATTAAAAATAGAGCTACCCTATGGTCCACCAATTGCACTACTAGGAATTTACCCAAGGGATACAGGAGTGCTGATGCATAGAGGCACATGTACCCCAGTGTTTATAGCAGCACTTTCAACAAGAGCCAAATTATGGAAAAAGCCCAAATATCCATCAACTGCTGAATGGATAAGAAGATGTGGTTTATATATTCAATGGGATACTACCTGGTAATGAGAAAGAATGAAATCTTGCCATTTGCTGCAACATGGATAGAACTGGAAGGTATTATGCTGAGTGAAATAAATCAGTCAGAGAAGTATAGATATCATAGGTTTTCACTCATATGTGGATTTTGAGAAACTGAACAGTAGACCATGCGGGAAGGGAAGGGGAAAAAGATAGTTACAGAGAGAGAGGGAGGCAAACCATAAGAGACTCTTAAATACAGAGAAAAAACAGAAGGTTGATGGGAGGGGTGAGGGAGAGGGGAAAATGGGTGATGGGCATTGAGGAGGGCACTTGTTGGGATGAGCACTGGGTGTTGTGTGTAAGCCAGTTTGACAATAAATTATATTCATAAAAAATAAAATTTATTTTGATAGAGAGAGCGTGGGCTGTGGAGGGGCAAAGAAAAAGGGAGAGAGAATCTCAAGCAGTCTCTGTGCTGTCAGTGCAGAGCCTGATGCGGGGCTTTGTCTCATGAACCACGAGATCATGACCTGAGCCGAAATCAGGAGTCATGCTCAATAGACGGAGGCACCCAGGCATCCTGCCACATATTTCTAAAGACAGACCAAGAACTTATCACTTAGACAAGGCAACTTTTAAGCTTTCCCCTCCCCACTCTTCTGTTGTTCTAGTGGCTATTGAACCAACACCTGACAGGGTTGATATGTGAGTTCTTTTTATCTTTTGTTAATTTTCAGATAGACTAAAAGAGAGAAACAGAAGAATGAAATTACCAGGAAAGGAGGAAAAAATTGTCGTTTTGTAAAGTTTACAGACTCTCTAT
The DNA here is from genome assembly GCF_016509475.1 of Prionailurus bengalensis. NCBI lineage: Eukaryota > Metazoa > Chordata > Mammalia > Carnivora > Felidae > Prionailurus > Prionailurus bengalensis. Next base: position 54,274,216 of record NC_057359.1, on the reverse strand, counting down.
CCTTTATTTCTGGGATTCAAAGCCAAAGCATGTCTGGAACATAGTCAGTTCACTATACAATTTCATTAAACTGAAAAGAGACAAAAATTCCTGATGATTCTACTTTCATAGCTATAGTGGCCAGGAAAAAAAAATTGCTTTCATCATTTTGTGGACAATGGAAAAGCATTAGGAGTCACAGTTAGTAATCAAATGTCAAGCTGCTCTAAAAAACTGCTATTTCTTCTGCTATTTTTGAATAGCATTGGAAGGAAAACAGGATTCAGAGAAGTGCTATTTGCATGGAAGAAAAAGACACTGGACTCATCTGAAGGTTGACATATTTCCATAACATCCACTATAGGGTCAGGCAGTTAGTTTGAGCCAGCCTTAGGGTTACTAAAAAATACAATAGTAAATTGATAAAATACATAAAATACAATAACAATGATGATAATTAAAATAACACCTATTATTTCTGGTGTCAATCCATAGCTCCGTGTCAAGTACTGTTTAATATGTTTACATGTGTAACGTTTATCCTCGTGAATACTATCATAAAGTACATACATAATTTTCAATTAAGATGAGGAAACCATGGCACTTGGAGGTTGATATTTTGCCCGGTTTTGCAGCTATTACCTAGAGAACTAGAATTTAAAGTCATGCAGTCTGACCCTAGGGTCTGTAAATTTAATTATTATGTTGTAAAATTAGTAGATGTTGGTTTCATTATGTGAAAGCAGTAGAATATTCTTGTGTTTGTCTTAGAAGTATTTAATTCTAAAAAATACAATAATAAATTTGACAAGTATCCTTATTAGTGGTTGATTGAAATTAATTTCAGCTACTCACTAGAAAATAAACCTCACCACTATTGTGTCTACCCCATCTCACTCTCCAACATACTGACACTTAAACAGTCTGATCCACAAAACCTCAGCATTCTGAACCACTTTTTAACATATTTTTTCATGCTTGAAAAATAAGGTCCCTGCCCCACCATTCATGATGTCAACTGAGATAAACATAAGCCTGTTGGTAATAAGATCACTGCCTGGCAACCTTTGTATTAATCATACATTGGCTATACTCTGAGCTTTTCTAAGACAAATTTTATGGTAATCATAAAGTTCTACCCCTACAAGCTCTCAAATGCTTGAGAGGGAGGTTTGAATAAGATGCCTGGGGGATGTCTGGTGAAATGAATATGTGTTTATATTCTCCCATAAGCATTTAAGATGTCTTCCGTCAAAATGTACACTACGGGAACTATATTCCTACGTTAAGTCTACCATTTATTAGATGTGGTTACTTTAGGTTAGTTTCTAAATAGTTTATATCTAACTTTCATCATTAACAAAATAACTTAATTACTATCTTCACAGTGTTATTGGTAGAACAGGTAACTTTAATATACACAATGTTTAGGTGTGAATGTGCTATACTAGAATTACTCAACAATGAGGATGATAATAAGATTGTATCTTTATGAAAAGATATGTTTTTCAAGGAGGGTATTATTTTAAAGTGAACAAGGTATTTTTGCTGGGTTCTATCCAGCAGTATGGTTTGTCAAGGAAGGCATCTTATAGACAATAAGAGTAATGTATTTGGTGGGAGAAAATCTAGTCTAGTCCTGGCTCTCAGGTGACCTTGGGATGGGTCTTTTACTGATTATGAATTTGCACAGAATACTCCAGAAGGATTCTGGTCCTGGCTAGTTCCCTGATCCCTTCTCTTTCCATACTCCCTGTCCTCACTACCCTTCAATTGACAAAAACAAGAACAAAAACAAAAACAAAACAAAAACAAAACAAAAACAAACAAAACACAACCAGCAAAAAACCCAAAAAGCAAAACACACACACACACACACACACACAGATTTATTAAGGTATAATTGATATTAAAAAAAAGACATGTATTTAATGTTGGGTGATTTTTGTCTGTTTTGAAAACTACCTAATACTTGAGTGTTTAGGGCATTTATCTGGGAAAATCCCCTTATCCCTATTCACCCAGATATTCTCTCTGACTTCTTTTCTCCATTCAACTTCTCATCTTGAGTAGCACCTTTCCATGGAAGGTCTTCACTGATTACTCCATATAAACCTGACTCAGCCCCAACCTTACTGGCTTCTTAACAATTATTATTATCTGAAAATACCTTGTATACCACTGTTTACATGCTATGTTGTGGTTGTATCTATTAGCATGATGTCTCTATGAAAGCACAGACCTTGTCTACCTTTTTCAATTTATTATATCCTGACACAAAGTAAATTCTCACTAAAAATATGTTGGATGGAAGAAATTATAACTTTATTATTCTGAGACAGTTTCTATGAGGACAAATGAGATAACAGATGTGACAATATCGCTTGAACTGTAAAGTACCTTACAAATTACTATTATTAGGTAGATCTTACTGCTTTCATGTGACTTGCCCAAAGTTGTAGAGCTATTTATAGGAGACTTAGAATCTCAACCCAACAGTATGACTCATGGGCCTGTAATTGTAGTCATTTTTCTGTAGTTCATGTGCACCTACCAAAACTAGGCAATGTAATAATGGCCAGCTTCTTCACACAAATGAATTCTTTTTTTTTTTATTAGCTCAAATTGGTGCATCAAAGACATTTTAGTCTACCAAAACTTCCAGTAAGTAGAGCCCAGCACAATCTGGAAAATTTATTTTAAGAATTTGGTATAGACTAACTTTTTGTTAATATCTAATCTCTCTTTTATACCTAAAGGCTGGTTGAAATCATCATCACAGTGAAGTATTCTTCACTCTTTACCTTCCTATGCCATGACTGAGGACATGTCAAGTAAGAAGTTATTGGCAAAAAAGTAGAAGGGAGCTAACTACATGAAGCCTATAACTTCTCAACCGACTTTTATATGACCTCCAAAGAGAAATGTGACTACATTGAGTTCAATTTCAGTATTAAAGCATATTTTCCTGGAGTGAATGCTCTTGGGATTTCATTCACAGCTGTTAGAAAGAAATGGCTTAAGAGAAACCATATGTGCTTATTTTATAATTGTTTCAGGCACTGCTTGACAAAATTCAGGGCTTTTTTTAACCTTAATTATATATATATATATATATATATATATATATATATATATATATATATATATATAGTGCCAGTACTGAGAGTCTTTTTCATGATATAATCAACACATTGAATATGATTTTTTTCCTCACTCTCTGTCAATGTCATTTTATATTCATTCAGTTGTCCATATAGTTATTATATAACATCGAATAAGTATTTCCTTTAGACACAGAGCAAACTTATACTTTGATTTCTTCATCAGCTGCTTTATAAAATTTGTCAGAGCTCTAACAAATAAATGAATAAATAAATGGTTCTGAATTACTTATATTCCATCTAAAAAATAATGACAACCTATTTGGGGAGTCAAATACTAAGGAATTCAAAGGTTAACTTTTGGTCTCAAATATTGGAAGGAAAATCATAATGAAGAGCCATGGGAACACAAAGTTTTATTTTTTTTATTTTTTTTTTATGAAATTTATTGACAAATTGGATTCCATACAACACCCAGTGCTCATCCCAAAAGGTGCCCTCCTCAATACCCATCACCCACCCTCTCCTCCCTCCCACCCCCCATCAACCCTCAGTTTGTTCTCAGTTTTTAACAGTCTCTTATGCTTTGGCTCTCTTCCACTCTAACCGCTTTTTTTTTTTTTCCTTCCCCTCCTCCATGGGTTCCTGTTAAGTTTCTCAGGATCCACATAAGAGTGAAACCATATGGTATCTGTCTTTCTCTGTGTGGCTTATTTCACTTAGCATCACACTCTCCAGTTCCATCCACGTTGCTACCAAAGGCCATATTTCATTTTTTCTCATTGCCACGTAATATTCCATTGTGTATATAAACCACAATTTCTTTATCCATTCATCCGTTGATGGACATTTAGGCTCTTTCCATAATTTGGCTATTGTTGAGAGTGCTGCTATGAACATTGGGGTACAAGTGGCCCTATGCATCAGTACTCCGGTATCCCTTGGATAAATTCCTAGCAGTGCTATTGCTGGGTCATAGGGTAGGTCTATTTTTAATTTTCTGAGGAACCTCCACACTGCTTTCCAGAGCGGCTGCACCAATTTGCATTCCCACCAACAGTGCAAGAGGGTTCCCGTTTCTCCACATCCTCTCCAGCATCTATAGTCTCCTGATTTGTTCATTTTGGCCACTCTGACTGGCGTGAGGTGATACCTGAGTGTGGTTTTGATTTGTATTTCCCTGATAAGGAGCGACGCTGAACATCTTTTCATGTGCCTGTTGGCCATCTGGATGTCTTCTTTAGAGAAGTGTCTATTCATGTTTTCTGCCCATTTCTTCACTGGGTTATTTGTTTTTCGGGTGTGGAGTTTGGTGAGCTCTTTATAGATTTTGGATACTAGCCCTTTGTCCGATATGTCATTTGCGAATATCTTTTCCCATTCCGTTGGTTGCCTTTTAGTTTTGTTGGTTGTTTCCTTTGCTGTGCAGAAGCTTTTGATCTTCATAAGGTCCCAGTAATTCACTTTTGCTTTTAATTCCCTTGCCTTTGGGGATGTGTCGAGTAAGAGATTGCTACGGCTGAGGTCAGAGAGGTCTTTTCCTGCTTTCTCCTCTAAGGTTTTGATGGTTTCCTGTCTCACATTTAGGTCCTTTATCCATTTTGAGTTTATTTTTGTGAATGGTGTGAGAAAGTGGTCTAGTTTCAACCTTCTGCATGTTGCTGTCCAGTTCTCCCAGCACCATTTGTTAAAGAGGCTGTCTTTTTTCCATTGGATGTTCTTTCCTGCTTTGTCAAAGATGAGTTGGCCATACGTTTGTGGGTCTAGTTCTGGAGTTTCTATTCTATTCCATTGGTCTATGTGTCTGTTTTTGTGCCAATACCATGCTGTCTTGATGACGACAGCTTTGTAGTAGAGGCTAAAGTCAGGGATTGTGATGCCTCCTGCTTTGGTCTTCTTCTTCAAAATTCCTTTGGCTACTCGGGGCCTTTTGTGGTTCCATATGAATTTTAGGATTGCTTGTTCTAGTTTCAAGAAGAATGCTGGTGCAATTTTGATTGGGATTGCATTGAATGTGTAGATAGCTTTGGGTAGTATTGACATTTTGACAATATTTATTTTTCCAATCCATGAGCAGGGAATGTCTTTCCATTTCTTTAAATCTTCTTCAATTTACTTCATAAGCTTTCTATAGTTTTCAGCATACAGATCCTTTACATCTTTGGTTAGATTTATTCCTAGGTATTTTATGCTTCTTGGTGCAATTGTGAATGGGATCAGTTTCTTTATTTGTCTTTCTGTTGCTTCATTGTTAGTGTATAAGAATGCAACTGATTTCTGTACATTGATTTTGTATCCTGCAACTTTGCTGAATTCCTGTATCAGTTCTAGCAGACTTTTGGTGGAGTCTATCGGATTTTCCATGTATAATATCATGTCATCTGCAAAAAGCGAAAGCTTGACTTCATCTTTGCCAATTTGGATGCCTTTGATTTCCTTTTGTTGTCTGATTGCTGATGCTAGAACTTCCAGCACTATGTTAAACAGCAGCGGTGAGAGTGGGCATCCTTGTCGTGTTCCTGATCTCAGGGAAAAAGCTCTCAGTTTTTCCCCGTTGAGGATGATTAGCTGTGGGCTTTTCATAAATGGCTTTTATGATCTTTAAGTATGTTCCTTCTATCCCAACTTTCTCAAGGGTTTTTATTAAGAAAGGGTGCTGGATTTTGTCGAAGGCCTTTTCTGCATCGATTGACAGGATCTTCTCTCTTTTTTTGTTAATGTGATGTATCACGTTGATTGATTTGCGAATGTTGAACCAGCCCTGCATCCCAGGAATGAATCCCACTTGATCATGGTGAATCATTCTTTTTATATGCCGTTGAATTCGATTTGCTAGTATCTTATTGAGAATTTTTGCATCCATATTCATCAGGGATATTGGCCTGTAGTTCTCTTTTTTTACTGGGTCTCTGTCTGGTTTAGGAATCAAAGTAATACTGGCTTCATAGAATGAGTCTGGAAGTTTTCCTTCCCTTTCTATTTCTTGGAATAGCTTGAGAAGGATAGGTATTATCTCTGCTTTAAACGTCTGGTAGAACTCCCCTGGGAAGCCATCTGGTCCTGGACTCTTATTTGTTGGGAGATTTTTGACAACCGATTCAATTTCTTCGCTGGTTATGGTTCTGGTCAAGCTTTCTCTTTCCTCCTGATTGAGTTTTGGAAGCGTGTGGGTGTTCAGGAATTTGTCCATTTCTTCCAGGTTGTCCAATTTGTTGGCATATAAGTTTTCATAGTATTCCCTGATAATTGTTTGTATCTCTGAGGGATTGGTTGTAATAATTCCATTTTCATTCATGATTTTATCTGTTTGGGTCATCTCCCTTTTCTTTTTGAGAAGCCTGGCTAGAGGTTTGTCAATTTTGTTTATTTTTTCAAAAAACCAACTCTTGGTTTTGTTGATCTGCTCTACAGTTTTTTTAGATTCTATATTGTTTATTTCTGCTCTGATCTTTATTATTTCTCTTCTTCTGCTGGGTTTAGGCTGCCTTTGCTGTTCTGCTTCTAGTTCCTTTAGGTGTGCTGTTAGATTTTGTATTTGGGATTTTTCTTGTTTCTTGAGATATGCCTGGATTGCAATGTTTTTTCCTCTCAGGACTGCCTTTGCTGCGTCCCAAAGCGTTTGGATTGTTGTATTTTCATTTTCGTTTGTTTCCATATATTTTTAAATTTCTTCTCTAATTGCCTGGTTGACCCACTCATTCGTTAGTAGGGTGTTCTTTAACCTCCATGCTTTTGGAGGTTTTCCAGACTTTTTTCTGTGGTTGATTTCAAGGTTCATAGCATTGTGGCCTGAAAGTAAGAATGGTATAATTTCAATTCTTGTAAACTTGTGAAGGGCTGTTTTGTGACCCAGTATATGATCTATCTTGGAGAATGTTCCATGTGCACTCGAGAAGAAAGTATATTCTGTTGCTTTGGGATGCAGAGTTCTAAATATATCTGTCAAGTCCATCTGATCCAATGTCTCATTCAGGGCCCTTGTTTCTTTATTGACCATGTGTCTAGATGATCTATCCATTTCTGTAAGTGGGGTGTTAAAGTCCCCTGCAATTACCACATTCTTATCAATAAGGTTGCTTATGTTTATGAGTAATTGTTTTATATATTTGGGGGCTCCGGTGTTCGGCGCATAGACATTTATAATTGTTAGCTCTTCCTGATGGATAGACCCTGTAACTATTATATAATGTCCTTCTTCATCTCTTGTTACAGCCTTTAATTTAAAGTCTAGTTTGTCTGATATAAGTATGGCTACTCCAGCTTTCTTTTGGCTTCCAGTCGCATGAGAAATAGTTCTCCATCCCCTCACTCTCAATCTAAAGGTGTCCTCAGGTCTAAAATGAGTCTCTTGTAGACAGCAAATAGATGGGTCTTGTTTTTTTATCCATTCTGATACCCTATGTCTTTTGGTTGGCGCATTTAATCCATTTACATTCAGTGTTATTATAGAAAGATATGGGTTTAGAGTCATTGTGATGTCTGTATGTTTTATGCTTGTAGTGATGTCTCTGGGACTTTGTCTCACAGGGTCCCCCTTAGGATCTCTTGTAGTGCTGGTTTAGTGGTGACAAATTCCTTCAGTTTTTGTTTGTTTGGGAAGACCTTAATCTCTCCTTCTATTCTAAATGACAGACTTGCTGGATAAAGGATTCTTGGCTGCATATTTTTTCTGTCTAGCACCCTGAAAATCTCGTGCCAATTCTTTCTGGCCTGCCAAGTTTCAAAAGAGAGATCAGTCACGAGTCTTATAGGTCTCCCTTTATATGTGAGGGCACGTTTACCCCTTGCTGCTTTCAGAATCTTCTCCTTATCCTTGTATTTTGCCAGTTTCACTATGATATGTCGTGCAGAAGATCGATTCAAGTTACATCTGAAGGGAGTTCTCTGTGCCTCTTGGATTTCAATGCCTTTTTCCTTCCAGCAGTTAAGGGAAGTTCTCAGCTATTATTTCTTCAAGGACCCCTTCAGCCCCTTTCCCTCTCTCTTCCTCCTCTGGGATACCAATTATGCGTATATTATTTCTTTTTAGTGTATCACTTAGTTCTCTAATTTTCCCCTCTTACTCCTGGATTTTTTTATCTCTCTTTTTCTCAGCTTCCTCTTTTTCCATAACTTTATCTTCTAGTTCACCTATTCTCTCCTCTGCCTCTTCAAGCCGAGCTGTGGTGGTTTCCATTTTATTATGCATTTCGTTTAAAGCATTTTTCAGCTCCTCGTGACTGTTCCTTAGTCCCTTGATCTCTGTGGCAAGAGATTCTCTGCTGTCCTGTATACTGTTTTCAAGCCCAGCGATTAATTTTATGACTATTATTCTAAATTCACTTTCTGTTATATTGTTTAAATCCTTTTTGATCAGCTCATTAGCTGTTGTTATTTCCTGGAGATTCTTCTGAGGGGAATTCTTCCGCTTGGTCATTTTGGATAGTCCCTGGCGTGGTGAGGACCTGCAGGGCACTTCCCCTGTGCTGTGGTGTATAACTGGAGTTGGTGGGCGGGGCCGCAGTCCGACCTGATGTCTGCCCCCAACCCACCACTGGGGCCACAGTCAGACTGGTGTGTGCCTTCTCTTCCCCTCTCCTAGGGGCGGGATTCACTGTGGGGTGGTGTGGCTCGTCTGGGCTACTTGCACCCTGCCAGGCTTGTGATGCTGGGGATCTGGCATATTAGCTGGGGTGGGTAGGCAAGGTGCACGGGGGCAGGAGGGGCAAGCTTAGATTGCTTCTCCTTAGGTGATTCACTTCAGGAGGGGCCCTGTGGCAGCGGGAGGGAGTCAGATCCGCTGCCGGAGGTTTGGCTCCGCAGAAGCGCAGAGTTGGGTGTTTGCGTGGAGGGAGCAAGTTCCCTGGCAGGAACTGGTTCTCTTTGGGATTTTGGCTGGGGGATGGGCGGGGGAGATGGCGCTGGAGAGCGCCTTTGTTCCCCACCAAACTGAGCTCTGTTGTCAGGGGGCTCAGCAGCTCTCCCTCCCTTTGTCCTCCAGCCTTCCCGCTTTCCGAGCAGAGCTGTTAACTTATGACCTTCCAGACGCTAAGTCGCGCTTGTTGTGGGAACACAGTCCGTCAGGCCCCTCCACTTTTGCAAGCCAGACTCGGGGGCTCTGCTTGGCCGGCGAGCTGCCCCTCCGCCCCGGCTCCCTCCCGCCAGTCCGTGGAGCGCGCACCGCCTCGCCGCCCTTCCTACCCTCTTCGGTGGGCCTCTCGTCTGCGTTTGGCTCTGGCGACTCTGTTCTGCTAATCCTCTGGAGGTTTTCTGGGTTATTTAGGCAGGTGTAGATGGAATCTAAGTGATCATCAGGACGTGCGGTGAGCCCAGCGTCCTCCTAAGCCGCCATCTTGCCGCCCCTCTCCGGAACACAAAGTTTTAATAGCACCTTCTTTGATCTACCCTTTGGAGAATAAATGTTGTAGTAGCAGGTGGTAAGTTTCCTATAACTGGAACTATTTAAGTGTGAGACAGGAGCATGCTTACTGGAGATGTTATAGGTAGGAATGAATTTTTGGATTGACAACAATGCCCAGTAGATTTATTTCAAGTTTTGGAATTTTGTGGGGTAGTCATTAGCAGGATGAGAGCCTTGGATATTGGAAGATCTGAGATGTAGAAGCAGTTCTCTCACAGACTTTTGAGGAGTTTCATTGTTTTTAGTATCTCCTTTAGATCCCGACAAGCACTCAAATGGGAATGCACTTTGGAGAGTGTCTAGAAAATTTTTGAAGTTTTCCTTCAATTATTTGGGACCATTCATGGCCAGCAGTATCTAGTAGGGTGCCCAAACCAGTGCCAAGACCCGTGTGGGCCCCACTCTCCAGTCCTCTTCTGGATGCTGAACTCTAGCTCCATGCAAGAGGTTGACCATATACCCCAAGGAAATCCATAACTGAGATACATGTAGTTGTTCAAGGGTTCTATGTTTGAGTCTAGGACTACAATTTGATTGCTCCCACTGACCAGCCTGGTATTTCTTTCAATAGATTGTATAAGATAGAGCTTTCTGATTGGTGCTAACATGCTGATTTTGAGTGATTCTCATTCATTTTAAAGAATGAGTTCAAGTTCTGGATTACCAGTGCATCATTGCCAAACATTGGAGTTAAAGCCATGTGCGTGGCTTTATGTGTGAGTCCTCATTTATGTGTGTCCAACCTTGATACAGCCTCTAATGTACAGCAACTGAGAGCAGCAGGCATCCTTTATCCTGTGTGCCCCGTGCCACTGGCACTCTTGGTGGTCACCCCATATAGTCTCTGTGCCACATTTTCTAGTAGTGGTAGAGCATATTTATTCTAAGGACTTTCATGACTTTTGCCCCTCAAAGACAATGAGATCTTTCAGTTGGTGTCTTCTCTTGCATCCAACCACAATGAAATTGTGCCATCCCAGATCATTCTTAAGCCATGCTGGGTAAAGCCTTGTGTGAATGAAGCCCCTTATTCCTCTTCCCATGAGCCCTTTGTCCTTCCACTGTTGATTGTGTGTGGAAAGCAGGGGTATGGTCAATATGGGTAGGGTCAGTGAAATAAATTGCCTTCTAAGAAAGCAGTGGTCAAAGCTTCTAAGAAAGCGGTGAAAGATGTCTTATTCCATATCTATAATACATAAGTTTCTGAATGATAAATTTAGCATGACCATAAAATGAATTAGTATTTAGATTTTTCTGTTTAATCCAGTTAACACTTGCATCCATGGTCATTGTCAACAATGCAGAATAATAACTTTTAAGAGAGTTGGCGCAGGGTAGAACAATGGATAGCATAGCATTATGAGAAATGATGTGATTAGCATTAGGTAAATGGTATTATAGAACTCCAGGGACAAGAAGTTCCATATTATTTCAGGAGAAACTGGTTCTATAAAGCTGTGGCATTGTGAGTAGTAATTGTTGCTACATTTTTCTCAAGTTAGGAGATGTAGCATATTTCACAATACAGAACATAAGAGAATTTATGGACTTGAAGAGAAAGAGATAGTGCTTGCGAACCAGGTGGAATCTTCATGTCCACTGACTGGACAATAATAAATACACTAGTAACTCTGCTCTACTCATTGTCCTACATTTTTATCAATAAATTACTACTCTTATGGTTCCATGAGTTTCCTAATAAATCTTTAATCAAGTTATTTATATAAATGAGTGACCCACAAAAAATATTTGCTCAAGGCCACACACTCCCTAAGGGTGGCACTGCTCTAGAATTTAGCCTGGATACTGTAGAAAGTTACTTCTAACTCTAAAAGGTTATGATTCTATATGGACATCTTATTATGTTTCATAAATATACTTGTTTATTATTTTTGGAAAACTTAATAAGACTAGGCAAACTCAAATAAATTAAGCTTGATGTACAAATGAGGTAAAATATTATATGACAGGCAGGATGGAAAAACTGGATCAGATTTGAGTGCTAATAAAAACAACATCAGACCTGTGCTGAGTCTATTAATTAACTTTACAACTCACTAGCAAACAAGTTATGCAAAGAATTTCTGTATAAGTGTAAGATCAAAGACAAGTGATGGTACAAGTGGATATAACTTCTAAGTTTTTGATTAGTTCTCCAAGGCTAAAATTTGAGAATTGACCAAGAGTATTGACTTTTCCGTGTTAAGGAAGCCCATGATCCTGGGAAAGCTTATTTTTATATACTGTAACCTAGTCTGGAGAGGGAAGAATGTCTTTGCTGAAGGACTTTCTTCATTACCATAACCATGGCCATACAGTGAGGCAATTGATTTATTGCTGCACAATTCAACACACTCTATAGTTCCTCAGGCAGGTCTGGCATTAGCCTAACACTGTAGATGGTAACTGTTCATTTACATAGGTCTCCTTCATTTGCATATGGGTTTACTGTAAGAGTCGCCTTAAATTGAAACAAACAAACAAAAAACAAATGCCCTGAGAACAATGGAAATATCAAGGTATATGTCCAGAATTAAAATTGCTCAGCTTGTTAGGTGTTTCTTAACACAGGAAACAAGTTAACCCTATGCCTTTCAATCAGGGAGTGATGGGCTTGATTAGTATTTAATGTGAGAACTCCTGATACTAAGATATTTTTCCTCCTGAAGCATTGAGCATAATATGACTCAGAGGCAGAAGCAAGGAGATGAAACAGCCATGGGTGTTGTCATTAAGTCTGGAGCAGGAGCTGGAGACATGTGGGAGAATTGTAGGAGGAATGTTGATGTAGTAGCTCCAAAGATACCGCAAAATTATACATCAGATTTCGTAGCGAAATGGGAGGAATCAGAGATTGCATAGCATAGTGGCTGTATATTTGTTTGGGTGCCAGACGACTTTAAACCCAGATATTTAGTAGCTGTGTCATATTGTGCAGAGCTGCTCTGTCTGGTTGTGCAGGTTGTGCCCTGCCCAAATTCTCTCAGCCAGGGAGGGATCAGCCAATGATCTACTTGCCAAGAGATGCTCAGAGCAACTTCCACCTAGAAGTAAGGAATCCTTCTTCTCATTCCCACAAAGGTATTTTGTGCCTTTGAGGGTGCTCGCTAACATCTCTGAGACTCAGTTTCTTCATCTTTATGATGTACAGAATATTTATTGTGCAGGATTGTTGTGATGATTGCCAAGAATATGTGTGAAGAGCCTCTCACAATAGAGGTACATAATTAGAGGCTATTAGAATAATAGGACTATTGCTCTGTGCTCAACTGTGTGTGTGAATGGGGGATTAGTTCCATCATATGTGCCTTCTGGGAGATTATGTGTTATTTGTGGAAAACCAAATGTGCATATTAACCATATTGAGTAGGAGAGGTGAGGATGGCCAAGAGAATAGAGGAAAGTTTCATGGCAGAGGTTGGGACCTTTTCCTGTATGTAAAATTATACTTCCTTAGAGAAATGTTTTTAAAAAGTTCTTTGTTTTGGAAAGCTACATATTTATTATAATTAATAATATGCAGAATAGTCCTTGAAAGAAGCCTGGGATGAAATATAGCAACATGTTAAAAGCACAGAGGGAGCACAGTGGAGTAGACTCTAGAGTTAGTGAAATCTTGGTTTAGACCCTTTGTCTGCTGTTTACTGGCTTCATCCTCTCTACAAATTATTCTCTGAGCTCCAAGTTCCTCAGTAAAAGTACATTATATAATAGAACTATCTTACACTTCTGTAGTGAGAATTAAATGATATCATGAAATAAATAACTTATACACTATGAATAGTATTATAATCATTATTAAGCAGGAGCACAAAGTGACTTCACACACTTCTGAATTTTCTTTTAGATTTTTGAATTTATTTATTTTGAGAGAGAGTGTGTGTGTGGGAAGGACAGAGTGAGGAGAGAGAGAGAGAGAGAGAGAGAGAGAGAGAGAGAGAGAGAGAGAATGAATCCCAAGAAGTCTCCATGCCCAGCGTAGAGCTCCATGCAGGGCTTGATCCCACAACTGTGAGATTGTGAGCTGAGCTGAAATCAGAGTCAGTCTAGTTGCTTGCCTGACTGAGCCACCCAGGCACCCCACATTTCTGACTTCTCAATTTTTGATAATGAGCATGAATTACATTTTTTATAACAGAAAAATATAAACTTAATTATAAAAATATGCCAGTCAGATGAAAGCTATGATTGTATATGAGAAAGCAGATATGTGTTTTAAAATATTTATTCATTTATTTTGAGAGAGAGAGAGCATACACATTGGCAGGGGAGGGGCAGAGAGAGAGAGAGAGAGAGAGAGAGAGAGAGAGAACCCCAAGAAGGTTCCATGCTGTCAGTGCAGAGCCTAACACAGGGCTCAACTGTGAGAGCTGAAATCAAGAGTCGGACGCTTAACTGATTGAGCCACTTGGGCACCCCTGTAAGAAAGCAGGTATGTTTTAGAATCAAAAGCAATGGAACCTTCTCAGGGTTACATTAGGTGGAGCTACATTAGTTCTTTCTTATGCATACCTTTTCTCAAGTGGATGCTTCCATGGAGTTATATTCCATGAACCTGCTGAGCTACTAAGGTACCGAAGAGAAAGAAATGTGACCAAGGTAGCCAGATTTAGGGAAAAAAAAATAAGAGGACATGCAGTTAAATTTGAATTTCAGATAAACAATGAATATAGTTTTTTAGTCTAGGTATGCCCCAAACAATATTTGGAATATACACTAAGATAGTATTCCTTGTATACATGAAATAAACATGTAACTGGGCATTGTGTGTTTTATCTGGCAAGCTTACCCACAGGCTTGGTCATCAAAAAACTCACATCCTTTACCTTTCCTAAGGCAACAAAGCTATATCAGACCTGCTGAGCTCATTTCTCCCTAGGCTACCACACAGGGAACAGATGTACCACCAAGGCCAAGTAGATCCTTCACTTTACTCAAGGAATAATAAGGCTAACAAAAGCAAAACAAACAAAACACAAAAAACGGAGCAAGGTGTTGGGAAGAATGACAAGATGACATCACAAAGGCTCCACTTTTGCAGCAGCAGCTTAAAATACAGAGGAAGTGATGGAACCAGGAGGTACAGTAAATGTAGTATAGTAACTAAACTTAAAGGATTTGCTGCTGGAGGTACAATGAATTGAACACACCCAAGGAAGTGTTGAAAGCAAAGAACATTTATTTCTTGTTACAAGTAAAGAGACAGGGGTGATGAGGAGAACAAAGGCAGGGGAAATGTAGCTAAAATTAAATTTCCTTACGACTTGCAGCCCACTGACAAATACCTGAGGCATGCAGAGAGTGACATTCCTCAAGGAACTCATGGCTGCCTTACTGCTCATGTTTTGCTAGAGACTGAAAGCAACCTTACTTTGAAAATAAGACCTCCAAACCTCCAGGGTCCTATAATTCTTCTTTAATGTGAAGAAATCCCTGTAGAGACACTTTATCTCTACCCCTCCCCCACAACTTAAATTTAGATAATCAGTCTCTCCTCACAATCACAAGTGCAGCTCTTTCTGCCCAGGAGTCCTGTCCCTGTGCTATAATAAAAGCACCCTTTTGCATCATAAAACATCTCAAGAATCCTTTCTGGACCTTTGTGCTTAGAGACCCTGCATCCAGGAGATACCTCTCAAGGTACTGTCTCCCTGTGGTGTCAGTACAGAAAGCTTTTATTCAGTGTATTAGGGGCGAGGGGCAGGGAGCTTGCACGTACATTAAGGAACTTATACATATTCTATCACTTAGGTACTTTGGTTCAATTGCACATGCCTAGCATGTCAACATGCTAGGGCATACACTGTATGTTCAAAAATAGTAGAAAACTCCACCCATAGGACAAAATCTTAGTATTATAATGACCTAAAGGTGACTTCAGGACAACTGGGGGAGGGGGGTTTCTGTGCAGGTGTCAACTCCAAACTGGCTTACATAAAGGCCTATTGGGAATTGTTGGTTCTGCAAAACAAAACACATTCCTTCCCTACATTTGTCCCTTCCTCTCCTCCCTTCTGCTGATAGCTTTCAGCTCTCTGATTGGAGTAACTGTCCCACTGCATCCTAGTTTACACTATCAACAAGGCTAGCAACTTCTTGAAAGTCTTTCTGATCAACTCGTTCAAGGCAAGGGTAAGTTCATTTTGCCTAAAGATCTCAGGGTATGAAAGGGTTGATTTTTCAAATTTACAATCCTACACAACTAGGCGGACATCAGGAGATGGGGTGGAAAGCTGTCAACAATTGAGATTTCAAGCTATACCTAGGATGCAGTGGGACAGTTACTCCAATCTGAGGACTGGAAGCTATCAGCAGAAGGGAGGAGAGGAAGTCACAAAAGCAAGAAAGGAATGTGTTTTGTTTTGAAGAGCCAACACTTTCAGACAAGGAGACACCAACTAGGTGTTTCGCCTGATAGCCTCGTACATGAGCCAGTTTAAGCCAGACTAGAGCTGAGGACCTCCTGAGAAGCCCTCCTGAGTTGTCCCATTTACCTTTAGTTCTTTATAATACTAAGATCTCCTCCTATGGGTGGACTTTTCTACCATTTTTTAGCAGACAATGTGTGCTTTAGCATGTTGACATGCTAGACATGCACAGTTGAACCAAAAGTACCCCTTTGAGCTCCCTGCCCCCACCTCCGCAATACCCTGAATGAAAGCTTCCCACGTTGACCCCATGCAGAGACAGTACTTTGAGAGCCATCTCCCTGTCTCCTTACTTATAACAAGTAATAAAAAGTTGTTTGCTTTCAGCACTTTCTTGGGTTGTGCTAGTTTTGATGCACCCAAGCAGAAAGCCCTAGAGTTCTGATACAAAGTGATGGGTATGTGAATCTGGAGTGTACCTGGGAGCAGGAGCACTAAGTGCTATCAGGAAGGTACATCTCAACTTGCCTTCCAGAGTGTTCCATAATGTTTTTAAAAGGGTCATGCCTAATACCGAGGCTAGGCTAGATTTTGTATCATTGAAGACTTGGACTGTAAGAGGACTGTTCATTTTAGAAATTAGTTGTGAGAGGAACTGATAGCGTATCATTAGAGAGTCCATTCGTTGACTGGACTGAAAAAAAATGCATGATCAAAAGATGGAAGGAAATTCCCTCCTTCAACTTTCCATCATCAACATTTTTCATTTAGATAAAGGAAAATTTAGGTTGAGAATACCTATTGTTTTGTTATTTTAATTACATAAGTACCACTTTAGACACCTTAGAAAGAATGGTTATTGTGCAAAAATTTTACAAATTATTATGTAGATGGGTTATGAAAGTCTAATATTTAAGATTTCTAATTTGCTTTGGAAAAAAGGCATCCTCTGGATGGGATAAGAAAAGCGCTTTAGCATATATTTGTGTGCAAAGGATTTTGCCTTTTAGTATATTTTGGTGAGAAGTAGTTTTTAGAGCAATTAATAATGCATTAGCTGACAGCTTATCATAGCTTTTTTTTAATTAAATGTCTCACCACACCACTTTGTGATTTCACTCTGAGCCATCTGCCAAGCTAGGTACTTTCACCGCGTTTTGTTTTACATATGTGGCCTACTTTGAAAGTCTCAACACTTTTCTGGCTTTGTTTTCAACAGACACCAAATTCAAATAACTGAATGTGTGAATGTTCCACATTTTTATACAAATATAAGCTTCACAGAAAATATATGTACTATTATTACTTGTGAAATATTGCTCTTTAAGCTGTCTTTAGTTGAGTGCTTACTTCTTGACAAAGTAATCTGAATACTTCTCTTTTGTTTAAGAGAATACTTCTTTTTTTTTAATGTTTATTTTTTGAGAGAGAGAGACAAAGAGACAGAGAGTGTGGGGGAAGAGCACAGAGCGAGGGGGCACAGAGCGAGGGAGACACAGAATCTAAAGCAGGCTCCAGGCTCTGAGCTGTCAGCACAGAACCCACGCGGGGCTCGAACTCACCAACCAGGACATCATGACCTGAGCCGAAGTTGGATGCTCAACCGACTGAGTCATCCAGGCACCCCTAGTCTATTTGCATTCTTATGAGGAAAAAAAAACGTGAGCCACCCAGGCACCCCAAGAGAATACTTGTGATGGCTGGAAAAGAAATGTCTTTAAGGCTTTCCTTGACTTTGGGTTATTCTCAGCCTTAGTGAAGAAATATGTATTTTTGTATCCACTGCTGAGAGACCAGTCCCACAAGTATGGCTTCAGGCTGTGAAGAAGATAAAATTCGTGTTTCTCTTGCTCACATATATATGCTAGAGAAAGCCTCTTCACTTTTATTGAGCTCTGAAGTAGCCTGAAAAATGCCCAATCCACCAAAGATATATCCGTGTCCTTATCCTTAGCGTTTGTAAATGTTGCCTTATTTGGAAAAAAGGGTCTTTTCAGATATGATCAGGAATATTGAGATGAGTAGATCATCCTGGGTTATTTGGGTGAGGCTTAAATGCTGTCAAAAGCATATAAGAGAGAGAGGGAAAGGAGATACACAGAGAAGAAAGGCCTTTGTGAAGACAAGGCAGAGAATTGAGTGATGGGAACACCAGCAAAACAATGTTGGAAGATGAGGAGTGGATTCCCCTCTGGAGCCCCAGAGTGAGTACGGCCTTGCCAACACCTTGATTTTGGCCTACTGAAAATAATATTGAACTCTTGGCTTCCAGAACCGTGGGAAAATAAACTACTGTTTTAAGCCACCAAGTTTGTGATATTATGGTGGGGTTCAGGAAGCCACATGTTCTAGGCCTAAACATGTTGTAGGTATTTTTGTTATGTTACCCTACTTATCCTTCAGGGTTATCTATACTGCGAAGATGATTATTTTTATCTGAATTTTATAGATGAGGAAAATTAAGTTGATGTAACTTGCCCAAGTTCCCACAGCCACATAGCAGCAGGACTGAGTTACAAGAGTTTTGTCTACCTGGCTGACAAGTTTATAATGCATTTACCTACTCATGTTTTGCTTATTGTTATATGAATCCTTTAAATAGCACTCCAAACACTTATGGCCTCCCCTTTAAAGGATTTACTGAAAACGTTCCTTGGATTGTAAAGGAAAAACAGACAACTGTACAACTGTTGTCTTAGATAAAGCTTTCACTGGTACCTGCTATGGAAAGAATGGTCACCAAATATCTCTTGTATTTATCTACTCTTTTTTCACCATACTGGTTATTTTCACACAAATCTGGCCAGGTTAAGATTGATCAACCAATTAAGTTGACTTTTAAAATGGTTGTGATCACCAAAGTATTGAAAATCTCAAATCTGTTCACTAGACTGAGTCTTAGAAAGCCTGTTACCCAAGAAAAGGATACATTTTCATTTTGTTTCCTAAGAAAAGAATAAAATTGAGGTGAAAGTGTTAAGCAACATGTAGCCATCCAATGTATTCCTTACATGATGGCCACATTTATGCACTTATCATTCAAATGGCTTCCTCTTTTAGTATAAAGTGATAAAAAAAGTTTCTTTCTCTATTTAATTTTCTTTCAGTATTAACATGGTAACAAAACATGGGTCTGATTTTGTTATTAATATCTTATAAAGCTAGGTATAGAGCTGAGCAAGGCTTTGGTAAGTTATAAATCAGCTCCACACTTCCTTCACTTTGCTCCGTGTTTGACCTTCGGGCCTTTGGATCAGTTCTGCTCTAGTGTTAAGGCCTGTATGGATTTCAGGGAGAAAGTGCTATGCTTTGTGCTTTAAAGGAAAATCTTTAGCACAATCAGGTAGAATTAATAGGTAGGATGCACTCAGTCCAGGTAACTCTGCAACAATGGTTGGATAGGTTCTTTACTGTAGATATTATTTAATATGGTCATTGAAATTGATGGAACCCATTCAAAAGAATGTAAAGAAAATTATGATCTTATTATGCACAATTTATGTTTTGTATAATTTTATTCATATGAACATAAATTTATTCATGAGTTTCCAGCTCTTTGCTATTAAGGAAATAGTGATTCTCTTTAATGTGTTGGGTTAAGTCATAATCCTTGCTGTGAATGAGGCTGGACCTCTGTTTTTCTTTTGTTGCATCCATTGAATTCACCCTTTTGTTCTGAGTCCTGTGGGGTCCGATCACCTACGATTTTCTGTTTGGAAATGTTTTGTTTCCTCATTTCATGATCTGAAATGTGATTTCACATAGGCCTTTTATGTAGACGCTAAATGTTCAAAGTTCACTTTGCGTACAGCCTATTTGCTGATCTCCTTCTGCTGTGCACAAAACAGGTGCCTTTTTAAGTCAGGAATGTCTTTTGTCAGTCTGCCTGGCTTGGCAGCTTTCTATCTGGAGCACCCCGGCCTGCTCCGTCAGCATCTTCTGCTATGTTGCAGCAATGGCAATTATAGAGTATTTTCCTCTTGGCAGAAAAAGTTACTTTTTAACTAAAAATGGATTCCACCATGAAAATTGCCATGACATTTGCTGACAACATCACTTTGGTGGCAATATCTTTTTATCTATGAGCTTCAATTTATATACAGTAAAATGCACAAATCTTAAGTTCACAGCTTGACAAATGTTGACATCAAGACATAGAATATTTTCATCCCCTAATATAAGTTCCTCATGGCCCTTTTCTATCAACCCACTCCCTGCCCCAGGCAATCACTATTCTGATTTTTATCACATCTATTAGTGTTGCCTGGGTTTGAACTTCGTATAAATGGAATCATACAACGTATATTATGAACTCCTCATACATATATCATATATCATGGATCTTTTGTACTTAGCTTCTTTTGCTCAAAATGATGTTTTTGACACATGTTTACACTTGTCAGTAGTTGATTTCTGTTAATGGATGGATGAGTAGTATTCTGCTAGTGATAGATATTTGGGCTGTTTCCAGTTTGAGACTATCAAAATCAAAATGGGTTTGGACATTCTGACGCACAATACAATTCTCTTGGGAATATATCTAAACCTGGAATTGCTGTGTGTTACAATCTAGGTGTCTGTTTAACTCAATTAGAAATGTAAACATCAATATCTCTAGGGCAGTTGTTAAAATATTTTATGACCACTACTGGATAGGCAATAAGACCTCAAACCACCGTACTGACAGAATCAACAATTTGGCTTTTATTGCTAAGTTTTTAAGACTGTTTTACTTATATATTTACTGGATGAACAGTAGAGAAAGAAAAGAAGGATTATCATATGTGTCACACTAGAAGCTCAGGTTGTCCCAACCCAGGTGGACCATGAGCAAGGACACATTTCCTTCATGGGAGGAATGGCACCCAAACTTACCTCCAGATAGGTGAGATCCCCTTCCTCTCCCTGGTGCATGCATTCTCAGTGGTAGCCATAACAACCCCAAGGAGGTAAGAGTTGGTTCTTGAGAGGGGAGTAGTGAGGAAAATCTTTTTAAGCATAAGGCACAGATATACATATAGTGCACAAATAGAAATATAATATATTGGGTATTAAAATTTCATTAGGGATGATATTAGGAGCAAAGTGTCTATAAAAGGCTATTTGGGGAAGGCAATAATAAAAACATGATGGAGGAATGCTGATTTAGTGGCTTAAATACAGCTTCTCAGACAATTCGGACAAATCCACTGGCATTTATATTTAGACTTTCTAGTGCCTAGGCGCTTTCCTTTTATACCTCACTTCCAAGACTATGCACCAATTTGCACATAAGTAGATATGGAAGAGAGAATATGTGCTCCCTTCTGTGGAGCACCACTGCCTGGCTGTCACTTCCAGCCCTACCTAGTCCTTATGTGGCTTTTCTGTGGCATGGTGAGAGAATGGTGGAGTATGTGTCTACACTTGGTAACCTGGGGTTTATAGATTTCCTCTAAAAAGGGTATTCTTAGCCCATTCCACTCCATTCCATGTAGTGTTTTGCCTTTACCCACCTTGTCAAGAATGTCTAAACTTGAACAATATTCTATTTTGCATTCCATGTAAAACAATCTATATGTATTTGCTTGTTTTATTTTTTGAACTCCTCTTTTCCAAGAGCTTATTTAGAAATCCATAGTCTGTTACTATCAATTTCTTTCCCTAAGACTAGCAGTCTTGCCCCCATTGTGAAGCCCAATGCTTCTGATCATGGTTCTTTTTGAGCACCTACAGAGACCATCTATTTGGCTGTCTGGGCATTTGAGCTTTCCCACTTTGCTCTACTACTCAGAATATTAAGATTCGTTGATATTTCATTTCATTCCCCTTTTTGAAATATTTACCTTAAGGAAGAGAAGAGATTTCTATATCTATTACAGCAGGCTTTGTAACCCAAATTGAGTTTCATTGGGCACCAAATATGTAAGTTTAGTGCTATGTCTCAATGTTCCTCCAGCTTACTCTGTCTTGCTGCAAATACACTGTGATGTCTAGTAGTCAAATCTTGATTTCTGACAAGTGTAATTCCATAAAAACTGGAGGAAGCTGATCTAATTCCTCTTTATTCTTGTATCTGTGGGAGATAACCTCCTTGAAAACTGTGCTGTGGTAACTTCCTGTGGGCTTATCAGGAAAGAATACCAGGAATTCTTTGCCTCTTTTTTCCTTACTCTCTTGGAATAAGAAATTTAGGGAGGTAAAAGCTGAACTGTCTGAGCCTGGTTGGATTCTAGGTTTTTTAAAAAAGAGACAGGTGACTCTGAAGACATACAGATTCCCCAAGTTTTGTAAATTGAATGCTTTGAGGTCAAAGACAGACATGTACTTCCCTCTTCTGCAGTGACCCAGAGGTGTTAGGCACATTTTAAGGGGGCATTTTAAGGGGGCATACTAGGGACTGAAGTATAACTGACAGAGTCTTGAAAATCACAGTAATGAGAAAGCTGGGAGATGGTCCAGAGCATAGTCACTGAATGCCTTTGAATGGCCTATGTGGCCTTGGACATTGAACATCTGTGTGGGGGCCATGACCCATAGATCTGTGGTCTTTCTTCAAGCTTCCCACAGTTATTAAGTTTGGAGTCCTACATGACCTTAAGAAAGGGAAAGAGTCTCCTGCAAAATGACTGATTGAATTTCTTATTAAACATTCAAGGAGAGAGTAAAGATAAGGAAGTCCTCAAAGACAAATTGAACTCAATTTGGAACATGGGGAAAGAGAGTTTATGCATTCAAGTGTTGAGAATCAAATCTATACCTATTTTACATTTAATAGTAACTGACTTTGTTAGACTTTGACCATATTCTCTTAAATAGACTGAGACAGGGAAACTAAAGGGACTCCAAGAAAAACTGCTATTTTGCTCCTTTCCCTACTTCTATTCTTGAATAGGTCCTACACCCCCACTTTACACATGTCTTATAGAACAGATCTTGTATGTCCTCATGGTAAAGGTCAAGGAGTTAGTTATTTCTTTGGAGTCTTCTAGCACAATAGGTAACATCTAAGGAGTGACCAGGTGGGATCATCATGAACGTTTTCCAAGACCACTGACTCACCAAGACCCCTGTCTCACCAAGATCTGTGGCTCTTGGGGCATAAATGACTAATGGAGAACACCTAAATACTCATCTTTGTTCCTGGTTGCCTGAGGAGACCATAATCCTCAAAAAAAACTCCAGGTCCCAAGCAAAGACAAGACTCTCGCTCCTTTCCTTCCTGAATCTCCCAGACACTCTGTATCTGCTCTGTCTTCAATAAACTCTGCTCACACTTCCTCTGAGCTCGCATTTGATTTCCATCCTGCTCAAAGCCAAAGACCCTCTTGGTTGGTCCTGTGGGACCCTTTCTGGGTCCGAGAACGCAGCCAGCCTACATCAAGACCCATCCATCTTGACTATGTATCACCTTACCTTTTTAATTTTACTTAATAGCACCTAATACTCATTTGATGTAACGTGCTTATTTGTTAATTTTATCTGTACCAGGTTTTTTTTTTAATTTTTTAATGTTTATTTTTGAGAGAGAGACAGAGCACAAGAGGGGGAGGGACAGAGTGAGAGGGAGACACAGAATGCAAAGCAGGCTCCAGGTTCTGAGCTGTCAGCACAAAACCCATTGCGGGGCTCAAAGCCATTAACCGTGAGATAATGACCTGAGCTGAAGACGGACACCTAACCGACTGAGCCACTCAGGCGCCCCTTATCTGTACTAGTTTTAAGCTCCATGAAGGAAGGGACTGTCTTTCTTATTCACTATTCTATTTCTAGTTTTTAGAATAGTGCTGCATGTAGTAGGGGCTCAATAAATATTTGTTGATTGAATGAATAGTATTCAGAAACTCTTACGGTAAAATGGGAGAAGATGATGATGTTAAGATATTTAATCTTGAAATATAAACAAGATGAAGCTCTCTATGAAATAAAAAAATATTTATTGGATTTCTTAAAAATAGTGCTATATCATGATTTTGTGTTTTCCTTTAATATAATTTAATTTATCTGATACCTTTGCTTTCCTTTTATGGCTTATCTTTGTTCAGCAGATGATCCCCCAGTTGTACTGGCAATTGGGAAGGTGTGGATTTTATCAGCTCACTCCCTTTATTTGACAGACTTAGGCTTTCAGTCAGTCAAAGTGACCTTATCTATGTCTCTCTTTGCATATCGTTAACATAGCTTGCTATTTTTTATATATATCTGTATTTGTTTTTAATTTTTTTTAATGTTTATTTATTTTTGAGACAGTGACAGAGCATGAGCAGGGGAGGGGCAGAGATAGAGAGGGAGACGCAGAATCCGAAGCAGGCTCCAGGTTCTGAGGTGTCAGCACAGCGCCCGATGCGGGGCTCAAATCCACAAACTGTGAGATCATGACCTGAGCTGAAGTCGGACGCTTAACCGACTGAGCCACCCAGGTGCCCCAAAATATATCTGTATTTTATGTTCTCCCTATTTCTGATGTTCCGAAGTAATGACAGATCATTTTTATGTGGTGGATATTTAGTGTTCTTTACCTTTTTTTTTAATGTTTATTTTTTGAGAGAGAGATAACTAGAGCAAGTGGGGGAGGGGCAGAGAGAAGAGGACAGAGGATCTGAAGTGGGCTCTGTGCTGACAGCAGCGACTCCAACATGGGGCTCAAACTCACAATGGCGAGATCATGACCTCAGCCGGAAGTCGGATGCTCGACTGACTGAGCCACCCAAGGGTCCCTAGTGTTCTTTACTGTTATAGTCCACTTGGTATATTTACTGTGGCATCAGCATGGCATTTTTAATATATTTTGAAATGTAGAATTAATGCAAAAAGGATTAAGACAATGCTCTCTTTCATCTAGAGTAAACTAAAAAATAAATGTGATGTGTGGGGGAAATATTGTGAGAATTTAAGAGAAAGGGAGACCAACCCATTTGGAGGCAAATTCCAACAGACTCTTACCAGCAATGTATGGAGTCTGAAGAAAAGAGAAAATCAGTGAGCTATAGGAGTTTTCCTTACCATAAAGTCTCGCCAAGTTACATATCTCTCCAAGGATAAATTCTCCTTTATTAGTTAACTAGCGTTTAGTAAGAGCGCTAATTAGTGTCTTAACCCAACTATAATAATTTGGTATCTCTCACAGTTTCTCTGGGTCAGGAGTTCGAAAGGGACTTGGCTGGGAAGCTTGGCTCAGGGCCTCTCCTGTGGTTGCAAGCAGATATCGACTGGGCCTGCAGCCACATGAAGGTTTGATTAGAGCTGAAGGATCCACTTTTTGGAGATGCTGTTGCAATGTTAGTGTATTGGTGCTCAGTATCATTTGGAGACTTCAGTGCCTTTTCATGGGCTTCTCTATGCGGCCACTTAAATGTCCTCACATCAGGATGGGTTCCCCCAGAATAAGCAATCCAAAAAGCCAAAGCAGGAAGTGCAATGCCTTTTATGGTCTACCCGCGGAAATCATACTTCCACTGTAGCTGCTGCTCACACAGACCTGTCCTGATTCAAAGTAAGAAGAAACTACACAAAAATATGAATACAAGGAGACAGTAATGATTGAAGTCCATCTTGTGGGCTGACTTCCACAACTAGTAAGCTTAAAACTATGTCTAGACGGAATTAGAGAGACAGAGAGCAGAAATGTATCTCCCCAGTCGTGACTGCCCACATTGTTAGATCTCTTGATAGTTTTTTTCTGCTATCTGAACTAATAATCAAGATCTACAATATTCAGCCCCACTGTTCCTTAGGGAGCATTCAAATGATGTTCAGACAGACATGAAGGAGAACTAAGTAGAATATACTGAAGGTACTTTTTCTTCTTCCATTTTTTTAACAAGTTTCCTTTTCAAATATCAAGCTTGGTAAAATTGACCTGTCCTCATTTAAATATTAGAAAAGAGGAAAACAAATTAAATAACAGAATAAAACAATAATCATAAGACATTTCCTTTGTCCATTTTCTCTTCTACTCTCTGAAACTATCCTTTTCTGCCTTCACTGTCCTCAAATCTCTAAGCTCCTTCTGTATTGTCAGATTATGACCTTGCTTCTTAGTTTTTCAGCAATTAGACACACTTCTAGAAGATGACCTTCATCAGCACCATATACTCACCTTACTTCTGTTATTAGGGGAAAGTTATCTGTGCTTTCAGCTGCCATCAGTTCCTCTCCTTATGTGCTAGAATGCCTCATCTCTCACTCATGGAAACTTTGCCAACAACTGTTTCCTTCCTTTCCTCAATTTTCGAGCTTTTCTTTTTCCTATCAGCCTAAGAACGTGCATTAATTTTCCGAATTTATTTTTTTTTTCTTGACCTCACACGCATCTCCAAATTTTGCTCATTTCTCTTTTCCCCTTTAAGAAAGCTCCTCAAAAGAACTCGATATACTTGCAGACTCCAATTCCTCCCCTCCTAGTTTCTCTTGTACCCACTTCATTTGAGCTTTTCCATGGTTCCACTGAAATAGCTCTTGTCAGGCCATTATATAACCATCACACTGCTATGTCCAAAGGTCAGTTCTGAGCCCTCTTCTTACCTGACTTATCGGTAGCACTTGGCACAACCAATCAGGTTTCCTCCTGAAAATATTTTCTCCATTTGGCTTTCTGTCACACAATATACTCTTCCATTTTCTGCCTGTCACAATGGCTGCATGTCTTCAGTTCATGTTGTTCCTTCTTCCTCATCTACCTGATCTCTTCATATCAATGTATAATTAGAAATAGAGTTGCACGAGTTTGTAGCATTGAAGACTATACAGAAAAAAATATTGAATATTAGTATTAATGGATAGAATTATTTTAATTGGAGAATTTAATACACTCTCATTTCATGACACTTAAAGAAGAAAAAAGGAATATAAAGCATTTGGGGGACACCTGGGTGGCTCAGTCAGTTAAGCATCCGACTTCAGCTCAAGTCATGATATCGCGGTTGGTGCGTTCAAGCACTGCATCAGGCACTTAGAGCCTGGAGCCTGCTTTGGATTCCATGTCGCTCTCTCTCTCTGCCCTTCCCCCACTCACACTTTGTCTCTCTCTCTCTCTCTCTCAAAAAGAATAAACTTAAAAACAAAATTTGGATAACACAGTTGTAATGCTCATAGGATATAGATGTGTTAAAAGCAAGCTCTGACTGATTGTTACTCAGGAGGAGCTCCCCCCCTCCCATATTGGGAAGTGGGACTGAGTGAGTTGCTAAACCCATGCTTCAAACATCCTTCCATTTAACTTGTATGTGATTGTTCATATTGCTTACATGCAGTCTTACTCTTAGAGTCAGGACCTTATTTATTTATATTATTTTGTTCTGTTTCTCTCTGTTAAAAGAAAATAAGTGGAGGAAAGAGAAGTTTCATTAGCTCTAAGGAGCAGAGCAGCCATTTCAACAATCACTAGTTTGGGTGGGTGCAGAAAACCACCGGACAAAGACATTAACCATAGCATGCCATAATGAAGTAGGATCTAGCATTTTCGGTGGAATTACTGTACATCTCTGGGTCAGAGCAGAAAAAGGAACTCACTACTCAAGTTTTGTGTGACGGTGGTTTTTGTTGTAGGTAAGATGTGTGGAATTTAATTTGAGGATTCCCAGAAATTCTGATTGTCAACAGATAATGTATACGCTTTAATGTTTGGAATACATTTACTTATTAAATGTCAATTCTTTTAATATAGCTTAGGCAATACCAGTAGTGGAGAATGGGAAGAATTAGAAGGAAAGATAAGAATATTCCATGATTTTTCTATGTACAGAATGTGAGTATAAAAGTAGAACACGTATTCAAATCAAACGCAGTTGACCCTTGAACAACATGGGTTTGAACCATGCAGGTGCACTTACACGTGGATTTTTTTTTTTGATAAATGCAATACAGTATTGTAAATGTATTTTCTCTTATGATTTTCTGAACATTTTCATTTCTCTAGCCTACTTTATTTGAAGATTACAACATAAAATACATATAACACACAAAACGTGTTAATTAACTGTTAATGTTACCAATAAAGCTTTTGGTTGACAGTAGGCTGTTAGAAGTTACATTTTGGGGAGTCCAAAGTTATATGTGAACTTTCAGCTGTGGGGAGTGAGATAGGTCGGGGCACATAACCCTCCATTGTTGTTTAATGATCAACTGTACAAGAGTGTTACAGTGGGCAAACTGATAAAGACCTGCCTTAGCAAGCGTGATGTGACTGTCAGCTAGTGATTTACTTCACAGCCCTCAGTTATTTCAAAGCTGACTAAGTAACAGTGTTATGTTATTTAGATGAGAAAGCCTAACAACAGGTCTTATGAAAAATACTTTAACATCTTTCAGAGACTGTCCATTATCTTTAGCAATGCAAATCCTCTCTGATATTCACATTAAGTATTTGCATTATAATGCACTCTCTTGTTCCTCACTTTTGTCCCTAATTCGTAATTATGACCATTTTGTTTAGAAGATGATTAGGATCATTATTATTAGGAAAATGTTCTTTTCTATTTAGAGTCGATGGATTCACTGGAGATACTTGCCTGCACGATGATTACCTCATTAGGTATACCTGGAAAATCATAAAAGGAAAGAGCCCAAACAAGAGGTACTCTTTATTTTTGCTGTTTAGACATGTGTAAGCATGGAGGACACTGGGGACACTCTGGGGACAGAAAGCTGTTAACGTAAAATGCGGATCCAGGATACTTACTGATACTTGTGTTTCCACAGCAGGGACCAGAATCCTATTGCATTTGAACTGAGTGGAAGCTGGGGCTAAAAGAATAAGAGAGTAGTGTTTTTTTTTTCTTTTTAATGTTTATTCATTTTTGAGAGACAGAGAGAGAGAAAGTGTGAGTGGGGGAGGGGCAGAGAGAGAGGGAGACACAGAATCCGAAGCAGGCTCCAGGCTCTGAGCTGTCAGCACAGAGCCCAACGCGGGGCTCGAACTCACGAACCTCAAGATCATGACCTGAGCTGAAGTCGGACGGTTAACCGACTGAGCCACCCAGGGACCACAAGAATAGTTTTATTTAATAATTTAAATTGCTGATTTTGGTGATAACTGTCTGTTCAGATTTTCTTATGTACAGAATGAAGAATGGTATGGAAGAACAATCTTGTCCATAGTACTGTTTATTGAGAATTCTCTTTGTAAGTAGGTACAGGGAGCATAATCAAGTGGCATATTGTTGAGATGAGGAGTGGCTAGAATATAGATTTACTAATTTTAGTGATTAATTATAGAAAGATAGGAATTCAAAACATGTTTCCCAAAAGCAAATAGATAAAATAAACTACTTAGCATATTTTAATTAATATTTAAAGAATGTCATAGGTATCCATTAGTAGAAGACCTTTTCTAAGACATATTAAGGCATAGTAAGTGTTATCAAAATTGATATGGGCACTGCCTTTATAATCTCATTCCATAATTGGTGCAATTTATGCTTTGATGTGCATTTTTGGTAGTTAAAGATATAGTCTCTGTAGGGGTATTTTTTTCAATATATGAAATTTATTGTCGAATTGGTTTCCATACAACACCCAGTGCTCATCCCAAAAGGTGCCCTCCTCAATACCCGTCACTCACCCTCCCCTCCCTCCCACCCCCCAGGGGTATTTTTTAATATAATTGTCATTATGCATGCTAGTCATAGTAATTTATGAGATCACCTATTGGGGATTATTTGGAAGTACAGGATTATAAGTAAAGGTAGTGAGTCTATGGTGTTGAACATAACTCAGTGCTACTGAAGGTGGAAAGGATCCTATTAATTTATATAATGAAAAGTAGAATCCTGTATTCATTTTTTGGGGCTTATTTCTCCATCAAATGGCAATAATAAATATTGGAACTAACATTGCTTCAAATAATATATAGAACAGGATAAATTTTGTGTTAGTGAATGTTGGATTAAAATTATTTGAACTGAAACAAACATTGAAATATAGCATTATTTGAGGTGATTTCAGGCACTTTATTTATTTATTAAAGTTTATTTACTTATTTTGAGAGAGAGTGAGCAGGGGAGGGGCAGAGAGAGAGAGAGAGAGAGAGAGAGAGAGAGAGAGAGAGAATCCCAAGCAGGCTTCACACTGTCAGTGCAAAGCCTGATGATGGGCTCGAACTCACAAACTGCGAGATCATGACCAGAGCCAAAATCAAGAGTCAGATGCTTAACTGACTAAGCCATCCAGGCACCCAACAGGTACTTAAGATAGGTGAACTTGGCAACAACTAGTATTAATGGGGATAATCAGCTTATATCTACTGCCAAGGGTGTAGATAGTGAGGATTTAGGAGATAGTTACTTCAGATTTTATTTGTTTTGAAGCACCATACTTAAGGTAGGAAAGTAAGTTTTTTTTTTTAATTTTTTTTTCAACGTTTATTTTATTTTTGGGACAGAGAGAGACAGAGCATGAACGGGGGAGGGGCGGAGAGAGAGGGAGACACAGAATCGGAAACAGGCTCCAGGCTCTGAGCCATCAGCCCAGAGCCTGACGCGGGGCTTGAACTCACGGACCGCAAGATGGTGACCTGGCTGAAGTCGGACGCTTAACCGACTGGGCCACCCAGGCGCCCCTCTAGGAAAGTAAGTTTTAAAGTTGATATGGATTGAGAATTTTGACATTAAAATAAAATGCATTTGCCTACAATTCTTAAAAGGAGTGCTAAGCATTTAGTTCTAATAAAGCATTCTAATAAATAAAAAATGATATTATGCCCACTAAAATTGTAGTGAAGTTATCATATAGCATAAGTTAAAAAGCTTAGAAGGGCTATTATGAATGTGACTGAGAGGTTTCTATTGATAGAGGTGTTAGGTAATTATGGTAAAACCCATAATCTAGGGTGTCAGAGTTACTTGTTTTGTGGTTAGACTAATTTTACTTTTATAAGACTTTAAAAAATTCATTTGTAGACTAAATCTGTGACTCATAGCTTTTATTTTATTTTTATTTTTATTTTATTTATTTTATTTATTTACTTCATTTCTCTGTTGATAGACTGGGAAGTCCAAGGCAGTGTTAGTAACAATAAAATTTTAGGGTCAAATAGTAACAATGTGATTGATCGGGAAAGCATTTCATTGTAAACTACAAGTGGACAGTTGTAGATTTTCACAACCAAATTCACATGTTCTTGATTTTTCTGTATATAGGTAGTAATTGTAGTAATCAGAATGTGAAATTACTAATTACAGAGGTGAATGATGTTAAATAGACATGACACTAGGGGCGCCTGGGTGGCTCAGTCGGTTAAGCATCCGACTTCCGCTCAGGTCATGATCTCTCGGTTTTTGAGTTTGAGCTCCGCATTGGGCTGGGTACTGACAGCTCAGAGCCTGGAGACTACTTCAGACTCTGTGTCTCCTCCTCTCTCTCCCCCTTCTATGCTCATGCTCTGTCTCTCTCTGTCTCTCAATAATAATAAATAAACGTTAAAAAAAATAGACGTGACACTATTGGATCAATTGTTCTTTGCTGTGTTTAATGCAAAGCTAAGATTCAGAGTTAGTTGTACTAAATTAGTACAAGAATAGGATCAGTATCAAAAATTATTATATAAAGACAGAGACCAATCAGAAGGGTCAGAATTAGGGTCACTTTCAAAAGTGAAGTGATCAGATGCAAAATAAAGCTTTACCTGGCATAGAAAACGTGATTGTGAACACTTGACCAGTAATTACACACCTTCCTTGAAATCCATGTTTATAACTAGTAGTGAGTCATAGATGCTGTCACAATTTGTGTATGATGTTTTGTAATAATTCTAATATCAAAATCTAGGATGATGTTGATAAACAGTGTTTATAATATATTTTTTAAAATTTTATTTCCTTTAGACTGTGAAGGCTCAGGTGATAGACACCCCAGCAGCTAAAGAGATAAAAATATATTAAGACCTGATACTACTAATGGGCTTAGTATTATTATGAAGAAAATTATTACTAATGCAGGGGCAATAATAATCAATTATAGTCAGTTGTAAATCTAAGCGTCTCCTAATCAAAACCCTCACTGATTAAGGTCAGCCTGAATTAGCTGTCTCTTTCATTAGTTGTCTTTACTATTCTATTCTAGTTTAAAAACCAAGTAGTCAATATAGTGACCCCTTTGTGATGTGTTGAGTACAGTCAAAAGTAGATAGAAGTCTATGTAAGATGGCTAAGAATAAGCTTTATACCACAAATATAAAGGCAGAAGAGAATTATTCATTTCACCAAGCTGGGAGGTAGAACTTCCATACTGAGTTTCAAGAAGCAGCTACATAAAATTTGGGTGGGCTGCTTCTGCCACTCTTCCCAAAAGTAAGAAGTAGATCAAAGCCTGTTATTTAGGGAAGGTAGTTGTTAATGTAAAGGGCACAGGTGCATATATGTGTAGTTATTATTAAATATAACGGAATAATTGCCAATGTGACCTCATGTGGAATTTGGGTTATGTTCACACAGCTCCACTTAGAGGGCATGCTCTGAGCTTAACTGTCTACACAGCTAAGCTTCATGCATACAAATGGTAGTTTGAGGTTTAATCCTATTAGTGGATATCATCTTAGTGTGGATGCTCACACTTGTTTAAGCGAGGTCAGGACAATAATAGGTGCAATAATCCATATTAGTATTGGTAAAGTTAGAAGTTGAAATT
The DNA here is from genome assembly GCF_016509475.1 of Prionailurus bengalensis. Taxonomy (NCBI): domain Eukaryota; kingdom Metazoa; phylum Chordata; class Mammalia; order Carnivora; family Felidae; genus Prionailurus; species Prionailurus bengalensis. The sequence continues at coordinate 54,241,763 of NC_057359.1, read as the reverse complement.
GTTCTTTGAGATACCATTGTATGGCATCTGCAAGTGGCTGAAGTCCATATAGATACTATATTTATTTATTTTTGAAATTCAGCATGACCTAAATCTTTTGGTTAAGCATTAAGAAGGCCAAGGCTAATGGGGTAATTAATAATTGCAAAGGAATTAGCAGCATGCTTGTTGAAATAAAAAAGTTGAGCCCCTGCAAATAAGGTTTTCAATTTATGTTATTACTGGATATATATATATATATATATGTGTGTATACACACACACACACACACACATATATATATATATATATATATATATATATATATATATATATATATCTTATATATAAATCTATTTAGTATCAGACCCTTTTGCAGAATAGACCTTATTTGTCAAGTCCTTTCATACTATGAGGTATCTTTATATGAAGAGACACCAAAAGGAACTTCTCTGGTTTGAACTCAGGCCACACAGAATTCTAATGATGGAACAAAATAACCTTTTTAATGGAAGTTACATCCTAAGCATATCTGCATGCAACAATAAAGCCATAATTTAACATCAATTTGACCTCTAAAACAGGATTTCATTGTTTCCACTTTAGAAATCTGTTCTATTGATACAAATTTTGGTTCAATGCATGATGGTTATGTATTTTGAGTGATTAGTCTAGATTTGATCATTTGCTGGCTTTTCTATGCTCTGAGGTCACTCAACCCAAATAATTAATTCAGAGAATGATTCCTTAATTTCTTAGATAACTAGTTTTCATATTCAATTAATACTTTTAAGTTTTATGGGTTCCTTTAGCAAATAGAAGGAAGATTTAATGTTCATTTACTTTAACTTTTAATCTTCTCTTACCACATTTATGTTTCAGATTTACAGTATGTTAAATTAATACATTAAAAATGTTTTCTATCTATTCTCTATCAATGGCTCATCCATTTTGATAAGGGATTATCCAAAGCAGCATTTATTACTTACATTTTTCTCTGCATATATAGGTTAATCCATTATGGTAATAAGAGATGGTTTTGCTTATAGGTACTTAGTTATGGTTGAGCTGGAATGCATTTGTAATTGGGGTTGCCCTTAAGCCAATTATAATTTTACAAGTAATTACACTCGAGGAAGATTTTATCCTATTTCAGATGATCTCTATATCTTCTGCTTAACATTTAATTTACATTAGGATTGATTCTTCTTAAGGTAAATCCAAAGTTGAACTTAAATTCTGCTTTGGATAACGAACGGTCACCCGGCCAAGTTTTTTTTCTTTTCTTTTTTTTTTTTTAACCTCTATTTGAAAATCCTTCTTATTATTTATTTAGTCATGGAGAAGAATTTTTCCTTATTAACTGTTTACAGGTAGCTCGTACACTATGTTTTCAGTTAACGTTTATGATTTATTGTTTAAAGTTTGTCTCTTTTTTTTATTATGTTCTAGCTAGTTCATTATACAAAGTATAAGGTTTAATCCTTCCTCCTTTTTGGGGGATGGCGGTATTTGAAACTTTAGTGGGAAAAAATAGAATATCAAGCTCAGGAACACTGTATGTTCAGTGTGTCACTGGATCAAAGACTGGGGTACATGGCAGCACCAGCAAACAAAATATACATAGAGATCCGCAGGGTCACAGGATGAAAACCGCTACCTGGCTCAGGTAAGTCTGGGCACCTTCTGCATTCAGCAGCATGTTGGGGATCCTACCAGTGTTGCGGAACAGACGTCCGCCCTCGGGACTTTGCAAAGTGCCCTCTGACACATACCCTTCTAGCAGCGAGTGGTGCATCTTCTTAGAAATTCTTCATCATGCTCCTCCCTTGAATCGGCCTTTCGGGCACTTCAACCAGAAGCAAGGTGGTGGCCACCTCCAGGAGCGCTGCCCGCTCCACCTCGGGTATCATACAAGACATGAAGTCAAGGTCGAACTGCGCAGGGTTCGACCCGCCTCAGGTCGAACTGTCGAACTGCCTCAGACCTCGGTGGCCTGGAGGCTCGGGGGAGGGGGGTGGGGGGTGGGTCCCTGAGCCCCACTCCCAACACCGGCACGCTCAGCAGGTGGTGAAAGAGCATCTTTCTGCCCCGGGGAACAAGGGGCCCAGCGCTCTGCCAGTCTTGCTCCCAGGCAGCGCTACACACTGTGTCATTGTGTTAACCATGCATTAAACCAACCATTGTATTACCCAGTTATTGTATGAAATTTTTAGACTACTATTACTTATTTAATTCATATTATGTTTGGAGTTCTGCTTGAAGAAGGTGAGCTATGTGCACACGTCAAAGCCTGATTCAGTTGGGTTTTTTATTGTTAATTTACTTTTAACTGCTTGGCTCCCCAAAGGTTCTATTAATGAACTAAGAGGACATAGCTCATTTTATATATACTGAGCTAACATTGTTGCAGTAATTCTTGTTTTTATTTCATCACTCCTGAGAGTTTGCTGAAATGGTACTATACTGGCTAAATTAACAAGTGGATATGAAGATTTATTGATTATGGAACAGGATTCTTTAGAGGATTTTAAAGCATTACAGTATTTTGGATTTTAAGCTACTGCTGGTAGTACTTTGGTGAACTTAAAAACATATATATATATGAATATATCAATATATTTATGAATATATGCATATATATGAATATATGTATATTTAACATTGTATATCCTAATACATTTCTCCCAGTGGTTAGAATTCATGGGGATGCTTTCTTTGTATAGTTCCAGAATACTTTGTTTTGACATATCTTTAGAGAATTTGATTTCAAAGTCAAGATTAGTTTTTTTAATCTTATCTATAGAATAGTTGAATTGGGAAAATCATTTCCTTTTTAAATACATCTTTGACAAATGTATTACATGAATAAACATATATTATTAAATATATTATTAAACCCTTGGAAATCCAAATAAATAACTTTTATTTTTATTTTTTTTAATAATAATAAATAACTTTTAGATTCATTGGTTGCATATCTATCCCTAAGAAAATGAGAATCTCTATGTTGTTGGTGTATTATCATTTTTTCAAGGTGGTAGCCTTGAATACAATAATATTATTCTCATTTTGAAACTGGGAAGAAGAATAAGATGGCTTGTGAATGGATTAGTAAATGGACAATTTATTTCACTTAATTTTATATTGTTTCGTTTGTTTTAAAAAAGACAGTGCTATTACATTTATGTATTTCTTCCATATGTTAACTCATACACAAATGCACATGAGAGGAGGAAAATAATCCTAAGGGGTAAGTAGGAGGAAGTCCTGGAAAAAGTACAATTGGAGTTTCTCAAGCTCTGAGAAATGCTTCCGTCAAGACTCATAAACTATGAATAGCACATGTCTTTAAGGGGGCTGCACAGTGTTGGGTAAATGAGGAGGCAGAACTTGGCATGGGTGGTGAGAAGTGGAAAATGACCTTAGCAGCTCCCTGAAAGCTGACAGCTTGGCGGTAACATTCCACAGAAAACATAAAAAACTTTTCAGAATAGAATCAGTACTTGGAGAAGCCCACTCTGTGGCTGCAAATGAGTAAGACAGAGGAAAGGATACTTTGCAACCACGAAAGTTAATGAAACACCCTGTTCTTCAGGAAAGCATGCATGAGTGCGGTTTCTTTACCAGTGACAAGTCTATCTCCACTTTGAACTCCCTGCCTCCTAGATATATAAAAAAATATATAGATTGATAGATGAGAGAGAGAGAGAGAGAGAGAGAGAGAGAGAGAGAGAGAGAGATTAGATAGATACCCAGTCATTGATTTCTTTGTGTTGTCTGACGGCATCCCACTCTGAATTGTCCACGTCTCTAAATCCTACCTAGAATCTCTGGCACATGTGCAAATACGATAATAAGCTCCTTCTAACTCCCTTTTACAGAAACACTCCAGTGTTCCTCTGATGTGTGTTCTCCCTTGTAGCAAGAAGCTAAATAACCCCTGTGTGTTTGGTGAGAGATGTGTGGTGATCTTTGGTTGGGAAGCTTTGACAGTCATGGCAGGAGATGATCCTAAGCTGGACTGAGATCATAAAGGCATACTAGAATGCCGATAAAATGGCCCTTCATCTTGTCTGCCATTGATGGTAGCTGGAAGATGTAACACACAAGAGAGAGCATTTCAGAATTGTTTAAAACATAATTTTGGTGGTGGTTCAAAGGATACATTGGAATAGGAGCAGGATGGAAAGGAGATAATTTGGGTTGCAGTATTAGCAACCTGGACAAGAGGGGTCTAGTGTGTCTAGTGTGAATATAAAGATATAAAGAATTAGAGAAGAAAATTCCAGGGCATGGTAACTGATTCCAGTGATGACATTTACTGAAAAGCAGTGTAGAAGAAACAGTTTTGGGGAGACTCGAATGATTTGTGGTTTAGGGGTTGCTTGTGAGATTACAGTTTTATAGCCCAGGAGGCAACTCAATCTTTTGATTTGAAACTCAGGAGAGATATTTGGGTTGGAATACAGATTTGGTTGCTACCAGCAGGTAGATGACAATAACACCCACTTAATTTTTACAGGACATTTCGTTATGTCCTATACTGGATGAACCCTAAAGGCTCTACTATTCTAGTTTTTCTCTCTCCTTCTAGTGACAAATTGAAGCACTCAACTGTAAAACACCAAGTAAAATTGAGTGGGATAATTTGTACCTGCTTTAAGAAGGCAAGAAAACTAGATTCAGGCAACTCATAAATACAGTTTGGCTAGGAGGTAGGGTAATAAACATTCTCTCCAGTTCATGAATCTAGATTGTCAAGCAGGAAAGACTTTAGGGAAAGCATTGCTCAGCTAATTGCTCAGGTCCAACCATACCCATGACAATGGAGGGGATCACACGAATAGATGTGTTAGTGGAGGATTTCTCTTACAAGTGGTCTAGTCCTTTTTCCTTTTCCATGGGGAGATTATATATATGAACGAAGGATAGCAGTATCAGTAGGGAAGAGAAGCATGGTATTCCCTAGCCAGAGGATTTTCAGTAATTATTCATCTCCACATTCACTCTAGTCTAAAGGATTTTTTTCAGACAGTCAAAATCTTGAAGAGTATTTGGATCCTTATAGAACATTCTTAGTCCATGATTAGGTAAAGCCTTTGTATAGCAGAGTTTTGTTTTGTCCCCAGTAGCTGTAGTCTGTGCAGATTTACTGTTTGATCTCACCCTTATCACCCTTATTTATTTGGAAGACAGCTTTGGAAGACATGAGAGTATATTGTAGGTCTAACAATATCAGACATTCATGCAGTAGACACCGTGTTACATACTTACATGTATTATGTTGTATTGATTTGTCAGCACAACCTCATGAGTTAGTGAACAATTTCATCCTAATTTTAGGGTTGAAACAACTGAGATTTGGAAAAAAAAGTCTATTATAATATAATTAGTAGGTATTGGAATTGTCTCTAGAGTTAGAACTCTTAAGTTTTACATTTACATAATAGAAAATTAGTGCGTTGTCTTCTGATGAGGAAAAATATGTCACCGACCTAATCATTATATTGCCCTTGTTTGATAGCAATGTTTATCATAATTTGCTTCTATTTTTTGATTGGTTCAAAATATAATCGCTGCCAAATTGTATATTGGATATAAATTAGTCTTTTAACATTTTACATAATGTGGCTTCAGTTTCTCACTGAGTGCACAATAATCCTCTTCTCCCTTTAATCTTCTCTAAAAATTGGGAAGTTCTTTTATTATATTTTATAATCACTCTGTCTTTTAAGTATGTTCTCTTGAAAAAGAGAAGGCTCTAACATGGATGTATTGATGTTTTCCTTTTCTACTGTTTGTTTGGTTTTAACCCCTATTGTGTGAAGAGAGTTCTCTTTGATCTGTCAGCCCCCCTGCCAATTTTTCCTTTTGGTATCCTGTCTGTGAACCTTTGTGTGCTGACTGAAAGCACAGTTTCTTGGATTCTACATTACATGAACTGAATCAGAGTCTCTAGGGATGAGGCCTATAAAGCTCAAGAGTTTTTATCAAGGATCCTATTTAAGTCTTATCAAGGATCCTAAGTAAGTCTTATACATACTATAGTTTGACAAGCACAGTTCTAGGGAGAGGTGATTGGACATAATTTTCTAGATTTTTATTTTTACCCTGATAATCTTTAACTATATGATGAAAATACAAAATTTATTTTTATTTCCTCTGAAACTGCAGATAATACATTATCATTCCATACTACTTAAACGTTTTGCAATATATTGTTAGTATCACATAATTAGTATATTAGTATAATCATATGTATAAAACTCAAGTGTGTAAAGATTCATTTATTTAACATGTGGTTCAGTGTTGGAATTTGCAAACATGAATTAACACCAAATTCTACCCCTGAAATCAATATTACACACTATGTTAACTAACTTGAATTTAAATAAAATCTTGGAAGAACAAAACCAGACATTTTTAAAGAAGAACAAAGACTCACAGCTGTGGACACAGAGGATAAAAATTTTATTCTGAAAGGAAGAAGAAGAGACAAGGAAGATCTTACCATATCATTGGAAAATGTTAGAAATTTTCCTTATTTCACAGCTAGCATGGCTGAAAGAGGGAAGGTAACACTATTGTATAAGCTAAAGACATCATGATTCAGTTTATCAGTTATCTTAGAAGAAAAAAAACTAAATGATTAGTCTTGCCACTTTCAAAACTACTGTAAACATAAAATTACTTAGGGTGAATAAACTGAACATAAAAAGATGGAGTGGTTTTGAATTATGGTTAGGTAAGGGAATATAAGGGACATGGGGGTAATAAGGCAGGAAATGGAAGCCATAGGGGCAGAAAATAAGGGGGCAGATCTAGGGAGGTTTATGAATTGACAATCATAGCAAATTAGTAAGGTTTATGTATCAGTGGGGAAATGCTGCAGGGGAAAGAATGCAAGCATCTTAGAGCGCTAATTGCTGCACACTATCTATTTCTTCCTCCTTCTTTAGGAGCAGATCATGAATATTACTTGGGCACTCAGTATTTTCACTGAGTTACAACACTTCCCATCCTTCATACCTAGATATGATATGGAGACAATATTTGAGTCAATATGACATAAAGAAATTATAGAAGGTGGTTAATATTGTTAACCCAGTTGCGAGAAGCACTCTGTGTCCTTCCACTCCTCCTCCGTCCGGCTGTCTGGATTTGGATGTGGTGCACAGAGCTCCAGCAGCTCTCTTGTACCATGCAGTGCATAAGCATGGATGCCAAGCTTGGGTGTGGCAGCAGAATGATACAATAAACTCGATCTCCTTGGTGATGCACACACCAACCTTGGACTACCCATGTCCAGAATTTTTATGTAAGAGAGAAATTCTACCTTGATTAGGATTCTAGCTTTGTTTGCTTATTTGTTAGTTATCTAAAGCTGAAACTAATTTGAACTTAAAAGGTAGTCAGCAAAGAGAGTAAATATATGTTTCACTTTTTTTTCTCCATCTTTTCTTCAATTGACTTTAATGGAACCAAAATTTTAGCCCTAACTTTGGCTTTCTTCTTATTTTTTGGTCTTTATTTAAATTCCAGTTAATTAACATACAGTATAATATTAATTTCAGGTGTACAACGCAGTGATTCACCACTTCTATACAACACCTGGTGCTCATCACAAGTGCACTCCTTAACCCCATCACCTACTTAACCGATACCCCCACCCACCTATCCTCTGGTAACCATCAGTTTGTTCTCTATAGTTAAGACTCTATTTCTTGGCTTTCCTGCCTCTTTTTTGTCACCTATGATAATTTGTTTCTTCAATTCCACATATGAATGAAATCATATAGTATGTGTCTTTCCCTGATCGACTTATTTCACTTAACGTAATACTGTAGCTTTATCCACATCATTGCAAATGGTAAAAATTCATTCTTTTTATGGCTGAGTAATATTCCATTATATATAAATATATATACCACATCTTCTTTATCCCTTCATCAGTCAATGGACATTTGGTCTCTTTCCAAAATTTGGCTATTGTTGATAATGCTGCGATAAACACTGGGGTGCGTGTATTCTTTTGAATCAGCATTTTTGTATCATTTGGGTAAATACCTAGTACTGCAATTGCTGGATCATAGGCTGTTCTTTTTTTTTAACTTTTTGAGGAACCTCCATACTATTTTCCAGAGCGACTGCCCCAGTTTGCATTGCCACCAACGGTGCAAATGGGTTCCCCTTTTTATGCATCCTTACCAACACATATTATTTCTTGTGTTGTTAATTTTAGCCATTCTGAATGGTATGAGGTGATATACCATTGTAGTTTTGATTTGTATTTCCCCGATGATGATTAATGTAGAGCATCTTTTCATGTATCTGTTGGCCATCTATGTGTCAAACTTTCACTATTTGCAGATGATGTGACACTCTATATAGAAAACCCGAGATTCCACCAAAAAAATTGCTAGAAGTGATACAAAAATTCAGTAAAGTCTCAAGATACAAAATCAATGTATAGAAATCTGTATTCCTATACACCAATAATGAAACAGCGGAAGAGAAATCAAGAAACTGATCCCAATTACAATTGCACCAAAACCATGAGATACCTAGGAATTAACCTAACCAAAGGGGTAAAAGATCTGTACTCTGAAAACTATAAAACAATTATGAAAGAAATGGAAGAGAACACAAAGAAATGGAAAAAATTTCCATGCTCATGGATTGAAAGAACAAATATCATTAAAATGTCCATGCTACCCAATGCAATCTACACATTTAATTCAATCCCTATCAAAATACCAAGGGCGCCTGGGTGGCGCAGTCGGTTGGGCGTCCGACTTCAGCCAGGTCACGATCTCGCGGTCCGTGAGTTCGAGCCCCATGTCGGGCTCTGGGCTGATGGCTCGGAGCCTGGAGCCTGTTTCTGATTCTGTGTCTTCCTCTCTCTCTGCCCCTCCCCCGTTCATGCTCTGTCTCTCTCTGTCCCCAAAAAATGAATAAATGTTGAAAAAAAAATTTAAAAAAAACAAAATACCAATAGCATTTTCCACAGAGCTAGAACAAACAATCCTAACATTTGTATGGAAACACAAAAGACTCTGAATAGCCAAAGAAACCTTGAAAAAAAAGAGCAAAGCTGGAGGCATCATGATTCTGGGCTTCTAGTTATATTACAAAGCTGTAGTCATCAGGACAGTATGGTACTGACACAAAAACAGACACATAGATCAATGGAACAGAATAGAAAACCCAGAGATGAACCCACAATTATATGGTCAACTAGTCTTTGTCAAAGTGGGAAAGAATATCCAATGGAAAAAAGATAGTCTCTTCGATAAATGATGTTGGGAAAACTGGACAGCAGCATAAAAAACAATGAAGCTGGGTCACCTTCTTCTACCACACACAAAAATAAATTCAAATGGGTAAAAGACCTAAGTGTGAGAGAAGAAACCATCAAAATCCTAGAGGAGAACATAGGCAATAACTTCTTTAATAGCAGCTATAGCAACTTCTTACTAGACATGTCATCAGAGGGAAGGGAAACAAAGCAAAAAATGAACTATTAGGACTTAACCAATATAAAAAGCATCTGCACAGCAAAATTAAAAGGCAACCTTCAGAATGGGAGAAGACAATTGCCAATGACTATCTGATAAAGGGTTAGTATACAAAATCTATAAAGAACTTATCAAACTCAATACCCAAAAAACAAATAATCCAGTTAAGAATGGGCAGAAGAAATGAATAGACACTTTTCCTAATTTAGGCTTTAAACTCAAATGTCTGGGAATTCCTTTAGCAATAGAGGAAAAGACATCATACATACTCATATCCAAAGAAAGCTATTCTGCATCAAGGAGTCTAGACAGAGACTTGAAGAAGGATGGGACTTTAGAGTTTCTGCTTGCTGATATGCCTGGGTGGCTCAATGAATTAAGAGTCTGACTCTTGATTTTGGCTCTAGGGGCATGAGTTCAAGCCCCATGCCGGGCTACATGCTAAGCTTGGAGTCTGCTGAAGATTCTCTCTCTCTCCCTCACTCTCTGCCTCTCTCTCTTTCTCTCCCCCAAAAAAGAAATTTAGGGTTTCTGCTTGCTAATGAATAATGATGTTATTGGTTAATACAGTTAATGATGTCACTAGTCAAAATCTTTAATTCCTTAAACAAATCATTGCCAACTCATATATCTAGTACATGTTGGTCTGAGAATCATAGGCAATATCACCTTAGTGCCTGGTCCTGCACTTTTCAAGCATCTGCTTTATAATCTACCCCTATCAGTCTGACCTTTATTTCTTACATTCTGAAAGTGGTATTTCAGAAAAAAAGCAACGAGCAAAGATCCTGAAGCAATGAAACAGAGCCCTCAGCTTTAATAATTTTGATAATATGCACATTTGTGAATGAGCTGTGTGAATTTTTTTATTGACAGTGATGGCAGATTTAGCTGATCCATCTTTGGTAAAAGAGGAATTGACTAAGGGTCAAATTCTTAGATGTCCCTCAGACTAGAGGGAAGGGCCGCAGAATCAACTGTTCATTCTTTCCTTTTGTTTGTTTATTTTTTTCCCATAATTTCAGTTTGTCTTGTTTTGTATACTTTTGTGTAGACTGAAACTTAAATAATTCATAGTTATGTAATGGTATTTTGCTTTTGATATATCTACTAATTTTCCCAAGTCTGCTAATATGATCACTAGAAAATGTAATTAAAGGAAGTGATGGACAAGTATTTTGTTTCTGTAGCCCTAACACTTAAAACATTTACTAGACAATCTAATTGAAAACACATTTTTCAACAAATTAGGAAAACGTTAAAATAACAGGAGATAGCCATATACAAAGTCCTATAAATTCATAAAAAGGCTACACTATGAATATAAATATCATTTAAATGGAATTTAAGTGCATATAGTGACCTGATTCACAATTAACACAGGAAAGTAAGGGCCTACACATTTACTGTGATTTCAAGAAGTACAAAATACAAAATTAGCTTTTTTTTTTTTTACCAGCTAAAGTATGTCTGAAATCCAAAAGTAGAATTAAATAGCAGAGCATCCCTTGAGCACAAAGGACTGGATTCATACTTTTACCTTTGCTTTCTCCCAATACTCACTATAATTGCTCTAGTAAAGACTAGATGCACATGGACCAAGGGAAGGAGAGATCACAATATATTTGTGGAAGAGGGAAAACAGGTAGATGAATGTTCAGTGATTTAAAAGAGCAGGGAAATTAGAAACCCAAACAAGTGGTCAGGAAAATGCAAAAGACAGACAATTCATATTCAACCATGGAAAGGCTCAGATACAAGAGGCAACAGGGGTCTCCAAAAATGGAGATTCAGGTGGAGAAGTTTTGTTTTAATTGTATAAGATGCTGTTTGTTACCTGATCCCTTTTCACATCTGGCACAGCTGGCAACTACAGTTGCTCAGTGCCAACAGGAGAAATTCACTCTATCAAGGGTCATACTAGATACTATACTAGAAGGAATCCAGACTCTGGGATGTTAGTCACAGATGATAGCAGGGGTATTAAGTGAAATGCAATACACTGAGCTGTGAGATTCATCAGCCCATTTGCACAGTTACCTATCACTGTCAGGCTTAAAATCCATCATTAGGAGTGTGAAAGTTTCATTTCTAGATAAAAGCCTGTACAAGGTAATATTCTTAAAGATACTGACTGTAGGGGTTCCCCTGTCAAAACATGTCAACTGCAGGTAGATAACCCACCAGTTTGCAAGCCCTGGTCATGCATTCAGACCCTCAATATACTTTCCAGTGCTTCTTACTAACAGGAGTTCATAGCAAAAAATGGCAGGAAATTTAGGTAAGCAATTCAATATGAAAGGCAAAGACCAAAATGAAAAGATGTAAAGGAAATGACATATATGTGTGTGTGTGTGTGTGTGTGTATGCACATATGTGTGTGTGTGTGTGTGTGTGTGTGTGTGTGTAATGAGAGAGAATATGAGTGCAAGTGAGCATGCAAACAGGAAACAGGAGTAAATATTTATATCTATATTCTCAGAGGAAATTAGAAAATATTCCATGAGATAAGAAAAAAGATGCTAAAGATAAAATTTGGAAAATCATAAAAAAGCTTGATGGATATTTCAAATATGATAGCTCAGTCAGTTAAGCCTCCGACTTTGGCTCAGGTTATCATCTCATAGCTCATGGTTCAATCCCCGCGTTGGGTTCTGTGCGGACAGCTCAGAGCATGGAGCCTGCTTCAGATTCCGCGTCTCCCTCTCTCTCTGCCACTCCCCCACCTGCATTCTGTCTCTCTCTCAAAAATAAACATTACAAAAAATAAAATATTATAGCAGAAATTAAGAATGAAAGAATTGGAAGCAAAATTGAAATGCTCTCTCAAAGAGTAGGAAAAAAGGTCATGCAATGAAAAGTAAAAGTGAAAAAGTAATGATATTAGGGAATAACTATAGGTTGTCCAGTAACTGAATGATAAAAATTCCAGAGAGAGAGAGAGAACTGGGAAGCTAGAGGAGAGAAAATTATCAGGCAAATAATTTAAAAATGTTTTGAAGAACTGAATAATTAATATGTTTCCAGATTGAATAGGTCTGATAGTGTCTAGAAAATATATTTTAAAAGGCATATCAAAAAGGAATCTGAGCAATGAGAAAATCCTAAAAAAATATATGTATATATATATATGTATGTGTATATATATGTGTGTGTGTGTGTGTGTATATATATATATATATATAGAGAGAGAGAGAGAGAGAGAGAGAGAGACATACAAGGTATCTAAAAATTGTATGTTCAGACATACAAGGTATCTAAAAATTTCCTCTCTTGCGCTCTTTCCAAGGACTCCACCGAAAGAGGCATTCCACCAAAATGAGACAATGAATTAAAGAGTGAAATATATTTTAAGAAACAGAGGATTAAAGCTGTATCTGGGAAAGAATCTCCCCCAAAAATTAAAACTGAAGAACCCAAGATATCAACTTTGCATTGAATTTGGAGAACAATTCAGCTCTCAGAGTCCAGATTTGAGAAGAAGGATTTAGGACTCCCAAAGAAATATTTTCAAAAATAAAACACACCAAATAGGATGTTTGATGATTTTTAATATTTTTAAGAGGAAATTTACAATTCTGATTGGTAGTTTGGAAGTCGGTTACTGATACATTAAGATACAAAGAACAAAGCAAACAAAACAAAAATAATTGTTACCTAAAGGACAATGAAAAGAAAGAAAATGAAAATGAAATCATAATGTACTTCAGCAAAACATTTTATTTATAATGCAATAAAGACATTGCCAAGCATTGACTTTAGCAAACATTATTAATAACTCAATTGAGGAGCTGGAGAAATGGAAGGATGTTTTGATTTATAATTTAAGAGACCAGCTAAATCCATACTGGATATTTTTAAAAACTAAAAATCAGAAACGATACTATAAATAAATTACTTAGAAACATGTAGTTAAATGTGAAATTATCAAGTGAAAGAGTTGAAATAGGTCGTTTCTGAGAAAGAGAATATATAGTAAGAAAGGGGGAGTGTTTTTCATAAAAATGTCATGCGTTTTGCAAGATGGACTACACTATAATATTTTCATTTATAATTCTAAATAAAAGAAAAAATATTTTCTAGAAGATGTAAATATTCCTTGCACAATAACATCTTAAGGCTGTTATGCCTTTGTAATTTGGAGTGTTCAATATTATCAGCTCTTTCTTAAGCTGGCTTTGCACAGAATTGGAGGAGAAGGAAGCAGGGGCCACTGTCTGTGGGGGTGAATGGAAGAGGAAGACACAGCCATACATATCCATTTCATACTTTCTAGCTTACCCTGCTGCTGCTTGGGGCGCTATTTATTATCTAACGGCAAAAGATCAAACATAATTCACTATGTTAAAAATAACAAGTCACTATTTTAATGAAGAAAACGTACAAAAAGCCAGAAAATATTGAAACCGCTTTAAGAACTTAAATATATTTGTAATTATTTAACATACCTATATAATTATATATTTATTATGATAAATATATAATAAATCTATGTTATTATGTAATTCTATTATTAAGAAATATGTTTTGGATTTGTATCGTACACTATACAAAGTGACACAAAGCAGGACTCTAGCTTTTACAGTGACTTCAAATGATTCTGTACTATGGCAGAATGATTTACTTACAATCAGGACTTTTTTTTTTTTTTTAAACATGTCTGTTCTTCTGTTACCATTTTTATGCCACCTTCCTTTGGGAATCAATATTAATACTATTTCCAAGCATGATAGGAAGATCAATCTAAGAGTTATTTTTTTCCAACGGTTGCCTCCAAGGACCTGTTTATAAAGTTAAACCTCTTCTCAAGGACTCTTCTGATGTGATTGAGTGAAGAGATTGATGAAGTCAAACAAACTTGCAAAAATCTTTTAGGAAAAAAACTCTATAAAACATAAAAACCCCTGATCTTTAGGTAATACAGGCCTTTGCCTTCTCTCTCTCTCCCCTCTCCCTCCTTCCCTCCCTCTCCGTCTCCCCAGATGCATATGCAAATACACCACACACACATCAATATAAGTAGATGCATCTATCATCTATCATCGCCCTATCTACGTACATTTACAGGCTGAAAGGTGCGTTGAATTGTCATGGCAATAGATATTACAAAAGATCAGATTGCAATATTATTACTCTACTGTTGTTATTTTTCACATAATGTTGAGCTACATAATAATGATAGATGGAGCATGCTTCTAATGGTCTTAATTACCTGAAGCAAATGGAGCATTGTCTAATCTTTGAGTATTTCCAAAAGAAACATTATATAAAGATCTCCTGGATATTTTTTAAAGTTGCAAATTACCAAGTCAATGTCTACAGAATTATCATGTCCAGAAACAGAGCCCAGGATATGGACTTTTAAAATACTTGCTTCTTTGTGAAAAAGTGAAAATCACTGTCTGAGTCCTTCCTTACATTTGCTATGCATTTCTCAGTATGAAATAGGATCCTATTGTCATTAACATGACCAGCATTTAAATTTTGGCTCAAACAATCTACTGCACTGCACTGCAAAAGAATATGAAAATTTAGAAAGAACTATATAGTTCTTAGATTAGATTAAACCAGTGGCTCCTGAAAGTGGTTCTGTATACTAGCTGGATCAGTATCTTGTGGACACTTTTATTTAAAATTGATTAGGATATGTTAACTAAAATTTAAATAAACACTTGAAACAACAAAAATAGATTAGTAACTTTCCCCATAACCCTAAGATCACAACTTTTTAGAGTGTATTCTGGTAAGTAATAGATCAAAATTGAGCTGTTTCAAACTACCTGATAAGACTGAGGTGATTTTTGTCTTAAACACAGCCTTTATTTATATTTAATTATAATAAACACTGAATAATAATAGTTTCTGCCACAGTTTTAAGGTTCTATTGCATAAAGCCACAGACACAATGGCTGAAAGATAGATCTTCCCTAGAGTTACAAATTTAAAGGGTAAGAAACCACAGGGGTGGGGTGTGGGGTGGAGAATCCTTGCTTTAATTTGTCACTGGGCTTTGAGATCTTGCTTGACTCTTGTAGAAATAGAAATTCATCCCTTAGGCTCACAGGTATTTTTTCCAAACTACAATGGACTTTCAGAACCTTGAATGAGGGTCTGAGGGAGCACATGGTATAAGATATTTTCTGAAGACAAAATATTAAGTCACATGTGTCATGAAGGAGCAGTGAAACTTCAGATACAGTGACAGGAATATAATTGCCAGAGAACTTCAAGAAAAAAATCTTGTCCTCAAAGATAGATTTCTTTTAAAGGGCTGGAAAGACCCCAAATATTTATAATGGTTATCTGTGAGTTACAGGGACAATTTAAAATTTTTTCTTTTTTATAGAATTGTTTAATTTTTTCTCAGTAAAGATCATGCAATAGTATTATATTCAGGAAAAATAATATGTTTCCTGAAAAATTTTAACATGCTTCCCTAAATGGAAAAATAGGTAGGTTTATTTTTATTTTTATTTTTTATGGTCACATTGCTGGAAAGTGAGCTGGCAAATATTCAAACTTTGGTCAGTCTACTTCAGGCTCTGCCTAGGTTCACAAAAATTTGCGTCTATGTAGTAGAAAGTGTTCCTGGTTAATTTGGGCATTTGAGATTTTTCAGATTTGGGTTTGAGGGTTCCAGTATGTCTCTAGGAGTGAAGAGCCATCTTGGCAATAGCTACAGTGTGGTAGGACAGTCAGAGAAAAGGCCACAATATGGGAGAATATGCTTAATTAAATTTACCTACAGTGTTTCCTTAGGAGATAATGGGACTTTATGAATTGAGATTGTTAATAAAGTTAATAGAGGACATATCCAAGTAAAATATAGGATATTCCTGTTTTTCTTTTATGTGAGATTCCCAGAAAGACCAAAGGATTTTTGAAAGTTCAACGTATACTCGACCTATAGATTTAGGTGGCTGTAGACGTGAACTTGACAGTCCTACATGGCAATCTGCTTGTTAGATGTTGGTACAGCTATTGTATATTTAGATTTATTGTTAAATACATCCTGAAACATTTAAGTGTTTTTAACAGCATGGATATAAATATAGGAGATGAGCAGGAAAGCTTTTGTACAAGGGAGCAGGATTATTTGATAGTGACTAACATTTCTAGACAGGAATATTGATGAATGACTTTCCGCTTTTGACAACTTGGCAGCTGTCACTGTACAAAAGGACATTTGTTTAGAGTGGGTTTGCAGTTCCTGTTCTGAGAACTGTATTTTTTTTAAGAAGTCCAGCTCTCTTTAATTCTCTGAGTCACACATATGTGACTAAATACAAAATTTTCAGTGCATTCTCTGAAATTTTATGCTCCTCCTTGCTCTGAAAAGAGAAACTGGAAAGTCCTCCTTGATGGACACAGGAGCATGGACAGATAACAATTACTTAGACATCTCCATGTCTATGCCGCGATTAGTCACTGTAACTCACGAGAATCAATTAAAATGATACAATCCCAGATCCTAGTGGATGTAGAAACTGAGCAAACAGTTCTTGAATCTCCAATGTTTGGGGAAAGGTTTTATTACTTTTATTTAAAAATTTTTTTTTAATGTTTATTTATTTTTGAGACAGAAACAGAGCATGAATGGGGGAGGGTCAGAGAGAGAGGGAGACACAGAATCCAAAGCAGGCTCCAAGCTCTGAGCTGTCAGCACAGAGCCTGAAACGGGGCTCGAACTCACGGACCTTGAGATCATGACCTGACCCGAAGTTGGAGGCTCAACCAACTGAGCCACCCAGGCGCCCCATACTTTTAATCACTTCATCGTGATTTCCTACTCTGCTTCTTCTTAAGCTACTGGCTTGTGATGAAATTCACTCAGAAGTTAAATGGGCATGAGCTTCTACGTAATTACTGCTGCCTGGGATGTGAGTATAATGGCTGGAGCACTAGCAGTCCTACTTGTATCATTGCAATAACTTCCTGCTTGGCTTTCTGCTCCAACTCTTGAACCATTACTGTCTCTTCTCAATAGAACAGCCAGAGAGATTCCTTTCAAAGACAGAGGAATCATTTCACTCTGTTATAAACTCTCCAGTAACCTTCTTGCTCATTCAAAGGGAAAGCCAAAGTCATGTTGGTGGACTACAGATCACTACAGTTTGGAGTCTTTTAAAATTTGGATCTCATCTTAAATTCCTGTCCCCATGTCGTAGACTCTGAGTCTAAAGTTCTCTCTTGTTTAGCAAGAAAGTGGGGCGCAGGAAGAAAAACAGGTGATGGCTAATGTCTGGGAAAAGACAAGAGCCCTGAATAAGAATCCTTGCCCTGTTTTTATCAGGATCAGAAGGCTTATAAGCATGGCGATGGATGTGCCCAAAGCAACGATGAATCTGTGAACATTAACTTGTGGACGTGAGGGAAAGGGGGTCTTAAGATATACAGGGTTAGGGGTTTGGGTTAATACAAAACAAAATCTGAGTGCTGGGCAGTCGGGAGGAAGGTTGTTTACAATGGACATGAGGCAGCACCTGTTTATCTTTGCTAGCCTAGGGGTAAGACAGATAGGGGGAAATAACCTCAGGGTTAATAAGGCATCTTTTCTTTTGTTAACCATCTCTGCTCTGGGCTGCTTTGCCTGCAGCTCAGGGGTCCTTAGTTCAATTTACCTAACTTGGCCCTATCCTCTTATGAAAGTATCTTTTCTGCTATAGTACTAAATTGGGGGTGCTTCCACCCTGAATATCTAATCTTGTTTATTTCATATACCTATGTATGGGGCACCTTTGCACCCATTCCTATTTTGGGTCTTTCCCCTTCCTCTCTATTCTGGGGGCTCTGCACCCCTTTCTATTCTGGGGTGCCTTTTCACCTCCCTATTTTTAGTGGCTTTACACCTCCCTATTCTTAGGGTGCCTTTGCACCTCCCTCTTCTTGGGTTGCCACTCTGGTTTACCCAAACTCGGGTGTGAGCATTCTATGGCTTTGTATTTCTTTATGCCTTGTTAACCCATTGGTGTAAGCCCAGGGGGATTCCTAAGCTTATCTCCCACACCCCATACTTTTCACATGACTCATTCTCCTCCAATACACTAGCCTCTTTCTTTTCCTTAAATGATTCATGCATGCTGCAGACCATGACTTTTTTCCTTCCTCTATCTGGAACATGCTTCTTCAAGATGCCTCCCTTATCCCTTCAAGTTTTGGACATTCTCAACTGCTCAATGAGACCTCCTTGACCAACTTATTTAAAATTATTATGCCCATCACTTATTATCCTTTCTTTTTTGATTTTTTTTTCTTCATGGACCTTCCTATCTTCCAACTTGGTATAACATGTAATGATTTTGTTTAAGGTGTCCTCGATGACTAGAATACAAACTTTGTGTTGGTGAGGCTTACTTGTTTCCCTTTTATCAGTACTCTATCTGCTATACCTCGAACACTGCTCAGCTCCAGAGCTTCTTGTTCATGTGCCCAGTGCAATTGCCAACAGCCTCAGACTCAGAAGGGCCCCCACAGTTTTGGATTTAATACTCTGTAGTTGCCATCTTGAAATGTAATTCTTTTTTTTTTTAACATTCTTTTTTTAAAGTCTATTCATTTATTTTGAGAAAGACAGAGAGAGTGTGAGTGGGGGAGGGTCAGAGAAAGAGGGAGAATCTCAAGCAGGCTCTGTGCTGTCAGAACAGAGCCTATGTGGGGCTCGAACTCACAAAACCATAAGATCAGGACGTGAGCTGTGATTGATAGTCAGATGGTTAACTGATTGAGCCACCCAGGCTTCTCTTGAAATGTATTTCTTGAATGTAATTTTTAATTTTGTTTTTTTTTTAGAAAGGAGAAACAATGCTTTTTAAAATATTTTTTTATTTATTTTGAGAGAGAGAGAGAGAGAGAGGGAGTGGGGGAGGAACAGAGAGAGAGGGAGAGAGAGAATCCCAATTAGGCTCTCACTGTCAGCACAGAGCCTGACTGACACAGGGGTTGAATCCATGAACCATGAGATCATGACCTCAGCTGAAATCAAGAGTTTGACACAACCAATTGAGCCACCAGGGGCCCCTCATGAGTGTAATTCTTAATGATTTTCTTTTTGAGTTTGTATTGTAAGTGAAGTCCAATTAGCCAATGAAGTATGTATCTGGGTCTTGGAGCCTGAGCTCTGAGGGCCTGTCTCCTGCCATTTCCCTGCCTCCTCTGGCAGATTCTGAGCTACCTGGTCCCCTGACTCCAAGGATCCCAGATTCTGTCTGTTTTTCCCTTACTGCCCTTGTCCCCTGGCATCTTGGGTAGGTCTTAGTAATGGCATTTGGACTGGTATCATCATAATGCATTTGGTGCATGACTCGGTGGAGTTGAGCCTCTTTTTCTGCCCCATTCAATACCAAAGGTGAGTAAATCTTACAGTCACTATTTCTAAACACCTTCCTTTTATAACCATCAACTTATCCCTCCTATGTGTACTGAGGTATATATTAAGAGCTAGTCATTTTCTTCATGGATTATGCAACGGCTTAGCTGGTTTCTGGCCAGTTTTTTCTCCTTTCCAATCATTCTGAGGTCTAGGATTAGACTCTCTTTCTTCCAGCAAGCCCCGTGGCTCTCCATCGTTCTCAGCATGTTCTTACATTTCCTTATTTTGTAGCAGTATGTGTTATATGCCACGTTCCTTTTATGGAAACAATAATTTACAAGTTCAGTTTAAAGGAAAGTAGTTAGGAACTGAAAATAAACTGTGGATAGCATCCCTTACTACAGGCTTTCAAAGATATGTCAGTTTTCAGGAAATATGTTTATATTTTAAAGAAAGTATTTGATTTAATGGTATATTTCTAAATTATAATGGTACAATAAGTATTTCCATCCAGTTATTGCAGAAGGCATAACCTTTTAAAGATACTCTACAGATGTCAGAATTTCTTAATCAAAATCCTAGGAAACCTAATCAATTTTGTAGAATGTGGATACACCCTCTTAAAATAATCTCATTTTAATGAGAAGTGTGGGCTCACAGATTGTCCTGCTAGCTTCCTCCCACCCCACCCCCCAGCTCAACAGAGCCGCATCCAGATATCCTGGGAGCAGGCCATTATATAATGAGAAAATAAATACATTTCACTTTTAGATTTCAAAGGCAAGCTGTTAGGTTATTTCATCCTGATCATTTTTTTTAGACGTCTTTTCTGCACATCAAGATTGTCAGTTGTTCCCCTCTGACATGTGTGAGGAAGTAAGTGAGCCTAAGCCAAGAGAGTAAAGTAGGAAAATGAATGAATAAGAAGGAAGAATTACAAAAGAAAAGCATTTCCATGGGCAATAATGAGAAAAAAAGGCTGTAAATGACCATCAGCACATCCTGTTAGATAGCAAATTACCTAATTTCTTGGCCTTCTTAGTACTGGCAAACATAAAACCTGGATCAAATCACCAACCTGAATCCTAACTAGAATTTCTAATACTTTCACTTTCCTCTAAGTAATTATCCCCAGTATTCAACAACTTATGTCTCAGATAATTTATTAATATACTAAATTACCCCATTTTAATTTGAGATGAACAATCCAGTTATTTCAGTGTTTTGATGTATGAAATGGTTCCCAGGAAATAAATGTAATCATGCAAACATACTGAAAAAAAGCAAATGATATTTGTCTTCAAGTACTCCTAGGATTATTAAAATACATATATTCATTTGCTAACCAGTTAGCCATATGAGAAGTGAGATGATTCATTTTCAAAATACCAAATGAAAGCGGTGCCCTCTAGTTAACTATAGGTTTACAACCTACCGGAAATATGTACAACCCCCACCCCCAGCCGACAATGGAGTCCCAAACCCTTAGACACTTCACTTCCTAGTTCTTCTTCCTCTCCCCATTTCGTGGGCTTATTTTTGTGGGCTTTGCAATGAGCGTGCACCAAAAAACTGACTTCCAGGTAAGGCTGTAATTTCCATAGTACTTAGCCAGTGAGGAATCAGAAGGACTTACACGCTAGGAGATAAATTGCCTGCTGTAACTGACTCAACTGTGCCTGTCCATCAGACACTCGCTCTTGCAAGAAGGTTGATTAAAGCCTCGCTTCACTGTGCTCTGAGTCTCCACGTCCTTCCTTTAATTGAGTCAGTGGGCTTATTTCTCACAGCCATCAAAATGTATTTACCAGATTTTTTTGTAGAGGTCTCTAGAGATGTGGAGAATTAGCAAAGGGTGATGTGCCCAAAACCTCAGGAAAGGTACAGACAGAAGTTCTAGAGTAATAACAGCTGACATGTGTGAGTAGAGCTACTTAAAAGTGCCAACTGGGCTAATGAGACAATTACAATTAATGTGTTTAGTGCCCACTGTGTGTGAGGTTTCCTAGCAGGCACTGGGGATAGGAAGGTGAATGAGAAGCACAAGATTCTGGATTGTAAAGCAAAAGGATTAAAATAAAATGAAGTTAACTGGGTACACTGCAATGGGAATAATCTCTTCCACATATTCTGGGATACATGAGAGAAAAGTGGGGAGAGAAATGGATATCATTTCAATTACTGAGCATAAAAACCTTGCAAAAATAATAACTAATGTTCAGAGATTTTTCAACGGGTGCCAGGCGCTCAGTTATGAGCATTAAAGGAATTATTTCATTTAATCCACAGAAAATCACATGAAATAAAGACTCCCCTTATCCTCCATTTCTAGAGTTTTGCCCTGAGGCTCAGAGTTTAACTAACTCTCTAAATTTACGCAGCTATTAGTGGCAGACTAATCCCAGAGTCTGTACCCTTAATAACTACACTGTGCAATGTAAGATTGCATTTTAGGTATGGTAAACATAGTGAGGGAAGTCAAGCCTGTAGTAACTAACATTCTCAGGCTCACAAAACTTTTGAGAAGGAAATGCTATTAAAAGTAATAACTACATGATTTCAGATTACCTATTTTTTGGGTTTTTTTGTTTTGTTTTGTTTTGTTTTTCAACTAAACCAAAGCTGCCTCCTGATGAGATTAAAATGGAAGTTTGGGGTGATGAGCAAAAGGGAAGTGAGTGGAAATAAGGTTGACTGGGCAGCAGGGTGAGAAATCAGTGGGAGGCTGTATAATTCCTACTTATGCAAGCTGTGTATTTTTATGTTATAGTTTGACATCTTTTCCACATTTCAATCTGCATGAGTTTTGGAAGAATTAATTTAATGAAAAAGCATATTTAATCTTTCAGAAGAAGGAGAAAAAGCAATATTTATTTTTATTTCTCCATCCAAATATCACAGACTCTACAGTGGCTAGAGTCTAACTGAATATTTTAAGTAAATAACACTGTAAATCTTTCAAGAAATATGAGTACTTTAGATATTTAAGGAAAATAGTGTGGTTTCCAGAATTGATGTGCACTTATAAGGCACTTGGAGAGGACTAACTCATTTTCCTTCAAGATGCTGGATGAACTTCTACTTTATGTATCAATATTTCTGATGCTGCCCAGATACATTCACTGGAGGAGAATGTGTTAGAGCAGTGGCTACCAGAACATTTGAATTGCTGTTCCATTTAATTTCATTTTGTATCTCTTCTTGGTTAAGTTTTCTGACATATGCTCAATGTATTGTTTATATTGTTAATGATGATAATACTAATATTTTCCTTATTTCTTTTTCAAATTCATGCTTTGAAAGGCATCTCTGAACTAAGAATCAAAATGTGCACATATCCTCTTCTATTTCTTGTAATGTTTAATGATAGTATGCAATTTCTCAAATAAGCCTATTATAGACTAATTATTAGACACCAAGCACTACAATCTAATGATAAGTATATTTATTAATTGCTTGTCATTTTCTTTGTTTAGAATCTTTTTTCTTTAAATTAATTTGTTTATTTTTTTAACTTACATCCAAATTGGTTAGCATGTAGTGCAAGAATGATTTCAGGGAGTAGATTCCTTAATGCCCCTTACCCATTTAGCCCATCCCCCCTCCCACAACCCTTCCAGCAACTGTCTGTTATTTCTCTATATTTAAGAGTCTCTTATGTTTTATTCCCCTCCTTGTTGTTTTTTTCTGTTTTTTTTTTAAATATGAAATTTATTGTCATATTCGTTTCCATACAACACCCAGTGCTCATCCCAACAGGTGCCCTCCTTAATACCCATTACCCACCCTCTCCTCCCTCCCACCCCCCCATCAACCCTCAGTTTGTTCTCAGTTTTTAAGAGTCTCTTATGTTTTGGCTCCCTCCCTCTCTAACCTTTTTTTTTCCCTTCCCCTCCCCCATGGTCTTCTGTTAAGTTTCTCAGGATCCACATAGGAGTGAAAACATATGGTACCTGTCTTTCTCTGTATGCCTTATTTCACTTAGCATAACACTCTCCAGTTCCATCCACACTGCTACAAAAGGCCATATTTCATTCTTTCTCCTTGCCAAGTAGTATTCCAATGTGTATATAAACCACAATTTCTTTATCCATTCATCAGTTGATGGACATTTAGGCTCTTTCCATAATTTGGCTATTGTTGAGAGTGCTGCTATAAACATTGGGGTACAAGTGCCCCTATGCATCAGTACTTCTGTATCCCTTGGGTAAATTCCTAGCAGTGCTGTTTCTGGGTCATAGGGTAGGTCTATTTTTAATTTTTTTGAGGAACCTCCACACTGTTTTCCAGAGCAGCTGCACCAGTTTGCATTCCCACCAACAGTGCAAGAGGGTTCCCGTTTCTCCACATCCTCTCCAGCATCTATAGTCTCCTGATTTGTTCATTTTGGCCACTCTGACTGGCGTGAGGTGATATCTGAGTGTGGTTTTGATTTGTATTTCCCTGATGTGGAGCGACGTTGAGCATCTTTTCATGTGCCTGTTGGCCATCTGGATGTCTTCTTTAGAGAAGTGTCTATTCATGTCTTTGGCCCATTTCTTCACTGGATTATTTGTTTTTCAGGTGTGGAGTTTGGTGAGCTCTTTATACATTTTGGATACTAGCCCTTTGTCCGATATGTCATTTGCAAATATCTTTTCCCATTCCGTTGGTTGCCTTTTAGTTTTGTTGATTGTTTCCTTTGCAGTGCAGAAGCTTTTTATCTTCATGAGGTCCCAATAGTTCATTTTCGCTTTTAATTCCCTTGCCTTTGGGGATGTGTCAAGTAAGAAACTGCTACGGCTGAGGTCAGAGAGGTCTTTTTCTGCTTTCTTCTGTAGGGTTTTGATGGTTTCCTGTCTCACATTCAGGTCCTTTATCCATTTTGAGTTTATTTTTGTGAATGGTGTAAGAAAGTGGTCTAGTTTCATTCTTCTGCATGTTGCTGTCCAGTTCTCCCAGCACCATTTGTTAAAGGGACTGTCTTTTTTCAATTGGATGTTCTTTCCTGCTTTGTCAAAGATGAGTTGGCCATACGTTTGTGGGTCTAGTTCTGGGGTTTCTATTCTATTCCATTGGTCTTTGTGTCTGTTTTTGTGCCAATACCATGTTGATGATGACAGCTTTGTAGTAGAGGCTAAAGTCTGGGATTGTGATGCCTCCTGCTTTGGTCTTCTTCTTCAATATTACTTTAGCTATTCGGGTTTTTTTCTGGTTCCATACAAATTTTAGGATAGTTTGTTCTACCTCTGGGAATAATGCTTGTGTTATTTTGACTGGCATTGAATGTGTAGATAGCTTTGGGTAGTATTGACATTTTAATAATATTTGTTCTTCCTATCCAGTAGCATGGAATCTTTTTCCATTTTTTGGTGTCTGCTTCAATTTCTTTCACAAGATTTCTATAAGTTTCAGCATATAGACTTTTCACTTCTTTGGTTAGATTTATTCCTATGTATTTTATGGTTTTTGGTGCAATTGTAAATGGGATCAATTCCCTAATTTCTCTTTCTGTTGCTTCATTGTTGGTGTATAGGAATGCAACTGATTTCTGTGCATTGATTTTATATGCTGCAGCTTTGCTGAATTCATGGATCTTTTCTCACAGTTTTTTGGTGGAATCTTTTGGGTTTTCCATATAGAGTATCATGTCATCTGCAAAGAATGAATGTTTAACATCCTCCTGGCCGATTTGGATATCTTTTATTTCTTTGTGTTGTCTGATTGCTGAGGCTAAGACCTCCAATAGTATGTTGAATAACAGTGGCAAGAGTGGACATCTCTTTCTTGTTCCTGACCTTAGGGGGAAAGCTCTCAGTTTTTCCCCACTGAGGATGATATTAGCGTTGGGTCGTTCATATATGCCTTTTATGATCTCAAGGTATGTTCTTTCTGTCCCTACTTTCTTGAGGGTTTTTATCAAGAAAGGATGCTGTATTTTGTCAAATGCTTTCTCTGCATCTATTGAGAGGAGCATGTGGTTCTTGTCCTTTCTTTTATTGATGTGATGAATCACAGTGATTGGGTGAGGATATTGAACTAGTCCTACATCCCAGGTATAAATCCCACTTGGTCGTGGTGAATAATTTTTTTAATGATTGTTGGATTCAGTTGGCTAGTCTCTTTTTGAGGATTTTTGCATCCATGTTCATCAGGGTAATTGGTCTGTAGTTCCCCTTTGTAGTGGGGTCTTTGGTTTTGGAATCAAGGTAATTCTGGCTTCATAAATGAATTTGGAAGTTTTCCTTCCATTTCTATTTTTTGCAACAGCTTAAGGAGAATAGGTGTTAACTCTTCCTTGAATGTTTGGTAGGATTCCCCTGGAAAGCCATCTGGCTCTGGACTCTTGTTTTTTGGGAGATTTTTGATTACTAATTTTATTTCTTTACTGACTATGGGTCTGTTCAAATTGTCTATTTCTTCCTGTTTCAGTTTTGGTAGTGTCTATGTTTCTAGGAATTTGTCCATTTCTTCCAGATTGCCCATTTTATTGGCATATAATTGTTCATATTATTCTCTTATTATTGTTTTTATTTCTGCTGTGTTGGTTGTGATCTCTCCTCTTTCATTCTTGATTTTATGTATTTGGGTCCCTTCCTTTACTTTTTGATCAAACTGGCTAGGGGTTTATCAATTTTGCTGATTCTTTCAAAGAAGCAGCTTCTGGTTTCATTGATCTGTTCTACTGTTTTTTTGTTTTGTTTGTCTTGTTTTGTTTTGGTTTCAATCGTATTGATTTCTGCTCTAATCTTTTCTATTTCCTGTCTTCTGCTGTTTTTGGATTTTATTTGCTCTTCTTTTTCCAGCTCCTTAAGGTGTAGGGTTAGGTTGTGTATCTGAGACCTTTCTTCCTTCTTTAGGAAGGCCTGGATTGCTATATACTTTCCTCTTATGACCACCTTTGCTGCATTCCCAGAGGTTTTGGGCTGTGGTGTTATCATTTTCATTGGCTTCGATTGCCAGAGACCACCTCCAGCAAGCAGGGGTTCCCGAAGGAAGAATGGTGTCAGTGAAAATAAAACAAAACTAAAATAAAAAGACTAGAAAATAAAACAAACTAAAATAAAAAACTAAAACTAAACTAAAAAAAACTAAAATAAAAAACTAAAACGAAAATTTAAAAAACGAAAATAAAAAAAACGAAAATAAAAACAAAAAATAAAAATGGACACAGGCAACAGCAGTGTGTTGAACTGGCCCATTTATTGTGGTAAACGTGGCATTATATATGCTAGTGATTTCCAACATTACCTAATTTTGAAAATGTTCCTATGTATAAACAACCTTTAAGAAATAACATGGTGATTTTCCCCTAACTTTCCTGCATACCCTTTGATTAATTTCTTACATTATTCCATTAAGCATCTGCATTTATCTATAATCTACAAAGCATTCACTTTGCTGTTCTCGTGAAAGGCCCTCCATTTCTCAGCACCTCAAGTGGAATAGTTATAGGGTCATGACCTCCTAACCACATGAGGCCAGAAGAACAATGTGTTTGCCTCGGTCCAGGTGCCAGAAAGGGGCTGAAAAAGCCTTAGAAACCCACGCCTCATACATTCTCAGAGAGACAATGCACCTAGGAACCGATGAACCATTCTTAACCGATTAGGTTAACCTTAACCGATTAGGTTCAGTCAGAATCTGGAATGCCTCTGGGGGGCCAGGTGGGCCTAGGGGTTGAAGTCACCTGTGCCAAGAGATACACTCCTTAGTTGCCAGAGTGAGGCTTTCTAATCCGTATGTCTCTTCTTCACAGGCCCTCTTTGCTGGCAAAGGTATGAGGCTATCCTTCCCGTTAGTAGAGGAGTCTCCATAGGGAATGGGAAAGGCTAAGTTTAAGGCTGCACAATTTCTTGCTGAACCTTATTTTTTTCCCTAATGGTTCTTTTCCCAGGGGGCCTGCTGAGGGCAATTCCCCAACAGACAATACCCCAGGTACTTTAATAAGGCCAAATTACCTAAAAGCGGGTGTACAAGAAGCTTCACTGTCGTGGGCCGCCCTGCAGTCACCAATCCGTCCACAACCCAGGCCCTGCCACTCAGGCTGGGATAGCTCGGCTTCCAGTACATTCCATGTGCTTTTTAATTTCCTCTTTAACTGCTTGGTTAGCCCATTAATTCTTTAATAGGATGTTCTTTAGTCTCCAAGTATTTGTTACATTTCCAAATTTTTTCTTGTCATTGATTTCAAGTTTCATAGCGTTGTGATCTGAAAACATGCACGGTATGATCGCAATCTTTTTGTACTTGTTGAGAGCTGATTTGTGTCCCAGTATGTGATGGGAGACATACTGAAGAACGTTCCATGTGCACTGGAGAAGAATGTATATCCCCCTGCTTTAGGATGAAATGTTCTGAATATATCTGTTAAGTCCATCTGGTCCATCTGGTGTCATTCAAAGCCATTGTTTTCTTCTTGGTTTTTTGTTTAGATGATCTGTCCATTGTTGTAAGTGTGGTGTTGAAGTTCCCTATAATTATGGTATTATTATCAATGAGTTTCTTTATATTTGTGATTAATTGATTTATATATTTGTGTTCTTCCATGTTTGGAGCATAAATGTTTACAATTGTTAGATCTTCTTGGTGAATAGACCCCTTAATTATGATATAATGCCCTTCTCCATCTCTTGTTACAGTTTTCATTTTAAAATCTAAATTGTCTGATATAAATATGGCTACTCTGGCTTTCTTTTGTCAACCATTCACATGATAGATGTTTCTCCATCCCTTTACTTTCAAGCTGAAAATGTCTTTAAGTCTAAAATGGATCTCTTGTACACAGCATCTAGATAGATCTTATTTTCTTATACATTCTGTTACTCTGTGTCTTTTTATTGGAGCATTTACTCCATTAACATTTACAGTGAGTACTGTAAGATATGAATTTATTGCCATCATGTTGCCTGTAGTGTTGGAGTTTCTGGTGGTGTTCTCTTCTGTTTAAAATCTATGTATGCATTGTCTCACTTAAGCATTTTTTTTAAGGTGTTACTGTTATTAGCCCTGCTTTACAACCTTAAGTAATTCCTCAAAGCCACAGAGAGATTTTGAGTTAGAACTTCATCTGTAGACGCCATGCTTACTCCTATCACTCGCATTCTTGACTTGTTTATTGTGGTACATTTTTTAGCCAGACTATGTTTTTTTTTTTTTTTTTTTTGGTAAAACTATATTCTCTTAAATAATTTAGAATGTCAACGTAATAGCTACATTTATTTTTATAATCACAGAATAATATTCAGGTAAAAAAATAATAATTATGTAAGTTGCTTCACAATGAAAGATAATTGAAAATAAAAAAAAAACTCCACATGTAATCAATGTGTGGTGTTTCTGGAAACCAATAGGAAATGTTTTAAATGTCCACCAAATTGTGTTCTCACATACTATACCTGGTGGAGTAAGTAGCCCTTTAATATAGTGCTAGGCCAGAAGAATCTGATACAGCCTTGCATTTCAAGTTTTCTTTTTTCTTTTCTTTTCTTTTCTTTTCTTTTCTTTTCTTTTCTTTTCTTTTCTTTTCTTTTCTTTTTTCTTTTCTTATTTATTTGTTTGTTTGTTTGTTTATTTATTTATTTATTTATTCATAGAGGAGGGAGTTAGCTTCCTTCTATACAGGAAAACAAATGTACTGGAAATAACTGAGTTTCTGTCATAATCTTGATCTTCCTGCTACTATTTTCCTCATCTAGTGTATCTTTTCTTGTTTTTGTTTTTTTTTTTTTACTTTTATTTTTCAGCCTTGGCAATTTCTTTTACTTCTACATAAAATTTTCCTCTAGTCTGGTCTGCAATAAAATCCCATTTCCTATTTTCTCTTTGTTTTAGTAATCTCTGTTTACAATAAGGCCACTTGTCTATAGCAATATTTTCATGTCTTAAAGTTTCTTTGCAAACATAGCCATTAGTTAGACTCAGATGCTTTCTTTGGTTTGGAGGTGATACTAAAACAAAGCAAGAAAATGGTTAGAGAATGTCTTTTGGGTGCCGGGGGTGGGGTGGGGGGTTCCTTGTGATTCCCTTTTGTTTTCTTTTTAGGAGGGATACAGACTTACACTTCTCCCTTTGTGACAGTCCTTAGCCACTTTTCTGAATTCAGGCTACTTTTCTTTAGCAGATCTGTTCTTTTGAATGCATATGATGACATTTGCTTCTTGGTTACTTAGTATCCCTTTGACTACTTAAATCTCTCTCTCTCTCTCTCTCTCTCTCTCTCTCTCTCTCTCTCATCTATTTATTTTTTGCTCAGTGGCAGCCCATCTGTCACTTCTCCTGGCACTGTCTCTGGGGCACTCAATTTACTACCTTGAATATATTTTGGATAATGCTTTAGAAAAAAAATATATAGCTGGCATTCCTTTGGGCCCTTGTATGAGGATAGCTTTCAGTTGTCTTGATAAATAAAAGACAAATTGGATAATTAAAGACATTGCAAGTCCCTTTAGTTTACTATAAAACTTTATAATTATTGTTTATTTGTGTGCTGGGATCCACTATTACAGAGAATACTTTTGTAAATGGTCTAATTTACAAAAGGTCTATTCCCCTTTATAGATAAACTTAATTATTATTAAATTTTGGCTTTAGTGTTTGTAGAATTCTTTCAAAATAACAGGAAAACTAACAAAATTTAAGAAAAAACAAAACAAAAGGGAAAAATGTTCCCCCCCCCCCATATCAACTTAGCTTCTATAAAGAATTGCAAGTCTCTGTGATATCTGGATTCCAGCCTTTTTTCAGCTTGAGCAAGGGTTTCATGACTACATCTTCTAATCTGCTTCCTATTTACTCTTTCCACACTTTGTAATCCAAATATTGAGCATGCATTGTTGACATTTTGTCAGTACTCTCTTTAAATGTATTTGCCTGTTTGTCATTTGTTTAAAATTGCCAAGATTTACTCTATTTTTATTTTTTACATTCCCTCTTTTAGAATGTTTGTGATATTAATCACTTTATGTTATTATTTTTTTTCTTATATTCTTTCCTCAATTCTTTAGATATATAAAGAGAAACTTAAGTATAGATACAGATACAGGTATAGTGGATATGGATATGGAAATACACTCTCCCTTAATCTCAAATGGAGTTAAGTGTTTAAGGTTCATAATTATAGGAAAAAAACATAAAGACTGATATCTCTTGCTTCTAATAAATACTCTTCAACAATATGTTCTTCCTTTTTCTCTTGCCTAAGTTTAATTCATTACTTCTATATTTTGATTCTGTATGTGAATCCTTTTCACATATTCCTATGTTGGGGTTTTCTGTTCATGTATTCTTGGTTGAGAAGAGAGGCTGATCTTTGTCCGGTATTCCCTAAAATGTTTTGTAAGATTTTCTTAGGAACACTTGCTCTTCACTAGAATAATATTAGAATCCTCCTCTAAGATCTTAATTAATCTGGAGAGATAGATGATGAATCAGTTCAGTGATTGTGTCATAATAAGGTAGGTGGAAGGTTCAACACTAATTGCCTTTTCATTGACATTCTGTTTGTTGATAATCCCTATTGTAAGAAATAACTTTCATTATCAAGGTGTGTGTGTGTGTGTGTGTGTGTGTGTGTGTGTGTGTGTGTTTTACCTTATTGGTGTACAGTTGGAATTTCCAAATAAAGGTGTGGCTGAAATTGAGTAGGAGGGGAAGAAAGAGTGAAAAGAGAAAATAACTGAGGGCTGAGCCTTGAGAAACCCCAACATTATATGTGGAAATCCAGACAGATGAGTCATCAGAGCAGCCTAAGAGTGGCCAGAAAGAAAGAAGATAATAGGAGCCACAGTCCTCCAGAGGCCGAGGAAGAGGAGTGTTAGGGAGGATCTGATCAGCCTATCAAAGGCCTGGTAAGTAATGGAGGCAGGTGTAGTCTGTGTAAAAGAAACACAGAGAAACATTAATTAACTTTTGTCAACATGGCACTCTGGTGACTTTTGTGTGTGAAGTCCTGATGATCTGCTGGGGGGTTAGAAATAAACTGCAGTGGGTTGAGGGAATGGCTTAAGCAGAAGGCTTCCAGAACAGAGGCTATTAAGGGGAGAAGCAAGATAAGTTAGTAACTAGAGAGGGATGGGGATTTAAACAAAAACTTATTTTTTTAAAGATGCAAGACATCTTTAAAAAAGATGCAAGACAGAGAAACACAAATTTTAGACTATTAGTTGATAAGTTATTGTAATTTTAAGATTTGCATTGGATAAAGAGAAAATATATAAGAAGAAAGAATAGTTTTATTAATAACATTTAATATAAAATATATATAAAGACTGATATATATGTGTAGGAAAAATGTATACTAAATTAATAATTCTTGTTTTTACTGATATTTCCAAATTTTCTCCTATGTGTATTTCTGCTTTTATAATCCAAAAATATATGATATATTTTATAAGTATTTGTGTGATGTGTGTGTTTGTGTGTGTGTAAATATATGTATATGCATATATATACACAACTTTATAAAATTAATAAATAAAAACACTTGAAATAAATATGCCAAATGTAGTTTAATTGTTAAGTGGAACTGTTGGTGGTTTTCTTTTGTTAATTTTGTCTTTTTTAGAAATTTTCTACAATAAATGTACACTACTTTTATACTAAAAAATACATTGCTTTTGGACGGGCACACTTACTTGAGTGGAAGTTGTCGTATCAAAATTTGTGTTTTATTGCTTTATTATGTTCCTTTACAATACATGGTTTGTGAAACCGTTGTTTAGAGATTGCCTGTGGCCTCTCTGTAAGAAAGTCATGGACAAATCTGTGAGGTTTTTGTAATGAAGGAAGCTACAGGTACTTACATGTCAGTTGCTTAGTAGTTCCTGATTGAGATTCTCTCAACCTCAAAATAACTGTAAAATACAGGGGAGAAAAGAGGTAAGTTTTAACGTATGTTCAAGGTCTTAGAGTAAGTTCTGCTAACTTTAATTCTGATGACTTTGAACAAGTAAAACAGCTGTACCATCACCTGTGTTTCACTCATGACACATCTTATTGTATTTATATACTATATTTTCTTCTTCCGTTCTTCTCTTGGTGGACCTTTGGATAGTTTCTACAGCTTTTAGTGACTAATGCTGCAGTGACCATGGCGGGGCAGACATCTCTTCAAGATCCTGATTTCAATTCTTTTGGCATCTGCTCAGAAGTGAAATT
Organism: Prionailurus bengalensis; assembly: GCF_016509475.1. Classification (NCBI taxonomy): domain Eukaryota; kingdom Metazoa; phylum Chordata; class Mammalia; order Carnivora; family Felidae; genus Prionailurus; species Prionailurus bengalensis. The sequence continues at coordinate 54,208,817 of NC_057359.1, read as the reverse complement.
GCTAAATCATATGGTAATTCTATTTTCGTGCTGTTGAGGAAGCTCCATATATTTACGGTGCCATTTTCTGTTCCTTTCAACAGTGTACAAGGTTGCCATGTTCTCCACATGCTTACCAATACGTTATTTATTTATTTTTTCTGATAATAGCCATCCTAACAGGTAGGAGATGCCTCATTGTGATGGTTTTGATTTGCATGTTTCTGATGATTAGGGAAGCTGAGAGCATCTTTCCATATGCCTGGTGGTCATTTGTGTGCTTTTTTTGAAGAAACGTCTGTCTATTCAAATCCTTTGCCCATTTTTTAATCAGGTTATTTTGTGTTGCTTTTTGTTTTTCATTTTTTTGTTTGTTTTGTTATTGAGTTGTAGGAGTTTCTCATGTGTTTGGATACTAAGACCCTATCAAAGAAATGCTTTGTGAGTATTTTCTCCCATTCCGTAGGTTACCTTTTTATTCTTGATTATTTCCTCTGCTGTGTAAAAGGCTTTAGTTTGATGTAGTCCCACTTGTCTGGTTTTTATTCTGTGGCCTGTGCTTTTAGTATCCTATCCAAGAAATTACCCAAACCAAAAGCCGAGAAGCTTTTGACTGATATTTTCTTCTATGAGTTTACATTTTAGTCTTTAATCCAGTTTGAGTTGATTTTTGTGTGTGGTACACGAGTCCAATTTCATTCTTCGGAATGTGGATGTCCAGTTTTCCCAACACCACTTGTTGAAAGACTGTCCTTTCCTCATTGATATTCTTGGCACTCTTGACAGCTGTGCTTGGGCAGGGGGAAACCAGAGGAAACTCTGGTGGACGTCCTTAGTGGCCCTCTCATGCAAACTGGTCATCTCAGCTGAATACTGGGGCAAAAGAGTAATTGAACCATGTAGTAGCTCTTTCACTCTGAAGTCTCCCTCAGGGTAACTGGAGCTCTGGCACATGAAGCCATGCAGTTTTATTCAGTAAACTGGATGTTTAGAGGTCTTGGGGCCAAAGTGGTCACAATCTGTTCTCAAACTTTACATGGGTAAGAAACTCAGCTCTCTGGCATAATACCCATAGGGGGAAAAAAAAGATACAGTAGCCAAAAAAAAAAAAAAAAAAAAACCCAAGCAAAGATTACAAAAAGAAAAGAATTAGGCGTGCCTGGATGTCTGACTTTGGCTCCAGTCATGATCTCGCAGCTCATGCGTTCGAGCCCTGTGTCAGGCTCTGTACTGACAGCTGGGAGCCTGCTTTGGATTCTGTCTCCCTCTCTCTCTGCCCCTCCCCCCTTCCTCCCTCCCTCCCTCTCTCTCTCTCTCTCAAAAATAAATAAGCATTGAAAAAAAATTTTTTTTATAATTTTTTTTTCAACGTTTATTTATTTTTGGGACAGAGAGAGACAGAGCATGAACGGGGGAGGGGCAGAGAGAGAGGGAGACACAGAATCGGAAGCAGGCTCCAGGCTCTGAGCCATCAGCCCAGAGCCTGACGCGGGGCTCGAACTCACGGACCGCGAGATCGTGACCTGGCTGAAGTCGGAAGCCTAACCGACTGCACCACCCAGGCGCCCCGAAAAAAATTTTTAAGGAAAAGAAACAAATAAAAGAAAATGAAAATGACGTTTGTATCTAAAAGAAAGTACAAGTATAGAAACAACATATAAAATGATTGTAAATTAATAGGAATTTCACCTGAAATGTTTTGTTAGGTTACCTTTAGTTAACAAATTCAGGCATTTGGAGAAGTAAAACTTTTTTTAACAGTATATTCCATCCTTTAACTGACCGTCTGGACACAAACTATTCCATAATTCTGAACCTGCTGCTTCTTCATGCATAAACGTGAAGGTTGCTTATGTGATTTTTGTTTTGAGTACATACTTTATTATTTTTTCATGGTAACTGCATGTCATGATATCACACATTATTAGGAGTAAGTTATCTTTAAATAAATCTTGGAAAATGATTATACTTTCTAAAAGAAATGTGTCTAAAATTATTAATAGAATTCTACCATATCAACAGACTTGATAAATATATTTAATTTTCTTTTTGCAAAAGTTGCATTTTGTTTCTTCTTTTACATTTGACAACACTGAATTATGTATAAACCCATAAACCTGTAACATTTACAAGCACCACCTCATTTGCAAATGTCCCAGAAATACAAGTGAACATATGGGTAAACACACAATTTTTCCCAAGGCACAACTAATAAACAGCACGCAGCATGGAGCGTGAGCATGGCTAGAGCTGGAAGTCCCTGGTGTGATAAGGCACCTTTTCTCCATAGAGAAGTTATGAAACTTCTGGCCCTATGGAAGTGGCAACCAAGAGACACTGTTGAAAGTGAATGGTTAGCTGCATTGTATTTCTGTGTAGTTGTTCCAGAACATGGCGAGTGATATAATAAAAGGGAGTTGTTGGTAGAGTCTCGTAAAAACAAATGGAAGAGATGCTTGTCACAGGGTGCCCTTCTGGGACTGCCAAGTTAATTATATCCTCAAGATATTTTTCAGATTTTTCTAGAAGCTTTCATCGAAATTCTCCATAGGTTGTTATCAAGAACTCTGAATATTGGGCATATGCTCTGGTATTCATTTTTTGGGGGGATGTTTTTTCTGTAATATGAATACTTTTTTTTTACCTGTAAAATGTTATAAGTCATTGTTAAAGTCTTTAAAGTGATGCTCCAGTTAATGATGTGTTTGATTTCTAATCATCTCCTGATCTCCCAAGAATTCAAGTAGTTCAATAACATATGGACAGTGATCAACAGATCACGATAGTACAATGTATCTCTCTCTTTTTTTACTTTTTCCTTTTTTTTGTTTACTTTTTCATATAGTAAAGCCATCAACATTCTTCACTCTTTTCGTGTATTTCAACAAAAATTCCATTAATACCCTTTATCTTTCTATATCTGTTTTGTTCTTTTGTGTTCTTTAAAAAATAATGAATAAAACACAATGATATCTACCATCATAAAAGAACTAAGAATCTTTTAAAGTTCTTATTTGGATTTATTTCAGATTTGACTTGGAAATTATAATTTTTTATCAATAGGTATCATTATTTGACTAACCCAATTGATAAGCTTTGTTTACTCAAAGCTTATTATAAGTACTGACATATTACTAAAGTCTTCCTTTAAGTGTGTTGATATAGTCCAAGAGAAAACTAGGTTCAAAGGAATTAAATTTCTCTTGCATATGACATTCTTCTGTCACTACCAAAGTGGGCAAAACACACTGGTTTGTTATTTCTCAAGAAAGACAGCCTTAAATATATTTGTGTAGAAATCAGAACACTTATGATAGGATGTTGTCTAACTATTCGCCATAACATTTGCATTGGAGTTATATATTTTTATGTTATAGTGACCCCATCACTTTTAGAGTATGCAACAAATTCAACTTTGTAATTAATTTAAAGATTATTTATTGTCTGAGACTGGCAGTTAAATATTACAAACACATATTTAAAAGGTATGCAAGATGGAATGAGGTAGGACACAAGCAATGTAGAAGGTTATTTAAAAGCTGATTTGGACTCACATCGATTTTGAGACCAAAGCTAATTAAAGAAAAACAAGTAGATGTGACAAGAAAGAGCTATATGCCAACACCTATTTCTCTTTAGATTTGTTTGAGAACTAGTTAAATGTTTGTGAAATAGCTAATGCCAAACTTTTGTCAGAGCAAATTTATTTAAATTAAAAATATTGATTAAACTTATTACCTGTAGCATTTATGGAAGTGAACTTTTATCGTAAAGAGAACTGCTTTTTGCCTGCTTTCTATGCATATCTGACATTAGTGATTATTAGAAGATTACCCTATTAGATCTGACCATGGTAGCATTGTGCTGAAAATGGCAATTTCACCCTTAATGTTAGGTAAAATATGGTGTTTTCCCCTTGAAAGGGACAACAATAAGTAACTAGAATAAACTTTCTATGGTTTTTTAAACTTTGAATTTTTGGTGGCTATTTTTAACACCAATACCTTAGGAATAATTTACACTTCTATTTATTCTTCTAAATTTCATCACCCTTACATCAATGGTTAGAATTAGTAACCATTTTGGTAACATTGGGCATTTTGGTAACAATATTCTCTGAGAAAACTTAAAGAATGGGCAACATGTTATTCTACCATTTTACCACATAAAGAACAATTACAGAGGTTGGATAAATTTGAGTTAGTTATTAAAGAGTAACCTCTAGTAAGAGGTTCAGAGATGTATAGGAATAGCTGAGATTCCAACAGTTAAGATTGGAAGCTTTGTTTCTCATGAGTTAACTACATAAGTTGCATTTTATGTTTGGTTCAACTTTACTGATTTGAATACATATATGTTGCATGTTTACTACCTCTCTATATATGGAGTTTCTACCATGAGTCTCACTGTAATCTAGCACTGGGTATTATTGTGCTGTAAAAACTAGACAGTTACTAAATTCACAAAGCTCAGTTTCTGGAGGAAGTAGGTAATAAATAGTCATATATACATATATAATATGTACACACACATATATATGTGCATGCATGCACACATATGAAGAAAATTGATGAATGCTATGAAGCCAACAAATAAAAAGAGGGATATTTTTATAAGGTTATCAAGGTATATATGATGGTCATTATTTAATATAGTGATCATCATTTAGTAAAGTTAGTTGTAAAGGCAAATTTCTCCTGGCTGAGAATATGCTCAGCCCCAAATTCCTTCTGATGCCAAGCATATATAAACTAGATATTAGATTAAATAGTTAAGAAACGAATGAATAAGTGAGTATCTGTTGCAATTGAAGGAGAATAAGAGTATCTCTTTTACTTTTTTCCTCTTTTGCTGCTTTTGAAAAGGAAAGAGATAAGCAGAATAGGAATGTCTCAGCTCTATTGTTGCTAAACTAGGTTGTAGGGCATGACTCAAAACATCAGAGTTTTATTTCCAATATTACACCCCAGGATAGAATTAGCCCACTCGAGCATACATGATGGAGAATTGGAGCCCTTCCCCATAGGCTTCTGTCTTTATAAAATGTAATTGGTATTTTAACAAGTTTGAGTGTTTATTGTGCTGAAAATGCAGAATGGATTTTCGCCTCCCACTATCCGTTATAATTTTACCGAGTGGAGAAAATCTTCTCCTTTCCTTGTATCAGTGCTCCAGCTCTCTATGACTTCTGCTTGCTTTAGGATAACAGACATGCTTGCTAGCACTTTAAAATCACAAACAAAGTGTCACTTCTGTAAGTAGAATGCCCAGGACAACAAATAAGACAGTACAAACTCTGAACTTGATTTAATTTCAAATATTCTCCCTTCTGCTAGATGAGCATGCTTTCAGAGAATGAGGCATTTGGTTCTCTCCCTGCTCATTTTCTGCTTTCTTCACTATTTCAGTTGCTATGTGAGACAGGGAGGGTAGAAAGAAGAGAAAGTGTGTGTGTGGGGGGGGGCGGGGGGGGACATTGCAAACTTTCTGACATCCGTTCTCAGTTCAATTTCTCTTGCACATGGTACACCAATGTTTCCTGTCACAGGATGATTTTGAAGTCACTTGGCATAGAGCCAAAAGAAGATATCCTTGGCCTTCCTGAGGCATTCTCTTAAATCTGAAAGTTTGGGACTTGGTAACAGGCTCATAAGAACACATTTGTTTCAGACTAAAACCAACTTATTATCTCCAACTTCATGATTCAGTCACAGGACACAAACTCTATTACATTAAACACTCCAGAGACACAGACTCTTCTTTGAGTGACCGTGGATAAAAAAGACATCAGGGCAAGTCACTGCTCTCCAACATGTTTGTTCACAGGTCATTTGACACTTAACTCCTGTTGCCTCCTGTCAGATAGATGTAGCTGATAGCAGAGGTGATGGATGCTATGTTAGTCCATCTGGGCTGCTGTAACAGAAAACCATAGACTGAGCAGCATGTAAACAACATAAATTTATTTCTCATAGTTCTGGAGGCTGGGAAGTCTAAGATCAAGGCACCAGTAGATTCAGTGCCTTGTGAGACCGGCTTCCTCGGTCGTAGACAGTCTTCTTCTTGCTGTGTCCTCACATGGTAGAACGGACAAGAGAGCTCTCTGGGATCACTGTGGTTTTTTTTTTGTTTGTTTGTTTTTTGTTTTATGTTTATTTATCTATTTGGAGAGAGAGAGAGTGAGAGAGCAGGGGAGGTGCTTAGAGATAGGGAGAGAGAATCCCAAGCAGGCCCAGTGCTGTCAGTGCAGAGCCGGGCATGGGGCTCTGGTTCATTTCACAAACCGTGAGATCATGACCGGAGCCAAAATCAAGAGTCAGGTGCATAACTGACTGAGCCACCCAGGCGCCCCTGGGATCACTCTTATAAGGGCACTAATCCCATGGAGAAGGCCTCTGCGTTATGACTTAGTGACGCCCAAAGCCTTATACCATCCTTATACCATCACGTTGGAGGTTAGGATTTCAACTGCTGAATTTTGGAGGTGCATAAAACATTCAGTCCATTGTAGATGCTAATGGTTGCTTTTGGATCATGAACTGCCAGGCCTGCTGACCGCCTTTTTCCCAGGCAGAGGGGTGGAGCCAGGGTCAGGCATGGGCTCAGGTTTCTTACCCTTTGCACTTTGTTCTAGGATTTGAGGGCTTGCTACCCACTTTCCATCTTCTTAATTTTCAATTTGCGAGGGTGTGATACTTTCCAAGTGGTTTATTTTGTTTTGCTAAAATCCCATATTAAAAGATAGAACTTGCATTTTATTGACTCAACTATTTTCTCTGGTTCAGGGGACTCATTAAAATTAAAACTTTAATGGAAATTTCATCTACAGCATAGGATAAACCTCTCTAAGATGATGATTCAGAATGAGTCAGGCTAAAAGATTAAGCTGAATCTTCACTTTCTGAGCTGCCACAAGAATGGTGAAATTATATACAACGCTTCTTATCCCATACAGTGAGCATTTCAGCATGTTTATCAATTATTTTATTTTTCGAATTATAAATAAATTGTAAATGTGCAGTTCACTGCCACTGTTGATTTTTATACTGGGCCTATAGTGGTTTTCATAACTGTTTATAAAAATTCTCTGTATAAATTTCTATCCGTTCAATGCATAGAGTAAATCAATTAGTTGTTTTTTGAAATTATTTGCCTATATTTTAATATTATTTTGAAGGATATACTTTATTAGGGAATATTTCTTTTTTAAAATTAAATTTATTTATTTAAATTCAAGTTAGTTAATATACAGTGTAGCATTGGCTTCGGAGAATTCAGTGATTCATCACTTACATATATATTATATATATGTATATATATGTATTAAATATATATTTATTATCCCAACAAATGCCCTCCTTAATGCCCATCACCCATCTAGCCCATTCTCCCACTCACCTTACCTCCAGCAACCCTCAGTTTGTTCTCTGTATTTAAGAGTCTCTTGTGGTTTGCCTCCCTCTCTGCTTTTCTTATTTTTCCTTCCCTTCCCCTATGTTCATCTGTTGTATATCTTAAATTCCACCTATGAGTGAAATCATGTGATATTTGTCATTCTCTGGCTGACTTATTTTGCTTAGCTTAATACCCCCCATTCCATCCACGTTGTTGCAAATGGTAAGATTTCATTCTTTTTGATCACCGAGTAGTATTCCATTATATATATATATATATATATATATATATATATATATATATACACACACACCACATCTTCTTTATTCTTCATCAGTCGATGGACACTTGGGCTGTTTCCATAATTTGGCTGTTGTTTATAGTGCTTCTATAAACACTGGGGTACATGTACTCCTTCAAAATCAGCATTTTTGTATCCTTTGGATAAATATCTAATAGTGCAGTTGCTGGGTTGTAAGGTAGTTCTATTATTAATGTTTTGAGGAATCTCCATATGCTGATTTCCAGACTAGCTGCACCAGTTTGCATTCTCACCAGAAGTGCAAAAAAGATCTTTCTCCACATCCTCACCAACATCTCTTGTTGCCTGAGTGATTTTAGCCATTCTGACACCTCATTGTATGAGGTGGTATCTCATTATGGTTTTGATTTGTATTTCCCTGATGATGAGTGATGTTGAGTATCTTTTCATGTGTCTGTTGGCCATCTGGATGTCTTCCTTGGATAAGTGTCTACTCATGTCTTTTGCCCATTTCTTCACTGGATTATTTGGTTTTTTAGATGTTGAGTTTGATAAGTTCTTTATAAATTTTGGATACTAACCCTTTATCTGATGTGTCATTTACAAATATATTTTCCCATTCCTCAGTTGCCTTTTAGTTTTGTTGGTTGTTTCCTTCACTGTGCAGAAGCTTTTTGTCTTGATGAGGTCCCAGTAGTTCATTTTTGGTTTTATTTCCCTTGTCTCCGGCAACATGTCTGATAAGAAGTTACTACACCCAAGGCCAAAGAGGTTGTTGCCTGTTTTCTCCTCCAGGATTTTGATGGTTTCCTATCTTACATTTAGGTCTTTCATCCATTTTGAGTTTATTTTTGTGTATTGTGTAAGATAGTGGCCCAGGTTCATTCTTCTGCATGTCATTGTCTAGTTTTCCCGGCACCATTTTCTGAAGGGACTGTTTTTTGTTGTTGTTGTTGTCTTTTCCATTGGATACCCTTTCCTGCTTTGTCAAAGATTAGTTTAGCCATATATTTGTGGGTCCATTTCTAGGTTCTCTATTCTGTTCCATTGATCTATGTGTCTGTTTTTGTGCTAGTACCATACTGTTTTGATCATTATAGCTTTGTAATACAGCTTGAAGTCTGGAATTGTGATGCCTCCAGCTTTGGTTTTCTTTTTCAACATTACTTTGGGTATTCATGGTCTTTTCTGGTTCTATACAAATTTTAGGATTGTTAGTTCTAACTTTGTGAAGAATGCTGCTGTTATTTTGATAGGGATTGCAATGAATATAGAGATAGCTTTGGATAGTATTGACCTTTAAGCAACTTTCTTCCAATCTATGAGTATGGAATGTCTTTTCATTTCTTTGTGTCCTCTTCAATTTCTTTCATAGGCTTTCTATAGTTTCAGCATATAGATCTTTCAACTCTTTGGACAGGTTTATTCCTCAGTATCTTATGGTTTTGGTGCAATTATAAAAGGGATTGATTCCTTGATTTCTCTTTCTATATTTCAATATTGGTGTATGGAAATGCAACCGGTTTCTGTAAGTTGATTTTATATCCTGTGACTATGCTGAATTCATGTATCAGCTCTAGTATTCTGGTGGAGCCTTTGGGGTTTTCCATGTAGAGTATCATGTTAAGTGTAAACAGTGAAAGTTTAACTTCTTCTTTCCCAATCTGTGTGTCTTTTATTTCTTTTTGTTGTCTGACTACTGAGACAAGGACTTCCTGTGCTCTGTTGAACAACAATGATAAGAGTGGACACCCCTGTCGTGTTCCTGACCTTCTGGGGAAAGCTCTCAGTTTTTCCCCATTGAGGATGACATTAGCTGTGGGCTTTTCATATATGGCTTTTATGATGATGAGGTATGTTCCTTCTATCCCTCCTTTCTTGAGGGTTTTTAATCAAGAAATAATGCTGTATTTTGTCCAATGCTTTTTCTGCATCTATTGAAAGGATAATATGGTTTCTATCCTTTCTTTTATTAATGTAGTGTGTCATATTGATTGATTTGTGAATACTGAAAAAGCCCTGCAGCCCAGGAATAAATCCCACTTGATCATGGTGAATAATTCTTTTAAAGTACTGTTGAATTCAATTTGGTAGTATCCTGTTAAGAACTTTTGCATTCAGTTTCATCAGGGATATTGGCCTTTAACTCTCCTTTTAAGTGGGGTCTTTGCCTGGTTTTGAAATCAAGGTAATGCTGGTTTCATGGAATGAGTTTGTAAGCTTTCCTTCCATTTCTATGTTTTGGAACAGTTTGAGAAGAATAGGTATTAACATTTCTTTAAATGTCTGGTAGAATGTCCCTGGGAAGCCATCTGGCCCAGGACTCTTATTTGTTGGGAGAGTTTTGGTAACTGATTTAATTTCCTTGCTGGTTATGGGCATGCACAAATTTTCTATTTCTTCCTGTTTGAATTTTGGTTGTGTGTGAGTGTCTAGGAATTTTGTCTCTTTCTTCCAGATTGTCCAGTTCGTTGGCATATAATTTTTCATAGTATTTCTGTGGTGTTGGTTGAGATCTCTCCTCTTTCATTTGTGATTTTATCTATTTGGGTCCTCTCTCTTTTCTTTTTGAGAAGTCTGGCTAGAGGTTTACCAATTTGTCTATTCTTTCAAAACCCAGCTTTTAATTTCATTGATTGGTTCTATTGTTTTTTGTATTGGTTTGTTTCTATATCATTTATTTCTGTTCTAATCTTTATTATTTCCCTTCTTCTGCTGGCTTTGGGTTTTATTTGCTGTTCCTTTTCTAGCTCTTTATGTGTATTTGAGACCTTTCTTGCTTCTTGAGATAGACCTGAATTGCAATTTACTTTCCTTTAGGATTGCCTTTGCTGCATCCCAAAGGGTTTGGACTGTCCTGTTTTCATTTTCATGTGCTTCCCCATATATTTTATTTCTTCCTTAATTTCATGTTTACCCATTCATTCTTTAGTAGGATATTCTTTAACCTCCATGTATTTGCGGGCTTTCCAAATTTTTTCTTGTGGTTGATTTCAAGTTTCATAGCATTGTGTTCTGAAAATACGCATAGTATGATTTCGATCTTTTTGTACCTGTTGAGGACTGATTTGTGACCTAGTATGTGATCTATTCTGGAGAATGTTCCATGTGCACTCAAGAATATGTATTCTGCTGCTTTAGGATGAAATGTTCTGAATGTATCTGTTAAGTCCATCTGGCCCAGGGTGTCATTCAAAGCCATTGTTTCCTGATTGATTTTCTGCTTAGATGATCTGTCCATTGTTGTAAGTGGGGTGTTAAAGTCCCCTACTATTATGGTATTATTATCAATGAGTTTTTTTATGTTTGTGATTAACTGATTTATATATTTGGGTTCTTTCAAGTTGGAGGCATAAATATTTATAATTATTAGATCTTCTGATGGATAGACACCTTAATTATTATATAATACTCTTACTTGTCTCTCGGTACAGTCTTTGTTTTAAAATCTAATTTGTCTGATATAAGTATGGCTATTCTGGCCTTCTCCATTCTCTCACTTTCACTCTGCAGGTGTCCTCAGGTCTAAAATGAGTCTTTTGTAGGTAGCATATAGATGGATCTCATTTTTTAATCCATTCTGTTACCCCATGTCTTTTGATTGGAGCATTTAGTCCATTTACATTCAGAGTAATTACTGAAAGATACGAATTTAGTGCCATCGTGTGTTGTCTGTACATTTGGTGTTTCTGGTGATGTTATTTGACCCTTTATAGTCTTTGCTGGAAGACCCCATTAAAATTTCTTGCAGGGCTTGCTTAATGATCATGAATTCCTTTAGTTTAGTTTAGTTTTGTTTTGTTTTTGTTTTTGTCTGGGAAAGCCTTTATCTCTCCTTCTATTGTGAATGACAGCTTGATGGATAAAGGATTCTTGGCTGCATATTTTTCCTATTTAGCACACTGCATATTTCCTGCCAATCCCTTCCGGCCTGCCAAATTCAGTGGACACATCTGCTACTAACCTTACGTGTCTACGCTTGTAGGTTAAGGAACTTTTGTCCCTAACTGCTTTCAGAATTCTCTCTTTATCTTTGTTTTTTGCAGTTTTCACTATGCTTTCTCATGGTGTTGACCTGTTTTGTTGATTTTAAAGGCAGTTCTCTGTGCCTTTTGGACTTGTATGCCTGTTTTATTCCCCAGATTAGGGGAAGTTCTGAGCTTTAATTTGTTCAAATAAACCTTCTGCCCCTTTTCCCCACTTCCTCTTCTGGGACTTCTATAGTATGAAACACTTCTATTTCATTTCATGAAATCACTTAGTTCTCTAAGTCTCCCCTTGTGATTTAGAAATTTCCTGTCCCTCTTTTTTTCAGCTTCATTATTTTCCATAGTTTTATCTTCTATTTCACCTATTCTCTCTTCTGCTTTTTCAGTCCTCACGGTCCCTGTATCTAGTTTATTTTGCATCTCAGTTATAGCATGTTTTAATTCATCCTGACTGCAACAAGTGTTTCTCTGGTGTCTTCTATGCTTTTTTAAGCCAGTTAGTAGTCTTATGACTATTGTTCTAAATTCTTGTTCAGATATATTTATATCTGTTTTGAGCAAGTCCCTGGCTGTGATTTTTTTTTGACTTTTCTTTTGGGGAGAATTCCTCTATTTTGTCATTTTGGCTAAGTTTCTGTCTATTGCATATTTTTAAAGCTTGTTATGTTTCCTGTACCTGAGAGTACTACTAAATTTACAAGGGGTCATACACCATCCAAAGCCTGGTAATCCAGGAAGTGTTTCTGGTGTATGCCGTGTGCACTCTGCTGTTGTGTTTTGGCTGCTCTTTCCCACTGGTCAGTCCTCTGCAGAACTTCTCCTTGTTTACAGTTGTGGAGTATTTGGACCTTTAACTAGGTATGCTTTGATTTTTTTGTTGAAGTAACCCTGGAAAAAGAGTGGGGGAGGCTGACCCCAAAAAAGGGAAAAGGAACTAGGATCCTGGTTACAAAAGAAAAGAAGGAGGAAAAAAAGAACAAAAAAGAGCTGTCTGTTTGTGCCTGGGGCTGGTGGCTGTGCTGGTTTGGAGAAGAGGCTGGCTGCATTGGGTCAGTCAGTCTTATCCCAGTATATAAGCAGTTCCCAGGCACCAAGGGGTGGGGTTTGGTGTAAATGGGTCCCACCTCCACTGGGGGCCACTGTGCTGCTCTCTGACGTACCACCATATTGATGTTTGGGGGAAAATGGCACCACCCACTCTCTTGTCCCCTGACCAGGAGTCCCAACTCCTGCTATTCAGACAGCCCTTACAAAATAGCAAGGGAAATCAGCTCTCTCTGCACCAATTTCCTGGGTATTCCAAGTAATCTGACCTCAAGACAGCTGTGTTTGAGGGATAAAGAAAGGACAGGGTCCCCCTACTTCTCCTTTTAGCCAATATTTCTTTCAGTTCTTTCAGTTTATGCTAACATTAATTTTATGATCAGTATATAAAAAATAATAAGCAACTCATCATATGCATGCATGTGACTATACATCATATCTCTATATTTGTATGTTTTCTTAATTTTCAGACATCTGTGTTTTCCTGAAATAAATCTCTGTTGAGTATATTGATTTAATATTTGATACATTATTGGACTGTATTGGTTGCCTTTAGTTTAAGACCACTGCATCTATTTTACAATTTATATGAACTAAATATTTCTTTTTTTTTCCTATCGCTGTCCAATTTTGGAATGAGTTGTACATCAGTATGTAAACAGGATTGAAAATTTTTATTATTTCATTATGGCTGGAAATAGTTGAAACAAATATATTAATTACCAATAATTTTCAGGTGTGCAAAGTAGAGCATCTTGTTCATAGAAAGAAGATCATTAAAGCTTGAAAGATATTATGGACACTAAGGCTAAGGAAAGCAATAACAGTCTTACTTCACAAATACTACAGGAAATGGTCAATGAAATGTGAATATATTTACTGGAAAAAAAAACAACTGGCCAAAATATATGTTGAGTCTTTGTGATAAGAAATGTAAGGATATTCAATAAATTATATACCATTTAATATGTAATTTTTTACTGAGAATTAATTAATAGATGATGTATTTTTGCATCTCCTGGGTAGTTTTGTATAGAGTATAAAGCATACCTTGAAGGAGTTGTATCCACAAAAGAGAAAAAAAAACTGAGTGGTTTTATTTAAAAAACTTTTTGTAATGCTTATTTATTTTTGAGAGAGAGAGAGAGTGTGTGTGAGTGGAGAGGGGCAGAGAGAGAGGGAGACACAGAACCTGAAGCAGGATCCAGGCTCTTAGCTGTCAGCACAGAGCCCGACATGGGGCTCGAACTCATGAGATGTGAGATCACGACTGCAGCTGAAGTCGGCCGCCCAACCGACTGAGCTACCCAGGCGCCACAAGTGGTTTTATTTTTTAATCATAACAATTAGTCTTCATTTTGCTGCCTTACTGATCATACTCTGCTTTTTCAAGACATAGAATGTAGATCAGATATCTCTGCATTACAAATAAATAGATGTAAGAAAGTAGCAGTTTTTACCTATGCTTATTTCATAATATGGTTTCTGATTCATCTATTAGAAGAAGACAGGCTTTGAACAATAATCCAGTGGCTTCCTCATATTTTGTCAGTCAGATCAAGCAATTGATAGAATGCACATACTGTATCTCATGTTTAACACATGCTTAGTAATGTTATATTCTCAATAAAGTTAAATTATTCTAAGTTAATCAGACACATAGTGTAGAGTTATTGTATGCAAAATCTAGCAAAGAAAAATAAGTTAGAAAGTCCCAGTTGTTTCCACAGATGGTTTAAATTTTAGTAGCTAGGATGAGATACAAAGACAACTATTGCACAAAATGGGATGAAAGAATTATCACGAGACAGATCTAAACAACATGCCATGGACATTCAAAGCAGGAAGAAAATATAGAAATTTTGGTTGGAAAATAAAAATCAGAAGTTTAAATAAAATTGCAAGGCAAATATGTGAACTGCCGGCATGTTAAGAGTCAATATAACCATAGAAAATAGAGCTAAAATGAAGAAATATGAAGGTTTACATACATCGAGACTCAGTAATGAAGGAATGATTAGATGGCTAATTAATTCAATAAACATATGTTGAGCTGCTGGGTTTAAGATAAATAAGATTAACACAGCCACTAGCTTCTAATCACTCACACTTTAGAGGGAGAAACAAATAAGTAAACAACCACTTATATAATAAATCTGATAAATTTAAAAGGGAATTCTGTAAATGGAGGTCCAGCTAACTCAGAATTTGTGGTTCAAGGGAGGTTTTCTTTGGGGAGACAAAAAAGAAAGGTGGATTCTATATTGGGTGGTGAAAATGTAAAAACAGGCAGTTGAAGTGAGGGCTGGTACAGTATGAATTGTACGTCTATCAATGTTTCCATAAAGGCACTGTGGGACTATGTTGCAAATATTTGTGTAACTAGTTTCTGATTCCTTCCCTTGACATTTGCACCAACATTGTGCATTGTTTATCTCTTCTGTGGCATGCTTGGCTAGCACTATGAATGCTATCATGTTTATCGTCTCTTGTTTTTGATACTATTTTTTTGTTTTACGGCTTAAAAGATAATTCAGATTTCTTTATGGGCAAGGATAATGATAGCACGCAGTTTTAAATTACGCTATCCTCCAAATTCTCCAGGAAAAACAAAATAACAAAATAACAAAATAAATAAATATTACATGGATAACATCATTAATAAAACTGTATGATAAGGAATCTCCAAGAAACACAAGATGAATGGCATGGTAAAACCATGTAGACACTAGACTCAAAAAAGAAACAACCCAAGTTTACCAGCAGTGCATAGATGGTGGAGTGAAGAGACAAAGGATCTTTAACAATCTAGAAATCACGGGAACACAGAATTTGCCAGTGGAAATTCACTTCCAAAATGAGGAGCCCCTTATCAGCAGGTAACTAGTAACAACCAGTGAAATAGGGAGAGGTCTCCACAAACTTCAATTTAAAAAACATTTTTTTAATGTGTATTTATTTTTGAGAGAGAGAGAGAGAGAGAGAGAGAGAGAGAGAGAGAACGATTAGGGGAGGAGCAGAGAGAGAGGAAGACACAGAATCTGAAGCAGGCTCCAGGCTCTGAGCTGTCAGCCCAGAGCCCGATGCGGGGCTCAGTCACAGACTGCAAGATCATGACCTGAGCTAAAGTCGGATGCTTAACCGACAGCCACCCAGTTGCCCCCAAACTTCAATTTTTTTAAACACCTTTATGCAAAAATAATTTACACCCCATAAAATTTACATATTTTCAACTGTACATTTTAATTTTTCATAAATTTACAGGGTTAGAGGACTGTCGCAACAATCCAATTTTAGAATATTTTCTGCATTCCAAAAGGGTTTTGTTTATCTTTCTAGTCATTCTACATTCCCTCCCAACCCTAGTTCCAAGCAACCACCGCTGTACTTTCTTTCTTTTTATGAACAATTCATAGAAATGGAATCAAAATATGTGGGAGGTTTTGTGTGTGTGTGTGTGTGTGTGTGTGTGTGTGTGTGTGCCTGAATTATATAATACTATTAGCATCATCCACATGGCAGGTATCAGTTCTTTGCTCCTTTATATTGCTGAATAGTATTCCACTGAATGGATACTGTACAGTTTACTATTCGCTCACTGGTTTATAGACATTTGGTTGTTTTCAGTTTGGAGGTATTATAAACATTACATATATGTCTTCTATAAACATTACATGTAAGTCTTTGTGTGGTCCTGTGTTTTCATTCTTTTGCTTAAATTCCTAGGAGTGGTATTGCTGGGTCAGGTAGTAAATTTACTTAAATTTTTTGGGAAAGTACCAAACTGTTTCACATAGGAAGCTTCTCATTTAACTGGTCTTCTTGCAGTGTATGAGGATATCAGTTCTTCTGCACACTTACCCCTCTCTTTTTGCGTGTCAATCTAGTGAATATAAAGTGGTACATCATTATGGTTTTAATTTACATTCTTGTAAATATAATGCTGAGCATCTTTTCTTTTATCAGTTGGCTACTGTCATATTTCTTTGTTATGTCTATTCAGAACTTTTGCCCATTTCAAGTGGGTTATTTATTTTCCAGTTAACTAAGTTATAAGGTTACCACTCTTTTATACATTTCACCTGAGAGCACATTCTTACTAAATCTCTGACACATGAACCCTTGTCTGCTTCTGGGGTACCCGAACTAAGATACCACATCCACACACACACAGTACGTGTGTATATAAGTACATGTATGTGTAGGAGAACGATGGGCAGGGGGTTATGTAATATTGCCTGATATGTTTTGCTACCTTGGTTCATTACTGGTAGTGAAGCCTTGGGTGGATAGAGAAGTTAGTTCAATTTTGGGAGAACTGAGGAGAGTAGACGCAAGAAAAATTAGAGGGGACTCAAATGAACAGATTTAAAGTTCAATAAGTAAAATAAAACACAGTTCATTAAGATTTACAGTCATGGAAAAGGAAAATAGGGCTGCGGCAAGATGGCAGCTTAGGAGGACGCTGGGCTCACCGCACGTCCTGCTGACCACTTAGATGCCATCTACACCTGCCTAAATAACCCAGAAAACCGCCAGAGGATTAGCAGAACGGAGTCGCTGGAGCCAAACGCAGACGAGAGGCCCACGGAAGAGGGTAGGAAGGGCGGCGGGGCCGTGCGCGCACCATGGACTGGCGGGAGGGAGCCAGGGCGGAGGGGCGGCTCGCCGGCCAAGCAGAGCCCCCGAGTCTGGCTGGCAAAAGCGGAGGGGCCTGACGGACTGTGTTCCCACAACAAGCGCGACTTAGCGTCTGGAAGGTCATAAGTTAACAGCTCTGCTCTGAAAGCGGGAAGGCTGGAGGACAACCAGAGGGAGAGCTGCTGAGCCCCCTGACAACAGAGCTCAGTTTGGTGGGGAACAAAGGCGCTCTCCAGCGCCATCTCCCCCACCCATCCCCCAGCCAAAATCCCAAAGAGAACAGGTTCCTGCCAGGGAACTTGCTCCCTCCGCGCAAACACCCAACTCTGCGCTTCTGCGGAGCCAAACCTCCGGCAGCGGATCTGACTCCCTCCCGCTGCCACAGGGCCCCTCCTGAAGTGGATCACCTAAGGAGAAGCGATCTAAGCTTGCCCCTCCTGCCCCCGTGCACCTTGCCTACCCACCCCAGCTAATATGCCAGATCCCCAGCATCACAAGCCTGGCAGGGTGCAAGTAGCCCAGACGAGCCACACCACCCCACAGTGAATCCCGCCCCTAGGAGAGGGGAAGAGAAGGCACACACCAGTCTGACTGTGGCCCCAGTGGTGGGTTGGGGGCAGACATCAGGTCTGACTGTGGCCCCGCCCACCAACTCCAGTTATACACCACAGCACAGGGGAAGTGCCCTGCAGGTCCTCACCACGCCAGGGACTATCCAAAATGACCAAGCGGAAGAATTCCCCTCAGAAGAATCTCCAGGAAATAACAACAGCTAATGAGCTGATCAAAAAGGATTTAAACAATATAACAGAAAGTGAATTTAGAATAATAGTCATAAAATTAATCGCTGGGCTTGAGAACAGTATACAGGACAGCAGAGAATCTCTTGCTACAGAGATCAAGGGACTAAGGAACAGTCACGAGGAGCTGAAAAACGCTTTAAACGAAATGCATAATAAAATGGAAACTACCACAGCTCGGCTTGAAGAGGCAGAGGAGAGAATAGGTGAACTAGAAGATAAAGTTATGGAAAAAGAGGAAGCTGAGAAAAAGAGAGATAAAAAAATCCAGGAGTATGAGGGGAAAATTAGAGAACTAAGTGATACACTAAAAAGAAATAATATACACATAATTGGTATCCCAGAGGAGGAAGAGAGAGGGAAAGGTGCTGAAGGGGTACTTGAAGAAATCATAGCTGAGAACTTCCCTGAACTGGGGAAGGAAAAAGGCATTGAAATCCAAGAGGCACAGAGAACTCCCTTCAGATGTAACTTGAATCGATCTTCTGCACGACATATCATAGTGAAACTGGCAAAATACAAGGATAAAGAGAAGATTCTGAAAGCAGCAAGGGGTAAACGTGCCCTCACATATAAAGGGAGACCTATAAGACTCGTGACTGATCTCTCTTTTGAAACTTGGCAGGCCAGAAAGAATTGGCACGAGATTTTCAGGGTGCTAGACAGAAAAAATATGCAGCCGAGAATCCTTTATCCAGCAAGTCTGTCATTTAGAATAGAAGGAGAGATAAAGGTCTTCTCAAACAAACAAAAACTGAAGGAATTTGTCACCACTAAACCAGCCCTACAAGAGATCCTAAGGGGGACCCTGTGAGACAAAGTCCCAGAGACATCACTACAAGCATAAAACATACAGACATCACAATGACTCTAAACCCATATCTTTCTATAATAACACTGAATGTAAATGGATTAAATGCGCCAACCAAAAGACATAGGGTATCAGAATGGATAAAAAAACAAGACCCATCTATTTGCTGTCTACAAGAGACTCATTTTAGACCTGAGGACACCTTTAGATTGAGAGTGAGGGGATGGAGAACTATTTCTCATGCGACTGGAAGCCAAAAGAAAGCTGGAGTAGCCATACTTATATCAGACAAACTAGACTTTAAATTAAAGGCTGTAACAAGAGATGAAGAAGGACATTATATAATAGTTACAGGGTCTATCCATCAGGAAGAGCTAACAATTATAAATGTCTATGCACCGAATACCGGAGCCCCCAAATACATAAAACAATTACTCATAAACACAAGCAACCTTATTGATAAGAATGTGGTAATTGCAGGGGACTTTAATACACCACTTACAGAAATGGATAGATCATCTAGACACACGGTCAATAAAGAAACAAGGGCCCTGAATGAGACATTGGATCAGATGGACTTGACAGATATATTTAGAACTCTGCATCCCAAAGCAACAGAATATACTTTCTTCTCGAGTGCACATGGAACATTCTCCAAGATAGATCATATACTGGGTCACAAAACAGCCCTTCATAAGTTTACAAGAATTGAAATTATACCATGCTTACTTTCAGACCACAATGCCATGAAGCTTGAAATCAACCACAGGAAAAAGTCTGGAAAACCTCCAAAAGCATGGAGGTTAAAGAACACCCTACTAACGAATGAGTGGGTCAACCAGACAATTAGAGAAGAAATTAAAAAATATATGGAAACAAACGAAAATGAAAATACAACAATCCAAATGCTTTGGGACGCAGCAAAGGCAGTCCTGAGAGGAAAATACATTGCAATCCAGGCCTATCTCAAGAAACAAGAAAAATCCCAAATACAAAATCTAACAGCACACCTAAAGGAACTAGAAGCAGAACAGCAAAGGCAGCCTAAGCCCAGCAGAAGAAGAGAAATAATAAAGATCAGAGCAGAAATAAACAATATAGAATCTAAAAAAACTGTAGAGCAGATCAACAAAACCAAGAGTTGGTTTTTTGAAAAAATAAACAAAATTGACAAACCTCTAGCCAGGCTTCTCAAAAAGAAAAGGGAGATGACCCAAATAGATAAAATCATGAATGAAAATGGAATTATTACAACCAATCCCTCAGAGATACAAACAATTATCAGGGAATACTATGAAAAATTATATGCCAACAAATTGGACAACCTGGAAGAAATGGACAAATTCCTGAACACCCACACACTTCCAAAACTCAATCAGGAGGAAATAGAAAGCTTGAACAGACCCATAACCAGCGAAGAAATGGAATCGGTTATCAAAAATCTCCCAACAAATAAGAGTCCAGGACCAGATGGCTTCCCAGGGGAGTTCTACCAGATGTTTAAAGCAGAGATAATACCTATCCTTCTCAAGCTATTCCAAGAAATAGAAAGGG
This sequence comes from Prionailurus bengalensis, assembly GCF_016509475.1. NCBI lineage: Eukaryota > Metazoa > Chordata > Mammalia > Carnivora > Felidae > Prionailurus > Prionailurus bengalensis. The sequence goes on along the minus strand of NC_057359.1, from coordinate 54,188,342 downwards.
AAGGAAAACTTCCAGACTCATTCTATGAAGCCAGTATTACTTTGATTCCTAAACCAGACAGAGACCCAGTAAAAAAAAGAGAACTACAGGCCAATATCCCTGATGAATATGGATGCAAAAATTCTCAATAAGATACTAGCAAATCGAATTCAACGGCATATAAAAAGAATTATTCACCATGATCAAGTGGGATTCATTCCTGGGATGCAGGGCTGGTTCAACATTCGCAAATCAATCAACGTGATACATCACATTAACAACAAAAAGGAGAAGAACCATATGATCCTGTCAATCGATGCAGAAAAGGCCTTCGACAAAATCCAGCACCCTTTCTTAATAAAAACCCTTGAGAAAGTCGGGATAGAAGGAACATACTTAAAGATCATAAAAGCCATTTATGAAAAGCCCACAGCTAACATCATCCTCAACGGGGAAAAACTGAGAGCTTTTTCCCTGAGATCAGGAACACGACAAGGATGCCCACTCTCACCGCTGCTGTTTAACATAGTGCTGGAAGTTCTAGCATCAGCAATCAGACAACAAAAGGAAATCAAAGGCATCAAAATTGGCAAAGATGAAGTCAAGCTTTCGCTTTTTGCAGATGACATGATATTATACATGGAAAATCCGATAGACTCCACCAAAAGTCTGCTAGAACTGATACAGGAATTCAGCAAAGTTGCAGGATACAAAATCAATGTACAGAAATCAGTTGCATTCTTATACACTAACAATGAAGCAACAGAAAGACAAATAAAGAAACTGATCCCATTCACAATTGCACCAAGAAGCATGAAATACCTAGGAATAAATCTAACCAAAGATGTAAAGGATCTGTATGCTGAAAACTATAGAAAGCTTATGAAGGAAATTGAAGAAGATTTAAAGAAATGGAAAGACATTCCCTGCTCATGGATTGGAAAAATAAATATTGTCAAAATGTCAATACTACCCAAAGCTATCTACACATTCAATGCAATCCCAATCAAAATTGCACCAGCATTCTTCTCGAAACTAGAACAAGCAATCCTAAAATTCATATGGAACCACAAAAGGCCCCGAATAGCCAAAGGAATTTTGAAGAAGAAGACCAAAGCAGGAGGCATCACAATCCCAGACTTTAGCCTCTACTACAAAGCTGTCATCATCAAGACAGCATGGTATTGGCACCAAAACAGACACATAGACCAATGGAATAGAATAGAAACCCCAGAACTAGACCCACAAACGTATGGCCAACTCATCTTTGACAAAGCAGGAAAGAACATCCAATGGAAAAAAGACAGCCTCTTTAACAAATGGTGCTGGGAGAACTGGACAACAACATGCAGAAGGTTGAAACTAGACCACTTTCTCACACCATTCACAAAAATAAAGTCAAAATGGATAAAGGACCTGAATGTGAGACAGGAAACCATCAAAACCTTAGAGGAGAAAGCAGGAAAAGACCTCTCTGACCTCAGCCGTAGCAATCTCTTACTCGACACATCCCCAAAGGCAAGGGAATTAAAAGCAAAAGTGAATTACTGGGACCTTATGAAGATCAAAAGCTTCTGCACAGCCAAGGAAACAACCAACAAAACTAAAAGGCAACCAACGGAATGGGAAAAGATATTCGCAAATGACATATCGGACAAAGGGCTAGTATCCAAAATCTATAAAGAGCTCACCAAACTCCACACCCGAAAAACAAATAACCCAGTGAAGAAATGGGCAGAAAACATGAATAGACACTTCTCTAAAGAAGACATCCGGATGGCCAACAGGCACATGAAAAGATGTTCAGCGTCGCTCCTTATCAGGGAAATACAAATCAAAACCACACTCAGGTATCACCTCACGCCAGTCAGAGTGGCCAAAATGAACAAATCAGGAGACTATAGATGCTGGAGAGGATGTGGAGAAACGGGAACCCTCTTGCACTGTTGGTGGGAATGCAAATTGGTGCAGCCGCTCTGGAAAGCAGTGTGGAGGTTCCTCAGAAAATTAAAAATAGACCTACCCTATGACCCAGCAATAGCACTGCTAGGAATTTATCCAAGGGATACAGGAGCACTGATGCATAGGGCCACTTGTACCCCAATGTTCATAGCAGCACTCTCAACAATAGCCAAATTATGGAAAGAGCCTAAATGTCCATCAACTGATGAATGGATAAAGAAATTGTGGTTTATATACACAAGGGAATATTACGTGGCAATGAGAAAAAATGAAATATGGCCTTTTGTAGCAACGTGGATGGAACTGGAGAGTGTGATGCTAAGTGAAATAAGCCATACAGAGAAAGACAGATACCATATGTTTTCACTCTTATGTGGATCCTGAGAAACTGAACAGGAACCCATGGGGGAGGGGAAGGAAAAAAAAAAAAAGAGGTTAGAATGGGAGAGAGCCAAAGCATAAGAGACTGTTAAAAACTGAGAACAAACTGAGGGTTGATGGGGGGTGGGAGGGAGGAGAGGGTGGGTGATGGGTATTGAGGAGGGCACCTTTTGGGATGAGCACTGGGTGTTGTATGGAAACCAATTTGTCAATAAATTTCATAAAAAAAAATATTTACAGTCATGAACAAAGGCACTAGTAACAGGAATGCGGTAAGAGGATACGTAGTTGACAGAAGAATAGTCCAGGTGCTAAGTGATGTGAGTTAGAGAACCACTGGCAGAAGTGCTGATGGGGATTCAACCAGTTTCTAAAGGAGGTATAAAATTTGGATTGGCAGGAAGGAATGGATTCTCACAAAAGAGAAAAGGATTCTCTTTTGTGGCACTATGTGGGCAAAGACGCAAAAACTACAATATTCGAAGACCAGTTTATGCTAATAGATTAATAAAAATGACAATAGTAGCTAATAATTATTGAAATTGCCATGAGCCAGACACTCTTAAATCTTTCACATGCGTTGTCTTTATTTACTAATAATGCTGTGAGGTTGGTATTGAGTCTATTACATATGAGTCTAAGACACACGGAAAATATATATTTTCTCAATGGCATGTAGAAGATTAAGAGCCATCATAATATATTTCTGGAAGGAAAATTCAGTATTAATTTGGTTAGAGGAAGTGGACTTTTAATGTTTTACACAAATTGATACTGAATGTTTATATAACAGAGTAAGAACCTAGATTGCTCAGCGTGTATGCTGTGGGTATGTTCCATCACACTCTGATATTTGTCAGAGACACAAAAAAGCTGAGAATCAAATTAGAGCATTTAGAGCTACATTTAAACATTTTTACCTGTGCCCATGGATATAAGATGCAATAACATCAGCCTTTGCACCACACCTACTTGGTCTGAAAATCCATTGGGTATAAATTGATGTCTGTATTTACACCTATATTTCTACAAATCACATTGAAGTAATATTTTTAGAACATTAATTAAATGTGAGTGAAACACACAAAAATGATTCTTCTGTAAATATATTGGCTCATCAAAACATTTATGTTGGATTTTATCCCAGAATTTAATAATAAGTTAGGAAGATGATATTATTGTTAGCATAATTCAAATTGTTGCAAATATTTTTTCAAACTTTGGATTATGAATATTGCTTCATTAATTTTAGTGCTAATGTCTGTGTAGCTGCCATATATCTTTTTGATCATGGAATCATTGCTTTCTGTGATTACATATAGACATTCAGAGTTTGAGAGCATTCAGGACTATTTTTCATGTTTAAATTCACTGGTTCTTTACTATCTCCATATATGATCATCTGTCAGAATTGTACTTAGCAATTTTTGGTTTTTCTTGAAAATGTAAAAACAACTACCTCTACTATTCCTGATACCTGAAATGATCCTTTTGATGTTATTTTTAGACAAATATACATTCCTATAATAATTTTCACTTGAAGTCTAGATCAAGGAAACTGCTTTGTTTATTTCTCTCTATATATTTGTCTGAATTTAGATGCTATATTGAATTACCTAATACCAACCACTCTGTGATCTTGTATTTAACTTCTCTTTATCTCCTTTGTTGTCTGTCTTGTCTTAAGTTGATTCTTTTTCTTGAATCCTCTTTCAGTTTTTATGCCCCTGGACTTGAATCCTCTCTTGACAACAGTTTGCATATCTCTTGCTTCGAGGATATTTTCTAGCATACATTTTTGCCTATCACATATTTACTACCTAGTAGTATGAGCACTAGCATGTAATAAATATATTAATATTATCACCCAGGGTGAATTAATAGTGCTGGGAACTATTCCTTGAGAAATTATTCAGAATGCCTCCCTGTTATATGTAACATATGTAAGATATGATGATATTCGAAAATTAGGTCATGTCTATATCAATGCAAATGTTCTCTAGGCTCTTGTGGTTGATAATAGAGTGATTTATTTTAATTTAAACAAATTAAATATTGGTTAATACTGTTTAGAGTTACTCCAGGCCACTATAGTTTTAAGTTTAGTTGTTAAGTTTGGACATTGATCTTAAGCTTATATTCACTACCAAAATTCTTTTAAAAAGATAAGGAGGGGCGCCTGGGTTGCGCAGTCGGTTAAGCGTCCGACTTCAGCCAGGACACGATCTCGCGGTCCGTGAGTTCGAGCCCCGCGTCAGGTCAGGCTCTGGGCTGATGGCTCAGAGCTTGGAGCCTGTTTCCGATTCTGTGTCTCCTTCTCTCTCTGCCCCTCCCCCGTTCATGCTCTGTCTCTCTCTGTCCCAAAAATAAATGAACGTTGAAAAAAAATTAAAAAAAAAAAAAAGATAAGGAAACTTCATTATGAGTGTTGGCTACAAACAGATATAGGTCCAGTGACCCTTATGCACTATTTCTTGGATCCTGCAGTATGCAATTTTTTTAAACTACTTTTTTTTTAAATAAGAGTTTTAGAGTTATAAAACAATTGTAAAGATAGTAGAGAGATTTCCCATATACTCCACACTCAGTCTAATTATTATTAGTAGTAATTTATATTAGTATCATACATCATCAAATTTCTTTAACCAATACTGATATAATTAATTAAATCCATAGTTTATTTGTACTTACATAGTTGTTTTTTGTTTGTTTGTTTGTTTGTTTGTTTGTTTTAAGCCAGGATCCTATCTGCAATATCTCATTATATTTTGTTGTGTGTCTCCTCAAGTTCTTCTTTGATAACCTTGACAATTTTGAGGTATGTTGATCAGATATATTTCAGGAGGCCCTTCTATTAGTAATTGTCTTATCATTAGATGGGGTTTTGGGGTTTGGGGGAGGAAGTTCACAAACATAAATTAGTATTTTCATCGCATCATATCAAGGTATATGCTATTAACATGACTAATTCATATTGGCGTTCATATGGATCATCTGGCTGAGGTAGTGTTTGCCAGGTTTGTCCACTATAAAGATACGCCATGCAATGCTCTTTGGAAGGAAGTTGCTACGTGGAGCTCAGAGTATCTACAGAAATTATTTGCAATTCTTCTGCATATGAATTGTTTCTCCTTATCCCTATTTATTATATTAATATAGACTCATAGATATTTCTTATAGACTTTGGGTCATAATCCAACACTACCTTATTCACTTTGTTACTCAGTTGTTCCACTTTGGCTATTAGGAGTTCTTTCAGTTGGATTTTGTTCCCCTTTGCCATATCCCTATCTGTCTGTGTATGTCAGCACTTCATTATATTTTGGTGCTATGAGATGTACCTTGGTCATTTTGTATATTTACTGCCCCACTCCTAGAATCAGTACTTTCTCCTTGAAGACTTTGTTCCTTTTATTGGAGAATCGTATTAGAAACCAAATTTGGGCACTAGGTGTGCTCATTGTTACTGGGTATCATTTCTTTTAGGCCCTTTCAGCTATCAGAGCTGAGAAAATTATGTGTGCACACTAACCCAAGTACGATGTTAGCTGTAATTTTAAAGATGTTCCTTATCAAATTGAGAGAGTATCCTTCTATTCCTAGTTTCTGAAAGATTTTATCACTAAATGGGTGTTGAGTGTTGTCAAATGCTTTTCAGCATCAATTTATATAATCACATTATTTCTCTTCTTTATTTTGTTGATATGGTGGATTACATTTATTGATTTTTGAATGTTAATTCAGCATGGCATAGTTGGAATAAGTCTCACTTGGTTATATGCGTAGTAATTTTAATATGTTGTTGAATTCAATTCCTAATATATTTTGAGGATTTTTTCATCCATGTTTATAAGAGATATTGGTCTATAGATTTTTTTCTTGCAGTGACTTTATCTGCTTTGATATTAGGTAATGCTGGTGTTATAGAATGAGTTGGGAATTATCCCCTCTTCTTATGTGTTTTGGATGAGATTATAGATAATTGGTATCGTTTTGTCCTTAAATTTTCTATAGAAATCACTACTGAAACCATCTTAGTATGATATTTTGTTTTTGTTTTTGGAATGTTATTAATTTTTGATTCGGCTTTTTAGATAGTTGCAAGGCCTCTCCAGATTATCTACTTCACCTTGTATGAGTTTTGGTGGCTTGCTCTCATTTTCATTGATTTTCTGTTTTCAATTTTGTTGTTTTCTCCTATAATTTTTGTTTCCTTTCTTCTGTTTGCTTTAAGGTTACATTGACCTTCTTTCTCTACTTTCCTAAGGTGAAATCTTAGATTATTGCTTTTAATCACCCTTCTTTTCTAAGGGATCCATTAAAAGCTATAAATCTCTATGTACACTTTATTTTGGCTACAAATCACAAATTTTGATAAGTTGCATTTTTATTTTCATCTCTTTGGAAATAATTTAACTGTATCTTGAATTTTATTTTTTGACCCATATGTTATCTAGAAGTACTTTGTTGAAAAAGTATTTGGAGATTTCTTACCTATAATTCCGTTATTGATATTTAATGTAATTTAAGTGCCTGAGAATATACTTTGTATGATTTCTTTACTTGTAATCTTGTTAATGCATCCTTATGGCCCATAATGTGATCTGTATTGGTAAAGATCATTGTGATCTGAAAACAATGTGTGTTTTAGTGTTTGGGGGTTAAGTCTATAAATGTTAATTTCACCAACTTGATTGAAAGTGATGCTCAGGTAAAATCTGCTTAGAAATCGGATAAGAAATAGATAATTCCATTTTCATAATTGGAGGCCACAATGCAATAAATTGATAAATTGACAATTGGTTAATCAAACAGGCAGAAAATCAGTAAGATATTTGTAAAAAGCAATAAAGCTGGAGGAGAGAGAACATGTGGAGGGAATGTGTTCAGTATCAGGAGGATGGGCAGATCATGTAGGCCCTAAATGAGATGTGAAGACAGGGACCTATCTGGAGGAAAGATGATGAGTTCATTTCTATAGATGACAAGTTCAAACTGAATATTCAAGATTCGAGTAAAGATGTCAACTAGACATCTGGGATATTAGCAACTACATTATACAGCCTCTATGAAATAGTCATCCATGACTGAAATGATCATATCCTCCCACTAGTGGGAAATGCATTATAAATTCTTTGCAGAATTAAGGCCTCCTTGGGATTGTTTGTTATAAGTTGAAAACAGGGCCAATCAACATGATGCTGGCTTATTCTCTACTTATCTTCAGCTGTTAAGGTAGATGCAGAAGATTTGGGGAACTGTTTTTAATAAGGTTTAGTGTGAAGAAGCAATCTTGGGACATGAAAGTTGAGTACATGTGGAAGAAAGTAATTTAGTTGTGGACAATGGATTTTAAACAGTTTAAGGAGGAAAGTAAAGCCATGAGGAAGGTGAGGAGAAATGTTAAATATATGACACGGTCAATACAGTATTAGTCTAAATGGTGATGAATTATTTCTGTTAGAGTGCTAGTGGAAGTAAGCTAATATGATGGGAGGTATTAGTACAAGAATATAATTCATGGGTGAGTATATTGACAAATTAGTGGTTTTGCTAGTGATTTAAAGGTGAAATGTGACCACAGCTGAGAGTGGCTAATAGAGGGTGGAAGTCAGAATCATTGGAGGAGAAGAGTTAAAAAAAATTAAAGGTTAGTGTATTGGAAGGAACATCAAAGTGGAGATTAAAATCACCAAGGATGAAGCTAGTAGTTTTAGAAAGATTGAGAATGACCCAGGTGCTAAAACCTTTAAGGAATAAAATGGAGTGTTCTTGGGGTATTTAGATGGCCAGACAAGATAGAAGTAGCATCTGGTATAACCTGATGAAGTGAAAATCAAAGCTGAAGAATTTTACAAAGAAAGGGAAAATGTTTTGCAAGTACAAATGAGCATAAGAAGACATCCCCTTCCATCGTCAGGTCAAATGATACAAGTTGTATAGAAAATTTATTTTTTAAAAAATGAATAACTCAATTCACAAGCAGCAGAGCTAGATTCACACTCAGATCTTCCTGTCTTGAAAACCCTGGCAATGCAAAAGAAAATACATGACTTATGTCCCAAACCTACTACAAGCAAGGCTGAAAAATATAAATGTTCCATTGGAATCAATAAAATGAAATGGAGTTGTGAGCACTTCACCAATCTGCCACAGATAGATATAGTCTATTTACATTCTTTTAAAAATTTTCTTCTTAATGTTTATTTATTCTTGAGAGAGAGACAAAGTATGAGTGGGGGAGGGGCAGAGAGAAAGGGAGACACAGAATGGGAAGCGGGCTGCAGGCTCTGAGCTGTCAGCACAGAACCCTATGCGGGGCTCGAACTCATGAACCACGAGATCATGACCTGAGTTGAAGTGGGACGCTTAACACACTGAGCCACCAAGGCACCCCTAGTCTCTTTACATCCTTATGAGGAAAAAAAAAGGAGTTCTGGGATAGAAGGATGCAAAAGGGAAAGGAAAGTACATACAGATATATTGAGAAAAAAATAAGAAGTGTCTAAATATAACAATGAACCAGACAGCAAGCTGTCAGATGAATTAAAAAATAAAAATAGCAACTCAGATGTCAAGGAATCTTGAATGACTTTGCTGCTTCAAAGATCATTAAAGTTACATTATTAATGCAGAAAGAAGAAAACAGAAAACTTTAAAACAATATAATATGCCATCATAGAATATGCCAGAATAGAAAACTTCAAAAGGAATATCCACTAGAACAAGGATTTAAGAGTCTCTCACAAGCGAGATCAGGCTGGAATGTTGTTCTTCAGAATTTTGAAAACACTTAGGAGAATGCCATACTTTATGAAATATTGAAACCCTGGAATGTATCTGAAATAAGGAGTCTGAAAGAGGAATCATCAAGCTGCAAATTACCTGCTTCAATAAAGATAAGGCAGAGTGGGGCATGAACAGCCTTCCAGTGTGCAATGGGAAAAACACCCAGGAATGTGACATGTATAGGTTCAACGTGAGCTTCAGTTGTAACGTTCTTAGAAGCTAGGAAGTTAGGTATAAAAGTTTACATCAATAGGATTAGTCTTTAATAGGATTGATGTAAGGAGATTTAACTTTGAGAAATCAGCCTAAATAAGTCTAATTCTAATTATTTATTGCATATTCACTAATAGTGGTAATATTTGAGATTTTTCGTGGATAGATTTTAAATACGTAAGAAGACACAAGATAAATTTAGTGTAAGGAAATACATAGAAGGGTGAAAAGACACTTCCATGCAGTGTACCGTTAAAAGTGATTTTTTGGCTAGACCTAGAAAGACGTTAACAATTCATTGTTTAGTGAAATTTCCGAAAAAAGCTGAGTGTTCATTACAAATACTTCCTGAGTACTGGGCACTTGATAAACGAACAGAATCTCTTTCCTATTACGCTGTTTTTTTTGTTTTTTGTTTTTTTTCTTTAAAGTGGCTGTGCATTTTCATATGAAAGTTTCTCAAAGGACTAAAAGCAACCTCGATAGCGGAGTTAAGCTTTAAGCTATTTTGAAGTTTCCATTTCCTTTTGCCCCTCTGGATATTCTAATGTTGGCAGCATTAACATATTTTTTTGGATAACGAAAGTGATATATAGAAAGGGCTGTCGACCAAAATAAAGATGTGTAAACTAAAGCAAGCTCAAAATCGTCAAAAACAGTTTATTCAGGAATAGCAGAGGAATTGGAATTCAGGACATGCAAACTGTAGAAAGTTACAGGCGAGTCCGTTGAGGGTTTGGGATAGACTGTATTTATGAGCAGGGAATGTAAAGAGGGAAGCTCAGTTAGAGTCTCTGAAAATCAAAAGCAAATGAGACCAGCTTTGAAAACTCCCTGAGCAGACAGAACTGGTCCAGTCATACAAACAAAGCTCAACTCAGTTTGTTTTGCGAGACCAGCCCAACCTGGGTCATTTCTTGTTCATGTCTCTGGATACCATGCAAAACTTCCCAGGGTTAATATAAGGCAACCCCTGACCAACTTCCTATCACTTAAGAGAATTCCAATATTATCAGTCTTCTGCATATCAGGCATTCATAGGAAATCAGTCTCTCAGTTCTTAAATTCAGTTTTCCTGAGGGAACATATATGAGATTTTCCATTTTAGATCCTCTGGTTCCATTTGAGATTGCAATTCTTTCACATTTCTCCCTTTGGATCAAAGAAAACATCACTGATTAATTATGTCATTCAGCTGTTGTTCGTTAATTTTTGTCATAACCTTCCCAAGTCCAACAAGTCATTCTAAATCAATAGGAGAAAGACCCCAGATTAGGTATCTAAGTAGTAGAGGGAAGATTTCTTCTCATTTTGGCATCAGGGGTGATGGCAATAATTCCATAATGCCCCTCAATTATGGGGAAGTGTAGAATATGTGTTTCTTCTACATAAAAGGAGATACCCAGTGTCTTCTAAGGATGAGGCATAGTTGTGTTCCTTTGCCAAGATTCTTTTGCTTGGAATGATACAGGGGCTATCATGATCACAAATATAATCATTTATACAGATCACACTATGATCTGGTTTATTGGCATGGGAACGGTTATGTGAGCACCTTGCATTTCCATAGATCTGGAGTAACAAGTAGCTGATGCAGTATGAGAAAGATTTTGGTGGATGTTTGGAAGATCCCTAGGGAAACAAGCAAATTGAATTATGTTTCCACCATTCCCCAGATTTTTGGTCAATTCCTAATGAAGCACCATCGAGTGGGGAGCACATCAGCTTCCCATTTTCCAATATTGCAGTTTTCCTGGCCCCACCGTAAAAATACATTCATGTAGGAGATGATATAGTCTTATGGATTCCAACAGGGATTGATTTCATTCCATCTGAGTCATATAAAATAGTATAGCTACAAATAGTTTGTGAGAGATACCCTAGGGTTTTGCCAATTTCCATCATGTTTTTGGAAACATAAACATTTTCAGTAAGAGTCCAGGTCTGAGTGAGGCATAGCCCCTTATGAGTTGGGGGTGGGGTACTCATTGGAAAGCCATAATATTTGGTGCCAGTCTCTGGGAAGAGAGCACATGTGTGATTTCTAAGTTACCAAGGAAAATCCTACATCTTTACCAGATAGATTTTACCATCCATCTAAAGATAGCAGCCAGGTCACCAATTCAGAATCATCAATAGTATTTGCTCTAGAACAATTCCAAACGCCAGTAATTTTAGCAGCTAGAGTAAAGGACTATAGGAAAACTAGGGAAAGAATAATTAAAGGCCTGAATGACATGATTTAACTAAATGTAGAGTGAGAAGAAAGAAAAAGAAAGTTATACAGACCTGGTCGGTGATATCTTGGGTGAGCTGTGTGTTTCAGATGTCATGTACTTCAAAATTTCTAGTCCCTAAAAATTTTCAATTTCTGGTCACCATGTGGTTTACAGGTCCATTCAGGTTTGGGGACATTCTTAAATACAACACATGAATCAAGGATGCTATTCCTTCAAGTTTTGCAGCACATGGGTTAATGACACATGATAGGGGCGTTTCCAGTGATGTTGAAGAGAGTCTGTTTGGCGATGTCTTTTCTAATAGATGAACTCTCTTGGCTGTAAGTTGTGATGCTTGATGTCTTTGTCCCCAGGAGTATACCGTGGAAAGATTGTTCCACCAGAGCTTAATTGTTTTCTATTGATTTGATCAGGGCTTAGCAAAATTGAAGTGTATCCCTCTTTATTAGCTGTGGGTCAAAAGAAGCACAGGCTAAGTGCGTGGGCGTCATGTAATTATTTCAAAAGGTGAAATTTTTGTATCCCAAAGAAAGTAGATCTAAGATTTACAAGAACCAATGGTAGTGCCTTTGGCCAGGGTATTTGAAGTGTTCCAACTAAGTTAGCTAAATGAGTTTTAATAATTCCACTTGCACATTCCACCAGTCCGTAAGACTGAGGATGGCAACATAATGAAAATGCTGAAGTGCTGGCCAGACGGTGCAGACTTGTCCAAGTATTTGACCAGTGAAGTGGGTTTCCCAATTACCATAAAGTTCAAGGACTGTTCCCTGTGTGGGAATAATCTTTTCTCATAGGATTTTAGCTACAGTACGGGCAGTTGCTTGCTTCCATGGGAAAGCTTCAGTCCAATGTGAAAACATGTAAACCATGAATAGAATATACTTAACGTCTATTAGAGGGGGCAATTGTAAGAATTCCATTTACCAAACCTCAGATCTGCTGGCAGGCCTAAAGCGTCTCACAGATTTTGAACATAAGGGTGATTTAAAAATTTGTCTCAGTGGAAAAGGAAACCCCATTGTTTCCATAACATTATCCAATCATGAACTCACATGTAGCTTGCTACAGTTTGTGGGTCCCAAATTGCAATTCCTTGCCATTCCCAAATAAACTCTTCTGGTTTTGACAATTTTGAGCTTGCCTCAGTTTACTTCTTTATCTGGGCTATTCTGAAAATGATGAGTACACTTATTTAGAACTTGTTTTTTTGCAAACTGTTTTTGCCATATGCAAAGTGGGCAAGGAAGATAACACCATCTGCTTCCAGCCCACAACCCAGAGTGACCAGGTAACTTGTTAAATTCCCACTGCTTTGGTCCCCAAAGTTGATCTCAGGTGCTCTGATGCGTTGTTCAGCGAGCTCTTTCAAATCTGCAGGGGGGCATCAAATTAAATCACTTAATGTCAAACCTCTTCCTAGGACATGGAGGACTGCAGACACTTGGCATGACTCAGAGAATGGAAGCACAGCAACTGAAATCGAGGTAGAGAGTCAAATAGTCCCAACTTTATTTAGACATTAACACACTGCCATTTAGTAAAAAGTAAAACGCTAAAAAATCTTCAACTCTCAGAACAAATCTGTTTGATGTAATTTTTTTTAAAAAGTTCCCCAGATTTTGCAATCCATAATAAAGTTGCAAGACGAGTACAGTGAATACCCATTTATCCTTCACCCAAATTTAGCAATTAATTATACTTTGCCATGTGTGTATAATTCAATATGTATTTTTGCAAACATTTTCTAACCATTTGCAAGTTTGGGAGCATCACTTTTACCCTAAACACTGCAGTATGTATCTCCTAATGGGATATTCTACATCACCCCAGAACTATGTATCTTCCACAGAACTCTCATCTCACCTAAGGACAAAATAATAATACTTTAAAAATATCACTTGATATACAGTATACATCATACTTAAATTGCACCTTGTTAAATAAAAAGCAGTTTTTTTGAGGTTTCTTTTTAATTCATGATCCAATCATGGTTCATTCACTGCATTTGGATGCTTCATCTAAACCAGTCCCTATTCCTTCTTTTTACAAATTTAAAACATTTTTAAATCATTTTAGATTTAAAAAATTGTGATGATAGTTCTTATATACTCTGCAGTCTTTTTTCTCTTTATAGACATGTATGCAAGTATGGTATATTTGTTACAAATGATGAACGAATATTGATATAATTAGCTAAAGTCCACATTTATTCAGTTTTCTATAGCATTTTTTTTAACCTAACATCTTTTTATGTTTCAGAATCCCATTCAGGATAAATTTAGTCATTGTGTTTCCCTAGGCTCCTCTTGGCTGTGAAGATTTCATAGGCTTTCCTTTTTTTGATAAACTTGATCATTTTTAGGATTATTGGTCAGATATTTTGTAGAATTTGCTATGAGAATTTTATAATGTTTTTCTCATAAACTGTGGCTACCCATTTTGGGGGCAAGTCTACAAAAGTAGAGTGCCATTTCATTATACCGTATCTTGAGTTTTGTATTTGTCTGCTATGGCTGCCATAACAAAATACTACAGACTGAGTGGCTTAAATAAGAAATTTATTTTCTCACAGTTCTGGAGGCCAGAAGTCTGACATGCAGGTGTCAGCTGAGTTTATTTCATTCTTATGGCCTTTCTCCTGGGCTTGCAGATAGTTGTCTTCTCCCTTTGTCTTTACCTGATATTTTCTTTGTGAGTGTTCATCTTGGTGTCTCCTCATGTATCCGAATTTCTGCTTCTTACATGGACACTGGTCAGACTGGGTTAGGGCTCACCCTAACAGCCTCATTTTAACTTAGTTACTTTTTTCAGACTTTATTTTTTAAATGAGTTTTTCATAGAAAAATGGAAAGTTAAGGTATAAAGATTTCCCATATACCCCCAAATACCGCACACATGTATATAGACTCCTTCATTATTAACACCTCCCACCAGGGTGGTACATTTGTTACAACTATAAACTTGTGTTGACATATCGTAATCACCCAAAATCCATAGTTTACATTACTATTCACTCTGGGCAATCTAATTCTAAAGTTTATATGGAAAGGCAAAAGATCCAGAAGAGTCAACACAGTATTGAAGGAACAGAACAAAGATGGAGGACCGAAACTACCCAACTTCAAAACTTCAAAAGCTACTGTAATCAAGACATACTGATATACACACGTTTACACACATATATAGGGGTGTGTGTGTGTGTGTGTGTGTGTGTGTATGATGTATAGTAAGCATGCATTATTAAATACATTGGTGCCATTATTATTTTGAACAAACTATTGTCTGTTAGACCAATTACAAATAAGAGAAAAATGAAAGTTCTTATTTTGCCTCTACTTATTCCTTCTTTGATGCTCTTCCATACTTCATGTAGATCTGAGTCTGAGCTGATTTCTTTCTCTCTAAAGATCTTCTCTTAACATTTCTTGCAAGTCTGGTTTACTAGCCACGGACCCCTTCAATTTTTATTTTTCTGAGAAAGTCTTTATTTCTCCTTTTTTTTTGGTAAGTTGACAAATCTGAACATTCCTCAGTGATAACCGTGGTATGTGTAGTCACCATCTCTCACCATGTAATGCTATTACAGTATTATTAACTATATTTCCTATGTTGTATTTTTTATCTCCATGCCTTATTTATTTTATGACTGGTAGTTTGTACCTCTTAATCCCCTTCACCTATTTTACCCATCCTCTCTCCTGGCAACCACCAGTTTGTGTATTTATGAGTCTGTTCCTGTTTTTATTATTGTTGTTTGTTTGTTTATTCATTTTTTTTAAATTTCACATATAAGTGAAATCGTATGGTATTTGTCTTTCTGACTTATGCCACTTAACACATATGCTCTAGGACCATTCTTGCTGTCACAAATGGCAAGATCTCATTTTTTATGGTTGAGTAATATTCCATTGTTTTCAGTTTTGGAGGTTGCTATATTGCTATATCCTCAACAGTTATCCTTTCCTCAGCTGTGTCCAGTCTACTAATAAGCCTATGAAAGTTCTTCATTTCTGTCACAGTGCTTTTTGATCTCTAGCATTCTGTTTGGTTTTTTCCTCAGACCTTTCCTCTTTCTGTTTACATTGCCCATCTATTCTTGCATGCTGTCTATCCATTGGAGCCCTTAGCATATTAATCACAGTTGTTTTAAATACTGGTCTGAAGATTTCAATATCTGGGCTGTATCTGACTCTGGTTCTGATGTTTGATCTATGTCTCCAAATTGAGCTTTTTGCCCCTTTGGGTGATTTGTAATTTCTTCCTGAGAGCCACACGTGATCTACTGGGTAAAAGGAACTGCTATAAATAGGCCTGTAGTAATGTGGTGTTGAGTGATGGGAATGGGTAATGTTCTATGATTTGGCCTCAGTCTTTTCGTGAGCCGATGTTTCTGGATGGTAAACTTCACAAGTGTTTCCCAGTCTTTTTTTTCTCCCCGCTTAAGATAGGATGGCTGTTGTGAGCTGAAGTTCTTCCCTCACATGGAAGGCTACAGCTGACCCTTGTTGGGGATTTCTCTTTCCCCAGGTCAGTTAGGCTCTGATTACACCCCAGCAGGTGGGGCTCTCCCTAACTAGTTTCTCCTGAGGGCTTGTCTTGTGAAGAGCAGAGTGCACCGGTGTATTACGGAGTAGTTACTTTCCCCTCCCCCCCGCCAGATGCATTAGGGGATTTTTCTCTGATACTCACTCTGAGAGCCTTGTTAAGTTCCTGGAAATGAACCTCACAAAACATGAGGGGGTCCCATGCCTGGGTTCCTCTGAACTCCATAACTCTCTGACTTGTCTACACTTAGCCTCAGGCAAGTAATCAATTACAGTTCCGGTTTTCCTACCCGGCACGTGCTCCTGTAGCAGCTCCAGTCAGGACTGTCTGCCCTGGTAAGTCATGGCTTCTGGTTTTCTCCTCACTCTCCAACCTTGGAGGTAGTGGTTTGCCTTGTATCTCCCTCTCTTCCAGATACAAAAAAAAAAAAAAAAAAAAAAAAAAAGTATTGATTTTTTTTTTTTTTTTTTTTAGTTTGTTCAGCTTTTTGCTTGTTGTTAGGATGAAATGGTGACTTCCAAGCTCCTTACCTTACATGAGGACCTGAGAACATGTTAATTTTTAAGGACTTTGTCTTGAGCATGTTTTCATATGAGACAGGAAGATGAGTAAGAAAAATGGTTATGTCTCCCCTTCCCTGTTTTCTCCTCAGACACACATGTGCAGCTCAAGCTTCCCTCTCCCACCTGGGAAGCAATGGCAGCTATTAAATTAGAACCAGACATTCTCTCACCATTGTTTTTGTCATCTCTCTTCTATCCTTCTGACCTGTGATTAAATGCTCCTTCTTCGAATATATGAAGATCCTTTTCCCCATTTTTAGAAATGTACTTACAGAAATTTTTTTCTGAAGGCATTGTACCATCAAAATAGTCAAAAACTATTTGAGGATTATTAGCTTTTGCGAATAAAGAGGCTGGTTTGTTGGGGGGAATGCGGAGTTCTTGTAAAATTTTAGTTGTCCTAGGCCCTTGGGTGATTGGAGATTTTGTAACAGATTTGCGCTGTAGTGAGTACACTTCCTGTAGAAGTATCCAAGCAGATTGACATTCGGCTGATAGAGATGCTGTAGAAGAAACTGAAACATGATAGAGTGCTTGTGTTCTAAGGTCCCTTCTTGTTCTATTGTTTTTAAATATATACATAGATTTTCACTGGTAATAGGGATGAATTTCACTTGGGGCGAACTTTCTATTTACCTGATCTTTTTTGGACCAAATAACTAGCCGCATGGCCAGGCAAAATATTGACCCTCCCTACTCACTGACCAGTAATACCACATAAACCAAATCCTTGAGGTCATATGCTATAAGCCCATTTTGAATATTTTAACTCATGCAGATATATTTCCTGCTTTAAATCTGTAGGATTCTTGGTTGATGCAGTTATAGTAGGCGTGGAGTAGAGAAATTGGTGGAAACTTAGCTCGTTTGTACAGGCACCTAACTTGCTGTAGAAGAGAGCAGAATTGAAAGATGAAGGGCAAGCTGGTGCATAAAGGGTTGACTCTGATTTGTGAGGGCGAGAATGAAATATTGTGGAGCACGGAATATAAGAGTGATACAAATAAAAACAGAGTGTAAAAGATTTGTGTCTGATGCGAGGTAATTTATAATTTTTGTGATATAAAATTGATGGAAAGGGGGTCAGCTATCAGAAAGCATTGAATCTCGAAAGTCTCAGAATTGGAAAGAGCTTCAAGGAGTCAGTGAAGGGCTTTGAAAAGAACTTGCTTTGAACTATGTGCACTTTGCAAACTGATGCAATCCAATTCCAAATCTTTTTGCATCTATTCATGTGATTTAGGGGCAGCCAGTAAATGGGATCAATATTGATGGCAAATTGAATTTACAGAAAACACTCAAGAAACATTCATTATACTAAATAAAGCCAATTCTTTTTTTATGAAATAAAAGCACTTTAAAAATGTATCAGATTAGCTTTAATAATATCAGAGTTGGTGGCTATTCATACTAGTTTGTTCATTTAATCCCTCTCTGCTATTCTGTTAGGTCACTCTCAATTCATTTTGTTTGGAATGAGGTTTATAAAACATGGTGATGCTTTTTAAGTCTATTCCAGTTGTTCGTGATTGGAATATGCATTTGTAGATAAATCTTTCCGGTGTGACTTCTTACCTATATCACTGGTTCTTTGGAAATAAAGAATATATGATTAATCTTTGCAGTAGTTTCCATGACCATGATTGAGTCGGTACCAAGAACTTTACTGATTCAATAAATTCAGTGGTTAGAAAAATAGACTTGACTTTCCTTGATGAAAGATGGATGAGTAGCCCCAGGATATTATGACATTCATTCTTAAAGTGCAAAATAACATTTTATCTAGGAGAATATTCAGTGGTCTCTTTTTCTTTTTAAGTCTCCAGTAAACTGATAGATCATATGAAACATGTGTAGTGGTTAATCTGCTCTGGCAGTCATGCAGTTAAACAATAAATGCCAGTATCAGTACTTTCCACATGATTGAATTAGAGCTGTTGGAATCCTCCCAAAAGACAACAAGTTTTCAAAAATATATACCTGGGTTAATAGACACATGCTATCCATTTAAATGAATAATTCTATTTAAATTAGACATGTTATGCAGGATTTAAAAATGCAAGGCTGAATATGGATTTTACCAGCATAAGTGGGTTGTAAGTCAACAAAAATTGGCTAAGGAACAAACCAGGGATCCTAGGCAGGATTTCAGTAATAACTTGTCATTAAGTAAAAGTTTTTTAAAGTATAGGGTTGTAAAGATATTTCCTTAAAATCAATGTGTTTTAGGGGCGCCTGGGTGGCTCAGTCGGTTGAGCGTCCGACTTCGCTCAGGTCACGATCTCACGGTCCCTGAGTTCAAGCCCCGCATCGGGCTCTGCGCTGACAGCTCAGAGCCTGGAGCCTGCTTCAGATCCTGTGTCTCCCTCTCTCTCTGGCCCTCCCCCCATTCATGCTCTGTCTCTCTCTGTCTCAAAAATAAATAAATGTTAAAAAAAAAATCAATGTGTTTTAGTCAGATTTGAATCCATAAAATCTTTGTAACTTGATAAAAACATATCTCAGAGAATACCTAAGGTAGTGTTGATTTTTTAAACTGCAATAATTTAAAGGGAGTTTTCTACTAATAACCATTATGACAGGCGCTTAGTTTATTTCAAGTGAAAACATCAATTCTGAAAACAAGTTTGGGATTTTTTTCTCGTTTGCTTTCAAGATTGGTGCTTAGAAAATATGCACCATTCAATTTTACATTTTATACTATAAAGTTTAAAATAAAAATGATAGAAAGTATGTAAAATATGATTGGTGATTGCTTCTTCAATAGATTACTGGGGTCTTAGACTTCCTTTACTAATTTTTTCACTTAATATGTATAGGTATGTATTTTATTATGTAATTATATCTGATTGCTTTATATTCAAAAGTAGAAACTACGGCAAATTTTTCTTCATAAAATACCATACACTTTTTCATGCATAATTTTCAGTTCATGAGGATATATAAATAGGATTTTTAGTTTAACAGTTCTCCCAGAACACTATAAACAAAGAAAGTGAGATGCAGCGTTGGCCACAAGACAGACTTAAAATACAAGTTTTTTATTTGTTTGTTTGAAGGCAGTCCTAAAACTAACCAAGCTGGAATTGGATTTTAACAATGTGTATATGTGTCAAAGATAGAAATGTTTTATGTAAGACATCACATCCTGAATAAATGTTACACTATGATCATTAGAACATGACAGATTATATGTGCCTCAACATATTACATGTGTGAACAACATATTTAATTTGAAAAAACGGGGAGTATCTTGGGAAGATGGCGGCGGCGTAGGAGGACGCTGGGCTCACCGCGCGTCCTGCTAATCACTTAGATTCCACCTACACCTGCCTAAATAACCCAGAAAACCGCCAGAGGATTAGCAGAATGGAGTCTCCGGAGCCAAGCGCAGACGAGAGGCCCACGGAAGAGGGTAGGAAGGATGGCGAGGTGGTGTGCGCTCCACGGACTGGCGGGAGGGAGCCGGGGGCGGGGGGGGGAGGGGCAGCTCGCCGGCCAAGCAGAGCCCCCGAGTCTGGCTGGCAAAAGCGGAGGGGCCTGACGGACTGTGTTCTGACAGCAAGCGTGACTTAACATTTGGAAGGTTAAGTTAACAGCTCTGCTCAGAGAATGGGAGGGCTGGAGGACAAAGGGAGGGAGAGTTGTTGAGCCCTGGACGACAGAGCTCAGCCTGGCGGGTAACAAAGGTGCTCGCCAGCGCCATCTCCCTCGCCCATCCCCCAGCCCAAATCCAAAAGGGAACCAGGAACCAGTTCCTTCCAGGGAACTTGCTTGCACATCCCAAACACTCAAAGCTGTGCTTCTGCGGATCCTTCCCTCAGGCGGGTCTGACTCCCTCCTGGTGCCGCAAGGCCCCTCCCAGAGCAGATCTCCGGATCTCCGAAGGAAAAGCGAGCTGAGCCTGCCCCTCCCACCCCTGTGCACCTTGCTGATCCACCCCAGATAATAAGCCATATCCCCAGCACCACAAGCCTCGCAGTGTGCAAGTAGCCCAGACAGGCCACCCCACCCCACAGTGAATCCCGCCCCTAAGAGAGGGGAAGAGAAGGCACACACCAATCTGACTGTGGCCCCAGCGGTGGACTGGGGGGCAGACATCAGGTGTGACTGCGGCCCTGCCCACCAACACAAGTTATTCAAGACCGCACAGGGGAAGTGGCCCACAGTCGCACACCACTCCAGGGACTATCCAAAATGACGAAACAGAAGAATTCCCCTCAGAAAGACGTCCAGGAAATAACAACAGCTAATGAACTGATCAAAAATGATTTAAACAATATAACAGAAAGTGAATTTAGAATAATAGTCATAAAATTAATCGCTGGGCTTGAAAACAGTATAAAGGACAGCAGAGAATCTCTTGCTACAGAGATCAAGGGACTAAGGAACAGCCAGAAAGAGCTAAAAAATGCTATCAATGAGCTACAAAATAAAATGGAGACAACTACAGCTTGGATTGAAGAGGCAGAGGAGAGAATAGGTGAACTAGAAGATAAAATTATGGAAAAAGAGGAAGCTGAGAAAAAGAGAGATAAAAAAATCCAGGAGTATGAGGGGAAAATTAGAGAACTTGGTGATGCACTAAAGAGAAATAATATACGCATAATTGGTATTCCAGAGGAGGAAGAGAGAGGGAAAGGTGCTGAAAGTGTACTTGAAGAAATCATAGCTGAGAACTTCCCAGATCTGGGGCAGGAAAAAGGCACTGAAATCCAAGAGGCACAGACAACTCCCTTTAGAGGTAACTTGAATCGATCTTCTGCATGACATATCGTAGTGAAACTGACAAATTACAAGGATAAAGAGAAAATTCTGAAAGCAGCTAGGGATAAACATGCTCTAACATATAAAGGGAGACCTATAAGACTTGTGACCGATTACTCTACTGAAACTTGGCAGACCAGAAAGGAATGGCAGGAGATCTTCAATGTGATGAACAGAAAAAATATGCAGCCAAGAATCCTTTATCCAGCAAGTCTGTCATTTAGAATAGAAGGAGAGATAAAGGTCTTCCCAAACAAACAAAAACTGAAGGAATTCGTCACCACTAAACCAGCCCTACAAGAGACCCTAAGGGGGATCCTGTGAGACAAAGTACCAGAGACATCGCTACAAGCATAAAAACTACAGACATCACAATGACTCTAAACCCGTATCTTTCTATAATAACACTGAAGGTAAATGAATTAAATGCGCCAACCATAAGACATAGGGTATCAGAATGGATAAAAAAACAAGACCCATCTATTTGCTGTCTACAAGAGACTCATTTTAGATTTGAGGACACCTTCAGATTGAGAGTGAGGGGATGGAGAACTATTTATCATGCCACTGGAAGTCAAAAGAAAGTTGGAGTAGCCATACTTAAATCAGACAAACTAGACTTTAAATTAAAGGCTGTAACAAGAGATGAAGAAGGGCATTATATAATAATCACAGGTTCTATCCATCAGGAAGAGCTAACAATTATAAATGTCTATGTGCCGAATACAGGAGCCCCCAAATATATAAAACAATTACTCACAAACATAAGCAACCTTATTGATAAGAATGTGGTAATTGCAGGGGACTTTAACACTCCACTTACAGAAATGGGTAGATCATCTAGACACATGGTCAATGAAGAAACAAGGGCCCTGAATGATACATTGGATCAGATGGACTTGACAGATATATTTAGAACTCTGCATCCCAAAGCAACAGAATATACTTTCTTCTTGAGTGCCAATAGAACATTCTCCAAGATAGATCGCATACTGGGTCACAAAACAGCCCTCCATAAGTATACAAGAATTGAAATCATACCATGCTTACTTTCAGACCAAAATGCTATGAAGCTTGAAATCAACCACAGAAAAAAGTCTGGAAAACCTCCAAAAGCATGGAGGTTAAAGAACACCCTACTAAAGGATGAATGGGTCAACGAGGCAATTAGAGAAGATATTAAAAAATATATGGAAACAAATGAGAATGAAAATACAACAACCCAAACGCTTTGGGACGCAGCAAAGGCAGTGCTGAGAGGAAAAAACATTGCAATCCAGGCCTATCTCAAGAAGCAAGAAAAATCCCCAATACAAAATCTAACAGCACACCTAAAGGAAATAGAAGCAGAACAGCAAAGACAGCCTAAACCCAGCAGAAGAGAAATAATAAAAATCAGAGCAGAAATAAACAATATGGAATCTAAAAAGACTGTAGAGCAGATCAACGAAACCAAGAGTTGGTTTTTTGAAAAAATTAACAAAATTGATAAACCTCTCGCCAGGCTTCTCAAAAAGAAAAGGGAGATGACCCAAATAGATAAAATCATGAATGAAAATGGAATTATTACAACCAATCCCTCAGAGATACAAACAATTATCAGGGAATACTATGAAAAATTATATGCCAACAAACTGGGCAACCTGGAAGAAATGGACAAATTCCTAAACAGCCACACTCTCCCAAAACTCAATCAGGAGGAAATAGAAAGCTTGAACAGACCCATAACCAGCGAAGAAATTGAATCAGTCATCAAAAATCTCCCAACAAATAAGAGTCCAGGACCAGATGGCTTCCCAGGGGAGTCCTACCAGACATTTAAAGCATAGATAATACCTATCCTTCTCAAGCTATTCCCAAAAATAGAAAGGGAAGGAAAACTTCCAGACTCATTCTATGAAACCAGTATTACTTTAACAAATGGTGCTGGGAGAATTGGACAGCAACATGCAGAAGATCGAAACTAGACCACTTTCTCACACCATTCACAAAAATAAAGTCAAAATGGATAAAGGACCTGAATGTGAGACAGGAAACCATCAAAACCCTAGAGGAGAAAGCAGGAAAAGACCTCTCTGACCTCAGCCGTAGCAGTTTCTTACTTGACACATCCCCAAAGGCAAGGGAATTAAAAGCGAAAATGAACTACTGGGACCTTATGAAGATAAAAAGCTTCTGCACAGCAAAGGAAACAACCAACAAAACTAAAAGGCAACCAATGGAATGGGAAAAGATATTTGCAAATGACATATCGGACAAAGGGCTAGTATCCAAAATCTATAAAGAGCTCACCAAACTCCACACCTGAAAAACAAATAACCCAGTGAAGAAATGGGCAGAAAACATGAATAGACACTACTCTATAGAAGACATCTGGATGGCCAACAGGCACATGAAAAGATGCTCACCATCGCTCCTCATCAGGGAAATACAAATCAAAACCACACTGAGATATCACCTCACGCCAGTCAGAGTGGCCAAAATGAACAAATCAGGAGACTATAGATGCTGGAGAGGATGTGGAGAAACGGGAACCCTCTTGCACTGTTGGTGGGAATGCAAACTGGTGCAGCCGCTCTGGAAAACAGTGTGGAGGTTCCTCAGAAAATTAAAAATAGACCTACCCTATGACCCAGCAATAGCACTGCTAGGAATTTACCCAAGGGACACAGGAGTACTGATGCATCGGGGCACTTGCACCCCAATGTTTATAGCAGCACTCTCAACAATAGCCAAATTATGGAAAGAGCCTAAATGTCCATCAACTGATGAATGGATAAAGAAATTGTGGTTTATATACACGATGGAGTACTACGTGGAAATGAGAAAGAATGAAATATGGCCCTTTGTAGCAACGTGGATGGAACTGGAGAGTGTGATGCTAAGTGAAATAAGCCATACAGAGAAAGACAGATCCCATATGTTTTCACTCTTATGTGGATCCTGAGAAACTTAACAGAAACCCATGGGGGAGGGGAAGAAAAGAAAAGAGGTAGAGTGGAAGAGAGCCAAAGCATAAGAGACTCTTAAAAACTGAGAACAAACTGAGGGTTGATGGGGGGTGGGGGGGAGGGGAGGGTGGGTGATGGGTATTGAGGAGGGCACCTTTTGGGATGAGCACTAGGTGTTGTATGGAAACCAATTTGACAATAAACTTCATATATTAAAAAAAAAAAAGAAAAACGTAGCGGCCACGTTAAAAAGAAGTAGAAAAAATACGATTACTTTTAATAATGTGCTTAATTTAACCAATTCCCTTAAATATTATTTCAATTACAAGAAATGTAAAAAATGTGAGATTTTTTTTTTGTTTTTGTCATACTATGCCTTCAGATTTTGGTGTCTATTTTATAATTACTACACACTTTAATTCATACTAGCCACGTTTTAAGTGTCCCATTGCTATGTGTTACCAAAATTTATAAAGATCTCATAAAACTCACCAGTAGAAACCAGATAATCTGATTTAAAATATGAGGCATAATACCTCATCAGAGAAGGTAGATGGCCAATAGGCATATGGAAACATGCTCCATATCATATGTCATGAACGAAATGCAAATTAAAGTAGTAAAGACATACCACTACATACCTATGAGAACACCAAAATCCATAACACTAAGGATACTAAGTGCTGGAGGACAGGGAACAATAAATACACTCTTATTCGTTGCTGGAGGGAATGCAAAATGGTATGTTCTCTTGGAAGACAGTTTGTAATTTCTTACAAAAAACTAAACATACTCTTACCATAAGATCTAGCAGTCACACTCCTTGGTATTTACTCAAAGGAGTAGAAAACTTATGCCCACACAAAATCCTGCACATGGGTGTTTATAGCAGCTTTATTAGTAATTGCCAAATTTTTCAATTAAACTCTTGTCAATACTTGATAAATATATACAGTAAGAATAATAAGATATGGGTTTGTAAAAATGTGTGCTTTTTCAAAGAGCAGTGTCTGAAATTGTGAATCATACCAGTCTCATGCTTGTGTAATAAATGCATCTTTTTTCTCATCACCCTGGTTTTGAGAGTAGACATATCATGAATGTTGACATCTGAAAATGCATATCCCTTTGTTCCATCAAAAGCAGACCTACTTCTCATTTTTGTTATAGTTTAACCCAAACTGAAAGTGCATGTTAGTAACCCTATCTAACTGTGCATTGACTGTGAAACTCTTAATGCTTTGTGGGGACTATTAGAAAATAAAATGTGTAATTAGGAGATTTTAAGACAATCCTGTAATTACTCAGTTCTGTTTCTTTTTCTTTTTTCATGTTTGTTTATTTTTGAGAGAGAGAGAGCACGAGCGTGAGTGGTGGGAGGGGCAGAGAGAGAGCGAGAGCGAGAGAGTCCGAAGCAGGCTCCAGGCTCTGAGCTTTCAGCACAGAACCCAACGTGGTGCTCGAACTCACTAACCATGAGATCATGACCTGAGCTGAAATTAGACACTTAACCGTTGAGTCGTGTTTCTCTAGAAAGTAAATAAGAGAAATCATTTGAAGTTTTGAGAGTGAACAGTTAAATTGTGGAATTTCCTGCCGTAGCCAGTTACTGAATATGGGCTCATTGGGTTTCTCAACAGCATGGGGATCACATTTTGTCTCAATGTGATTTGTTTTTCATTGGCTAGAATTAGGTTTAAATGTGTTTTCTTTACTAAACAGATGATTCTGAGTTTTTAAAATCTCTACTCATTAGCTGGTTAGAGACTGTGTATATAATGCATTAAAGATTATACTCATTTGAGGAGTTTGGAGGTTTTGTTTTCTTTTAACATGTGTTACAGAAATAGTGTGTGAAAAACTATATCCTAATTGGATTAGTTGAAAGAAGTTTTGGAAGTCACTATCTCCTACAAAAGAACATAGGACACTTATAGGCAATCATTTTTGCCACTTGTGAATTTCTAGGCTAGTGACTGTGTAAATAAGCTGGCCTTTTCCACTGATGGGCCAGTATAATTTCATGCCAGTAAAAAGTGGTGAGCAATTAAGAGACACTATAGTATTTCATTTTTTTCACATGAGTTTATATGAAGAAAGCCTATTGATTCAGAATTTCATGCGGCTTTTATTTGTGCATCAGTAGCTTTGTCCCTAGAATATCATGTGACTCTGCTCTTAATCTTAATAGTTCAGTATTTAATAGAGATTACAACATTGGGGCGCCTGGGTAGCTAAGTTGGTTAAGCATCTGACTTCGACTCAGGTCAGTTTCTTGTGGTTCGTGGCTTACACACACTCTCTCTCTCTCTCTCTCTCTCTCTTTCAAAAATAAATGTTAAAAAAATAAAATAAATTGTGACAAAATACCTATGTAAGAGTAAGGTTTTACTTGGGTATTAAGTATCACAATTTTAATAGTTAACTACTACAGCAATGTGATTATTTTATCTAGGTAATATGAAATCCAATTGTATTAGGCCACATCCACATGTTACAACATTTAATGTGTATAAAATATATGTACACACATATGTGCATGAATACACATCTTTTTAAACAAGTGACTGCCTGAGTAGAAAGCGATGGTTTGAAATGTCAGGTGTCTTAAGCAGTCAGAGCTTTAAAGAAATTTGAATTCTAAATCAGATTCTGTCATTATGAAATCAAATTTAAAGCTTTTAATAAAATAGCAAATAAATTGGGAAGGAGTAAATATGAATAGATGATAATTACTAAAACATACTAAATAAAACATAACAAATTTATAATATAGAATTATTATTACTATTATAGTATTTATCAATGTACAAATAACCTTTGTGATCATAGAATGATGCTTGATGACAAGTAGGCCTAACAATAAACAACATTTATTTATTTATTTATTTATTTTGAGACTGTGCACACACTTGAGTGAGGAAGGGCCAGAGAAAGAATATTATGCAGGCTCCACACTCAGCGCAGAGCTCCACATGGGGCTCCTTCTCATGACCCTGAGATCATGACCTGAGCAGAAATCAAGAGTCAGATGCTCAACCAACTGAGCCACCCAGGAACCCCTGAAACAATTTTTCTAAATCTTGCATTAATTTTCCTAAATCACTATATGAAGGAATTTTTTCCATTTCATTATAATTTTTTATTATATATTTATTCATAATGGTTCCTTTATTAGCCTTTAAATATCTCTAGAGTCTGTAATGCTATCCTTTGTCTCATTCTTTATCATATTTATATTCCTTTTTTTCATGATTCTACAGCATGTTTGGAAATTTCTTGCCCTTTTCAAAGGATGGTTACAGTTTTGTTCTTTTTTTTCTACTTCTATCCCCAACTCACTAATTTTGGCATTCATTATTATGTCCTTTTCCTACTAGCTTTGCTTTTGTCTTTTTTTCCTTGTTTCTTAAAGTTGATGTTTAGTCAATGAATTTAATACATTTTTTTCTAATATGAATATAAAATATTACATTTATCTCTTAGAACCACAAATTACATGATTTCCTTTTCAACCCTTGGTTCATTTAGATGTGTGGTGCTTAATTTCCAAATATTGGGCTTTTCTAGAAATCTTAATTATTTTCAATTTCATTACATTTTGTCAGAGACCATATTTTATATTTCAATGTTTGAAATGATTTACCAAGAGTACTTTATGGTACGTCTTATATCCTAGTTGAACTTGAAAAAAAATGTGTACTCTGACGTTATTCAATATAATGTTTTATAAAATTGATTTATATTTTATTTATATTAATTACATGCATTTTGTATTTTACCAGTTTGTCTTATAGTGTTTTTTAAATCAGGTATAGCATCTATTGATAATTTATCAACTTTTTGTCACTCATTGAGGGAGGAAAGTTTAAAAAAATCAAAATATAAGGACAGATTTTACTATTATTCCATTTAGTCCTACCAATTTTGCTTCATGTATTTTAAAGTTCTGTTATTGTACATATAGTTGGGACAACATAATTTGAAACAAAATCTCTTGACAAACTAGCATATCTCTCCACAAAGTGGAAGAAGGGGCACCTGGGTGGCTCAGTTGGTTAAACTTCCGACTCATGATTTTGGCTCAGGTCATGATCCCAGGGTTGTGGGATCAATCCCTGCATTGGCTCTGTGCTGAGCGTGGAGACTGCTTGAGATTCTGTCTCTCAAATTAAAAAAAAAAAAAAAGAGTTGAAGAAAACACGGTTTTGGTATTAAATAAGCATGAATCCAGAATGTGATGTGTATGATGGCAATCAACTAAAGAAATCACAAAAACAGAGAAATCTCATTCTCTTATATAGTCAGGCAGATATGACCCATTTCATACATGTTTTCAAGATAAATGAGAACTCAAGAAAGAGGACTTGAAAACACGTGTGACACACATACTTCATCCTAAATTTATCTGGTAATTGGTTAGCCACTTGTGTTTGCTAATTGCCTTTTTCTAAAGGAAAATGAATTTCTTGCATCTCTGTGGCAGGTTTCAAACTTGGAGCCAGCTCAAGTCAGGCCCTTCTCCTTCCAAGGAGACTGGGCAGTAAGGATATGTTCTTCTTGGTGATTATATTACCAGACAGCTTTTCCTTGAGGAAAAGATTTCTGGGTTGTGACACTGGCGAGAGGCTTTATTTATCTTTTCAAAAGATATACCTGCATCTTGGAGGGGCAGGGGAAAAAAAATCCACAATTATAAGTTTTCCAAAGTAAATGCTCTAAGAGTGGGGAGAAGGGAAGTTTCTTCCTTCTTTCATGAGAAAAAAATGTATTTATTTTCTTGTTTTAGATTTGTATTTCGTCTACATCACACATTGAGTTTGTTATGTCTTCTTACTAATTGACTCTTTAATGTTGTGAAATAATTTGTAACACTCCACAACCTGAATTCTGTTTTGAATTTATATAATCATGATAGTTTTCTTATTATTACTCTCACATGGTATAATTTTTTTTCTGTCCTTTGACAACATTTTTTTCTGCTCTTCTTTGCCAAATTTGGCTTAACTAAATATGTGTTAGTTTTTTATTTCCTATATTGGTTTCCTTTATTCTGTTTGTTGACTTTGATGTGTTAATCTCATCTAGTGATTTAAAAAATTTCTATTTTAGTTTTCAGTGCTATGTTTCCTATTTTGTTCCTTTTTACATATCCTTAAAGTTCCTATTTACTTACTCATTTTATCCATATTCTTGCATCAACTCTTATATTTAGCAGATCACTTTCATGGTTTGTGCTACTTTTAACATTGTAGTTCGTGGGTTTATTTTCCTATCTAATGGTATTTCCCTTGCCCATGATTCTTATCTCCTTGTTTCTCTACACAGTGTTAACTTTGTATTGCATACAAAGTTTGGATATAATTTGGATATGTTTGGATTTTTTTTTCTGAGTATTACAGAAACTTTGCTTCTCTTATTTTTCTGCCAGTAACCTTACAGAAGGTTACCTTAGACTCCTGTGGGTTTTTATTTTTGTTTTGTTTTGTTAGGTTGGGTCTTTCAGTTTGCCCATAATCCTACAGTGCAGCCATTGTCCAAGAATACATTTGTTGCTCCTAAAGCTGTGTACTCTGGGGTGTCAGCAAAAGACACTAGGTATTTTCTAAACTATGTTTACTTGAAGGGAACCAAATACCAAATTCTGCCTTTGCTGTGGTGGGCAGCCATTGAAATCTTTTCTCAGCTCCTGTACCTCCCATATACTGTTTTCCTTGAACTCTTAAGGGTTTTGTCCGCATAAGAACAGTTCAGGGGTTAATCAAGTATTTAGTGGAAGAGTTTATGCAGATTTGGAGGTTCTTTCCACTGTGGCTTTGTCCTTTTCCTGACTTACCCAGTCTCAATTTCCCATAATTTGGAAAGTCCCAATCTCCTCTGGTTTAAGAGGCCAATTAGTCTGAAGACTTTGATGTGAACCTTATACATAGAGCACTTTAGAGACACTGTGGTCCCCTCAGTAGAAAATCTGTATAAATTTGAGCACTCTTATGAATGTTCCCTTTCTCCCTAGGGTCAAAGCTCCTCCAGTTTTTTTCTGGTCTTGTTTGCTCTCACGTGACTTCGGACAGGTTCCCCTTTAAGTATTTAATTGTCAAATGAAGGAGCATTGCTCTGATAAATAGATATGCCACCATTACCAGAACTAAAACTTTCTAAGGTATTTTTTTCTCTTTGTTATTCTTTTGGGTTTATTTTTTTTCATTTTATTTTTAAAAATTTGGAAATATAGAATTCAATTACAGAAATTAGTTTCTTGGACATTTTTTGTGATTAGTGTTTTCCTAATTTAGGATTTTTTTTTCTTAAATCACTCAATCTGTGAAGCACTTGAATAGAACTTGAATTTTTTTAAGTTATTATTTTGAGAGAGAGAGAGAGAAAGAGGGAGAGCTAGCACAAGCAGGGGAGGGGCAGAGAGAGAGAGAGGGAAAGACAGAATTCCAAGCAGGTTCTACACTGTCAGCACAGAGCCCGATGTGGGGCTCGAACTCACAAACCACGAGATCATGACCTGAGCTGAAGTCAGATACGTAACCAACTGAGCCACCCAGGTGCACCTAGAATTTTTAAGATATCATACCATTAAAAGTTGTGTTCACTCTATACACATGAATTTTAATGAGCCTTATGATCATGGATTTCTAGTTATGATTTTAAAAACTATACACTCTTACATTTAATGAGTAACCAGAGATACATATTTTTGTTTCCATCAGCAGTCTAGTCTCAGAAACAGCTTTCCAGGTTCAGGTTCACTTTGAGTTCAAGTAGATAAAATGCCCAAAATATTATGCAGCTCAGATATAATTAAACTCCTTGTTAGAGCATATTAGTTTACTCCAGCAAATATTCAAAGAGATGAGAGTATATTGGAAGACAGACAAAGACAACAGAAAATCAAATAGAAGGATCAATATATTGCCCAGAAACCAACAGATTATTGACCCATGTATATGCATTTTCACAGGAGAAAACAAAAGAACTACAGTCAATAAAACAAAACTTGAGGAGTGAAATTTCTTCACCAACATGAAAGTTGAAAAACAATAAAGATACACAGAGGTCTAGTAAGTGGACATGATACATCATCAATCTAGAGTTTTAGTTAATTTTTAGCTTCATTTCAAAGAATCCTTTGTTTAATATCCCCTGTCCATATTCCCATAGTGTCCTGCATGTAGACCATACCATCCCCTCATCGTGCCCACAAGAAGAACAGAAGTGAAGTAATGAGGCAAGTGTGATTTTTCTGGATGATTTAACAAATTCCCCAGTCAGACACTGGCTCATCAGATGTCTGTAAATCGAGGTCCCCACCCTCTCCTACATATCTAAGATGGATACAGCACAGAACCTCACACCTGCCTTTTCCACTTAAAGAAGTTAAACATAAAGACTTTCATTTTAACCCGCTGTTGGTCTACTCTGGTTTTGACCTCCAAGAGCCATGAGCTGTGCTCCTCTTTCCTCAAACAATTAATCTTCCTTAATAATGGCCCAAGCAGGGTTTTTCTAAAACCTAAAACGGTCTGTTAAGGAAACCTTCTCTCTCTGTTCCCAGAACAAGAGATGAGATACCCTAATTTAGCAAGAACAAAACCAAATATCTCTTTTTTTTTTTTGGTGTTATGTATTGTATTAGTGAACTTTTTGTTCTTCCTTGTATAAACTCTTGATCTTGATGTAGCATCTTCAGTTTCTCTGGGTTTTCTAAACTGTTCAGAGACTGGGAAGACTAGGGGTAGGATCCCTCATTTGTAAAGTTAGATTAGATCTCATCTTTGCCCAATTCAGGACAGACGCCATCTGCTTATCCTTGTAAGTTTCAAGTATTATCATGAAAACAAATTAATACAATAAAATAATTTTTTAAAATTTTATTTAAATTCCAGTTAGTTAACCTACAGTGTGATATTAGTTTTGGGTAACAGTACGGTGATTCAGCCCTTCCGTTCAATACCTGGTGTTCATCACAGCAAGGGTGCTCTTTAATCCCTGTCGCCAATGTCACCCATCCTGCTTCTGTGTGGTAACCATTGGTTTGTTCTCTGTAGTTAAAGAGTCTGTTTCTTGGTTTACCTCTCTCTCTCTCTCTTTTTTCCCTTTGCTTGAATGTTTTGTTTATTAAATTCCACATCTGAATAAAATCGTATGGTATTTGTCTTTCTCTGACTGATTTTGCTTAGCAGAAGACTCTCTAGCTCCATCCATGTCATTGCAAATGGCGAGATTTTGCCAACAGAATGCACATTGTAGAATTTAATGCACTATTGATTCCTTGCCAAAAAGAGAGAGATGTTGAACTGTCCTCACTTAAGAAGAATTGCACTGTGAAGACTGGCTGTCAGTTCACAGCATGAAGCAAATGTTTCACAAAAAACAAGCTGCTGTGGAGCTACAGGAAATATGAGAAAGTGAAAACTATAAATTTCCTATTTTTTTACTTCCTCCCTTTTTCAGTAGACATTTATAAAGCGAATCTATGTTTCTTAAATCGAAGAAAATGAGCCAAATTGTTGCAGCAATTATAATCATGGCAAATGGATATATCTTGGTGTGATTCTTCATATTGACAAGAAACAAACATTTGCGACATAGAGGATGAATGGGTCACCAGATGTTTGCCACAAGTTGTTAAATCTCAAGTCACTTGCTATACACCTCTTAAGTTTCTCACTCTGTGCATTCAAAGAATTCCATGATGTTGCCCTACTATGACCTTCCAGTCTTTTTCAAATGATTTAACTCATTATACTGCCTTTTCACTAATTTCCTTTTCTTTCCCTTCCTTCTTTCCTTCTTTCCTTTCTTCTTTTTTTCTCCCCCACCTTCCCACCCCATCTGTTTTGTTATTCTTCTATACATTATTGCACCCGAAATGAGGCCTCATGGACCATGAAGCACAGTGCCGTCAAGACTCCATGAGTTACTCCTGGCATCTGGACTGGTAGCGAGGGTCTAAGAACTCATGGGAAAGTAAGTTGCGGCATAAATTCAACAGTTCCCAAATTGCTTCCAGGGATCCTGAAGTAAATTAGGAAACAATTAGAGCCGCCTGGGTTAACTCGGCACTACTTTTACGAATTGCTACAAATACACTTTGTGGAAAACTCTTTGTGGTACCTTACATTTCTTTTAGATATCAAGTTCTAAATATTGCTAGACCACCCTGCCAAATGGTATGCCAGAGTTTGCTGAGAGAAGGAAAAATCCAATAGATGTACAAATGCTGACAACTCTGCACACATTTTGTTTCATAAAAGGTAAAACAATGGTTATAGCTAAGGGCACTAATAATTCATTAATTTATAATCACCATGAATAATGATCTACTATGGTCTGGGAATTTATAACAATAAAAATGTGTATGATTTCAAGGTGGTTTGTGTAGATTTTTCTTACATGTAATTTTCAGTATTCACCTGAGAACCATATTACCATGAAGTACCACCACAACCCAGTTTTAATGCAGTAAGGATTAGTGATTGTTCTCCAAGGACTTTTTTTCCCTTTTTAGTTCAGTCATTTTTATAACTTCTTGTCTTCAGGTAGATGACACAGACTTGAGGTCTTCAAAAAGGAACTGGGATTAATTTGCTTTTGAAGTAAATAGATTTATCCATTTTAGTTCACAAGGTTGTGGTCTCTGAGAATGAGCGCTAGATTGCCAGCAACATCAGAGATCACTGATAGGTTCTCTAAATACA
Source organism: Prionailurus bengalensis (assembly GCF_016509475.1). NCBI lineage: Eukaryota > Metazoa > Chordata > Mammalia > Carnivora > Felidae > Prionailurus > Prionailurus bengalensis. Next base: position 54,154,239 of record NC_057359.1, on the reverse strand, counting down.
TTTTATTCCTCTGACAAATATTCATAATTATGAGGAATATGAATACATACCATTAATTAGTTTCCATAAACTTCTAGTGAGATCTGCTGTACACAACCTATAAGGAATTAAGTGGAGTTACTTCCCAAGGAATTAATTCTCTAGGTCACTAAAACGATTTCATCTAAAAATTAGTGTTTATTTTTGGGGGGTGCTTGGGTGGCTCAGTTGGCTGACTGTCCAGTTCTCGATTTTGGCTCAGGTCATGGTCCCCCAGTCATGGAATGACTGCAGTGAGTCTGCATGCCAGACTCTGCACTGAGCATGGAGCTTACTTAAGATTCATTCATTCTCTCTCTCTCTCTCTCTCTCTCTCTCTCTCTCTCTCTCCCCCCCCCCTTTGCCCCCCTCACTGCTTGCTCACTCTCAAAAAAAAAAGTGTTTATTTTTAAATTTTGACAAAATTTTTCATGCGTTTATTTTCTTGGTTTGTAAAGATATTACATTGAAGATAAAACCTTGAGCAAGTAAGAAAGTAGAAATTGTTATTCAAGCTCTTTGATTTCACAGATAAAGAAAATAAGTCTAGCCAGTGGCAGAACTGATACTAGTAAGTGAGGTTTCTTATTCTTTTTGACTTTCCCGGTTGATTTCCAATAAATGAACCTGTACTTGTTATCCCAGAACAGTCTTTTTGATTATCAATAGTATCCTATCTTCAGTCTGAGTGCAGTGTGACCCCAGAGATGTTTGGGTATGATATGGTTTGTTGTGCTGTAAAGTAAGTAATTTGTGTGACAGTGGAGATGGTATTTAGAAATGCCAACTTTGAATAGATGGATTGATTTTAATTGCAAATGTATGACCAACCCTTAAATAAATAAATGATAATGAAGATAATTAACATTTTTCTTAATTAGATATTGTATTATTGTTAGACCTGACTCAAATGGAAAAGACAAGGCTGAGATAAGAATTTTTGCATCTTTAACTAGCTGTGTGCTATAGCTGTGGGTTCTTAAGGAAGATAAATGGCATACTCTGGAAGTAACCACTATTTATTAGTAATGCATTCAGTTTTCAAACATGTATGTCAGTGTTGTTCAATGTGTTTTGCTATTTGGTTGACATCATAGATAGTGTTGGTTGCTTGTTAGAAATGTAGATCTTGGGTCCAACCCGAAATTGACTAGTAAAATCTCTAGCGATGGGTTCAGAGGATCTGCATTTTGCACAAGCAACAAAAGGATTCTTGTACACATTAAGAATAAAGTCACCTGTCATTGTGGTTGCCTAATCAGACATTTGTGAAATACAAGTAAATGTTTTATTCATTAAATTTTTGTTCAGGGCTTTAAATAGGATAAACATCTTTGCATATCCCGTTTGCATTGAGTCTGGGCATTGTATTTAGAATTTGGCTTTTGATTTCATATCTTTCTGAGGTTAGGAAAGACCAGGAAAGAGCCATGTGAGAAGACAACCTGAACTTCAGCAGAGACTGGTGTTTCAGCTCCTTTAGGATACTCATCCTTTAGAAACAGGACAGATTTTTTTTCTTTACCTTGAACCATATGGTTGCTCCAAGTCATTGGGGTAAAGTTTCAGCTATGTCATCAGCTATTGTCGAGACCAACTGTTGTTTTTTATTATAAAATCATGAAGCTATTAGTCTACTAAGAGAGAAATACTGAATTCTTTCATTGATTTATTCAGCGAGTATTTACTGAGCATCTACTAGGTGGTGGCAGAAGAGCAGTGGAATAAAACTGATTAAAATTGCTATTTTTATGGAAATTATATTCTTACAAGTTGGGGACATAAGAACTGAATCTCCTGAGATAGTGAAATGCAAGAAAAATGTGAAAGAAATGAGAAAAAGTATGTGAACAGATGGAAGAAAAGTATTTCTGGTAAAGGTCACAGTGAGTGCAAGCACTCTGAGGGAGAAGGATTCTGGATATGCTTGAGAAACAGCCATTGTGAGTGAAATAAAATCATCGGAGGACACTAGTCATGTCAAAGAGGTTATTGAAAGTGGTAGTAAGACCATGGAAGGAGCTTATTAGTTAACCAAAAAAACTTCAAAAACTTAAAATAAGCCTGCAGAAGGTTTTGAGTAGGGTAGTGACAGTGCTTTAGGCTCATTTGTTTATTTTTTTACATTCTTATTTAAATTCTAGTTAGTTAACAAATATTGTAATACTGGTTTCAGGAATAGAATTTAGTGATTCATCAAAGAAAAAAAATGCCAAGAAACAGACTCTTAACTATAGAGAACAAAGTGATGCTTACTTACCAGAGGGTGGGAAAATGGGTGAAATGGATGAGGAGGATTAAGAGTGCAAACACTGAGTAACCTATAGAATTGTTGAAACACTATATTGCACACCTGAAATTAACATGACACTGTATGTTAACTATACTGGATTAAACATTTTTTTAAAAAAGGAGAAAATACCTAGTAATAAATTTGCCCAAAGCCAGGAACAATCCTTACACTGAAAACTATAAGATGATGAAAAAAATTGAAGAAAGTCACAAGTAAATGCTAAAATGTTCTGTGCACCTGGGTTAGAATAATTAATATTATCAAAATGTCCACACCCAAAGCCATCTATAGATTCAGGGAAAACATTATCAAAATTCCAATAGCATTTTTCAAAGAAATATAAAAAACGACGTTAAAATTTGTGTGGAACCAAAAAGACCTTCCATAAGCAAGCATTACTGAGAAAGAAAGAAAAACAAAACTGAAGGCATTGCACTTCCTGATTTCAAACTATATAACAAGGATACAGTTATCGAAACAGTGTGATATTAGCATACAAACAGATACATAGATCAATGGAACACAGTAGAAGCCCTAGAAATAAATTCATGCAGAAATGGCCAATGAATTTATGTCAAAAGAGCCAAGAATACACAATGGAGAAGGGATAGTTTCTTGAATAAATTATGGTGGGAAAGCTAGACAGCCACATGCAAAGAATTAAACAGGACCCCTACCTTGTATCGTACACAAAAAATCAACTCAAAATGACTTAAATACTTAAAGACTTAAAACTAAAATTCCTAGAAGACAAGAGAGTGAGCTCCTTGATGCCAGTTTTGGCAATAATAGTTTGGATCTGAAACTAAAAGGCAACCTTCCAAAAAAGAAAACTTCAGTCCACAATGACTTTACTAGAAAATTCTACTTGATATTAAAAGAGAAATAATACCAATTAATATAATCTCTTCTAGACTACAGAAGAAGGGGATGATTCTCCACTCATTTCTTGAGGTCAATGTTAGCCTAATACTAAATCAAATAAAGACATTACAAGAAAAGAAAACTATAGATCCATATCTCTCTGAACATATATGTAAAAATCTTCTACAAAATACGTTTAAATAAAATCCAGGGGTGTATGAAAGTAATACAGCCTGAGATGTACCTCAGGAACATAAAACTGATTCAACATTGGAAAATTAATATTATTTACCAAATTAACATAATAAAATAAGGGTCAATCAAAAATTTAACAGTTCATATATAGGCATTTTGTTCCTTTCTATGACTTCTTCCTTTCTGAAAATTTTCCTTTTGATTTCCAGCTGTTCTAGACATTCTGGTCTTTGTTTTCTAATATCCCAAGACACTAAAACTGGCTTTCTACTTGGGATATAGTCACTCAGCATTCTTGTGCTCTGTAGAATGCTGTCATGGTAAAAATCACTCATCATTAGGGAAATACAAATCAAAATCACAATGAGAGGAGAGACCACGTGGCTCAGTTGGTTAAGTGTCTGACTTTGGCTCAAGTCATGATCTCAGGGTTTGTGAGCTCAAGCCCCACCTCATACTCTGTGTTGGCAGCTGGAGCCTGTTTCAGATTCTGTGCCTCTTCCTCTCTCTGCCCCTCCCCCATTCATTCTCTCTCTCTCTCTCTCTCTCTCTCTGTCTCTCTCTCAAAAATAAACATTAAAAAAAAACATTAAAAAAACCACAATGGGATACCACTTCATACCTGTCAGAATGGCTAAATTTAACACAGGAAACAACAGATATTGGTGAGGATGTGGAGAAAGGTGAACCCTCTTACGCTGTTGGTGGGAATGCAAACTTGTGCAGCCACTCTGGAAAACAGTATGGAGGTTCTCAAAAAGTTAAAATAGAATTATCCTCTGATCCAGTAATTGTACTACTAGGCATTTAGCCAAAGGATATAAAAATACTGATTCAAAGGGGGAACAAGCACCCCTAGATTGATAGCAGCATTATCAACAATAGCCAAATTATGGAAAGAGCCAAAATATTCATTGACTGATGAATGGATAAAGAAGATGCGGTATATAATACAAATGGAACACTATTCAGCCATCAAAAAGAGCGAAATCTTGCCATTTGCAACGATGTGGCTAGAGCTAGAAAGTATTATGCTAAGTGAAATAAGTCAGAGAAAGGCAAATACCATATGATTTCAGTCATATGTGGAATTTATGAAACATAACAGATGAACATGGGGGAGGGGAAGAAAAGAGGGGAGCAAACCATAAGAGACTCTTAACTCTCTAAAGAAAAACTTGAGGGTTGATGGAGGGAGGTGGGTGGTAGATGGGCTAGATGGGTGATGGGCATTAAGGAGGGCACTTGTTATGAGCACTGGGTATTATATGTAGGTGATGAATCACTAAATTGTGATCCTGAAACCAACATTCACTACATGTTAACTAACTAGAATTTAAATAAAAATTTGAGAAAAAAAGTAAATGAGCATTTATCTGGAGTGGTTCTGTGGTAGACAGAATTTTGAGATGGCTCCCAAGATTCTTTCCCCTGGAGTACATGCTCAATATAAACCCTTGGTGAAATTTCCCTTGGTGAAAGAGATTTGAAGCATTAGGGAGGATTTTATGGACAAAAAAATCCTCCATTGTTGGCTTTGACAATAGCAAAAACATAAGAGCAGGATCTAGAGCTGAGGAAAACTCCCTGATGATATCCATCAAGGAACTGAATTCTGCCCACGTCTGAATGAACCTGAAAGAGGGCACTGGGCTCTAGATTAGTACGTAACTGTCTGGCACCATGATATCATTTTTGTGAGAACCAGAACAGAGAATTTTGCCTAACATGTTCAGGTCTCTTATTTAACAGAACTATGAGATAATAAAGGAGTGTTGTTTTAAGATCAGTTTGTAGGAATTTGGTACACAGCACTAAAAAGCAAATACAGGATTCCTTCAAAGATCATGTTTCTCCTGATATTGTGCTTAGTTTTCATAATTCTACAGTGCCTCAAATAGTTTTTCTTTTGTCTAATCTCTATAATTATCTTTGTGAAGATTATTCCTATAGAAGCTACTTTCCTATTATGCAAAATGAACTCTATTACTGACATAAAACCTACTATGCAAATTAAAGCATGCTTTTTATATTTTCCTAGTGTGTGCAGATTTTTCATAACTAGCTGGTTTTTCAGATTACCTATCTTACAATATTGTCAGAAGCAAAACAATATACGTTTTAATGGCAGCACTCTATGGACCTGAAATTCTACAGGAAGTCAGGAGCAGATACTTAGAATCTTAGGAATGAGGTTTCTGTTCCCTGATGGCTATAAGCATAATTACTGCACTGGATCTAAGATCATAGGGAATTTTTTTTTTACTATGATCATTTAAGAAGGGAAATGGAGGTGGAGTACCTGGGTGGCTCAGTTGGTTAAGCATCTGACTTTGGTTCAGGTCATGATCTCACGTTCTGTGAGTTTGAGGTTTACATCGGGCTCTGGGCTGACAGCTCAGAGCCTGGAGCCTGTTTGAGATTCTGTGTCTCCCTCTTTCTCTCTCCTCATCTGCTCATGCTCTGTCTCTCTCTTCTCAAAAATAAATACACGTTAAAAAAAATTAAAAAAGAAAGAAAGGACATGGAGGTTATGATCATGGCAGAACAGAAAATTTTAACATCCGTTCAGACGCTACAGTTTATACAATCCTAGCCAAAGGCAGGCCGAGAGATACAACAAAGGCAAGGCTCAACATAGAAGTGACCTGAAAGTTCAAAACAAAACAAACAAACAAAAACTGTTTGCCCAGTATGGCTTGACTGACATCATAACATGAATACATTTCATCAAACCAATGAAACTGAAATGACAAGTACTGTGTGTGCTTATGTACTGGCACCTGGTGGCCTATCTGCTTCCTCTTGCAGCCTGTAGAGTGTTGACTACTAGTGATGATCTGTTTCTCCTTTTCAAAAAGAAAATAGGCAAAGAGTACTTCTACAGTGGAAGTCAACTACAATATAAGGGAGGCAGGATACCTACTACTCCATTCGGAGGGAAACAGTGGTTGTTTTTGTTCACTTCTCTTTTGCTCAGGAGGGGGTTTTCCATTTCACATCCCATTATACACAAGGTCTATGCAGTCTTCAAACTTGTTTGTTTTGTGGAGGGAGGGTGAGGTTTGCTGACATCCATGTAATGATAGATATTTGGCAGTGGTGCTGACTGATGTGAGAAACAGAGGTAGAAGAAAATGGCAGATAAAATTAAATTTCCTTATAACCTGTTGCCCATTGACAAATATCAGAGGCACATTCAGAGCAGAACATTTCTCCCTACTCCCTGCTATCTTAATGTTAATGTTTTACCAGAGGGAAAAATGGCCTTAGCTTGACAATAGCCAGGCCTCCAGTAGCCTGTGAGTCTTCCTTAGCGTACAGAAATCCATTTGGAAACTTCCCCTTGACTTTACCTCCCCCAACTCCCAAGTACATAATCAGTCTCTCTTTACAGTCCCAGGGAATCTCTTCCTGCCCCATGGGTCCTGTCCTCGTGCTTTAATAAAATCTCTTTTTTGCACAGGAGACATCTCAAGAATTCATTCTTGGCCATAAGCTCTGGACCCCCACCCCTCCAAAACCGCATCAGTGATAAGACTTTAATGTTTGAGGAAACTACTTTGCCTGAGTCTTTTTTCATTCTATTAATTGTTCATCAAGTTGGGAAATACTCCTTCCTTCCATTCAAATATTCCTCTTCTTACCTGTTCTATCATTCCTCTTGTGCATTGGCCTCTCTGACTTCTCTCTTCCTTCTCCCTGTCCCTGCCTCATCTTCTCTAGAGTATGATAAACTGGTTTTGCAAAAATTTAGAATCTTTTGCACATACCTACATAAGATCAGCATTTTTTCCCTATTTTTTTGAGAAAACGATTCTCAGAGTACCAGTGAAAAATAAAAATAGGAGGTACATTCTTAGTCAACACTCAGATTCATTTAAAATCTTATATAAAACCACAGCATTCAAGAATAAATAATATCGTGAGATGGCAGGAAAACTTTGCTTTTTTTTGTAGCAGTCCAATGACCTGGCTCCCGGTCTTCCTGTCCCTGCATATGCAAAGGGGTGAAGAATATTTCCATGTCCCTCAAGAAAGCAACCTTGGGAGGAATAATGCATTTTCACTTTATTTTACCTGTGTGTTTATTGGTCAAAGTAGAGGAATTGAATGGGTTATCCTGGTACAACTCAGCAAAGAGTACCTCTTGCGGACAGAATTCAAGATGGTTATCTCAGAGTTGGCTAGGTTCCCTTGTGCTCACCTCCATGTGTGCTTGTCCTCAGTGTGTGCTGAATTCCTAAATGAAATTATTACCAAGAAAAACATGGGTTTCATCTTGTGAAATGAGTATGTTACTATTGTATTGGTAAGTTAAGTAAATGCATGAAGAGCAAGTACCTCAAAGTTGCTCTCTACACATATATTTGGGGAATTACAAGCCATCATTACCTAGAATATCTGTTTGGGGAAGTAGTACAAATAAAGAGTAGAATGACAGCCCTAAAGTAGAACTATTAATAGAATAGGTAGCTAACCTATTTTATAAACAAACGGTAGTTATCAGAATTAATTATCTAAATAAATATCGATGGTATTTTGTAATGCCTAGATAATTGTTTCCAGTAACTCTCCCTGTCTAAAGAAGAAATTCTTCCATTTTAAGCACCACAAAAAAAAGCTTATAAATATCTTTATTTATTTATTTATTTTTAAAATCTTATAGTAAAATGGTCTTGGAGACCCCACATAAACAGAAAAATAGAAATTTCTGTTTGGAATATGAAATTCCGTATATGAATTCAAGTACCATATTATGTGAAATTGTTGCAGGGTTTTTTTCCCACAATACCTGGGATTCATTGTCTCACCACTTTGAAGAATGCAGAGGTGGGCACAAAATGAACAGCAGGCAAAAGTTGATTACAATATAAGATTAGAAAGGAAGAAGAGTAGGAAAGCTCTCTTTACAAAGAGGGGACATTCAAAAGTAAATGCCCGAGGACTATAGGCAAGGGTCCTTTTTTTATAAGGTTCTTGTCAGCCTTCCCACTTCCTTTCCCCCTTGTTGCTTCTCAGGTTCTACCTTTATTGGCTTGATCACTCTAGGTTCTGGGTTGTCCATTCCTATTGGGCTGGTTTCCATTGTATGAGGGCTGGTCTATGGTACTTAGGTCTTTTGTCAAATTCCGGAGGGGAAACCTGTGGGGGAGTGGGTGGTGTCTGGTACATTCTTAAGAGGAACGTTATGCCTGAGGGGGTTTGCTGTGGTGACACACTCCCAGCATCATTCCAAAATACATGCTTTTCCATACCCTGGGACTTCAGGTCCTATCCTTTCCATCTCTGCCTATTTAATCCTTTCTTTCCCTATCATAAAATCTATACTGCCTTTGTTTTTAAAGACACTAACAGGCGGGAAAAAATCATCTTAGACTCAATACGATATAGTGTTTCATTTAAAAATCCCGGCTGGGGCACTTGCTGTGATGGACTCCGGGTGTCTTTTGTAAGTGATGAGTCACTAAATTCTGCACCCGAAACTAATATTACATAGTATGTTAACTAACTGGAATTGAAATAAAAACTTGAAAAAAAAACTCCCTCTAATAAAAGCGACAAAAGTACATTTCAGATTATGTTTTATATTCATTCGTTGGAAGTTTCAAAATTTTATTATTGCCCTCATATGTGAGACATTGTATTAGCTTCTGTGAAGAAGTCCATATTGAGAAAGGAATATTATCTTTTCAGATGAAAAACACATAAGGAAATAAAGTAGCTAAAATATTGAAACATAAGATAAATTGATAGGTAGTGAGATACAACTTACTAGACAAATTATGAGGGTTTTGTGGATAAAATTTTCTCTATATCCACTGGAAACTGGTGAGATGTTGAAAATGCAGAGACTGAAAAAAGAGAGATATTATAAGAGCAAAGAAATGACATGAACAGCTATAGGAAATTATCTATCATTGTATTAATTTATTTAGTCTAAAATTTTTGCTAAATAATAACATTGTTTAACTGGTGTGAAAATTTTCCCATTTCCTATAATTGTGAAATATTTCATAATACAAAATATTACATATATATTTGTAAATAAACAATGTACCTAGCTTCATACTTTAACATATTATTAAATAAATTCTCATGAAGAACCCCCCCCACCCGAAGCTGTGTAGAGCTTCCCTCATATGTCTTTAGGACCTAGAGAAAGCAATGATTCGGAATTTTATGTTTCCCATATTTTTATTCTCCTTATATGTTTCAGGTACACAAATATAATATTTTGTTTCTTTTTAAACTTTATGTAAATGGTATTTGAACTGCATTAAAAAATTTTTTTTCCTTCATCTTAAAAACCCATTAGTATTGATAACTATATCTGGCATATATTTGTTTTTTATTCATTTTCAAGGATACAGCATATTATACTAGCATATTAAACTTAGTATTTATCAAACTATGTAGGAATTTCAAATTTATTGTTTTTCATAGCTTTAGCTTACCAAATATTTGATTAATTTTTATTGACTTTAATACATATTATCTTATAATGCATCTTAGGTTTTTGGTACGTTTTTTTAGAAATTGTCAAACATTTTGGTATTCTACACATGTGATGGAAATGTTTGTCCAGTAGCTTCTTGTAGCTCTGCCCAGCTTGTGGATATATTAAGATACCAATAAAATTATGAGTATTCCTGAATCATTAGAATAGCTATAGTAATCAGTAAGAGCCCTTAAGAATACTTTTAGCTATCGGTTACTAGTTCATGATTATTTTTGTGTACTTCATTTTAAGTCTTTTCACCAATCCCCACCCCATTTCAACTGAAATTACCAAAGAACTATTGAAAAAGAGGGAAAATGTGATTTGGTAGTTGAAACAGAGAAGAGTACCTTTCATATGCCAGTCAAATGAAACATTCTGCCTTTTTTCCCATGTACAGTATGTTAAAATGAGTTTATATTTGGGAAGAAATATAATGGTAATTCGTCATCATACAAACACGGAATGGCTTATGAAGACACAAAAGTATTCCAAACTCATTCCAAGTATTTGCGTGCTAAGAGCTCCAATTTAGGTCAGCCCATCAAATGTTGATTTTTAACTACCTAAGGACTATGAACATGACTGTGGACAGTATACTTGCAGCTAAGGCAGAGAGAGTAGAACATGTCGACCTTTGGCAACTTGGGTTCTACGTAAAACCAGAGCTTTTTCACAATGTGCTCCTGCTGTAGGTAATCATGTCACTTAGAGAAGTGGGGAAGTTCCCAGCCCTCTTCCGGGTACCCTTGAAATAAGCAGAGAAAAACTGCGCATCAGTGAAGCTAGCGTCCTTCTGATGAAAGCTTATATATTAACAAATTGCCAATAAAGCTATGTGAAAACTCAAGAGATGTAGGAAGCTAAGGGGGTAAAGCAAATTACTCCACTGGATCGGGGAATAAGCAATAGGATCCTAGTTAATGGTCGTAAATCAAATATTGAGTATTCATTTATTGATTTTTATTCATTTGTTAGCAGTATTTATTAAGTGGCAATTCATGCCAGAAACCGTTCTTGATAGTGAAGGCAGCGACGAACAAACCAACAGAGTCCCTCGTTGATAGACAATAAATTTATAACTTGCTAAGTGGTCATAAGTGCCACAAAGAAGATTAAAACCGAGTGAGGTGTTAAAGGAGTGAGTGGAGGCCATATATAGGACAACGTAATTAGGGGAAGCTTGATTTTATATTAAAAACAAAATTGCCAAATTCAAAATCAGACAGTGTGAACTGCAGATAACGTGCTACACACTGCAAACAAAGACAAAAGAACCTAATGAATTAAAAGTGCAGTAGAAGATTTAATGTGTCCTGTATGTGTAGGGGGGGGGCGGGGAGAGAAGCAGAGAGAGAGAGAAGGAGGGAGGGATGGCAGGAGGGAGAGGTGGTAAGGGTGGGGGATAAATGTGAGTACACGTGTTCTAAATTCAAGGAGTAAATGTAATAAAAAAAGTATCACTAAGTTGAAAATAACCTTGAGTATGTAGAGTGAGCTCACCAACTATACGTATAATTAAGGAGAATAGACTCACTTTAAGATACGATAGTTCACATTTTGTGTGTGTGGCATCTGCGTGTGTTGTGCACTGTTTGCTGAACGGAGTGTTAAGCTGTTGTCGTCAGTGTATCATTTTCTTCTCTCCCTCTCCTCCTTCCCCCTCGTTATCAGATGTGTAAAGTCAATAGAAATATAGCTATTTATGAACATTGACCAGGAAACACACCAGGCAACTTGGAAATGAGTATAATGTAGGAAGCAAGAGTGAGAAAGAGGTGACTTAAAATAAATGCCAAATCAAGGAAAACAGAAAGCCTTGTTCTTTTGGCTTAGCATGCACATGGAACATAACATAAAGTGAATAACAGAAATGACTGATGAACTAAAATTAATAAAAGCACGAGTAAAAAGACCACCTACTGTTAGGAAACACTGGGTAGTAAGATGACACAGAGCAAACAACCTACCTTAAAATGCTAAAGTGCTTACGTTACAAAACTTGTTTTAATAGGTATGCATTTTGACTTTGATAGAGAAAGAGAAGTCTCAATAACTTAAAGGTAACAACAGAAAAAAATCTATTTAATTCCTAGGAAAAAAGAAGCAAACTGACAGCATAAATAAGATATCAGAAGTTAAGATTCAAAGAAAGGGTGGAAATAGAACCAACTGGGAAAGAAAAATAATAGAATAAGATGGCATTTTTTATAACAAAAAATATAACTGAAGACAGGAAACATTAAAATGGACAAAGAGGAGAGGGGCACCTGGGTGGTTCAGTTGGTTGAGTATCCGACTCTTGGTTTGGCTCAGGTTATGAACTAGTGGTTCTTGAGTTCAAGCCCCGTATCGGGCTCTGTGTGGACAGTATGGAGCCTGCTTTGGATTCTGTCTCTCTGCTCCACCCCTGCTTGTGCTCTCTCTTTCTCTGAAAATAAATAAATTCCCTTAAAAAAATAAAATGGACAAAGAAGGAAAAAACTTCAATGTAATACAAAAGTAGTTTTGAAAACTTACAAAGAATATCAATTGCTAAGGAAACTGCACATATTTTTAATTGTGCCAGTAATCAATAATATGTGAATTAAGGCAAACAAATATAATTAAAATTAGTATGGTTAGTCTTGGTGTGAAGCACATAATTACTACTTGCTATCAACAAAAGTGTAAAAGTGTAAACACTTGAGGAAGATAATTTGATAGTTTTATAGCGAGAGCTTTAAAAAATGTATTTTCACTTATCAAAGTAATTTTTCTTCTGAGAATTATCTTGTAAAAACATTAAACATATTCAGAATATTTTATGTATTCAAATATTCTCTGCTAAAGTAGTTATGATATTGAAAAATGGGCATTAATCCAAGTGTGTAATCATAACCAATGTTGAGTTAATTTTCAGGTGGGAAAATGTTAAAATATAGTTAACCATGAAAGTCATGCTTGTGTAGAATATCTTCTATGTTGAGAGACAATTATGTAATAGTAAAAAGACGTGATCTAAAATTACATATGGCTCATGATACTAATTTTAGACAACATTTTTCACAGCTTCACATGTGTATAAAGTTGATGAAAATTGCTTTTCTTTTGGTGGTTGGTAGCTAAGTCAATTTTATTTTCTTCTTACATTTTTTTCTGAAATAGGTAAAACCAAAAATAATATTTTATTCAAACTTGGTAATCTAAAAATTGTTAGCAATATAAATATAATGTCTCGACCCCAGTAGCTATCATAACAATGAAGTGATCCTAACCAAATCTTTATCCAAATATGCAGACCATTACAATGTCTTAATTGACAGGATCTTCTACAACTCATGACATAGAGCCTTTGTGAACCAGCGTAGGGGCTATTAGCAGAGTTCGCAAGGTGCTAAATGTAACACAGATGCCCTAAAACTGGAACAGAGCCATGCTCTTGTAAAAATTTGACAAAAGTCCAAGTCGATGTACTTGCTAACATCAAGGGTTTTCTAAATGAAGCCACTTGGAAGACTCCTGGGAATCCTCTGAAATTGACCACTTGACATAATTTTGCACTGTGTCAGCAGAATAGCTGTAAACTAAGGATTTTGAAACATTTGATGGCTTTTAAGTTCTTAGCACATTTATTAGAAGATGTGGCTATGCAGCTGTTATGGGTATTTAAGGAGCTGGGGAACATCCAGATCATAGCACTCTTAAAGGAAAATGAGTTATTAAGAGGCCGTGACAATAATAGCAGGTTGTTACAGCAATGCCCTTTTCCCATAGATCTCACAAAGAACCTAGTTAATGTTATTGGGCCTCTGAGATGAGTAGGTAGCAAGGATGATCTCTCCATTTGCAAACAATAAAATTATATCTCAAGAAGTATCAGTCCTAATCAGGAAGTGATGTGGAGGACAAACTAAAAAGTAATGTCAATTATGAATGCATATTATGATCGTGATTGTATACAGAGGAAAGAATGATTCCCAGTAGACAAAATGGGTTTATAAAGGGCTAGGTCTATTGCAGTGTCATGTGCCATCTTGATTTTTTGTCCTGTTATGGTATAATATTAAAAAAGTATATAAGATGTGGATTTGGGAATGACATGTGGCAAAGATGCTGCTTGTATCACTTTTATAAGTGAAAAAAGTGAATTTCGGTCTTATTTATAAAGATGAATTTGCAAAGAATTTTAAACTGGATAAATAATCTTCTCTGGTGTATCACATTCAGGATGAAAGTCAACCCCAATGGACAGAGAATAATCTAGTATTACACAGCAGGGTTTTATATTGCTAGTTGCATTGTGCCAAAACAGTTTTATCATAATGTGAATGAGGCCTTAGCTGACACTTATTACAAATTATCAGATGGCAGGAAACTAGAGTGATAAAAACTGCCTGTATTGAGATCATCAGTATCCAAAAAAGCCTCAGAGGGAGGGAAGAGTGGAATAAATATAGTGAGATCAATTTCACTAGGTTGAATTTATTTATTTATTTATTTATTTATTTATCTATCTTATTTTTAATTTAAAAAAAATGTTTATTTATTTTTGAGAGAGAGGCAGAATGCGAGTGGGTTAGGGGCAGAGAGAGAGGGAGACACAGAATCCGAAGCAGGCTCCAGGCTCTGAACAGAGCCCCACGCGGGGCTTGAACTCATGAGCTGTGAGATCATGACCCGAGCCGAACCCGGACGCTCACCCGACCGAGCCACCCAGGCACCCTTCACTAGGTTGAATTTAAAGATGTGCACTTAGATTAACCAGAAATATCTGCAAAAATAAAGACTGGCTAAATGAGAATGTAATTGCCTGCACGTCTGTCATCAGCCCAAAGTAAGATCGGGAAGCCAAAGTATTACCTACCATATTCATAGGCTTCCTTAATATGATAAAGCATAAGGATGATGATGATTTGAATAATAAAGTAATAATAATCAGGCATGTTTTGATACATTGTTTCACTTCCTGTGTAGAACAACACCGTGTATTAAGGAATCAGATATTGCAGGATGATCAGAGATTCCTTCTCGTCATCTGCTCTTCAGCCAGCCTTTCAGGAGAAGGGGTATATTGGGCCTGTTCTCCTTATGTCAGGAGAATGAAAGATGATTTGCAAATAACTCAGCTTATGAAAGGGAGTTGTTAGCATCACAATAAGGTCAAGACTTCCATTCACAGTAAGTACAGTGAAAATAATGCAATGGGAAAATACAAAGTGGTCTTTCTGAAGGAAATGAGACCTTCCTTACTAAGGAAATGAGGAAGCATTAACTTTTAGGGGATGCTTGCTCCAGCACAGGCAATTACATCAACCCATTTGATCAAGATCCAGAACTTTATTTGAAAATCATTAATTAAGAAGACCATGCATCAAAGAGGTGTTATTGAAAACTTGGGATGTCGAAGAATATGAAAAACATATTTCTTGGAAAAGAAAATGCCAGCAAACATGAAGGAAAATTTCTGTTTTCCTTCACAGAGCGATGAATACCTCCATTGACCTCCTGTTTCTATCAGGAAATTAAGATACTTCTCTTAGAAAAGAAAATGCTCACTGACAAAAATATTTCTAATACACAATATTTTTAATCCCTGTGATGGGCTGTAAAAACCTGTACAAGCTGGCTTGTCTTCTCCACCTCCTATCCTATGAATTTCCCTCATTCTGGCTCGGCTCAAGCCACGGGCCTACTCTACCTGCAATGTCCTGACCCAAGATGGGCTGCCCTAGTGAATAGCTCTTCTGAGGTGCCCTTCTTTCCAAATGCCTCTATGGTTTCTTACCATCTTATTCAGATTTGAAGTCATAATGTCACCTCCTTAGGGGAAACCTCTCAAATCACGTTTCGTCCCCATTTCTGGTTTCCTGTCCCCACTTCAGTTCCCTTCTTATCCCTCATCAACATATGGCACATTCTACATTGTTCTTCTTTTGTTTTCTGTCATCCTTCCCTCCCTAGAGGATACATTCAGTTAATACAGAGATATTACCTGTTCTGTTGGCTGCTATGTTTGTGATGCCTCTGATAGTTTTTTTTTTCCTACACAATATGTGCCTAATGCATATCTATTATTAAATATAATGTATAGATTATTTTTCATCCATAGAGGCAATATAATCATTCCATTTCGGTAGTTCCATTTCAGAAAAGAGGCTGTTTTTGTATTTTTGAATGTTAATATTAAAGGATTAAGTTAAGCAGATGGTATGCTATATAAACAAGACATTGTATGAACAGCTGCTAAATTTAAATATATTGGACTTTACTTTCAATATGATAAAAGCTCATGTGAGGATGGCTAATTCTGTAGTAATATCCATAAATTACTGATCTTTTTCAATGTGTAGCTTTTATATTCTATTATTAACCAATAGAATGATAAGTATAAAATGAAACAGCAGGAGAGAATAAGTGGAAATATTTCATTCGTATTAAACACTAAATTCCCAGCAATAAATGAGAACAGGAACCACATGAACAGGGAGAGATTCCTAGAACAAAAAAGCCCATGATTGAATTAATTTTTTTTAATGTTTATTTATTTTTGAGAGAGAGAGGGAGACAGAGCATGAATGGGGGAGGGGTAGAGAGAGAGGGAGACACAGAATCCAAAGCAGGCTGCAGGCTCTGAGCTGTCAGCACGCAGCCCCACACAGGGCTCGAACTCACAAACCACGAGATCATGACCTGAGCCGAAGTCGGACACTTAACCGACTGAGCCATCCAGATGCCCCTGCCCATGATTGATTTTAGAATGTTGTTGTATGCCTCCTGTGCATCCAAGCTGTTGTTTTTTTTTCTCCTTGATCATTAATACTGCATTTCAGAGATACTGCAGATGTGGTTGGACCTACAGAGGGGGAGATGAGGACCTGGATTTGCAATCATATATTTGTATTGTTGTTAGAACTCTCCTTTGACTGTATTTTTGTTTCGTCCCCCTTGGGTTTCTGTGCCTCTTGCTCAGTATGTTTCACTTTCTAGCACATGTATTTCTCAAATTCTTGATGAACTCATCTCTCTGAGCTCTCCAGCTGGGCCTTTGAAACAGAGAAGTGGAATTGTTTAGGAGGATGAATGCATTAAAAGTATGAAATGGCAGTCAGCCAAAGGGCTGTCGTTGAGTGACAGGTAGTTGACAGAAAGCCATGGACCTTTTATGGAAAAAGACAGGAAGCTAGATCTTTGTTATTGAGTACACAAGAGGCAAGGAAAGTGGTCCAGAGTTTAAATATAAATTACTGCATTCTCTGAAGGAGGTCACCAGTCTCACTACTCTGAAGATGTACCCGTCATCAAGGTCCAGAGCCGTATCTCTGCTCACCCTCTATTTCCCATTACCCTGACTCAGAGCTCCAGCGCTCTCTCCCCTGGCAACTCTGCCTCCCCACTTCTAAGTCGCCTTTGGTTTGCTACCCTTGGGAAAGCACTTGCTGGGATTGTCTTACACTGGAGATACTTACCTCCGGTTTATAGATCAGTCTACTGAGTTATTTTGGTTCTACAGTTCCCACAAACTGATGGTATATTCCCCACTTCTGAGAACACACAAATGAGGGAGGAGAGCAAGGTTGGGGTGAGGTTTCTTCAACTTGTGGTAAGTCAGAACAAGGCAAGAGTTCTCAGCTCAGGGTGAACTATCTTTTCACCTTTTTCACTACATGGCTCAGCTGCAGTGATCCGTAAATGCCTGTTTTCTGGGAAATTCCACCTTTAAATAAATAAGCAAACTAGCCATAAAATCCTATGTGTCAGAAATTGTCATCAAGAGAATCAAAGGGAGATAAGATGTGAGGGAGTGATAATTTATGTAAATTGATGAGAGTTTCCTCAGAAAAGTGACATTTGATGAGGGATCTGTTTCCACACTAGTAGATCATGTCCCATTAGAATGTGAGCTCAGTAGGACTAAGGCTAATGCCTAATACAGTACTAACATATAGTGATGATCATAAATAATTTGTTGAGAATATCTGGTGAATTAAGTGAGAGAATCACTCTCTTCAGCCTTCTCTCTTGAAAAACCACATGCAATTTGGTAAGACCTTACAGTATCTTGTTGAAATTGTTAATTACATAATCTCTACAAGTTTAGTCCTCAGCCATCCAGATCAGCTAATGGGAGTAGCTTATTACCAAAAAGATTTTTTTGGTCAAAACCAAAAAGGAGCCCACAAAAAAGACAGTGACACGATGGATGCAATGAAAGTGGAGGGAGCCCTTTGCCCCTTCAGTTTAATTCATTTCATCTGGATTTATTTTTTCTGTCTTTTGGAGGAATGACTATTTCTCTAACTTGTGATATAACGCAAAACTGCTTTCTTCAATAAAATTCGTTTTCTCCCCAAACGGAAGAGGACCGTGGATATCAGATTCAAACCAACCTTTTTAGAGTCTGCCTGTCAGATGTGTGGCTTATATATAAAATAGCAAAGCAAAGAATAATGGGAAGAAGACACTTGGGGCCTTACAGATTAATGGGTTTTAGAATCATTCACCTCCAAGTCTGCACTTCAGATTGACCTAGTTCAAAGTGGTCAAGGTGAAGCATTTCTGTTATATATATTTAAAATCCTATTTTGGTTTCAAAAGTAGTGTTCAAAGGCACAGAGAACAAAAGCTGAACAGGGCACGAGAAGGGCTGGCAGATGAGAGTCAGAATAATAAACTGGGATAAGTTTTGAGACATTGGGGAGTGCTTAATGCTTTAGTTTTCCTAAACTCATAAATCAAATTAGTCTAAATTTATCTTTATAGATAAGTCATATTCCTGTGTTGAGCATAGTTGTTAAAGTGAATTTGAAATCCTTTATAACTGTTTCACCTTATTTCTTAAAATTGGTGCCCTGCTATGGATAACAGTTTGAACCAGAAGGTATTTTTCCTTTTTGAGTTTAGAAAAATAGAAATTAAAATAGAAACAATGATGAGATGCCATTTATGCTTCGCATGGCAAGAAAGCATGCAATTTTTCTGTGTGGGTTTCCTCATTCACCTCTGGGAGGAGCTAGACTACCTGGTGCAGAATGTTCGTTCCTGGGGCAAATGCACCTTCAAGACAGTCTTTGATTCCCATTCTTTTGTTGTGTTAGGGGACAGAAGCAGTAAAGATATGGCCAACAAAAGGGATTTAGTTAAAGCACTCTATAGAATTTTGGCAGAGAAAATAGCACGTCAAGCACATAATTATGTAAACATGGAAGTGCATACAAACATTTGGGCACTCACCAGTGCTCATACTTTGAAATATGGAATTAACTCCTGTCACTTTCCGAAGGAAAAACATACATACGATTAGATATGTGGAGCAAATGACAAGATAAAAGATAAGAGGTTTTCACACTGAGATACCACCTCGCACTGGTCAGAGTGGCTAAAATGAACAAATCAGGAGACTATAGATGCTGGAGAGGATGTGGGGAAGCGGGAACCCTCTTGCACTGTTGGTGGGAATGCAAACTGGTGCAGCCGCTCTGGAAAACAGTGTGGAGTTTCCTCCAAAAATTAAAAATAGATCTACCCTGTGACCCAGCAATAGCACTGCTAGGAATTTACCCAAGGGATACAGGAGTGATGATGCATAGGGGCACTTGTAACCCAATGTTTATAGCAGCACTCTCAACAATAGCCAAATTATGGAAAGAGCCTAAATGTCCATCAACTGATGAATGGATAAAGATGTGGTTTATATATACAATGGAATACTACTTGGCAATGAGAAAGAATGAAATATGGCCTTTTGTAGCAACGTGGATGGAACTGGAGAGGGTGATGCTAAGTGAAATCAGGCAGAGAAAGACAGGTACCATATGTTTTCACTCCTATGTGGATCCTGAGAAACTTAACAGAAGACCATGGGGGAGGGGAAGGGGAAAAAAAAGTTACAGAGAGGGAAGGAGGCAAACCATAAGAGACTCTTAAATACTGAAAACAAACTGAGGGTTGATGGGGGGTGGGGGAGAGGGGAAAATGGGTGATGGGCATTGAGGATGGCACCTGTTGGGATGAGCACTGAGTGTTGTATGGAAACCAATTTGACAATAAATTACATATAAAAAAAAAGGTTTTGACTTTTTAAAAATAATATATCAATTCTATCTTTGCCATTCTTTTTTCTATTATCATGGTAAATTTGTAATTCGTGATACTTACACGCCCATTGCTTGTTCCTACTTTATTTCCCACTTTTTAAAACACACAGCTTATTTATGAATTATATACATAGGCATCGTATATGTTATATGTATATATTATATGTTTTACGGTGTTTAAATGATTCTTTAGAGTAATAGTTTTCAAAGGTGTTACAAATATAAATAACTAATTTTAAGTGAAAGCATAGTTGGAATTTTAATTTGTAAAATAGAAAATATGATTCAGGCCCCTCAGGTCTTTAGTATACTTTTCCTTTTTATTAGGGTTACATAGGTAAGCATTGAATCAGAGAAATACAGATTTTAGGCCTTATGTAAAAAATGAATTTCCTAAAATGGAGATTATCTCTTTCAGTTCATTAAGCTAACATATAGATTAATTAATATGTATTGGCTCAAAGTTTATGTTATTGAGTCCCCATATATAAATTGCAGTCATATATTTGGTTTGTATGGTTTGTTTGGTTTTATAAAAGAAGATACGAACTTTCAGGGCACTTGGATGGCTTAGTTGGTTAAGCATGTGACTCTTGATTTCAGCTCAGGTCATGATCTTAGGGTTCGTGGGTTCGACCCCCACATTGGGCTCTGTACTGACAGTGTGGAGCCTGCTTTGGATTCTAGCTCTCCCTCTTTCTCTCTGACCTCCCCCAAATAAATAAACATTTAGAAGATAACTTTCTTAAAAATGATAAAAATACATATAGTGAAAGACTTTAGAACAGAAACCATCTCTGTGCCCTGACAAAAGAACATACCTAAAATAAAAGAGAGGTTCAGAAAAGTTAAAAAGATACATGAAAAATATAGTGACCGTAAAATAATCAGGCATGAGCCTGAAAGTATTATTTAATAGAAAGAGGACCTTATAACACCAAAGGCAAAAATTCATGATGAAGAAATTTGTTAATATTTATATACTCATAATATAGCAGTAACCGCATAAAAAAGAAAGTGATGCACGAAGAATCAGAAGGAATCTTCACAATCTTGAGATCAAGACAGAATCAGTAGAAAAAGAGTATTTTCCAATATTGAAGAGACCATGAGAACACAATCAGTAAAGTTGATCTCAGAGATTTATAGTGAGCTCCAGATCCCAACAGGGAGGAATGCACTCGCTCATGCTACATTTACAAACACTTGCAATATATCAGGCCGTAAAGAAAATCTCCATAAACACAGAAATACAGAAATGCTAAACATTGTCTGGACACAATGCAACAAAAACAGACTCTATTCTCCACTTGTGCACTCAGAATTTAAAAACGAATGAATACCAAACACAAAGTATTCAAGATAGTTAAACTGAACCAAAATATTGGATGGAGACAACTTAATAAAGGCAGCTTTTAATGTTATTGTTGACAAAAGTAGAACTAAGGAGCAGCTGGAATGAACAACTTTTAAAAATCATGAAATAAAAGCAATTATAGAAAACAAAGGGAAGAAACAATTATATGCAAAGTAAGTCATGATAAGGAGACAATGGCCTCAAAAAACAAAAGGGCATGCAAATAAATTTGAAAATCTAGATGAAATGCATAACTTTCTAGGAAAATAAAATATGCCCCAATGGGATATACTCAATCCAAAAAGAAGTTCAAACAGGGTAATTTCATAGAAGAAATAGAAAAATGTGGCAGAGCTCTCCTGCCTGAGAGCAGTAGCCCCAAAATAGTTTCACAGGGGGATTCTCAAATATTTCATTGTGTTTTTTTTAATTCCAATGCTACTTAAACTATTTGAGGGCATTGAAAATTGAGTAAAGCTTTCAAAAATTTTATATGGCAGTTATAAGAATGGTACCCAAACCTGAAAAATGTTGAGCACAAGAAAGAAAACTGTTGACCAACCTCATTTATGAAGAGCAAAGCAAAAATCCGAACTATCATTTAATCAAAAAGAATCCAAGAGTATACTACAGTTATGACACATTATGACCAAGTGGGATTTGTTTTAGAAATGCTAAGGTAATTCAGTATTAGTAAATCCATTAAATATTTTACATTGATCTAATAGGAAAAATAAAACAACAGCATATGATGATCTTACTAGAAGCTGAAAAGGATTTTGACAAAATTCAAATCCTATTCCTTACGTGAAACCACTCAATAAAATGGGAACAGATGGATTTTTACATGATGAAATACAAATTACCTTTTGAGCTCACATCTTTATAGAAGTTATTAGATGTTTATCCAAAACTCTGAGAAAAGGGTAACCTATGTCTTGCCACTATTTCATATGTTTTTGGAAGTATTAGCTGATGAAATAGGCCAAGGAAAAGCATCAGAGGCATAAAAGTTGAAAAAAAGCAGAGCAAAATTGCACTTACTTTTGTTAGGGAGAAAGACACGACTTCCACCACTGTACTCATGTGTCTTTTTGGTAGACTAGATACTAGTCTTGCTAACATCTGGAGAAGGAGTCTGAAGAAGATTGATGGGCAAAGAGGATAAGGGACATCACATTTAGGGCACATACTGTATTGTTAGAGCAACTTTGCCCCTCTACCCATGACTGTGCCTAACCTGCACAATCACATGGTCCCCTCTTTTACTCATTTGTATCATTAAGTTAAAAAGCATGCCTTTTATATCTTTTAGAATTACCAAATTGATCATAGATATTAGGCATGTGAGAAGGCTGGTTAATATTCTTGGACTTCTGTACCTATTTGCTTTCATTTTTCATGCATCCTATGTTTCTAATTTCATCTGCCATGGGATATAGCTGACTCCCCTATCATTCCATGTAGAGACATAATATAGAAACCTTGTGGGCAGATACAAGCATCCTAGAGAAGGTTTAGGGGATCATTTTGAAAAGAAGTAGAGTTATGGTTCACCATGTGCCCTTTACTTTCTCTTTTCTAGGCATCTGTTTCATTATCTGTGAAATTATCCTCAGTCTCCTACTGACACTGTTTATGTGGGTTGAATGGAAATAACATTGTCATCATGAAATGGAGTGCTCTATATAAATGAGATGTATTATTTTTACAAAAATGAATTATTTTGGAAAATTGGGAACATAACCACTTACAGGGTGGAACATAGCAGCTGTTGAACAGTACAGTTATAGAACTACAGTACAATTTGGAAAAGGGTGCCAGAATCTGCTGTCTAATTTTATTTTTCAAAATGAAATTACTGGCAGAATTTAGCTCTGCAGCACAGTGCAATTATCTAAATGGGAATTGGCTGGGGAACAAGGGTTAATAACCTCATCTCTTTCAGGGTCTTGGTTTTAATTTGTTATCAAAAAAAAGTGAGCTGATTTACACATTACCAAAATGGGACACAGATTAATAATGCTTAAATCAAGTTTTCCAGTGATCAAATCCTCTGCCTTATTCTTGGAACCCACACTTTTGTTTTGGTTTCTGTTTTCCTACAGGTAGACGCTAGAACACTTATACTACCCAGACCCAGAGTAATTCGATTATTGAACCCATACCTTAAAGAAATAGTTGGCAAAATATGCTGAACTTAGCACATCGACAGCAAAAATAGCATCTAAGAGAGTGGCTGTCATTACTTTTTTTTTAATGTAGATGATTTATGAGGCTCCAGGCAGAAATCTTTTGTCCTCATTCCACCACCCCAATATCAATTTCACGAACCTTAAGATACCCAGAAGATTAAGTGGTACTCATTTATGAGAGGGAAACTAGATAAATTCCCCCGCAAAAGCTCTTAATAATCAATCTAGATTGGGTTGAACACTTAAGTTCTATATATAATACATTTTTAATTGTATTATGTTTTGAAATAATTGTTAATATTGTTCAGTTACTGAAGTCTTCAACTTGATACTACCTTTCTCCTTTTTATTGGCAATAGAACATTTCCCCTCATAATCTATTAGTACAAAGAATTTTTAAAATCTATTTTATACAGCTATACAATTACCCACATGATTTATTAGACAGCAAAGCAAAAATTAATGTAGTTTGGTTTAATACGTGTCCTCCCTTTGCAACAGTGATGTGAATGGAGAGTTCTGTCTTCCATGTTTGAAAAAAGAAATGGCCAGAAGCATAATTGGCTGACTCTATGATTTTAAATACTTAATTAAAATTTTATCTGATTTGGCTTTCTCCTTTGCATGATATAAATAATTATATAAGGTTCAAAGTGAATCACTTATTGGGGCTTATTCACAAGAAGAAAATGATGGGAAAGATAACCACAATTTTGGGTACAAAAACCTTGGTAAATCACTACTGCTCACTAGTTCACCTGATTCCCCCTTCTTTTCTGGCACGTGGGAGAACTTTACTACCCATTCTCATAGTTAGATGTGCTCTGTGTGCATTATGTGACTCTCTTTGTTCCCTTTCCCCAATGGCAGACCTTGAAGCCTAGGGTCATATGATCTGTTATAAAATGATACTGCCTCCATCAGTCTAGGTCCCTGACTGGCCACCAGAAACAACATCCCTACGAAACTGGTACTGGACATGTGGTGTAAATGAGAAATTGACCTTTTTTAGTTAAATCCACTGAGAGTTGAAGTTCACCACAACATAAAATAACCCATGTTTACTATTACACTTCTGGGATAGTAATAAAAGTGAAGTGTATACATAGGCTAAAAGCTAAGAAAATACATACTCGGAATTGTAAACCCATAGAAAGGAAGTTGAACCAGAACCACATAAATGACTCTTTTAATATTGAATATAATTGATTGTCAATCTGGTTTGCCAGAAAAGTAACAATACATAGTAAATAACCTTTCTAATAAACACAAAAAAATCTGACATTCAAATCATTCATTTTTAAACTACTTTGAAAAATTTACAGGAGAATTTATGAGTACTTTTATTGCTCGTCTTGCTAGACACATGTGCTGAGAAAAGGTAAGGGTTATTAAAGTTTTCAACACTAATAAATTTAGCACAGTTCCAGTTAACAGAATGGAGCGAGAGTTGAAATATTGGGCACTTTTACATTCTTTGTTTTATATTTCAGAAATACATTAATTTTGATAAGTATCTGCTTTGCTATAGGCAAGGAAAAAATAAAGATTGAAACAAAGGATCCCATAAAAAAGATGGTCCAAAGTGTCTTTATACAATCTAATTTTATGAGTTGCATTTGACACCCATGGCAAGAGGCTGGAAGAAAAAAATTTAGGGGCGCCTGGGTGTCTCAGTCAGGTAAGCATCCAACTCTTCATGTTGTCTCAGGTCATGCTCTCATGATTTGTGTGTTCAAGTCCCGCTTCGGGCTCCATGCTGACAGCATGAAGACTGGGATTCTCTCTCTCTCTCTCTCTCTCTCTCTCTCTCTCTGCCCCTTCCCCACTCGCACACTCACTCACTCTCTCTCTCAAAATAAATAAATAAATTTAAAAAAAAATAAAAAAAGAAAAAGTTTAGGCTCTGCTAAATCAAAGATGTAGAAATAAAAAAATAATCAACCTTCAAATCACTGATATTGTCATCAATACAGGTTCAGCTTTGTACTCCCATTTACTGATGCAAATCAAGCTAATGGTTTTGGCATTTTCAGGAAGGAAGTATTTTCTGTATTTTGAATATCTCATCCTATCTCAGGTGACATATACAATTGAGATTAGGGACGCAATCAGTAAAAAGAATATATTCCTTTTTTTTTCCCCCATGGGCACAATTGCCTTCTTACATAAATGTCATAAGTAATTAGCACACTGTTAAGATCCAATAAGGTGTTCCTCCCAGCGGCCCTGTCAGATCTTCAGTGGTATCACAACTGAACACACTGGAATTGAATTCATTCTTAAATAAAATGTGTAAAAGTACCAGAAGTTCGGAAGTATGTGAAACACAGAACTAATGGAAGGACAGAGCAGCTCTTTTCACTTCTGAAACATGAACAACATAGCTTCCTTCATGAACATGGTGATTCTACATATACCTAGGAATTTTGCCTGCTTGCTTCTTACCCCAGAATCATTCATGGAAACACCAGAAAAGCCATTGTTAGAATACTATCTTATTTTAATAGTGCTTCCTTTAACCTTCTTGTTAGGTAAATATAAAGTGAAACTGACAAATTTAAGCTTTTAGGTTGTTTATGCACATGGGCCTCTGTGGGTGCTGGAGTTTGTAAAATGTTCTGGGAAGCCAGATTGCAATTAAGAAGTATTCCTGTGTGGGGTGCCTGGGTGGTTCAGTTGGTTAAGTGTCCCCCTTAGGCTCTGGTAAAGATCTTGTGGTTCTTGAGTTCAAGCCATGATCTCCAGGTTCTTGAGTTCAAGCCCAAGTTGGGCTCTGGCTCTGTGCTGAGCCTGCTTCAGATTCTGTTTCCCTCTCTCTCTGCCCCTTCCCTACTCATTCTCTGTGTCTTTCTTTATCTCTCTCTCTCTCTCTCTCTCTCTCTCTCTCTCAAAAATAAATAAGCATTAAAAAAAAGCGCTTCTCTGCAACCATTCCTGGTAGAATGATGAAATAAAGCTCAGAAGAAAGTTATCTATATTTACAAGTCTTCTGTTAATTATTTCCTTTTTCTAAAAATATATCTACTTTAATACCTACTTTAGTATTTATTCTTTTTCTAAAATGAGGCTCTCCAACTCTCCAAAGATTTCGGTCTCTCCAAACCTGGATCTTGTCCCCAGTAAACATGAGTTCGTGGATGCCCATTACCCCATCACTGATGTATAAATAGAGCTCTTGTGTCACTTGTCTACCGCCATCATGTTTGTTACCTGTACTCAAATTTCAGTGATTTACAACTATAATCACTTTGTTACCACCCAAGTCTGGAGGAGGGTAATCGCAGGTAGTTATAGTTGGACTTCCAAGTCTGGAGTCAGCTGTCTAGAAGCTGAGCTAGGATGGTTTTAGCGTGGTCGGCTGGGGTGACTTGGCTCTGTTCCATGTGGGTCTCCTGCTCTGGTAGGCTACTCTGGGCATGTTCTCAAATGCAGAAGGAAGGAGTAAGTCAGAGGAAACATGTAAAAATTGGTTCAAGCGTCTGTGTGTCTCATCCACTAACCTCTAATTGACCAAATCAAATGACAGGGAGGGCCTACCTCAGAATCAAAGGGTGCAAAATCCCCGGGGAACTTCAGAAAATGTTTACCAAAGTATTTAGGGTCCTTATCTTATAAAGATACAAACTGAGATATGTGCTGTTGAAATTATATGAGTTCTTAGATTTGCTTCAGAATAATATGAAGAGAGGGAAATGTGTGGGAATGAGAGGAAGCAAGATTGATCATGAATAGTTCTCATGACTGTCTCAACCTTATAAATATTGAGGTTGAGAGATGGGCATATGGTGCTGATTTTTCTCTCTACTTTTGCAAATGTTTGGGGAGTGAGAGAAGGAGCTTTTTTTAGCCATTCATTGCACCAAAGTTAAAGAGGTTATCTTTAGTAACAACTGACTCTTTTTAGTGTAGGACTTATGACTTTTACACAATATATGAGAGAAAAATGGAGAACAGAAATTACCTAATATATTAGTTAGCTATATAAAAAAAACGAAAATGTCTTATCAGTTATGTCCCTTTAAGGAAAGGTTTATTTCTGGGTAATCACTACATACATTTATGTATTTAAAAAAACTATTTATTGTGCACTATTTATGTACCGGTCACATCTCTGGGCTCTGGCCATAGAGTGAAACAGATGGATGAGGTTTCTTATATTAAGGGTTTTATAGTTGTATTAATTTTTTTTTATTGTTGCTAACAAATTACCATGACCTTGGTAACTTAGCATGCATGCAGACACACACACACACACACACACACACACACACACACACATCTTACAAATCTATAGGTCAGAAGTCCAACACGGTTCTCAGTGGCCAAAATCAAAGTGTTGGTAGGACTCCATTTCTTTCTTTCTTTCTTTCTTTCTTTCTTTCTTTCTTTCTTTCTTTCTTTCTTTCTTTCTTTCTTTCTTTCTTTCTTTTTATTTTTAGAGAGAGTGTGTGATTTGGGGGAAGGGGCAGAGGGAGTGAAAGAGAGAATTTTAAGCAGGCTCCATGCTCAGCATGTGGAGCCCAATGTAGGGCTCAGTCCCACGACCATGGGATCATGACCTGAGCCAAAATCAAGAGTGGGATGCTCAACTGCTGAACCCCCCCAGTGCCCCAGGACTCAGTACCTTTTTGATAGCTCTAGAAGAGAATCTGTTTACATTCCTTGGTTTGGGACTCCTTTCTCCATCTTCACAGCCAGCAATGTTGCATTCTTTCATGCTTTTCTGTTGTAATTTTATCTCCTTTAGACTGACTAGAGACAGGAAAGGTTCTCCATTTTTAAGGATTCACGTGATTAAATTGAACCTACCTGGACAATCCAGGAGAACTTCCTTGTCTCAAGGTCCTTCATTTTAATTACACCTGGAAAGTTCCTCTTGCCATGTTAGGTAATATATTCACAGGATCCAGGATTTAGGATGTAGATATCTTGGGAAGGCCATTTTTCTGCTTACTACAATAGATAAATGATGGGAGAAAAAAAATACACGACAAGAAAATAAGCAAAAGAGATACTTTCAGATACTGATACATGCTATAAAAAGCCATAAAGTAGTGATACAATAGACAGTTACCTGCAGATTGTGTGTAAGAGAAGTCCTCACTCAGGAAGTGACATTTCAGGTAGGACTTCTAACAAGTAGAGATCATGTTGCAAAGTTGGTGAGCAGACCATTTCTGGTAAAGGCAAGGACAATGTAAATGCCCAAAATGGAGGAATAGAAGGAAGGTAAATACATGAACTGGATCCTAAAAAGCTAGGGGGAAATTAGTATTCCATGAATCTGGAGAGTTAGATAGGATCCAGATTTATTGGCTTGTATAGTGTCTGATACGCTCAGTCTGATGTATTCATTTTATATCAGTTGAAGTGAAGTGTCAACAGAGGGAAAGAAAAGACAATCTGAATTACGTTTAATCTTCTTTGTGATAATAAGATGTAGCTGTCTCTTCATAGCACCTATTATAGGCCTTGGCTATTATGTCCTAAATTAGTAAACTAATACATTTCCAGCAGCTATGTTTGCACATTAACAAAGTGCTCCTTTTCAGTAACTAATAGTAATTTTGGAAAAGGATCCGGTATAAGATTTAAAATGGATACTGGAAGGATAAGTAAAATGGAATAAATTATTAATTATTTATTTTACGTAAGTATTCTTTTTTCAGTAGAGATAGTTATATTTGACATTTATCTCACAGATTCAAATAGTAATAAGAACAAAGTGTTCACATATATTTTTAACAAATCCCCGTTCACAGTGTCTGGGGCACCCCATCATCTTTAAAGCTAAATGAGAGGAAAACCAACATATCATGTTAAAGGGTTGAAGACCAGTGCTACTATTTAAATTTATGGGTAGGCAACCTTTTTGCAAAACTTATTTTTTAAACATGGAGGTAAAATTTTATGATGGGCAGGAGATGGAGAAAGAAATAATAGCAGAAATGTACGTTATTTTGATGAATGGGAAAGAACAATCCATGATTATAGTTTGCACTGTACTAAACAGATGAGCTGTGCTGTTTTCTCATGTGATATACCCTGCTTAAAAGATCATTCCGAACAGCGAAGTAATTGGGAGTAGCTGAGGTAGTCAAATTTGCACACGTTATAAGATGGTGGCTATGGAAACCAAAAAAGTAAACTTAACTACAGAAGGCATACATGAAGCTCTAGCCTCTCCACACCCATCCTACCAGAACCAAATTACTGAGTTTTTATTTTGGCACTGAAGGGTTCTAAAATATACCCCACTGTATGTGATTTTTTACGTATTTCCTTCTGTCTGTTCGACATGATACGCACATAACCAGGACTATCCCTCAGGCAAAGAGTTCTGGACTCTTGATAACATTGATAAAAACTGAACTAAAATTTAGAATTGACTTCCTGAGAAATGATATTACTGTAGAAAAGTTTTTGAATTTTATTTTTCCCATTTGCAGTACAAATAACTAAACATAAAGAGGGTAAATCTGAATAATTTGTGATATTGAAATTGTTTACTACAATATAATGTAAAACTGATTTTTCTCCTTCTGTGAAGTCATTAATGTGTGTGTGTAATAAAGTTAGAGTATAACTTTCTAATAACACACCCGTAAATACAGTGAATTCCAATATAATTTATCTTCAAAAATTAAAAACAAAGCCAACACGTATTTTAACTACTGAATCTCCTTCAGGCATCGTAACTATTCTCTGATGCAGTTCATGGTCTCTGTATTGACAGTTTTGCCATTACTATTTTCCTTCAGTAAGCCACGTTCATAGTGATGGCTATTCATTGGAAATGGACATTCTTTCTGAATAGCCTTGTAACATGAATGAATCTTTAATTATGGAATAGCAGTGGTTTTCTGTAAAGCTTCAACAAGATCAGTTCTTGGGTCTGCCTTTGGTAAATAAAGAAATGACAGAAACTAAGGCACATTCCTCTCCCCCTCTACTCCAATGAATAAATAAGAAGCAGCTACATTCAACAAGCTGCTTTATTTTTGACTCCTTTTTATTCCCCTCTTGCTTTTCTATAGATCAAGGAGAAGTAATAGAGCAATTAATCATATGATATTCCTATCCTGACAGCACCGGCCTCTTCTGACTACATTTATTGCTCTATTGCCAAAGCCTCTTTCTGCCACATCCTCTGGCTTGTCACAGCTTTCGCTGTAAATCTCCGTGCTATCAATTATTTAGCCCAAGCAGCATTATGCATCAATTCCAGAATGATTACTTAGGTAGAGAAATCAATAAACAGCAGGTCTATTAAAACCCAGGTAATAATGGAAGATACCAGAAAGATTATATATAATCTGCCCTGTGCTTTACACAAAAGGTGCTATCATGAGCTACTTGGAATTCATTTGCACAAGTAACACCATTTTAAAATTTTCTGACAGTAGAACAGAATCCTCTCAAAATTCTGGCTTGCTAAAAGATTTTTAGAGGGGGTACAAGTTGATCCACTGACAGATTTTTGAAGTTTCAGATTTTGACCACGAAAATAATAGAACTATACTTTATTTGTCATTTTTCTGTGAGTTTCGGTGACGGAAGCACTCCGAGGGGCTTTTTAGACATGACCTGGTCACTTATAATTAGATTCCAGAAGGCACTGCAATCTGGATAAAACTGAAATTTGCTGAACAATCTCATAATCCTTTGAATAGGTCTTAATCTCCAGCTACTTCTCAACGTATAGGAAAAGCATCGCGAGACAGATACCTAAGCTTACAGTTTTCTTCCTGAGGTCCTAGGGGAATATGTCAAATTCATTTGTGTGCCTGTTCAGAACATTCTTTCAAGAAGCAGCCTCTAAATGTTACTTTTGCTCCCTCCCACCACTGAAAGCCAGGTGTGCATGCTGGTGAGTGCATTGATTGTGGAACGTATAGCATGACGCTTAACCAGCAATTCAGTCTGCCCTGAATAGCCCTGCCAGACAGTGGAGTGGAAGGGAAGAAATGAATCCTTTCCAGATATCACAGAGGGCGTATTTTCTTTTTTTTTTTTTTTCAATATATGAAGTTTATTGTCAAATTGGTTTCCATACAACACCCAGTGCTCATCCCAAAAGGTGCCCTCCTCAATACCCATCACCCACCCTCCCCTCCCTCCCACCCCCATCAACCCTCAGTTTGTTTTCAGTTTTTAAGAGTCTCTTAAGCCTTGTACCCCAATGTTTATAGCAGCACTTTGAACAATAGCCAAATTATGGAAAGAGCCTAAATGTCCATCAACTGATGAATGGATAAAAAAATTGTGGTTTATATACACAATGGAGTACTACGTGGCAATGAGAAAGAATGAAATATGGTCCATTGTAGCAACATGGATGGAACTGGAGAGTGTGATGCTAAGTGAAATAAGCCATACAGAGAAAGACAGATACCATATGGTTTCACTCTTATGTGGATCCTAAGAAAGGTACTTTAAGGCTATGGTAAGAAGAATGGACTTTATGTCAGGTGATAGGATGAGCGGCAGAGGATTTTTACCAAGGGAAGTAATATAGAGGTGTTGGCATTTTAGAGATCATTCTGACAGCTGTACCAAAAATGAACTGTAGAGGGAGCTAAGAAAGTTAACAGAAACCCATGGGGGAGGGGAAGGAAAAAAAAAAAAAAGAGGTTAGAGTGGAAGAGAGCCAAGTACCTTGATTTGGTTATTTAACTCTGAATTTGTTCCCCAGGACTCTTCCCATGACCTATGGCTCAAAACTTTGCTTGCTTTCTGTTCTTTGAACACCAAGCTCATTTCCTTGGTAGAGCTTCTGTCTTGGTTTGTCCAGATGAACTTTCCTTCCACTATGTAAGGCTCTAAGGCTCTTGCTTGTCTTTTAGGTCCAAGTTATATTACACCTTGTCAGCAAAGTTTTACCCCACAGTCCTCTCTACATCACCCACGAATCCCTGCCATATCATCCAGATTTCCATTTTCATTACTCTATCACTCCTTCAATTTATGTTTTACATTTGAACAGGGATGTGTCTATTCACCACTACATCCTCAGTGACTTGAATGTCTGGATGCAATTATAGGATAAGAAGTAGAGGATGAATAAATATTTATTAAAAATGAATAAGTTTTTTGTTTTTAAATGTGTTTCTAACCCATCAGTAAGTGATTCCCTTGTATTGCATATGAAGTCCTCTTATTATTATTTTTTTGAGTATCTTATTTTGGACTTTAAAGCTGCTTCCATTTATTTCCATTATAATTAGAACTTTCTGGAAAATACTTGTTGTATTTTGACATAAAATGAAGGAAAATTTGCACCACTCTTCACTTCAGAAAGCTATCTGTAAATAGTGAGTTTCCTCACACCATGCCAACTCTGTTTTCTCTAGCTTTTTCAGTGTTTGCCAATATGATAGTCAAATGTGTATCTCATTGATATTTTAATTTATATTTATTTTGTTTCTGGTGAGTTGAACATTGTTCACAAGTTTGAAGATATTCACATCTCTTCTGCCAATGTTTGTCTTTGGGACCATTTTTTTTTAGTGATTTTTTCATTATTTTATTCAAAATACTGGATATTAAGACTATATGCTTTAAAATAAAACATGTCCATATTATTGAAATTCAAGTGGTCTAAATATAAATTTTTTATACCATTTATGTTAGAAAACTTTCAAATAAATCAATTAGAACTATCTTTCTCTCTACCACTGTAAGTAACTCATCTGCTCTGCACCTCTTTCTAGATGGCCCCTTTTAAACCCAACAATCCACAAAATGGCAACTATGCTTTCACCTAACTTTATGGATGTTTTAGATTCAGAAGTTTTTTGATAAAGATGTTTGTATGACTAAAATTTATTTTCTAGGTTATGGCAGGATAGGGACGTAGAAACAGGAATTTTATTTTGACTCTACAAGTTTAAATGATTGAAAAAAATAAAGGAAATAATTAGATAAGACAGCTATAAGTAAGATTGACACATACTCCAGAGAAATGTTAACACAAATTAACAAATAAGAGTATCTGGCGTATTCATATTTGTTAGGCTAGGATATATGGTAATAAAAGACAATCCCCCAAATCTCGGTGGCTTAACACCAGAAAAATGTATCTACATATTTTTTTGGAGTTCTTTTCTCCACACTGTCACTCAGGGATCCAGGCTGACAGAAGCTTCAGCATCTACTAACTAAACCATCTGGGATATGCATCCTCTTAGTTGCTGCATCAAGGGAAGACACTGGGCAGGCATCACAGTGATTCTTTTATACTTTGATCTGGAACGGACACATGACACCTCTACCCACAACCCGCTTAGTAGAATGAGCCATTCGCCCTACCTTGTGACTGGACCACTCAGTCAACAGCTTATTGTACCTGTACAATGTTTACCACATGGTATAAGTAATACCAGAATGATATGATTTCCAGCAGCATTCATATACAAAAAGATACGGTTTCTATATTTTAGCAAAGTACTCTCTAAGTGTCTTATTTCATATTTGGGTGAGAGGCTAAAAACTGAGATAGATGATGTATAAATGCAATTTTTAAAAGCTTTGCTTGAACTATATTATCCAGAAACAATGGCATAAATGATCAATGATTGTCAAATGGAAGGAGACATTTTTCTTTTGGCTTATCCTGTTCAATTTTAATCAACAATGTAGAAAAGTAGTGAGATATATTGTCTATTGATAAAAAATTTGTTAAAAATTTGAGAATTTATAGATATTACTTCAGTGACCTCTGGAAGAAAAATTAGTATTGTATGCATCAAATTATAGTTTGATCACATGTATATTTTACCCCCAAAATAGTTGATTTACATGTTCTGTTTTTCTGCTAATTACAGAGTTGAACCTTAACCTATTTTTAATCCTCCTGATTGATTAAAATTTTTATATTTATTTATAGATCCTTTTTTATTGGGCCTATAAAAGTCACCATACATTCCATTTTATATTTCCATATGACAATTTTATGTTATTAATAATTTTTTCAGAGTAGAAATATATAAGCAATAGAGTATTTCAAAGTGAATTAAAAAAAGTAAAATTTAACAAATGCGAGTACACATTCTGAACCATAATATGTTTAGATGTTACACACATTTGTAAATTATTTGCATATTTCTTTGAATATATTTCATGGGTAGATTATTCATTGCTATATTTTTTTTTCTTGTGATTTGATTTCATTGTAAAACTTTTGAATTGTACTTAATAATTTGAATGTCCGTACCTTCCATAGATGCACTCATACATCTATCATTAATCTGCTCCCAGAGAAAGCCCTGTAATTGCTTCTAATTAAACAGACATTTGTCTGAGAAAGGAGAAAAGATCAGTTATAAAAGTTGTAAGAGAAATGGTAAAAGATATAAAAAAGCCAGAAAAAGGAGACACTTGTCATGAGAAATGCTGATAAGAGATGGCGTCATGCAGTGTCAAAGGCTATTTTAGATGTAGGTTAGCCTGAACAAAAGGGTAAGTAAGACCTCATGAAACCAGGATAGGAGCCCTTGATTTCCCCAGAGATGAAGGTAGTTGAAAGTAAGTAGGTAATTTTATGTCTTAGGCATTTAGAGGAGCAAAGATGAATTAAGAATTCATGAAGAGGAAAATAAAGGGCAAAAGCCTGAGCGTACTGGCAATTTCAATTTCATGAGTTATAGTTTGTAACTTACACAACTATAATATGTCAAGTCAATATTTACTTACATGTATTATATTTACTTTTTCTACCAAACTTCTGGTACTAGTGTGTATGTATAAGAAAGGGGCAGGAAAGGGATGCCTGGGTGACTCAGTCAGTTAAGTGTCCGTCTTCAGCTCAGGTCATGATCTCACAGTTCGTGTGTTCGAGCCCCACGTTGGGCTCTGTGCCGACAGCTCAGAGCCTGGATCCTGCTTCGGATCTCTGCTCCTCCTCCACTCATGCTCTGTCTCTTTCTCCCTCTCAAAAATAAATAAACATTAAAAAATTAAAAAAAAAAAGAAAGGGGCAGGAAGGTGATAAGAAATGAGGGACAGGAAAGGAGAGGACGGTAGAGGAAGTGAAGGAATGAGAGAGAGAGAGAGAGAGAGAGAGAGATTGAGATTAGTTCTTTGACTGATATCTTCTGAAAATCTCAATTTGGTTTTTGGTCTCCATTTTGGAATGAGAGGCCCAATGACATAATAATTTTCATT
The DNA here is from genome assembly GCF_016509475.1 of Prionailurus bengalensis. NCBI lineage: Eukaryota > Metazoa > Chordata > Mammalia > Carnivora > Felidae > Prionailurus > Prionailurus bengalensis. The sequence goes on along the minus strand of NC_057359.1, from coordinate 54,118,571 downwards.
TTATTTAATCTTGTTTTTTCCTAGAAACATGACTAATTCCAAGAAACAAACGAGTAAATTGAATATTTGGAAATGCGTTCCTCAAAGCCCAAGATCCTCTTTATGATTATGTGCATGGTTCAAGGTTTTCTGGAAAACAGTTTTTTTAAAAGGAACCTACAGAAACTGTGAAATCCCACAATTTTGATTCCATATATGCCTATAAAGACTTAAATTGGCGTGATTACTTCCTCTTAATCACTAATCTGTATGTCAGTTTCCCATATATATGTCATTGCTTTCAGCAATTTGGCTTTGAATAATGCCTAGTTGTATCAAAGTCTTCTAGCTCAGAAATCTAGAATTGATGGCTTTTTCTTTATTTTTTAATTCTTATATTCCCTAAATTCTGTCACATCTTGATTTGAAAATTCTTTAAGACTCATACTTCACTCTCATTTCCAGGTAACATATTCAACATTTATGTTTACACGTATCTTTGGAGGTACTCTTGGATCTTTCTAGTTTGTTTCTACTTCCATTACTCTTGCTAATATTTTCTCTGTATAGTTTAGAGATTATTGTCCCCCAAATAGGTCATCATTACAAGATCCCATTGTTTCTGTCACAGGTAAGAATATGATTTGCACTCAGACCTTGATACCATCCTTATGATCAAGACATGTAAACAGTTTTCTCATTAAAAATTGCAGAAAATTGGAGGGAATGTCTGATATCCCATTCAGTGTTCACACACTGTGATACTGTTGCTGTTATTGTTCACCAAATTAAGCTTGAGATCTATTTTCAAGTTTTCTTCACGCTAACCCTTCTTAAATTTCTAATCTCATTTCTATCATGGCCCAATCTATATTTTCTACTCTAGCTGAACTAGTCACCTTCTATAACCAAACTCCATGTTTTATCTCTGTTTTTTTAATATTTATTTATTTTTGCGAGAGGGAGGGACAGAGCGGAAGCCAGGGAGGGGCAGAGATGGTGGGGGGGGGAGAGAGAGAGAGAGAGAGAGAAAGAAAGAAAGAAAGAAAGAAAGAAAGAAAGAAAGAAAGAAAGAAAGAAAGAAAGAAAAAAAGAAAGGAGAAAGAAGAAAGAAGAAAGAAAGAAAAGAGAATGAGAATATCTCAAGCAGGCTCTGGCACTGTTAGCGCAGAGTCTCATGCAAGGCTCGAGCTCACAAACTGTCGGATTATGACCCGCGCTGAAATCAAGAGTCAGATGCTTAACCGACTGAGCCACCCAGGTGCCCCTGTTTATCTGCGTTGATTTGATTTGACAGTATTATAACATCTGATGGAATGCTTCCGTCTTGTCTCCAGATTTCCCTACCCATCGAAGTCCAGAAAAGTCTCTACATTGGCTATTTTCTACTGTATTAAAATATACCTCTTTTTCTTCTCAGAGCATATCTCTTGCTTTACATTTCATGTTGCAATCTCTAATCTTTTTTGGAATTCTGAGCTAACCTATATACATTCAAAATTACATTTATGCAGTATATGTCTTTCCTAAGTACTTTCTTATTTATAAATTGAAATGGGATTCTGGTTTCCTGCCCTTACATCTTCTTCTCATATATTTTCAAATTTTTAAGCATTGATATTTTCCATCTTAGGTGGGCTCTGGATGCATTTCTCTTTTTTTTTTTTAATTTTTTTTTCAACATTTATTTATTTTTGGGACAGAGAGAGACAGAGCATGAACGGGGGAGGGGCAGAGAGAGAGGGAGACACAGAATCGGAAATAGGCTCCAGGCTCCGAGCCATCAGCCCAGAGCCTGATGCGGGGCTCGAACTCACGGACCGCGAGATCGTGACCTGGCTGAAGTCGGACGCTTAACCGACTGCGCCACCCAGGCGCCCCTCATTTCTCTTTTAAAGTGTGGTTCATTCTGGGGGTGTCTGGGTGGCTCAGTCAGTTGAGCATCCAACTTCGGCTCAGGTCATGATCTCGCAGTTTGTGGGTTCGAGCCCTGCATCAGGCTCTGTGCTTGCTCAGAGCCTGCCTCCTGCTTCAGATTCTGTCTCCTTCTCTTTCTCTGCCCCTCCCCTGCTCATGCTCTGTCTCTCTCTGTCAAAAATAAATAATAAATGTAAAACAAATTTTTTTAAGTGTGGTTCACTCTGACCTGTAAGGATTCCTTCAGTTTAGTTACTATGTGTTCAGAATTTTTATATTATTTTTTGCATTTCTTTCTCATTGGATACTATCTAAGTGTTCATTAATTGCAGAATCTTCTGGTCTAGCTTTAAGTAATTAAAATCTTTTATTGTGGTCATCAAAATGGAGTGGGCTTATTTAGAAAATAATATTCAAAATAAACAGAAAAATATTGAAAATCGCTTGAAATTGCAACTTTAAATATAACTACTATTTTCATTATATTGAAGATTCTTCCATACTTTTTGTATGTGATTGAAAACATTTTTGTGCATTTGTATGTGTGTGTGTGTGTGTGTGTGTGTGTGTGCACAAAAGAGAGAGGATCAATCATATGCAGATACATGGTTGTGTATCTGGTTATCTTAAGTCAATAACATGACCTTTTTTCTCAAGCATTTTTAATGACTACAACACTAAATGGATAGATGCGCTGTAACTTATTTAACAAGCTACTATAGAATAGATCGGTGTTTCTCAATTTTTTAGCGCTATAAACAATGCTGCAGTGAATAATCATGTTTACATCTCTTTGTATATTTAAAAAAAATTTTGTAATGTTTTATTTATATTTCAGAGAGAGAGAGAGCACACGTGAGCGAACACAAGTGGGTTAGGGGTAGAGAGAGAGGGAGACACATTCCAAAGCAGGCTCCAGACTCTGAGCTGTCAGCACAGAGCCCGCCTGATGAGAGACTTGAACTCACGAATCGGGAGATCATGACCTGAGCCAAAGTCAGACACTTAACCTACTGAGCCACCCAGGTGCCATCTTTGTATATTTTGAATTTTTTCCTTGAAAAAGTACTCAAGATGGATTTGATGGGTCAACAAAAATTTCAATTAAAATAAGACTACATAATCAGAACTGCTTTAATCTGCCTTCTCACACAAGGACATTTTGAGCTTCTGCTATCTTTCCAAATAGAGACATACCATAATAAAAAGATGTATACAATTCTTTTTTGTTTGCTTATTTTTTGAGAGAGAGAGACAGAGACAGAGCGTGAACAGGGGAGGGCAGAGAGAGAGAGGGAGACACAGAATCTAAGCAGGCTTCAGGCTCTGAGTGTCAGCACTGAGCCACATGTGGGGTTCGAACTCCTGAGCCTTCGAGCTGTGAGATCATGACCTGAGCCAAAGTTGGCCACTCAACCGACTGAGCCACCCAGGTGCCTCAAGATGTATAAAATTCTTAACTGTACTCAAATGTATCTTTAAGGAAGACACAGTATTTTGAGGTTTCATTGAGTTGCGTTTGGTATGACATCTATGAATGTTCATGCTCCCATCCGTTTAGGTATGTGTGAAGAGAATTTGTTACCTAATGATGATCATTATAGCTTAACTCCATTAAACACAACTATTGTGATATACCAGGCAATATTGTAAACCAGTTTTTTATTCTACCAGTATGGAAATGGAGAAACATAGTAATAACTTACTTACCCAAGGTTGTGATTATGAAATTATATTACTAAATTTCTACCAGTTACTAAAATCTCATAATTAAAGTCCTTGTGTACAAAGGAAATCATGTATCAAAATAAAAATGGCTTTTGATCAGTCTTCCACAAATGAAGCAGAGTCTGCTTCAGTCCCACATTATAGAAAGCCATAACCGATTGCCCTTCTGAAGATGGAAATTTTTTTTTCTAGAAAAATAGTAAAGAAGGAAGATTTATCAGGTAAAAAGCAAGCAAAAAGGGAATATAGCAAAACTGGTGTGGAAAATAAAATTATGATGTAAACAAAATAGATTATAGCATGGTTCTACCATCAGACCCAGGTTTTGCTTTAGGGAATATTAACCATGAAGCATCATTTCTCCTGTGCAGAATTAAAAAAAGATGCATATTCTAAATTGGAAAATAAACAACAACAACAACAATGCTGAAATGTATTGAGTTTAACTGCTTTAATATCTGATGCTTCATTTAACTTAATTGCAAGTTTGTCCTCTATAACACTGACCAAATAAACATAAGCACACCAGCAATTATTAATTATCTAGGAATACCTTGTTGTTATAATAGGTAGTAACTAACTGAAAATAAATGCATCATCATTAATGAGGGTAGCAAATACTGTTGGGTGAAAGAAAACAATGATCTTGACAAATCCTTTATAAGGAAACCTAGATATCGTGTCAGCTTCCTCATGTTCTAACCGAAATATCACTCAATAACTACCTACCCATACTTTTATTATTTTATACCAATCAATGACTTCATCCTTAATTATTTTCTCAAACCAGGAAAAAAACATAACTTCATGGGAGTGTAAACATTCCCATAACTGGAAAGGCTCATGGCTCTTTTCTTATTAATGAAAAATAATTAATTGCTACCTGTTAATTTAATTATGTTGAATTTAGCCTGAAATTTTCATTGTACCCTGATTTTGTGACAATGTAAAGTTTCTAGACCAGCAACATAATCATCTTTTCAAGATGAAGTGTCTTTGAGGCCACCCAGTATTGTCAGAAACACTTCCCACTCTGTATCATATCTTTTTCCATTACAAATTTGACTACATAATTAGAGATATCATTATACTTGGTGAGAAATGATATACTTAAAATATGCTATGAGGTTTTTTTGAACAGAAATAATATGCAAATATATTTTAAAAATAATGTATCAATTTGTACCAAGGAAAAATTTATTAACATAGTAAAAGATTTTTTATTATCTATCTCTCTCTCTATCTATTTATCTATTTTGGTTTAATTCAAAACCATACTTTATTGTAGCTCTTCAATGGCCTTGTACAGCCTAATTGTCTGACAAATCACCATTGTTAAATAAAATTAAAACATAAGATGAGACCCAGACAATCTTAAGTCTTCATTAAATTATACATTCACATTTGATATACAAAGAAGTAAATGTAGACCATTTTTATTTATTTATTTGTTTTACGATTACTAAGATTGGAAGAGATCCAGCACTAGATGAGAAAAGAATGTATAATTGAATACAGTGACTTCTGATCTCTCTCTCTTTTTACGTGTCAAAGTCTGTCCTTAACCTCTGCTTCCAAGGCTCTTTTAAAACTGTTTTTGGTCTGGAAGTCCATGAGTATTCTTTAGCAGCCCCAAGGCTTCACCTGACGATACAAAAATGGAGGTCTAAGATCAAAAGTGTGAATTTTACATTCCTAATTCTGTACTTTGGATTCAGTTAAAAAAAATTCTTCTTTGCCTTCAAAGAAGATATATTACACATCTATCTTAACATGAGGTAGTAGAGGTTCTTTCCTTTTGTTTTGATTTTTTTTCTACCACACTGATCTGATTTTCTAAGTCCCTTGATTCTGGGAATATTAAACTTCTGAAAATAAAATATAAGTAAAGCAGGCAGGGAAGAAGATAAAAATTCCATCTGTGTTGGGATTATACCTTTCTGGTTTGACCAGGGACAATGTGTACATTTTTAAATCAAGTATTTCATAAAAATCTGTGTTGTTATCCAACTTTCCTCTTTGAAAACACTAGGATATGGGGCGCCTGGGTGGCTCAGTTGGTTGAGTGTCTGACTCTTGATTTCAGCATAGGTCATGATCCCAGGGTCGTGGCATTGAGCCCCGTGTAGGGCTCCATGCTGAGTGTGGAGCCTGCTTAAGATTTTCTCTGTGTGTCTCGCCTGCCCTCTGCCCTTCCCCAGCTTGTACTCATAGTCACAATTTGTCTGTCTCTCTCTCTCTCTCTCTCTCTCTCTCTCTCTCTCTCTCAAATTAAAAAAAAAATCAATGCTAGGAGAGATTTTTGGTAGCAATCATCCATACATTCTTCCAGGAAGGTTCACTCTTTGGGCACCTATTATTTCTTTTTTAAGTTTATTTATTTATTTTTGAGAGAGTGAGAGAGAGCAAGTGAGAGAGTGAGCACGCCAGAAAGGGGCAGAGAGAGAAGGAGAAAGAGAGAATCCCAAGCAGACTCCATGCTGCCAGCATGGAGCCCAATTCAGGGTTTGAACTCATGCACTGTGAGATCACGACCTGAGCTGAAGTTGAACACTTAACCGACTGAGCCACCCAGGCGCCCCTGGGTACCTATTATTTAAGTGAGAAACACTCTCTAGGAGATACAGAAATAGATGAGACATGCTTTCTGAACTTAAGATTTTTTTAAGTCTTTATGTTTTTCTTTAATGTTTATTTATTTTTGAGAGAGCGAGAGGGAGCAGGGAAGGGGCAAAGCATGAGGGAGACAGAGAATCCCAAACAGGCTCCATGATGTCAGTACAGAGCCTGATGTGGAGCTTGAACTCAGGAACTATGAGATCATGGCCCGAGCCGAAATCAAGAATCAGGTGCTTAACCTACTGAGCCACCCAGGTACTCTTGACTTTAAGAATTTTAATAGAGAAACTCAAAGGAAAAGAAACATAAGGCAGTGTTAAAGAGGGGACCGAGCAGAGAGCCAAGCATGGGCAGAGAGTAGTGGAGCTGGAGCTTTTGTTTCAGGCTGTGAGGACCAGGGAAGATCTTAGTCTCAAAAGTAAGATATTTCTGAGAATGAAGCAGGTTACTACAGGAGGACAGTGGAGAAGAATCCCTCACTAGATTTAGAGCATAGCATAAAGGGCATTTTGAATTTTCTGTTACGATGACCATTTTGGAGTCCAGGATTGTTCACAATGCATTTTACCTACTCTGCAAGTAGATGGTCTCACTTATTCATCACAGCTTCTCTGGAAGTTAGTTACCTTTATCCCCATTTTACAAAGAAGTGAAAACTCCATTTGTCTTTAAGTAAACTGCCAATCACCAACTCACGTTGGCTAACGAATGTAAGACTAGTGATCAAAATCATATCTTCTACCTCCCAAATCCATTCTTCCAAACTTCACACTGACCCCTGAAACGAAGAACTTTTGAGGTACACTGTGGGTGTTATTTGCTCACTGGTAAAGTGTTGAAAGAAGAAGTGGTCACTAAAGCACAGATCACAGGGCTGAGAAAATCTTCATTGTTGCTTTCCCCTATACATTTAAAACCCATTTCAAATGGCAAATATAATTGTATTCTGTAAGATTTTTTTTGCCATGCTCAATATTTTTATCACAGAGTCAATACCAGTATGCTACCAAATAAGAAAAAAAAAATGAACATTTCTGTAAATCCAGAAGGTCCCACATATAACATCCTGATTGTTGTTAACTCTCACCTTCTCTGAAATGTACTCACTGTCTTGACTGTTACGGTAATCATTTCCTTGCTTTCTATTATTGGTTTTACCATATAATAGTGTATCTGTAAAGAGTATGAATCAGTTTTGTATTTATAAAAATTTTACACAACAAAATCATCCACTATGCTCCTTCACGTGCGTTTCATTCACTGACTACATTTGTAAGATTTAACCACATTGTTGTATGTAAGTGCAATCCTTCATTTTCACTAATTTTTTGCTGCTCAATTAATTGGATAAATCACAATTTCATTATCCACTCAATTTTTTAAGCTTTATTGAGGTTTAATATCCTACTCTTGATGTACATATGAATTACTCCTATTTGTAGTTATTAAAAATACTGCTGCTATGAATATTTCCATAAATGTCTTCTGGTAACCTTGTGAATACATTCTGTTGGATATATACCTAGAATTAGACTGATACATGATGGAGTATTGATATTTTCAATGATAATAAACAATTGAAAACTCTTTTCGGAGGTGTTTATAACAATTTTCTCTCTTGCAAGCAGTTCTCATGGTTTTACAACTTCACCAACACTTGGTATTACTTGTTGGCATCTTCAGCATTTCTGGTTGGTATCTAGAATTACCTCTTGGTGTTGTCTCATTTAATTCACAGTATTTTCACTATTAACAAGGTGGAACATCATTCTCTTTGTGCTGGTTATTCTGTATTCAATCTCCATCCCCAAATCCATTCCCTGACTTTTTCTGACCTTGATAGGCTACTAGAAGTTTCGCTCTTACAGATCTCAACTCGGTACGTTTTTAGATTTAAATATCTGGTTAGCTCTGGCTAAGAATAGACATTATTAGAAAATAGGAGTGTGGAATACGAAATTAAGGTAGTTATTTCTCCCATTGGCATTGCCAGTGTTCCATGGTTATACTCCTATTAAATGGCTTCTATTCTAGACCTTACAGTCTTTTCATGCTCTGATAACACTGTCCTTCACTCTTGCCCTGTCAAATTGGTAAATACATTTTGCTTTTAGTTTTGAGTATTTTATCATCCCTATGCTTAACAAACACATCTCTAAATAATCTCTTGCACCGTCTCCTCAGTGAAACATTTTAGCATACCTTCTACGTTCTGCTGGGTCCCAAATCTCATTGTCACCACGACTAGCTCCAGGAGGCAGACCTTCAAGGTGGGTTAGTTAATTTTTTAAAGAGTGTATTTGTAGCTTCCTTGTTGGGTAGAAAGAGAATGCTTGTAATTTGCAGGTGCAGTAACATACTTTTTTTTTTTTTTCCAAATTATCAATTGTGTCATGAGATGGACTGACTGTGAAGGTTAAGGCATTGGAGCATAGTGTATCTGAAATAATTAGTAGCTCTGGCAACAATAGTAATTATAATAATTATAGCGTGAGATGACAATTTATGACTTCCCAGAGATTCAAAGAGAAAAAAAATTGCAACCATTGAACTCCCATCTAAGAAATGCACAGAGAATCAAAAGTTTACTAGGAAGGTTTAAAAATTTTGCTTTTACTCAATGCTGGCTTTATAGGGCTATATATGAAAATGTAAGGCAAATAAAGCTAAGTTTTATTTATTAGAAACATTTTCAAAGATAATCTATTAAACTCCAACTGTTTATGAATCTGCTATGTTTACTGGCGGAAAAGTTATTCTTATTCATACCTCAAGTCATTCAAGGCCATGGTATATTCAAGATGGCCTAATGTTTTTCAAGATAAATTCTAAGTTGTTTTTTTTTTTTCAACGTTTATTTATTTTTGGGACAGAGAGAGACAGAGCATGAACGGGGGAGGGGCAGAGAGAGAGGGAGACACAGAATCGGAAACAGGCTCCAGGCTCTGAGCCATCAGCCCAGAGCCTGACGCGGGGCTTGAACTCACGGACTGCGAGAGTGTGACCTGGCTGAAGTCAGACGCTTAACCGACTGTGCCACCCAGGCGCCCCAGATAAATTCTAAGTTTTAAAGGATGAGTACAATATATTTTCATGGCATATTCTTAATGTAAGTATACATAAGTAAATAGCATTTTAAACTTTGAAAACAATCATACTTTTTACACTGAGGGATACCAACTATATAATTTTTAATGATAAATTGCTTACAATTAAAACTAATCAGATAAATTCTTGATTGTAAAAATCAGTAACCAAATACAGTAAAACTGAACCAACAACTAAAATAACCAGGCCTTCTGAGTGCCGATCATTTTTGGACAACTTGTTCTTTCATATGCCTTATGTCTTATGTTTTTGGACACTTCTATTTGTTACTAGTTCATTGAAAAGTATTAGTCTTATTTTCTTGTCATTTCTTAATAACAAATAGAGGTGCTAATGTTTTTAAAATAATCTGTTTTAATATTAATGGTAGTAATGGAAGAAATTTAACTTTTATGTCTAAACATTATTATTGTTTACAAGAAATGAGATGATGCCAAAAAGTGAAGGTAATTTTGTCATTAAAATTTTTTCAATTTATTTATTTATTGAGAGAGAGAGAGAGAGAAAGAGAGAGAGGGAGAGAGGGATGGGGGGAGAGAGAGAGAGAGAGAGAGAGAGAGAGAGAGAGAGAGAGAGAAATCCCAAGGAAACGCTGCATCATCAGCACAGAGCCGAAGGTGGGACTCAAACTAATGAACCATGAGATCGTGACTGGAGCCAGAACCAAGAGTTGGACACTCAACCCAACTGACTGAACCACCCAGGCACCACCCCCCCCCTTTTGTTTTTTTAAATAACATACTCTTAATGAATTAATACTTTCAATTCAGGATAGAATTTTGTCAGTTAGTTATAGGTTGATAGGACAATTAGAAAAATTTCTTATTGTAGAACATATTATTATCACTATATAAGGAAGAGTTTTTATAAACACAATATAGAAATAAATACAACAAATTGAATAAATCTTGATAATAAATACATCAAGAGATATTCCTCACAGTCGAGTAGACATTTAAGGGCAAAGCAGAAAATTAAAATTGGTTGTATAAAATTTAAATTCCAACATACTGTTAATTACAAAAAATATCAAATTTTATCTTAACTAGCTACTGTTATTGAATGGAGTCAATGCAAGCTAATAATGCTGAATAAAACTTAAAACAGTGGGCAGTTTAAAAGACGGAATAAAGATCTAGAAAGGTAGGGTGAAAGGGTTCAGGTCACGTATAAGACAAAATAAGTCAGAGCCCTATTGCCAGATTGAATATATATTTTTAGTTTATAGGGCCTAGGACACAAACATGAAAGGAAAAAAAAAAATACTTGGAAAAGTACAATTAGGAACCAAGAGAGATATGTTTTAGTTTTAACTCTGTAGCCAGTGACTCGGGAGAAAGACATCTTTCATATTCCAGTGTTTCAACTTCTACACTTGCTCACTAGAAAGAACACTTGCATCTAAGTAACTGTCTTAGTTATTTTGAAGATTACATTAGACAATGCATGTGAAAGTGCCTTGTAAACCACAATGCGCTGTACACATATTTTACCATTATTAAGAAGCACTTGCTACTGTGTTACTCAGAGGCTACGTTTTGGAAAGTTTAAATATCACTCACCAGCTATGGATAAAGGCACTATTATGTTAAAACATGATAGCTAATTACATAAATTTATTCAACCATGAAATTACTTTGTTAATACATAAAGGAACAGATTTGTTATGTGTGTTCTTGCAAATGAATTCATCTGTGTAAATAGTGACCTTCACAGGACACTTCATTTTCTGTCTTTCTTTATTCTTTTCCTAATAAAATAATATTTGGAGACATAACTCTCTTTATCACTTGTAAACACAGTAAGATTCATCTAATTTCACACCCATGGTCAAGGGCAATAATGATGAAACATGACACTATTAATGCAGAACATAAGTAAAGAATGAAAATTGTTTCTGTGGCTTAAATATTTTTCTTGTATTTAAATCACTAATACCAAACCATTAATGTGAAAAAAAGAGATATTAGTGTGGTGATCTTTATAACCTTACATATTCTCTTGGATTATTCTTTGAGTTATTTTAATTTATTCATTGCCTCAATGGAATGCCTTTATGTGCCAGAAACCATTTTAAATAACAAATAACGTTTAGGTACATCATTTAGAATGTGGAATGTACAACACAAATCAATTTGAGAGTTATTTAAATTTAAGAAATTTAGCTATAATTAAATCATTTTACTTTGTGCTCCTTGTGTTTTGCCTTCCCATGGAAATTGCAATCCATGAAATAATGTGCTTTTATAAATTTAAGTATAGTTGAGGGGCATCTGGGTGGCTCAGATGGTTAAGTGACTTCAGCTCAAGTCATGATCTCATGGCTCAAGGGTCAAGCCATGCCTCAGTCTCAGTGCTGACAGGTCAGAGCCTGAAGCCTGTGTCCTCCCTCTCTCTCTGCCCCTGCCCTGCTTTTGCTCTCTCTCTCTCTTTCTCTCTCTCTCTCAAAAATAAATAAACATTAAAACATTTAAATTTAAGTATAGTTGACAAATAATGTTAATTTCTAAAGTTAAAACAATTTAATGTCCTATAAAATCTTTGGGAATTATCAGATAGTAAGGAAGCAAAATAAAAAGGGAAATGTTATCTTAGTTTTAGACCAATCATCATCTGTCACAGATAGTACAATCTCTCCATTATCTTTCATTATCTTTCATGAATTCATTTCTATCAATTTATTAGTATCTATTGAGTAACATGTATAAACAATGATAATCAATGATGAGATAATAATATTGCTTTATTTCCTTTCAAGGATATTATGAGTTTATTTCAATAATGAGCATAATACAGTGACTCATAGGAAGCAATATGTACCTAAGCATTAAATTCTCTGGAGAAAACATAAAAAAGAAGTGTCGACAATCAGAATAAAGGGGTAATGTACACTTGGGAGTTCAGGCTACGTGAATCAATTAGAGCCTGGGGGGTATAGCATTTGACAAATACTGCAGAAAAGGCTTTAGTCTTTTCCCACCAGAGAGGGAAACAAGTGGAGATGATGACAGCCAAAGGGCAGAACTTCTGATCAGCAAGGAGTAAGTAATGAGTATGTGTAAATTGAGTGGTGCCAGTTTTGAGACTTTGAGAAGCTAGAAGCCTTGAATTGGCCATTGTATGTGTGTTGTCAGGGGTCATTAAAATGAAAGTTGCATTAAAGGTGTAGGGCTTTGCTAGCAGGCTGGATGCTCCTCCTCATCACTTTAATCACGTAAGAAGTGATAGTTACCAGGGGGCACCTGCGTGGCTCAGTTGGTTAAGCCTCCAACTTTGGCTCAGGTCATGATCTCACGGTTTGTGAGTTTGAGCCCCGTGTCGGGCTCTGGTGCTGACAGCTCAGACCCTGGAGCCTGCTTCAGATTCTGTGTCTTCCTCTCTCTCTGCTCTTCCCCTGCTCACTCTCTGTCTCTCTTAACAATAAATAAACATTAAAAAAAAATGAAGTGATAGTTACCAAATTCCAAGTTTATCCCAAGCATTGGTAGAAGTAATGCCATGTTTGATCTCATTTAATGTTCTTTAGTATTTGGCCTGATGAAAGAAATATTAGGCATTACTTCCTTCTGCAGATGGAAAAGAATTAGAAAGGTTAGGTAAATTACCCATGGTCACAGAGTTAGCCAGTGGTCTATCCTCATAGAAACTTAGATCTCATTGAATTAGAAGAAGAACCTTAGTAAGTTGGTAATGGCCACATCCATGAGTACTTTTTAGATAATTTTAAATATTGATATCTAGAAACATTTTGAAAAAAAAATTAAAGAGAGGAGTGGGGATAGCATAATCATGTATTTAAACTGATTAAAATACAATAAATAATTATAAAATATCAGTTGTCCTACAAAAGTAGATAGACTAATATAAACCTTGGAAGTTGATCCAGATCTAAATAGGAGCATTTATCATATATAAAGATGGTCTTTTTTTATGTAGGAAAGAAGTAAAGAATATTTTTAGGAAAACTAGTGATTTTAGAGTAATTAAAAATAAAAACAATATTATATTCCATTCTCATAAAATGTTCCAAATTAAAATTAAATCCAAAGACTCTTAGAATTGTTTTTTAAATAATAAAATCTCATGAGAAGTAAAAGAATGTATAAACATAAATCTAAAATAAAAGGCAAGGAATTACAAGCATAACACTATGTAAGAAATCATAAAGGAAAACAATTAAAACATTGACATGAAAAAATTCATAACAGGAAAATTAACTTTCAAATAAAATGAGAAAAAAGAGAAAAGTTAGGATAACTATCTTAAAGTTATTAAAAACCTAAGTATCAAGGTCTTAAAGATACTAGTAATTTAGTAAGAAGAATAAGATATGAAAATGCAAAGGTAATATTCTAACAACAAAGAAAAGAAAAGTTTTCAAAGATTCAAGCCATCAACAATTACTAAAACATATTCAAGCTCACTAATATTTGATAAAATGCTAAATAAAAACCCACAAAGTACGGTTATTGATTAATCAGATAACATATGAAATAAATGGTAGCATAAGAATATTTTTAAAAGCACTACTAAGAAATTAGGTAAACTCATACTATAAGGCAATGTGGAAATATTAAAAGGAATCTCTTACATTTTTATAACCATTGAGTCATTATTTACACTTCTAAGATTTATCCTGAGGAAATTATCAGAAAATTGCACAAATGCACGAATTTTCCTTCTATATTTATAGCATTTCATTTTTTAAAACAAACTCACTAGGAAAAAAATGAATAAATACATGAGAATGTTAACATTAATATTTCTCAGTGATGAAATTATCTGTATTTTTGCAAGTGAATTTCCTTATAGAATTGTATAAATTATTTTAAAGTAATAGCTTACAGGGGTAAAACAAAAAGTACACAGTACAACTGGAATTCAAACCTAAGTCTGTTTGACTCATGTTTACTAGTAGGTATTTTGCATAACAGTATGGAATGGCGGTAGTAATAGTAGGAATAATAGAATTAATGGGCCATGGTAGAGGAACAAGAGAAACAAACAAAACAGTGCTGGTAGGAGTAGTGAAAATAGTAGTTATAGAATATAAATTTAAGATTTCCAGTGATTGACAGAACGTCAAAATCAGAAAACTAGTATATTGTTTAGTGAAGGTTTAGTCAGAAATGTGATACACTGTATGGGGCCCCTGGGTGGCTCAGTTGGTTATGCATCTGACTTCGGTTCAGGTTATGATCTCGTAGTCCATGAGTTCGAGCCCCGCGTCGGGCTCTGTGCTGACAGCTCAGAGCCTGAAGCCTGCTTTGGATTCTGAGGCTCTCCCTCTCTCTGCCTCCCTGCTCAAACCCCTTCTCCCTGCTCTCTCTCAAAAATAAAGAAACATTTTTTAAAAAGTGATACATTGTAACAAAAGATATGAGATGCCACATAATAGTTATGTGGCCTTAGATAAGTTGGCTGATATTAATCTGTTTCCTCATCTATAAGACAGGATGCATAATATAGTTATCTTGACAGTTTGATATTCTCATGTAAAAATGAAGTATTACAATGTATGACAAGCATCCAAAACAATACCAGATACTTGGTATAAAGAAATAGTTTTTCTTCCATCTGCTTCCTTAAAATAATGTACACGTGGTTTTGTTTTCATTAGAAAGTATTCTTTCCAGTTTAAAAAATGCTCATATAGATTTTTAAGTCACTATGTGCGAATCTAAATATAAAATTTGACATTCTTAAGCATAGTAACATCACATTCTATATCCTTCTCCACATTATGATTTCATTTTGAATAATGTTTTTCTTCTAATTCAATAGCAATATCCTCCAAGGAGGAGACTGGTGTAATGTATTTATTGCTCCTAGCCCTTAACATACTACCTGGAAAATAGGAGGTGTTACTTTATTTTTTTCAAATTGAACTTAAGAAGCAGGATTAACAGGTGAATTATTATTAATAGAAAAATGGAGGTGAGTGGGAAGTGTGGCTTAAAAGTAATGTTTCATTTTTTCCCAAGTTTTTACTTAAATTCCAGTTAATTAACATACAGTGTAATATTCGCTTCAGGTGTAGAATTGTTTTCAAGTGGACGTTCCTGAGCGTGAATTCCTAAAAAATGACACCAACACTAAATTCCTAGAGAATAATCAAGGGAAAGCTAAGAAACTGTAGGAAATGCCATCAATGAGGAAAGAACTCGAGTTACTTGAATTAGATTTGAAGTATTAATACCTTTGCCTTTGAGAGTGGTTACTTATGTGTCCTGTAACTGCAGACTGATGCCATGGTTATATTCTATGCACCGAAAGTCGTGAGAAAATCCTCTGTGGGCCCAGGTTTAGGAGTAGATGAGGTGATTCCAAAAGGACAGAAGATGAATTTCAAGGCCATGGAGGGAAATCACGCTCACTGTCAGGAGTGGTGAGTAAAGAAATTGCTACAGAAAGAAAGGATTTTACGACGCTAAAATTTGAAAGAGCTATTACTCACTTCCTACTGAGGAGAGGGTCTGGATCTTTTGAAGGAGTCATGGTTTTCTGGATCCATAGGATGATAAGACAGTTTCCTGGCATTAGCAGGTTTGAGGAACCTGGTTACTGACACGGAGAGGGAATGACAATGTTTCCTAACTGTTGACGGAAAATGAAAAGGTGTGAGGTTATGGATGACAAATCAGGTGAGATTGTTGTAATTCATGCCCTGAATCTCTTCAGGGATTTATAGAGCAGAAAATATATACCTCTGGTCCACCGCTTCAAGTGTCCCGAGCACTTTTTGTATGTTTCAGTCTTTTGTTTGTGTGTTTGCGTCAGCCATTGATGTTGCAACCAGCTTTGTGGAGGTGTGAACAGCTCTCTCATTTCATCAGGACTCCATCTTTCTCCTGGAGATTTTCTGTGTCTTTCTGCTGTGATCACTCTGAAAGTCCAACATATAACTTTGACACGTTGCCAAATCTGAAATTGTCAAGAGTAAGACTTAACATCTGAGAGCGGGTGGAAAAAATTTCCTTTTTTTTTTTTTTTGGTCTCAGTCTTAACTTTCTTGGGGGCAGTCTACATGCTCCCGCCCCATGATAACCCACACATAACACACACCACTGATTTGAAAGTCTTACCTTTCCGGGAGAGCCTAGGCTAAGAGAGTGGGGAGAATGGCCACAGGAAGCACACGCTGCATATGGGATTCTGGATCTGGATCTGGATCTTTCGTTGTCAGTGATAAGGACCCTGTTGGCTGACAAAGTGGGAAGGCAAAAATCCCTGGCTTGTGGCAGGATCAAGAGTCTCCATAACGTTGTAAAATGTATCGCTAAGAATTGATTGTGGTGGATAGGAATCCTATGCTGGTGAAGTTTGAAACTCTGACTTCTATAATGGTTGTGGCATTTAAACATTAGAGGGCAATGGTATTTTGCGGGGCTGAGGTGTTGCCTGGCTTTGGTTAGTAGCCTTTGAATCCTTGGAAAAAAAGAAAGAAAATGACAAGCCCGTGCTAGTCGACTGTTAATTCATGGCCCCTTGGAAAATTGGAAAACCTCCATGGCATTGTATAAAGGGCACCTTATTTCTGCAGGTGCGAGGATATCTGGGGAAAAGCTGACTGATTTGTAGTTGTAAGGAGAGCACAGCTATAGCAGAGACCAAGGCAGGCCTCTGTAGGTCTTCTGGGCCAAAGTCTGTGCCCTAAATGGAGAAAGAGTGTGACTTTGTGACCTGTGACTATATTTTGGTAGAAAAACCTGCAGATCTTTAAACCCCAGACTCTCATGAACTTTCCAGCTGTAAGGTACAATTTCCTCCTACATATGGGGAGATGAGCATCCCGGGCTTAGAGTCTAATAGAACCTTACTCGAGACAAAAAGTTCACAAACTGATGCTTGCCTTCCACAAGATATGACACCATTTCTAATCTTTGCCTGCAGGCGAATAACTTTTTAGCGTGTTTTGAAAGTGGGGAGTAATACAGCCCTTGCTGTTTTAAGAAATGGTTTGCTCCCTGCAAGAGTTGATTAATTATACAATAGCGTATGACATATGTGTACTGGCAGGAATGAGGGAACACGTATAGAACTTGGGATTACTGAACCAGAGACAGGAGAATATAAGGCTGAATAAGGGAGAATTGGATTACATACCGGTTAATTCATTTAATCCTATGTATAATTTTTAGTGTTTAATATTTATATATTGCTCTATCATACCAACTAATCAAATATTAACAGAAAATTTAAAAAAAACTCTACTTGGAGTTGGTTTACAATAAAACACGAGAATTTGAACATCTAATGGCATATCAGTCAAACATACAGAAAGCCAAGGACGTGGAAATTATTTTTAGATTTAAGGCAAACTTCTTCAACTTTTGAAGGAATATCCCCTTCCCACCCTTGAGAATTTATGCCAACATGAGAAAAACACCTAAAACATAGTTTTTCTGGAGCTTCAGGACATTGCAGACATTGCCAAAACAATCATTTCCATCTCTAACATATGTTGCATTTATCTTTATGAGTTTTGGCTCAGAGAAGATAAAATGAATGCCAGGAAGATAAAAATCTACATTTTAGTTGGAAAATCTGAATGTCAATTTAGACAATTATCATTCTCCCACTGTAACGTATTGATTCAGAGAAAAATATTTGAATTTCTGTTTTCCTTTTTAGAGTTTTATTCCTTTTGGGATACTTTTTTTTTTTTTTACACAGATCTCTCTTCTTATTACATTGTTTCATGCTAATGCTGATAACACTGTTGTTCGGATTGAATCCATTTTGCCCAAAGAGATGTTTGTATCTTCTGCAATTTTATCAAACTTTAATTGGCTTCTCAGTTGCTGCAGCACTCTTCAGGTCCAGTGGAATTTTTTTTTTTCTACCCTTCTGATACCTGTCTCTAAAATGTAAATCAGGATACGTAATTGATGCTCCCAAATTAAGAATCATCTCTCGAATGCCCAGAATCAATTGTTAATTTTCAGTAGCTTTTGTACATCACTGCCTATCCTTGTCCTGTCTAGCTCCAGGGGATGAAAGCATGTAGCATTCAAGCTGCTTCTTCCCATTTTCTGCTGCGTCTTCACATTTCCTGATTCATTGAGTATAATGCCGGTCAGCATAGCGAGAGTGATTTTGGCATCATCAACAGCTTAAGACACATGGTTCTTCCATCTTGGGTGTGTCAGGAGGCAGTCTCTGTGCATCTACATGAGGGACAGGTCTACCTCCCTAGGCCCCTCTTGATTCTATCCATAAGATGTTTTGACAGGTTCCAGGCTGTAACACTATATTATATGTTGTCTACATCAGACAAAATCAATATCATGTCTCATCTTTGGAGCAAATTCTATGTGGGTTCAAAGCTCAGTTGTGGCACAGCTTTCTAGATGTGTGATACTTATATATAGTTATTAACTTCTGTTCTCTCATTTCTTGATTTAAAATGGAACAGCTACCTATTTTTAAGCATTAATTGAGCTGTTGTATGCAAAGTGATTTGTATAGAACTTGACACACAGCAGTATTCAATAAATAGCAGTTATCACTATTATAATGAATGAGAGCTTTTTGTCTCCACGTACTTTGCTTCCAGCTAGAATATAGACCTCCCAAAGAATTGTTTGTATTGTAAAGGTTAGATTAAACTGGATATAGTGGAAGTCATGTGTTTTTAAAGCCAACAAAGCGCTGGAGATTAAAAAAAATAAAAGCCTAAAGATTAAATTCCAGAGAGGTATCAGAATTTTCCAGAAAACCAGAGAGCAGTGGCTCCTCCCTTCAGTCATATGCTGAATCTTGAGACATGGGTGAATAGGGGATCAAGACTGTCAAACATGAAGGGAGTCTGCTGAGATCAGGAGAAACCAGTGGAATGGTAACCAAATCACCTGAACTGGTTTGATATTAGAGTGAATTTGTTCTCATTAATTCTGTTATCCTATGTTTGCCTCTATAGTTTTCCATGTCTAATCATGAGAATCCAGGTACCCTTGTCATTTGCCAACTTGACAGAAACTGGAAACTTCATAATATAATTTTAAATAACTGTAAACTACTTAATCAGTTTCCCATGCTGAGCTAACTGCCTGACATATTTACATTATAATATGTTACTTTCCATTTCCATTATTGTAAATAATGCTATAATAAATGTCAATATATATATTTTGAAAATTTTTCTTAGCATAATTTCCAAGAATTATGATTACTGGGTCAAAGTTGTTTAAGATTTGTGACCACACACACACACACACACACACACACACACACACCCATTTTATTTTCCATAAGATTTACTTTCACATGCTGGCAATTTTAAAAAGAAAAATCCTACAACTAAGACTTCCTTACATATTAAATGAGAGGGACTTAGAAGCTAGATTGTATAGTTCAACACTTCTCAGAATTTATTCGTGGATAAAAAGTTCATCAACCCAGAGGGAGAAAGGAAAGACATATTAGGAAAATAGTGAATCCAAATTCAGAAGATACTCTAAAGCTAACCCTGATGATTAAGATTAAAAGAAAAAGCAAATTTAATTAAGTTCTGAATCAGGAACAGTACTAGAAGCAGCATTAGTTTATTTAGCGAGGAGAAAGAATAATCAAATGTAAATAACCAAGTGATGAGAAATGAAAATAATCTAGAAAGGAAGCTTTTCTGTATTATCGGATACATTCAGAATACAATGGTAAGGCAAGTATAGTATATCAGCCATGGTTTCAAAAGCTTATCTCAATCATGATACAGAATATTTACCTATTTTTATGCTATAATATTTTCTCTGTTATATTTCCAACCTTTGAGGAGAAACAGAAAGGGTGATCCTTTTTTATCGACTTTGACTTAATTTTCAGCATATATATATATATATATATATATATATATATATATGAACATTAAGTGGATGAGACATGAATTAAGATTACTGAGATGTTCATCCAATTTAAACATTAATGTGTAGAACTTATATGTGATTTTTAACATGATTTACTATCTCATAAAGTAGTTAGAAAATATGGCTCACTTGTTCATTTGGTTGAAATCAAAGTAAACCACCCTCAAAAGCACTCTTATTTAAAATACTTAAATGAAACTGAAGTATTATGGTGAAATATTTGATAACAGTAACATATTATCACAAATGATTTCAGTTTCAGTCAGTTTTAAGTGCCTCTCATAGGTGCCCTCCCTGATACACATCACATCACTGTTGTTCCTAAGGATATTTTTAGTTAAAGAGTAGCTTTACTTCTCTCCCTTTCCTAGACCACACACAGAGCTGAAATAGATTAAAGAGCCCTGTGTAGAATCACCATGCACCATGCGTGGTACTTTTTCAAAAGTCACGTGGATAGGCAAGTGTACCTGTAAGATACCCTAGATCTCAGTCTGATCAAATATCAAAATTGTTTGTCTCTTACCCTCCTTAGCTGCTGTTTTGATCTTCGCCATAGGCTTCCTCCTGCAGACTTGTAAATGAATGTTCCTGGGACTCCCAGGATAAAATTGACTTTGCTTCCTTAATGTCAATACCTACTGATACCATAATGTTTACCTCAGTATTTTCTACTTGCATGTTCATGTTTCCCATTTGTTGCTAGCTTGAAAATTTCCTAGATTCTTTGGATTCTGCCTCTAAGATTATTAAAGACAACTATTTTGCATATGGTTACTTTCAGCCTCTCATAAGATGCCACAGTGTGTCACTCAGGATTAAATGAGGTACTTCTCAATGCTTAGCTTAAATCAAACAATTCAAAAAGTTAGATGGTCGTCTTCCTGAATATTTGTCAATTTCTTTATTGAGAAATGTTGTTTTGTAGAGAGTGTAGAACTCATAGACACAGTCTGATTATTGGCAGCTTGCGATACTTCAGTCACAATGTGCTCTTCCTGACCTTGCCGAATTTCCCTCTTTCTTTATTAATCCTGAAGTCCTTCCTACTTCAACTATTCTTGCGTTCTCTTGCACTTTTCCTGTCACTTTGACCCTAGCTCCAGTAGTCACTTTTATTGGGATGAAGCTTTTCAAGTTTCTATTTTCCAGAGTCATTTGAAAAATTTAAATTGTAGAACAATATCCTGTTGATACTTTTCACACCTCTGCTACCTGTAGTCTTTGAAGAAACAGAAAATTCTCTAATGTGTGTTTATTTTTGAGAGAGAGTGAGTGAGAGAGAGCGAGCAGGGGAGGTGCAGAGAGAGAGAGGGGAACAGAAGATCTGTAGTGGGCTCTGTGCTGACATGAGAGCACAGAGGTGCAGGGCTTGAACTCAATAACCGTGAGATGATGACCTAAGTCAGTCAGGCGCTTAACCAACTGAGCCACCCGGGGCCGCCAAAGATTCTTTATGCATATGAAATCAGAATTTCTTTGCTCATGTAAATAAAATGTATTATGGCAACCTGCTGATTAGTTCTCTTGGATATTTTCATTTGTCTTAAACGTATGTCTTCACTGCTCTATAGGATTTTCTCATTCAGATGTAACCATATGTTCTGGGTTAAGTATTATTTGACAGTATAATGATACCAGTTGTCTGATAACACTTAACCCTATTTTTAGTATTATGAAACCCAAGTAGCTAAAGTCATGTCACTGTTGTAGTCCCAGTGCTTAGGTTTGAGAACCTAAGTGAACTTCCTCATTTTCAGGGATTTGAATGTGGTTAGTGAACACACAAACATAGCAACAGGGATGCTTTGAATATGCTGTGTTTGGACTAAATAACTAGATAATTTTTTCAATTGGTGACCCGAAACAAAATCATGACTTTTCTGCTAGATAGTTTAATAATCTGGGGTGCCCCAGCGGCTCAGTCGGTTAAGGGTATGACGTCAACTCAGGTGGTGATCTCACAGTTCGTGGGTTCAGGCCCTGCGCTGGGCTCTGTGCTGACAGCTTGGAGCCTAGAGCCTGCTTTGGATTCTGTATCTCCCTCTCTCTCTCTGCCCCTCCCCAACTCGTGCTCTCTGTCTCTCAAAAATAAATGTTAAAAATTTTTTAAATAGTTTCGTAATCTTTAAATATATTTTTTAAAAACAAAATTGGATACTAATAAAAATAAAACCCTGAAGTACAATATAATAAATATAGCGTAATGTGTGTGTGTGTGTGTATAGTGTGTGTGAGTAGTTTATTTGCATATGTTTGTATACGTAAAGAGAATATCTGGAAGGAGACATTCAGATATCAGCAAGATTACTTCTGAGTGTCATGATTATGGGTGAAATTAATTTTTTTCTTTGTATGCTGTTTTTTTTTAATTTCCAAAAATGAATGTGTTTTACTTACATATGAAAAAAATAGTTTAAAAATAGTCAGCTTTTAAAAATAAAAGAATAAAAACATATAAGTAGCTTTTTCTATTCTAAATGCTGAACTTGAATTGTGGTTTTGAATTAATTTTAGCTTTCCCAAAGTACCATTGAGGAAGAGGCATCAGTTGACTTTTCCTCTTAGTCAAGACTTGTCATCCAATTTTCTAGTTCCATTTTCATTAAAGTGAAATGTTCTAAAACCAAGCTATAAGGTGAAGAAAAAAAAATTTATTAAAGATTTTATTTTTAAGTAATCTCTACACCCAGTGTGGGGCTTGAACTCACAACCCTGAGAGCAAGTGTTGCCTGCTTTCCTGCCTGAGCCAGTCAGGCACCCCCTTTTTTTTTTGGTTTTTAATAAAAATATCACAAGTAAACAATAAATTTGTATAAATTTTAAGAGTTTTAAAATTTTTAATATGCTTCAGCAATGTACAAGAATTTAGGTCTATGGATTTCCATTAAGTGCTGATTCTAAGAGGAAGATTTGTGAAACCAAACTTTGCTACACAAAACTTTAATTTCCTACACCTAAGAATCATAACAAAATAATAATGGAAATACACAAAGATATATGCCTGATGATTCATTGCTAGCATTAATTATAAAAGTACTGATTTATAAAAGCTATAAAATTGCAACAGTCCAAGTGTCCATAATTATGAGACTGGGTACAAAGTTTACAATACATCTGTTCAGTGTTACGCTACCCAACTTCTAAAGTAAATAAGGCGATGCCATGTGTCTTGACACTAAACGATGCCCATGATTAAGTGGGGGGGAAAGTGGGTGGTGGAAGAATTAACTAGGGCATGATCACCAGTGATTCCATTTTGTATGTATAAAGGTGTTTTCCCAGAGTGGAGAGAGGGATGGGGAGGGAAAGGGGGAAGAGTGATAGAGAGAGTTATGCTTGAAAGAGAAGAGGCAGGAAGAGAGGCATGTAAAGTGAGGACAGAGGTAAGCAAAGTTAAAGTGGAATGCAGTCAAAGGAGCACAAAAAAGAACAAAGAGAGAATCTATGCATGAATGGACTAAAATGCTATTGGTGGATTTTAAAAAGAGGTACTTTCATTTTTGCCCTTATATGATCTCGTGACACTTGACAATTCTACAAGATAAATTTTTTTTAAGTTTATTTATTTACTTTGAGACAGAGAGAGAGAGGGAGAGAAAATCTGAAGCAGGCATCATGCCGTCACCACAGAGCCCAATGCTGGGCTCAAAATCACAAATCATGGGATCATGACCTGAGCCGAAATCAGGGTTGGATGGTTAACAGACTGAGCCAAACAGGTGCCCCTCTACAAGTAAATTTATTACTTTCATGGTAAAATGTATTCTTATCATAAATAAAATGTAAAAACAACCCACAGAACAAAATACATGAAAAAAAAGCTAATATTGGCATTTTTAAAAAGTTCAAATCAGTTTGGTATTACAAATAAAAGCATGCAAATTCATTCTCACAGAAAATAAAAAGTAGCTAAGGACATTGGAAAATATGTACAACCTCAGTAAGTAATGAAAGAAAAGCGAATTAAAGCATTGATTGGATTTTTTGCCTTCTCAATTAGCAGAACATTTTCAAAACATATTATTAGTGGTGACAGGAGCTTTTATACACTGGTATAAATTAAAGCGTTCTTTTTTGGAGGCAATTTTATGGTACATATCAAGGGTCATACACAATTTTATATTATTTTCTGCAGTAATTTCTCATCTAGAAATTATTTTTTTAAGAACCCTATAAGAATTGTGGACTAAGATTTATTTACAATGTTCTTAATCACATATTTTTTTAATGTTTATTTATTTTTGAGAGAGAGAGAGAGAGAAAGTGAGAGGCAGACAGAGCATGAGCAGGAGAAGGGCAGAAAGAGAGAGACACAGAATCTGAAGCAGGCTCCATGCTCCAAGCTGTCAGCACAGAGCCTGACATGGGGCTTGAACCACAAACCATGATATCATGACCTGTGCCAAAGTCGGATGCTTACCTGACTGGGCTACCTAGGCACCTCCCCTTAATCACATATTTTAAAAAGGCTTACATTTTCTACAAGACGACGATGGTTAAACAAATGGTAGTTGCAGAGAGATTTCATAGTGATTTTTTTGAAAAATAATATTGAATGCCATGGTGGAAGGCTAAAAGAAAATTGAAATAAGAAAATAGGATAGGGGTGCCTGGTTGGCTCAATTGGTTAGGCGTCCTACTTTGTCTCAGGTCATGATCTCACAGTTCGTGAATTCAAGCCCCACATCGGGCTCTGTGCTGACACCTCAGAACCTGGAGCCTACTTCAGATTCTGTGTCTCCCTCTCTCTCTGCTCTCCCTGGCTTGTGCGCTCTCTCTCTCTCTCTCTCTCTCAAGAATAAATAAACATTAAAAACATTTTCAAAAGTAAAAAGAAAAAAAAGGAAAGAAAATTGAATAAATTGTTTAAATAGCAAGTTTCCCATAGAGAGGAGTGTGTGTGTGTGTGTGTGTGTGTGTGTGTGTGTGCGCGCGCGCACGCGCGCAAACATGTTTTATCTTAAGGGGACTTTGAGATGTCATTTCCTTTGTTTTTGTTATTAGAAATAATTAAAATAAATGTTTTACAAGTAGTTCTTCATATAGATCATCACATTCAAGCTATCTTATCTTTTCTGGTACTAATGATAATATATCCATTTATATATTATGCAAAGTAAAATTTAGTTTTACTAACTAAGTATTTCTGACCTTCACTGCTCTGGCGATAACTAACATAGTCATTGGATTAAAACCCTTGATTGCTTCTCTACAACACAAGAGGCAGTGAGGCGAACTGATTGAGCTGGCTGGTAGTGTCCAACCCCCATTGCATTAATGAGTAACTGGTGAGTCTTGGCCACATTACTTACCCTTTCTGTTCTTTAGGTGTTTCAACTGTAAAATAGGAAATACGATGATACCTATTTGACAGAATTGTTCTGAGAATCGTGTGTTGATACATTTAAAAAAGGAGTGGTGACCAAGAAGCGGTAAATAAATGTTTATCATTTTCTCATCATTATTAAATATGATTGTTTCCTAAATATCTGTTCTAGTTAAAACTTGATCAATATTCACAATAAAAAATACATAGGTTTTTCTAATGTTCACATTTACCTAGGACCCTTGGACTAGTGTAACTTATGAATTCTGTTTAAAAGACAGTTTATTGAAGTGATTTCCAATCAGTCTCAATTTCCCACTGACCTAGGAAATATGTAGAAAAAATTTTTTGGACAAAAATGTCTCTAGATAGAGTGCATTGCATAGTTTGACAAAGACAGTTACAGGGGCCTAGCTAGTTCTTAACTCACCTCAGTTTTCTAAAGTTAATGTACATTTATCTACCATCAACTAGATAAGTGTATTACCACTGTTGAAAATATGCACTAATGAGTATATCACACAATGCTGTGATTTTTATCCAATATGTCACCAAAACTAGTATATGTCAGATCTATATACATATACAGTATATATACATATTCCTGTATAGTTCTATACTTGCATTAGAAGGTCCGTGAAAACTATTCCTACATAATATTTCCTCATATGAAATCGATAACCGTATATACACATACACTACAAAGTGTGTCTATATCATTGGAATTTTGCTTTAATCAGTTTAATGTCAATGCCCACTCTTTCTTTATTAACCTTGAGGTTGGGAATAATGTTTTCCTTGAACCAGTTGATTAGCATATGCTGGATGGTTTGGAGGATGCGGGTGTACAAATCACGCTCCTGTATTGTAGATGAGTATCCAAACATGTAGGGTTGGCTAATGATGCATAGCTCAAGTCTGTAGAGCAAAAGGGTCTCAGCATCTGCCCCATCCGCTGTCGTTCTCATGAATTAAAAAAACATTTACTGTGTTGCAAAATGTTACCAATTTGACCGTGCTCTGTTTCAGACCCAGCTGTCCAGTTGCGGCAAATGGTATGAGGTTAAATATCCCCAATAATAAGAAACTTCATAGCAATGCAGCACAGTTTACACAAATATGGAGAAGTGCTTATGGGGATTAGTATTTGGATTTGTGTTTTAATTTCAGGGCACAATTAAAATACTTGGCAAAGTGTCTTAGACTCAAGCCTATTTAGAAGAAAAAGTATTTAATTCATGTTTTGTTTTGTTTTGTTTTTCCCTGCGTGGTGCTATTGTTCTCCAGTGTGACATATTCTAGCAGCATGGATTGATAAAATCTTGCCAGAGCATTTTGTTGTAACTCTACTTTGCCAATAAACACAGCCAGACTCAGAAAAATGTTGCTATTTTTCAGTTTTAGATTGCAGGAAACATTTTTTTATTTGCCCATGACACATTACCAGGATAGAGTCTAAACTGATGAGAGTAAAAATAACTACTCACAAAATGAAATAAAAGTAACTTGTTTATTTATGTGAAAGCTATTATTACACCACATGTGAAGCAAATCGTTTTCAAAGCTTTTCTTTCAACTGCAGAAATAGAAAAATAATAATATTTGCAGAGATGATTTGGGAACAGTACAAATTACATTGCAATCCACAAACTATGTATCAAGAACCTGAACAGTTAGGAATAATAGTCATTGAACAACAAAACTGATGTTTGTAGACAGTTACCCATATGTAACAGATTGGCTGCCCAGGAATTTTTAGTTTTCACTTGGCCCCTGTGGCAACCTTTAACAGGTGCTTTCAAATTATGACTATGTTGCTTTTTCCTATTTGGCTCCTGGTCGGGCTATGTTCAGAGGTGTTGTAAAATTGAGAATTTCCCTATCGTTTGTTTTGTTTTGTTTTGTTTTGTTTCAAAGGAGGATAGGAGATCCTAAAAAGAGATGGTTTGTTTCCAAGTATATATTCCTTCTCAGTGGTAATAATGATAACAATGACATTGTCATATGCCGGGGACGCTTCCAAGTGTGAACATATATTGTTTATTTAATGCTCAGAAATATGCTATGAAGTAGCTACTATTATCACCTCCCCTTTAAATACGAGGAAGCTGAGAAACAGAGTGCTTAAGTAACTTGCCAAATACCAGAATGTAATGGCAGGTTGGGGAGTTAAGCCCAGAATATCTAGCTCCCCTCTGTATGCTCTTAACCACTCTGCTGTACCAAGGGATGTAAGCAGTGCTGGGGAGGGGGGATCCTATACTGTGTAAAGGTAACTCTTTATTAGATTAAATAAATAAATAAATAAATAAATAAATAAATAAATAAATAATACATATATTGTCTGCCACAAAATGAATGTGAGCTTATGCAAAATAGGTGTGTGTGAGAGAGAGAGGAAAGAGATCAGTGCAATGGAGAAGGGAAAGACAAACGGGAAGAAGAAACACACCGACAATCCAGACAACATAAGAGCCCAGTGATTTATTTTGAAGGGTAGTGTGGACAAGTCCAGGAGCAAGGCTTAGGGAATGTGGAGGAAGTCTTGAATCTGAAATGTCCTGTGGGGTTTCCAGCCCTTCCTGTACTGTTGTCTTCATTGGCTTTTGGTTTCCTGAGGGCTTCATACCTTTGGGATTAGGATACAATGTGTCTGATTGCCTTCCCCATAGAATGAGCAGTTGAACAGTCCTCTTTAGAGGCTAGATGGACAGAGGGGTGGTGACGGAGAATCTGCTGTGATGTAGACTGGTTTGACATGTGTATTTGAAGGATTTACAGATAGTAAGGAAAGTCAACAGAATGAGGAGAGGTGTGATGTTCTGCAAATAAAAGATGAGCTGGAGGGGTACCTGGGCGGCTCAGTCGGTTGAGCCTCCAATTTCGGTTTAGGTCATGACCTCATGGTTCACAGTTCGTAGGTTCCAGCCCTGCATCAGGCTCTGTGCTGACAGCTCAGAGGCTGGAGCCTGCTTCGGATTCTGTGTCTCTTTTTCTCTCTGCCCCTCCCCTGTTCGTGTTGTCTCTCTCTCTCAAAAATAAATAAACACTAAAAAAAATTAAAAAAAAATAAAAAGATGTACGCAAGATAGGCAAGGAGAGCAACTGTGGGACTAAAGGGTGCTGCTCCTCTTTAGGTAAACATTTCAAGCTTCAATATTTCTATCATTTTTTTTGTGCATACTTTCCATTACTTCTATAAATATCTCAGTTATGTAAATGGACACCAGGCACAACCCCTAGTCCTGCCCTTTCAGGATAAAAAGTAAACTTTCCTGTAAACTCAGAGATGTACTTCAATCCAAAGCTAAAAAAAGAAAAAAATTAAAAAAAAAAAAGGAAATGAGAAAGAGGTCAATGAATCATAGAAACAAATAGACAAATGGGGAAACCAGTCTGCACAGCAAGGTAGGTCAAGAGCAGTACAAGGTAGACAAAAGCTTCTGAGAATCAGCAGGAGGGGAGATAGATGATGACATGAGAAGAGGACCCAGCATGGTCTCTGTACAGCCTGGTCTGTAAGCAATTTTCTGCATGCAGTAGGAGGAATTATCCACATATAATTTAGATTGGTATAGTTTTTACTACAGGCACTGTGTAAATGTTTGTTTAATTATTGCCATAACAGAAACTTCTGTTTTATTAAAATAAACACTCTTTTTCTTGCAGAAGGCTAAAAATCATTTGGATATGGTTAAAGAAATTATGGGGCATTTATATAATACATTATAATGCTATTAAACTTTGCAAATTTTATATTTAATATAAATTTTGTTTATAAACACCATCAAAATGCCATTGAGGATCTGTATTTATTTTCTTGTGGGATGCCCATGATACTAGGACCCTGTCCTGATTTATGATTAATTACTATGAAGTGTCAGGTGCTACTGAAGTGTAGCAAGGAGCAGTACTCTTCCCCCTGTGGGCTGGGCTACCATCCAGAAATCAGTCTGTTCTGAACTTCAAAGTGTTGGTTTAGGGGAAGTGCTTGATCCCAGATCCCTGTGACCTCAGTGAAGAATTCTAAAACAATAGCTCTTCAGACTGTCTCCATTCTACTTAGTTTTTTACCTCTGACCCCTGTAACTCCAAGCCCCTGAGGAGATTGCAGGAAGACATCTTCCAGCTCCTCACCTTTAAAAAAAAAAAGTTTATTTACTGATTTTGAGAGTGTACACACAGGTCGGGGAGGGGCAGAGAGCGATTCAGAGGGAGAGAGAGCGAATCCAAGGCAGGCTCTGCACTGTCAGTGTGGAGTCCAGTGCAGAGCTCAGACTCAGGAACCCTGAGATCACTGCCTGAGCCAAAGTCAGGTGCTTCACTGACTGAGCCACCCAGGCGCCCCAAGCTCCTCACTTTAGAAGCTGCCCCTGCCGGCTGCCTCAGCAGATCAAATGAGAAAGGCTTTGACTTGTCTTCTAGCTCTGAGCACCCTAAGAAACAGACCAAGATAAATAAAAACACACTGAAAACAGACTAGAAATATGAGAAAAGACACCAAGCAAACAGAACATACATTCAGTCCTATAGAGTTAGAGCAGGATGCAGAGCAACTGAATGATGCGTTTAGGTCAAACATGACAACCATCCAAATGGCGTGTGGAAAAAATGAACTGAGAAAATGTGCAGCATGTGGATTTTGTAAAATTCAAATTTATCTCAACAGATTATTAGAAAAAACATGTTACTTTAAAAATGAACTTGGCAAAAAATTCAGTGACTTAGGATATACAATTGCAGAATGCTAAGCGAGATTAAGTCAGTCAGAGAAACAAATACCTTATAATTTCACTCATGTGCAACTTAAGAAACAAATTAGATGAACATAGCGGAAGGAAAGAAGAAAGAAACGGAGGCAAACCATAAGAGACTAGTAACTCTAGCAAACAAACTGAGGATTGCTGGAGGGGAGGTAGGTAGGGGATGGGCTGGATGGGTGATAGATATTGAGGAGGGCACTTGTTATGAGCAGTGGGTGTTATCTGTAAGTGATGAATCACTAAGTTATACGCTGAAACCAACATTGCACTATACGTTAACCAATTAGAATTTAAATAAAAACTTGAAGCATAAAAAATTAAATAAATTTTACAAAACCAAATAAAATTACAGAATGGGCTTATGTCATACCTGATGAAGTGTGTTCACTAAGTTCTTAGGAGTGTTGGAAATTTTTATCATAGTATGATATTATTTTTAATTTATTATGTATTATTCTGCTTGAGTTAAATAAATTACATAAACTATTTGCATCAAATTATAATGAGTTAATTTACCTTACTGCATTCAGTGTGTGTGTGTGTGTGTGTGTGTGTGTGTGTGTATAAGCTATGTCTTTCACACTGACAGAAAGAGCTCATGTTTGTGAAGGTGTGAAAAACTTGCAAAATCACATTAAAAAAGATGAGAACTGTGGACTATTTCAAACTAAGGTGTATTTCAAAGATGTAGAAAAAACAATTCTCAGTCTTTTCTTATATCCTAAATAGACCTCCTGTGAGAGTGTACATTTTGTTTTAAGAATAGGGATTCCACAATTCTATAAACATTATTTATGTTCAATTTTAGGAATGAAAACAATGCAGAAAATGCAAATGGTAAATAATTACTTGAAAATCCTCCATTGAGAAATACTTACCCTGGACTCAGCTGAATATATTTTCAGACACTTCTCTGCATCTATGCAGATGGAAACACTGAGAACTAGGCAGGAAAGATATTCAAATGAAAATTATGTACTATACAAAATGTTTAATACAAAGCCATCAAATTTAGTTTTGCTTTAATTTGTAAGAGAGAAACAGCACAAGTGAAACCAAACTAACTGTTGAATTTCAAATAAAACTTTCTTCATTTTAATGGATTATATTTCCTTGACTATTCCTCTAAGGCAAATTGAAAAGATTACAGAACACATTTATACATTGTAGTCATTTTTTAAACACCATGTTTCAAATTTGCAAAGTACTATTTTCCCCCTTCTGTGAACAGTAAACAAATTATTCCTCTATGGTTGATTCCCACCTACTCTCTCCTCATGTTTGAATGTTGATACATTTTCATTTTAATAAGGTTGATGTATTTCTATTATATAGAATGTTAACAGTTTTCCTCTGAGTTGTGAATATTAATTCTAGATGTAGACTCACTGTATCTTATTGTCATACTTTTTCTCTTCCTGATTTATTTATTTATTTTATTTATCACTAGATTGTCTGGATTTTGATAAAAAGATTTCTCTCTTCTTCTCTTATTTATTTTTTGAAGAAGAACTCAGGAATGTTGTGTCTTGTTTAGGAATGTCTGTTTCTTGCCTTCAGAGTTGAACCATTCCTTAAGTGAGTATTTTCTTAAGTCACACTTTATTTTTACTCTGAACTTTGCAGATGGCTCTGTTTTTTTGTTTGTTTGTTTTTTAATATATTAAATGTGGAAAAATGAAGGAAAGCACATTCAGGAAGATAGAAAGCAGGGGGCATAGTTGATTCCATGTAAATCTTAAATGCAGATTTGAGGGTTTGTTATTTCTTTATTTCTGTGCATTTAAAAAAATGAGAGGAATGATGTTTTAACCATTCACTTGTGGCCTCTTTTTACTTCTGTTTAGGAGTCTGGGATCAGCCAATGAATAAATGTTCCTTTATTTAGCTTTTTAAGTGAATCACTTGGCTTCCCTCTATATCAATGGGGGAAATGATTCCAGGACCTTGAAATTGATAAGTTACTACTACTCCACTGTTAAAATGCTTCTGGCTTTGGGAACTTAATGATTCAGTCTTGAACTTTTAGCATTTTAGGTGCTGCTAGAGTATGTCTTGTTGCGCTTAGCTCCCCACATTCCTTAGACTGGCTAACACTCCCCACACTGCACCCCCTTCAGTGAAGTCTTTAAACTCTTAAAAACTGGTTTATCTTCATAGAGCAACTTTGTATACTTCCTGGCAAGGCAAGAAGAATCCTTTCATCTACTTTCCTGTCTCATGACTTGGAACGTATGCTACTAAAACATTAGAAACAAGGATATGACACAGAAAAAAGGAAAAGAGAAATTGGGGGGAAAAAAGAAAGAAAGACTGGAAAAGAGAGAACACAGATAAGTGGTTTCTCAAGCAATGGGTGTGTTCTCCACAGACAATGCACAGCAGCACCGACCGCGTCCACAGACCGCACATGCTTGCTGCACTTAGCAGTGACAAGGCCCTGTGGTATTATTGGCTGTTTGTTACACCAGCAACAAAGCCATATTCCCAGGTCCCTCATTCGACACAAGGAAAACAGTGAAATGCAGTAAAAGCTAATTAAACTTCCCTTAATTGGAATGTGGGCAAACTAATGTTTATTTAGATTTAGTTCCAGAAATTAATAATGCAAGCAAGATTACAAAGAAAGTATTTAAAACTTCTTCAGAGAATACACTGTTTTCAAACAACTAAATATGATAAAATAATTTATTTAAAAATAATTGATGTGTTAAATTGAACTTTTTCTCGTCTAGTGATTATACAATCACCCAATGGACAGCTACTATGCACAACTTTTGCTGTTTAATTGATAAACATTAAATCTTAAAAAAAGTCCCCAAACCCTGAATTTGTAAAGATTTCATGATTTTGAATCTTTATTAGTTCAGACTGGCTTTTTACCCAAGTAATTATTCATTTATTCCATTTAATAAATATTTCTTTAACATCTGCTGTGCACAAGCCTCTGTAACAGATTATATAAATTTTAATTAAAGCCTGATTTTATTATACATACAGGTTTTCTTTGTAAAAATAATGAAGAAACTTAAAAACTGCATACCTGGAATTATAGGGAGACAATATGTGCAGATATATAGAATGGATTTCCAGCTGCATAGACTAAAGTCTAATAGGCTTCCTGCACTCTCATATACACTCCACATTTCTACATTAATTCTTCACTTGGTAGGACTATAGACATGAATTATCATCTGCACCAAAGTAGATTTTGTTCTTGGAGACTGGTCATGACAAACAAATCCTGAAGAGATTCATGTAGAAATCCCAATTGTCTTTACTGAGTCAAAAGAGATTTATTTACTTTTTTATATAATTTTAATGTTTGTTTATTTTTGAGAGAGACAGAGTGCGAGCAGGGGAGGGGCAGAGAAAGAGGGAGACATAGAATCTGAGGCAGGCTCCAGGCTCTGAGCTGTCAGTACAGAGCCTGACTCGAACCATGAGATCGTGACCTGAGCTGAAGTCGGACACTTAACCAACTGAGCCACCTAGGCGCCCCTTAAGACATTTATTTTTAATACCAGAAATATGACTAACTGTGGCTAAATTTTCCTATGCATTTTATTTTGTTTTCATTGGTTTGTACAAGACTGATTGAGAATATTATAGAAGAACCTTAAATATTAGGTATGTGCTTTGATTTTTTTCATAAATGTGATGTTAAATGAAGAAATATAGTGCACAAACTATTTTTTCCCCATAAAACAGTTGTAGTAGATAAAAGCATCTATCACAGTTTACTTTGAATCATTAAGGAAACCAGCCCCAGAGTTTCTATTGTTCAAAATATACTTGGGGCACCTGGGTGGCTCAGTGGGTTGGGTGGCCAGCTTTCACTTGGATCATGATCTTGCAGTCCGTAAGTTCGAGTTCTGTGTTGGGCTCTGTGCTGAGAGCTCAGAGCCTGGAGCCTGCTTTGGATTCTGTGTACCCCCCGCCGCCCCCAACTCTCTGCTCCTCCCCCACTCAGGCTCTGTCTCTCTCTGTGTCTCAAAAATAAATGTTAAAAAAAATTAAAAATGAAACAAATAAAAAACCAAAATACACTTAAACTTCAAAGAAAACAACACCTGGAAGTAATATAATACTGTACGTTAACTATACTGCGATTAAAATACAACAAGATAAAAACTTCAAAGAAAATATAATTCAACTACTGTGTGAGATTGAGGGAATAATTTTGTTGCGTAGGAGGACTTCAGACTGATTGGAAAAATACTGTAATCAATCATAGACCTAGAGGTCTACCTATATACATGGACATTTCCCTCCCTTTCTTTTGTTTGTATTTACAATCCTTTTGCATGTGTTCAAAAGGGGGATTTCATTTTTTTCCATATTAATTTGTTTGAATTGAATCATTTGAACTAAAAAAGGGATTGAGAGAGATATATTATTCACACAGCCTTGATGAAACACAGTCATCAAGTGGGGATTTGATGGTAAGTGAAACTGAAGGGCTGAGATATGGGAAAAACTAGCTCTGTGCTAAATATGTCATCCTTATTATACAGATGAGAAAACCAAGGCATAATTGTGTGTAAGTAATTGGCCTATATCGATACTGAAAGTAGGTAGTTGAGTGAAGTTTTGAAACCAAATAACAGTGCTCTAAAATCCAATGATAATCCTGATGTATGCTCCTACATTAAGTAGATGAGGAAAATAAGTTAAGGGGATGTGTCTTATTAGTCCACATAAAAATAATGAAAAAGGCGGGGCACCTGGGTGGCTCAGTTAGTTGAGCGTCCGACTTCGGCTCAGGTCATGATCTCACAGTCCGTGAGTTCGAGCCCCACATCGGGCTCTGTGCTGACAGCTCAGAGCCTGGAGCCTGCTTCGGATTCTGTGTCTCCCTCTCTATATGCCCCTCCCCCGCTCATGCTCTGTCTCTCTCTCTGTCTCTCTTTGTCAAAAATAAACATTAAAAAAATTAATAATAATGAAAAAAGTAATTAATAATAATAATCGTTAAGAATTCATGGAAAAGACAGGATGAGAACAAGGGCGAGGCCTGCTGGGCACTGAGGATGCCACATTTAAGGAAGCACTTTTGGGTTGATGCCGATGCTGCACTCAGACACCCCTGAGAGTGAATGCCTCTGTAACTTTTAAATAACTGTATTTTCATTTTTAAAATGAGAAAGACACTGCTGTTCAGTTTTGGTGACAGCCACCAAGAAAACTGAATACCTAGTAAGCACCTGTTATATGCTTTTTTGTATGTGCACATTTGTAAAATCTCCAAATAAACCCTATGGATTTAGAGTGCATTCCATGACCTGAGAATGACCACATGATGAGCTATATGCTAAGACAAGCCCTAGGAAGACACCTTTTTTTCCCTCCCAGCAATAATGAAAAAATAAATAAATAAAAGTTAGGGAAAGTAAAAGCAAGCACAAAGTACAGCCAGAACTATGGATAGGATCCTGGTAATTAAATATACTGATATGTTTTTATACACTCAAGTGCATTATGTAGAGTTGACTGTATTTTCTAAAGGAAGAAGTGACTAGTTGTTAGTGGGTGATGGATGATGTAGGAAGGATGCAAAGGAGTCCCTTCAAAGAGAAGTAGAGGGAATCTTTTAGGGGTCATGGTGCTCTTTTCCTCAGACTGTCCCTAAATATAAAGGTAAACTAAATATATAACCATGACAGAAAAACAAACAGATCTTTAGAGCCAAACATGAGTGCACTAAAAAATACCTGAAGAAAGTTAAACTAAAGCCTTGGAGAAGATTCTACTCATACAGTCTTCTTGGAATATGACCATAAAGCAAAACATTTCAGGTTCACCCAAACATGAAACAATTCTACTTTGTTCCACACAATATTCTCTGACTAGAAACTGTCATGTCAAGTAGATTAGTGAGTATCTTAGCCTGGTACCATGATGTTGAAATATTATGTGTTATAGCATATTTATGTAGTGTGTATTATTGTATCAAAAAGACCTTATGCCATAAAAAAACAGAGAAGTTGTCTGAAAAGTGGTATAATTTGAAAGTCCTTATGGCAAAACTCTTTAGCTAAATAGTTGTTATGAGAGAAAAACATGTGCATCTAGAATGTGGCCTCTTTTTTCCATGTCTACTACTATTCCTATGGTCCAAGTCCCCCATTTGGACCATTTTTCTGTACTATTTCTAATGTGGTCTCCTTTGCCTGCTAGGGTATCCTCACTGGGGAATCCACAGTGAACCTATTAAAGTTAAGCCTGATCATTTACAACATTCTCCAATGGCTTTCCATTTCTTTTGGTATAACATCCATCTCTTGTGATATACAAGTTCTTAAATAGCCTACAGGTTCTCCATTAATGCTAGTTCTCTTTCCTTGTTTCATTCCACTCCACCACTCCTGTGGTCTCTCCACACTGGCTTCTTGCTCTTACTCAACTCCTCAACTCGTTTTCAGCATGACAACCCTTGCATGAGTCATTCTCTCTGGCTGAAAATCTCCTCCCCCCAAACTCACACGGGTTGCTTTCTCATTTCCTGCACATCCCCACTCAAGTGTTACTTTATCGAGGAAGTCTTTTTTGACAACATTTCCAAAATATGGCCTCTAGCTCCACTCGAGGAATTCTTTATCACCCTGTCCCCGCTTAATTTTTTTTCCAGAAACATTTATAACCACCGGACTTAATAAATAACATATTATCAGTTAATTTTCTATCTTCCTCTACTATAATGTGAGATATCAGCAGAGTTTTGTTCATTGTTGAGTTCCCAAAGCCTGAAACATGGCATTGCCCAAAGTAAGTACAACAAATGAGTGTTGAGATAGGACTGGCTTTGGGTTTTTAATAGATACTGTTTTCCAGTAAGCAAAAAAGGATCCAAATGGTAAGATAAATGATGTTGAGAGTTGAGGAAAAAGGTTCCTGGTTATGTGGTCTCTGTTTTCAAGAGTCTTTGAGACTCAAATGAATAGAGACTGCCTTGTGGGTTCATTTTTCACCGAAATCTTTCCAATACAGGTTTAATTCATGTAAACCACTTTCAACAAATGGTACCTGACAAATCTATTTTGTGTTCAGTTTTTCTCACTTAATATTAAAAGCTTTTCCTACAAATACACCTATTAGTTCTAGAGATGCCTAGGAGGTAATAAATCACATTGATTCACTAATGCCTTTTTTGTTTTTTAGAAGATGCTATTCCATAATCAAAAATAAGAAAAAGAATAGTAGGGAAATAGTACATGGCCACTTGTAAATACTCAGCCTCCCTATTATGAAATAATGGCTCCCCAATTTCCATGTTTCTTATCCAGGAGATAGGTACAGTCCTGGGGGATATGTACTTTCAGGATGCTTAACTGTTCCAGGAGGGTCAGCATAGATGGGTCAACGATTATTTTTCTCATCAAACGTAAGGTTAGTGGAAATTACCTTAGTACACAGGATAATTTTTAGTGTACAAGGCCGTTAGAGGATACTATTTTTACCTGTCTTTTTAGGTTTTTGTGGTCATACACTGGCAGAATGTTAATTAGTGAATGACACTCTGGCTCAGTATAAAGTAGGAGTAGACCTTTTTAAAGCCAGTAGTGCTGACTTTAATAGGTATCATTTAAAAAATTTCAAAAAAAAATATAGCTTCAGCGTATCACTAAGAAAACTGTTGCTTGTAACACACAGGCAAGTAGAAAATGCATAATTTATAGGAGTAGTTTCATTCGTTCAGTATAAGAAATTGTGGTTACGAGTTCCTTATTCATATCAGTAAGGTTGTTGTGTTTTATATCTTTAAAAGAGAAGGAAGGCAAGCAGGCAGAACGGAAGGAGAAATATTTCAAGTGATGTATTGGTTTAGCTAAGATTTGTGATCGTTAATTTATAGCTAAAAATTAGGTTATTTATATGCTTATTGTGATGATTAAGATCATGATAATTATTACTTATAGCACAAGAATAAATAAGACATTTGATTATTCACAGAAATTAGTAAAATATATAGCACCTAGTCAAAATGTAAATGAAAGTATAATCAGAAACAAATCACTGTATCAGTGACCATGGGTTTACCAAATATTATTATTATGTGAAGATATTATATGTCAGAAATGAGCCCATGTGTATGCTGCTAAAAGTTTGCTGCAGAAAAACCTTGGCCTATATGTTTTTTTAATAAAATGTGAATATTTGGTTGAGATAGTAAAAATTAATATTAAACTGTATAGGAATAATTATAGAGCATACAATTAAAATCCCTCTGGCATACTAAGAAATATATGACATAAAAACCCCACAAGAAGTTTGTTAAAAACTTACAAATTATTGTTATAAATATATTATCATTCAATTTTGCATAAGCACCATAGATATCCGCGTTTGCAAATATTAACGAAGACGCAAAATGAAAGTAGCTTAAATACAATGGAAGTTTGTTTTTCTTAACACATAACATATAGTCTAGAGGGGGCCAACCCAAGGCTGGTTAGTATGGGGTTCCATACAAACACCATCGTGCCTGATTACTTGTCTTTGGGTTCTGCCATCTGAAGCTTGTAGATTCCATTCACAAGATGGTTTTGCAGTCAAGGAATAACTGTGGTTAGTTATTAGTACTTATGGGTATGTTTGAACACATCTTAGCAACTTGGTAGGACTCTAAGCTTCTTCTGACCTAAAACAAGTTGCTCCATCATTGCTGTCTTTGAACTTCTTGGTACTAAATCTACTCTTACCACGTTGACCTTTGAAGCAAAGTTATTGAAAATTATACAACTAGTGAGTTCCTACTATTGTAAGAACTAGTATTATTTTACTTAAAAGGTGTTTGAAAAACTAAATAGGTGTTTTTCACCTCTAGCTGGTACCTCTCCAGCTAGAGGTAATCAAATAGATTATATAAATGTGTTTTACTCATATTAACCATGGCTTTTTCAGTCTCCACTGAGGCCATAAAAAGAATAAATTCACTTAGAAGAGATTGTTGGACTCCTTGAAAATAAGTTGATA
Organism: Prionailurus bengalensis; assembly: GCF_016509475.1. Lineage (NCBI taxonomy): Eukaryota > Metazoa > Chordata > Mammalia > Carnivora > Felidae > Prionailurus > Prionailurus bengalensis. The sequence goes on along the minus strand of NC_057359.1, from coordinate 54,079,287 downwards.
TTTGAGTAGTTTTGTGTGCCTAGTTTGCTCCAGCCACTATGCCTTCTACATTTTGTTGAAATTTAAAGCGCCATGGTAGTCACCTCAGAAACTAAGAGATGAAAAGACTGTGGAAATACCACCTCCTTCCCCATTTCCTGAGCCAGAAAAACTCTCATGAGAAAGCACAATGACTCATTTAAAATGAATCAATGATATTTGCCATTGTCTAGTTAGTTTTTGCACAGTAACGCCACAGTATTTAGTACCAAGTAAGGCTTCTTTCTTATATTCAGTGATCTGTGAGTCAGCTAAGAGGGCTATGCTGAGTGTTGCATGTCTGGGATCAGCTGGAACAGCTCTGCTTCAGACTCTGGGGCTGTGGGTTGGCTGGAGCAACTCCATCTTACATCACCATTCTGGGACCCAGGCTGATGGGGCAGCCACTTCACAGAGCATGTTCTTCTCATTCCAACAACAGAGGTACAAGTGGGAAAGTTCAGCTGCACCAATATACTTCACGTCTCTGTTGTTTCATATCTGCGAATATCTCATTGACCAAAGCAAGATGCATGGACAGCACCAAGTCCAGTGGTGGGAAAGAACATCCTGTCTATGATAAATCTATGGCGAGGGTGTGGATTTATTATACAACTAAAGGAAGTGAAAACTGGCATAAATGATTCCATCTACCACACGTATCTATCCTTTCTTTAATTTTGTCTTTGGATTATTTACTGTTACTTAATAATATTCTTTATATAGTTAGAGTTACACTTAATCATCCAAAAAAGCTAAATGGTTTATTGTTAGTTAATACCGGCACAAAAATAAACACATAAATTATCAATGGAGCAGGATAAACAGCCCAGAAATAAACCCACACCTATATGGTCAATTAATCTACAACAAAGGAGGCAGGATATACAATGGGGAAAAGACAGTCTTTAAATAATGAGTGATTTTAGGAAAACTGTATAGCTACATGCAAAAGAATGAACTGGACCACTTCCTTACACCATATACAAAAATAAATCATTCTTGATAGCACTTCCAAATCACGGAATGTGTAATGCCTTTTAAGTAACGATCTTCTGGGTTTTGACTACTTTGGATGGAAGTCCCTTGATAATGAGCTATACATTTCCTGGCATTCTTCAACATAGCATACTAAATATAATAAGACCTTTTAAATAAGTGAAGGTCATTATTAATATCAGTTACTGTTCTGTGCTCTAATACCTTTCTCATAACTAAGCCTGTGCATTTTGAGATATGACTTATTTTTGCAGATTTTTTTTTCTATTTTTAGCCATTTGAAATCATTTGTAATGAAGTATATAATATTGGAGTAAATGTGACAATTTATTCAATATTTATAAACTTGAAAACCAAATACCTTAACTGTATGTACTTTTATTTGTGATGAGAATAAGTAGTCTCTAAATGAAGGCCAATGGATGTTCATATAATGAAATTACATAAGTTTTAGTGTATATACTTGGTAATTTATGATTTCACGGTTAAGAGTCCATTTTAAATGCTTCCTGGATGCATTCCAAATAATGAAGGTATTGCTTTATTATTCTTTCTTGCTTTGCCTGGCAGAAAATAGTGTCCCTTGATATTAAATTGCATACTTGCATGATCTTCTGATTCCCACTAGAGCTTGGATAGTGGCTTAAAAGTGGTGAGTTACAGTGATATCCATAATTCTCAACATTTTTTAGTCTTATAACCTCTTTGATGTGAACTAGGATATTTGATAAACCAAGTTAAATTTTACAGGTTTTTTTTCCTTTGTAACACAGAACCTATTTATTATTACTGGAGAAGCGATTTCCATTTAGGTTACAGAATATGTTTAATTCTTTAATTCACATTAGGCATCTCATGGAACATTAACATCTAGGGGAAAACTAAGCACCTTCATTTCAGTGCATCAGTTGTCTAATGAGTGAGGACATTTTTGATATATTGATTTGCAGCTCTTTTCAGTATAAATTAATCTGTTCATGCACTCACCGTGATGATGACACTAGAGGAGCATTTGATTTATATTTACGTTATACTTCTCATGGTGCTTTGAAAGAAAAGCATAGGCACAGCCACGCTGTTAAAATTATAATGGTGATGATTATGCTGCTGCTAATTGTGATAATAATGATGATAATAATAAATAATTATTACTTACTGTATCCTAGGTGATTTTCAAAGTGTTTTACGTGCATTGTGACATTTATTTCTGATACCAAGGCCATGAGGTGTTATTATTATACCTTCATTTTGTAGTACCTACGAGGCACATTATTCATATCCTCATCTTTTAGATAAGAAATTTGAAGACGAAAAATACATTTTCAAGTCACCCAAAGTCATGCCACAAATGGTGAAGCTATAGTCTGAAGCAGGATATTTCTGTTTTCACAGCTCATGCCCTCAGTGAGCATAGAATACTGCCTCCTAAAGGCATTTTATTTTTTGCGAGACAACAAAATTAACTATGACTCAATTCCTTTGATGGTTTTTACCATTACCAAGGATATATTCCTAATCATTTTTATAAGCCTTAGGTTAAAATTAGCTTCTAATATATTTTATAGCATCATCTTTACAGTATAATTGGGTTGATGTTTTATTATCTCTTTTCCATTTCAAAAATAATAAAACATGGCCTTTATAAAAAGAAATATTATGAAAATAATTGAAGTGTAGATGTATATTAATGTAATATTTATAAGGATGTATCTGGTCACTCACACCTGAAGGAGCTTCAATCAATCTGGACCACTTTTATAGACCACATATCTTTGTGACCTCCATGGAATAGGGATGTTAACATTTAAGGTCTGCCAAAAACTAGAGTGGCATATACGTAAGGTTTCATATACTTCTCTCTCTATATTCTAGGTATTCTGTACTTCCTATCAGGTTTTGGTACTCTATTATTGACTTTATTCGTGCTGATTTTTATTTTTTTTTATTAGAGAGCGAGAGCATGTGCATGGGTAGGGTAGGGGTAGAGGGCAAGAGAGAGAATCTTAAGCAGGCTCCACACTCAGCAGGGAGCCCAATGTGTGGCTCGATCTCACGCCCCTGGGGATCATGACCTGAGCTGAAATCACGAGTTGGATGCCCAAAAGACTGAGTCACTGAGGCACCCCATCTGTGTACTGATTTTAAATATTTCTACCACAAAATGGTTTAGATAAGCCTTAACTTTATAGAATAATTAAACCAACTTTGTAGTAGTTTGTGTGGGGAAAAAAAAAACAATGAAGATGTATAATGCTACCACAAAATCTTAAAGTCGACTGAAGAGAACTCTTTAGCATGAAGGCTGAAGTTTTTAAACCAATGATAGTTGTTTTTTTTGTTTGTTTGTTTGTTTTTCCTGGAAAAAGGTAACCTATCTTTGCTGAAACAATTGTGGCTCTGCATCTCTATTAAAGTTAATTTCTTAAGATACTTAATTTTAGTTTGAAAACACATTCACAAGAAAGAGACAATTTTCAAGTTGTTTTTAATTTTGAGGGCGTCGGCATAGCCATTTTGCAAAAGCTTGGTTGCTTAGACCCAATCAGTGATCATTTAATGAGTTAATTATCACTAAGGTTGTTTGGTAAAATGACTCCCTAATGATTATTACAGTTTACAACCCAGCTATACACAGTGTTCTAACATCCTAGCAATGTGCATTCTTCTAACAAATTTGCTGTATTCTCAAGTTTTTTTTTCTCAGTACAAAAATCTCAGTAATTATGAGAAAGTTTTTAGTCCTTGTTAGCAAAGCAGTTTAAATGGAAGTTGAACTTTATGTTGTCAGGATAAGGAATTAGTATATAAATCTTAGCTAACATTTTCTTCACTGCCTCACAGAACTTAAATTATAGTTCAAGGCATGTCTTCCGCAAGAACCTGGGTCATCTCTCTTCATTCTTCTTAGATATTGTCAACGACGATTGCTAAAAGAAACTTGTGTGTTTCTTTTGTTTCTAATGTGCAATAAATAAGTAACATGGGGTTTATAATTTTTGTTTCCACATATTTTAGGACACTTGTGATAAACATTCAACTTGAGGAATGTGAAGAAACTATATGAATCATTTTAGTCTATCAGGTTGAACTAACAGATATTTAAATACATAGTATCATCCAGAGTGTTCTGGAAAACATGAGATTTTTTCAAATTCCATCTACTTTGTGCTTAGCTTTATTAACAATCATATCACTTTTGTTATATAGCCACTTGATTATTTTTTAATTTTAAAATTGTCAGTTGATTATGGAGGCCTCAGAATATTTTTCCCTTTGATTAAATAAATTCTTAGTTACAATGATTTTGGCCTTAATAATATTAAAATGCATACTAATTGCAGTAATTTTTACTAGAAATCATCCTTCTAATGCTAATTATGAGAAGTTTGTCTGTAACAACATTTCTTTTAAATAAACACAGCAGAGAATCAACGACCAGCAATTTTCCTAAAAATATTCTTTTGTCTTGATCACGATCATCATCTCATCACAATGCATTATGTTGCTCGTCAATTAATAAGGTGGGTTTTTAATTTACAGACAGATCTCATGTATTATTGTATCATTTGACCTGTACCTCAACTGTGTGGTGTGGGATTGAATGGACAGGCATTCCTCATTTTCTACAGATGAGAAACTGGCTTCAGAGCAGTTGAGTGGTTTGGATCTGGGAATACAGAAATAAGAGGTAGAAAGACAGCCTGAGCATGTCTAATGGTAATTGCCACGATTGAGCATTTTACATGTCCTGTTAAGACAGGCATATCCACGTGGAGAAATTAGTCTGCTCAATGTTACATAGTTAGCATGTGGCACATCCAGGGTGCTTGTTCAGGGGTGTGTATTGCTGTGCAGATTCCCTTCCCATTAAGTCAGGTAGACTATAACTTTCAGGCACGTATATTCCTAAGTAAATAAAATGTGCACTCTACTCCCAAATCATTATGCTTTGGAGTAATTGCAGTTACAGGGATAGAATCCCTGAAAATTAGTCGAGGTTGGTTTAATCACCCTTACTCACAAGTTTTTGTGTTTTTTTTTTTTTTAAATTTTTTAATGTTTATTTTTGAGACAGAGAGAGACAGAGAATGAACGGGGGAGGGTCAGAGAGAGAGGGAGACACAGAATCCAAAGCAGGCTCCCGGCTCTGAGCTGTCAGCACAGAGCCCAACGCGGGGCTTGAACTCACAGACCGTGAGATCATGACCCAAGCCGAAGTCGGACACTCAACCGACTGAGCCACCCAGGCGCCCCATAAAAAGTCATTGTGAATAGTGAAAACAGGAAAAAAAATAACTGGAGGCAGTGAAAAGGAATTAGAGTTCTCAGCTACGAAAAGCGACATGTAGTATATACTATGCTGTGCTCACCTGGCATTCACATCTGGTTACTGTTATCTGGTTGCATTACCACTAGAATAGGCTGCTCTGGAGGAATTATCTTCAAAAAACAAACAATGTCTTTTGAAAGAAATGGAGACTTACTGCCTTAGAATGCTATTTATAGGAAAAGTAGATTCAAGTGGAACACAAGAAAACTATCACTGTCATATTCTGTCACAGGAATACAGGGAAGCTGATCAACAAGGGACCATCATAATCTATGTCCTTACAGAAAGGGAAACAGACATATACTCATACTTCATGGCAGCCCAGGACTTGGGTGATGAGTCATCCACGGGGACAGCTCAAAAATTTTGGATCTACCTGGTGATGCCTAAGAAAATATGGTTTATTGAATTTGTTCCTCCTGGTGAAGTGGTAGTGGCAACTTCATGTTAACTTAAAAAAATAATTTTCACCAGGGAACATCAAAGAGGATGATTCAGATCCTAAAAAGGATCTTCTTGATGAGGCAGCTAATAATCTAGGCAACAACCTGAGGTGGGTTTCTGGGTTTGTAAAGATAAAAACGTCATTGGGCAGTTAGTCAAGTCAAGAAATCAAGAGTATTTAAGAGAGTGATCAATAAATCAAAAGTGATCAATAAATCAAAATCAAAATCAGTTGTGTTTTTCTACATTAACAATGAACAAACTGAAAAGGAAATTAAGAAAAAAATCCTATTTTCGATAGTATAAAAAAATAATAAAGTACTTAACCCAGAGGCAAAGACTTGTACACTGAAACAAAAACTATTGCTGAAAAAAATTAAAGAAGACCTAGAGAAATGGTAAGATATCCTGTTCATAAGTTGGAAGATTTAATATTTTTTAAATGTCTGTGTTACCCAAAGTGTTCTATACATTTAATGCAATACCTATCTAAATCTCAATGGAATTTTTGTGGAAATAGAAAAAAAAATCATAAAATCCATATGGAATCTCAACTCACAAATAGCCACAAAATTCTTGAGAAGGAAAAACAAAGTTGCAATCCTCATATTTCCTAATTTCAAAAGTCTTGCAAAGCAACAGTAATCAAAACAGTATGGTACTAGCAAACAGGCAGAGACATACAGATGAGTCGGACAGAATAGAGAGCCTAGAAATAAACTTTCATATATATGGTCAAGTAATCTTTGACAAGAGCTCCAAGATCATTCAATAGGATAAGGATGGTCTCTTCAACATACTGTGCTTAGAAAACTATCCACATGTAAAAAAAATAAATAAATAAAAATAAAATAAATTTGAACCCTTACCTTATACCATATACAAAAAGTAACTAAAAATGGATTAAAGACTTAAACATAAGTCCTGAAACTTTGAAACCCCTAGAAGAAAACGGAAGAGAAACCTTCATAACATTGGTATTGGCAATAATTTCTGGGCTATGGCACTGATAATAAAAGCAAAGTAATTACACAAATGGGACTACATCAAACTAAAACAAAGAAACCTGTGTAGCAATGGAAATAAGAGAGTAAATAACAGAGTGAAATAATAACCTGTGCAAAGGGAGAAAATATTTGTGGCCGTATTATCTGATAAGAGATTAATACCCATAACATATAAAGAACTTCAAACTTAATGACAAACCAATTTAAAACAAACTAGTTTAAAAATATGATAAGGACTTGATTAGACATATATTCAAAGAAGATATACAAATGGCCAAAAGGCATATGAAAATGTTCATTAACATCAAAGTCATCAGGGAAATGCTGATTAAAGCCAAAGTGAGATATCACTTTAAATTTGTGAGATTGGCCATTACCAGGAAAATACAGAAAATAACAAGTGTTGGTAAGGATGTGGAGAAATTAGGATCCTCATGCACTGTTGATGGGAATGTAAAATAGATCAGAAACTATAGAAAACAGTATAGAAGTTACTCAGAAAATTAAAAATAGAATTAACATATGATCCACCAATTCCAATTCTGGGCATATATCCAAAAGAATTGAAAACAGGATCTGAAAGAGAGATGTTCATTGTAGCATTATTCACAGTAGGCAAGAGGTGGAAACAACTTACATGCTCATCAACAGATGAATGTACACAGACAATGTAATAAATGCGTATAATGGAATATTATTCAGCTATGAAAAAGAAGAAAATCCTATTATATGCTGCAACATAGATGAACTTGTGGAGGATTATGCTTAATGAAATAAGCTAGGCATGAAAAGACTCATACTTCATGATTGCATTTACATGCTGTGTCTGAAGTAGTCAAACTCTTAGAAAGTAGAATGGTAGTTGACAGTGGTAGGAGGAAGAAAGAAAAGGAAATCTGTATTCCATGGTAAGACAGTTTCAGTTTTTCAAGGTTACAAAGCTCTAGATATAAGTTATACAACAAGGTACATATGGTTAATACTACTGTGCTTTACACTTAAAATTGTTCAGAGGGTAAATTTTATGTGCTTTTTACCACAACAAAAAAATAAAACAATCAAATACATAAGGATTAAAAAGGGAGAAAAAATTTAAAGAACAAATAAGAGAGTAAGGAGAGTATTGTGAGAGAACTCAGAATCCCAAATTTGCCAATAAGCAAATTCAGGCAAAAATTTAGCCTCAGTGATTATTGTTAGTAACAATACCAGCATTTACCAACTAGTAGATCTTATTATCCCTTCTTGGAATAACATCATCAGGATGCCAATCTATGATTCTAAACCCAGCAAATAAAATAAAAATGAAAATAAAGATAAATAAAAATGAAAAATAAAAATGAAATTTAAATACAAATAAAAGTGAAGTTAAATGAAAATGAAAAATAAAAAAATGAAAATGAGAAAAAACATTAAAGATTAAAAGGAAATAAGCACATTATCAGAAAGCAAACAAGAGAACAAAAAAGAAACCTGTGAGATTGTTGAAAATAGCTTAATACTAACGTAAATTCTACCTAATTTTCAAAAGTTATGTAGAGATTTAGGAACAACCAACAAAAAAGGCAAGTAAATGGGTAAATCTAAATTCATATTTAATTCATAAAGTATTATGATTATTTACTGTAAAACAATCAGGCTTCTGGGTGCCTCAGTGGAGCAACCGACTCTTGATTTTGTCTTAGGTCATGATCTCAGGGTTTGTGAGATTGAAGGACCACATTGGGCTCAGTGTTCACAACACTGATACAACTCCATCTCTCTCTCTTTGCCCTTGCCCCACTCATTCTCTCTCTCGAAAGAAATAAATTAAAAAAAATTAAAGCAACATATTATAAATACTATAAAACTGTCATGATTAAATAAAACAATGTTATTAATACTGTTAACATAATTATTATATTAATGCTAATATTTCCAATATTATTCCAATGTTGGAATAATGCTATTTCATATAGTATTTGCAATACTATATTGCAATACTATATTGCAATACAATACTATATAAAAAATATTTTCGCTCAGCTGAAATTTTCTTCCTGTTAACCCATGAATTCTGCCTTTCCCACAAGATTATTTCACGTATGTATTAGACTTATTTTAAGTTTTATAATTGATCATTCAAACATCTTAGTCATGTGTGGTTTTGGATTTGTTGGCTGGTCCTTCTTGTCAATGGGTTATATAGTGTCACATTTTTCACATGAGAATGTCTTATTTTTTTATTGAATAGCAGACATCATGTGTAAAAACTACTGAAGTAAATACTATTTACTATACTATACTATACTATACTATACTATACTATACTATACTATACTATTTACTGAAGTAAATACTATATTCTCTTCAAAAATATTGCCTGTGTCCTCTTTTTTCTTTTTTTAAGGATTACTTTTAAGAGAGAGGGAGAGAGAAAGAGAGAGAGAGAATGGTAAAGGGGCAGAAAGAGGGAAGAAGACAAAGCAGGCTCCAGGCTCTGAGCTGTCAGCACAGAGCCCAACTCAGGGTTCAAACTCAGAAACCATGAGGTCATGACCTGAGCCAAAGTGGGAAGCTCAACTGAGGGAGCCACCCAGGCACCCCTCCTGTGTTGTCTTTCATGCTAGTGGAGACCAAGTGGTGGTTTGAGCCTATCAAACCTCTGGTTCTACTGGTCTGAACTTTTCTGTTGCTTTACTTAGAGTCAGTTCGCTATGGTCTGAAACTTGTTTGAGGACAGAATCACAAACTTCCCTTTAGCATATTTGGCACCTAAGAGCATGCCATTCTGTCTCAGTTTTCCTGCCCTGCCCTTAACCATCTGGAGGAACAGTGGGCCTTCACCAAATGAATACAAATCTCAAAATTAATTTGCCTTTCCCCAACATCAGCCAAGCGCTGCCTCATGATGACTTTCAGCACTTGACTTTGTCTATTGCTTCTCTTAGTTCTCCTCTGCCTTCTGCCTTCAGCGGGCCCCAAATGCCTATATTTGAGTGGCAGGGAAGGGGATAGTCTTTTGGGATATGTTTCTCTATTTTTAAGCTATGATGTTGTTTTCTATTTTTTATGAATGTTCTAAGTTACTTTTTCCTACTTTTTTCTTTTCTTTTGAATGATTGTTGTTTATTTAGTCTATTACCATTTATTAGTTTAATAGTAATACATTATTTTAATATTTTAGTGAATTTTCTATAAATTCTCTCATGAATCCTTTACTTCTTAGTAACTAATATTAATATTTTTATGACTATTTATGCAGTTTATGGTTCTTAAAACACTTAAATCCACTTCCCCATGTTGCAACTTTTATAGTATTATCAACATAATTATTAGTGTTTATATAGTCAATATTCATATCGTAAGAATTTTTTTAAATAGTAACAACTGGAATGTTTATATTCATAACATTATTTTGTCAATTTTTATAACGTTGGTTTTTTCTTTCAGTTAAATTGTTTGGATATCAACTTATTCATATATTTGTCTTCTCTTGCCCTGTATTTCTTCCTGAAGCTCCAAATACTCTTTTCCTTCATCCTGACAGACAGATTTTAATGTTTCTGTTAGTGTCAATCTACTTGGACCATCTCACAGATTTTTGTTAAAACTTTGAAGATTATTATTTCATTGCTGAACTGTGTATGTTGTTGATGGCATATGGCTAGATTTAATTCTATTGTCTTTTAAAAATTTATTCCTTTACAAATTTTCTACTTTATTCTATTTTGAGATGCTTGGCAATTGTGTGTGTGTGTGTGTGTGTGTGTGTGTGTGAAAGAGAGAGCACACACATATGTGTGTGCATTATTCTGTGTGGGCTTTTCATTATTATCATTGTATTTATTTGTTTTAAGTTTATTTATTTATTTTGATAGAGAGAATATGCAAGCAGGGGAGTGGAAGAGAGAGAGGGAGAGAGAGAATGCCAGGCAAGTCCTGCACTGGCAGTGCAGAATCTGATGTGGGGCTTGGACTCACAAACTGTGAGATCATGGTGTTATGCCCAGAATTCGTGATCCCCAAAGACCACCAGGGAGCCGAGTCCAATGCAAAACCAAAAGAGCCTTTATTCAAGCTAGCTCGAGCTCACTCCCCTACCTGCACCGACGCAGCGGTGAGATACCGGGGAGAGAACGAGTTTCAAAAGCACAAAGGTTTTATAGGGGTCTAGGGGAAGCCGATTGGCTGGGGAAGGGTCATGGCCTCCGCCGATTGGCTGGGGAAGGGTCAGAGTCCTGTTACGCAGGTCGCTGGGCGTGTTTTGATCAGGAAGTTTGAAGGGGTGAGCGGGAGGTTACTCAAGGGGAGGAGGCGCGATCTGAGGTTTCTGCGATTTTCCCGGAAAAGGGGTCATGTCTGGGACATAGTCACTCAAGGTGGAGAACACAGAACAAGATGGAGTCGGCCAGCGTAGGCCCGCCCTTTCACATGGCCCCAGCGAAAACCAAGAATCAGACACTTAACCAATTGAGTCATCCAGTCGCCCCCTCATTGTTATCATTTTAGATATTGCTTCTTCCCATTTTCTTCTTTTGCTTTTCTCAGACTTCGGTTATACACATGCCATGGCTTCATACCACCCATTATACTTTCTTACATGTTTTTATTTCTACAGTCTTTATTTTATTTATTTTTTTGGTGGTCTTCCCTCCAGCTTGCACTCCAATTGTGTATAATCAATCTACTGTTGAAGCCATCAATGGGATTCTTAATTTCAGTTATTGTGTGTTTTATTTCTATACTTTCATATTGCTAATTAAAGGTTCCAGTCCACTGAAATTCTCCACCTCTTATTGCTTCAAAAATATTAAATGTCAGAAGGATTTCCTTTGTTTTTGCCTATGTTTTATGACTCTATTTATTATCTAGACCTCGTATAGATCTGTTTGTACTATCTTCAGTTTCTGTTGGATTTTTTCCTGTTATTATCTTTCTTCCCTTTATGACTGGTTGTTTTTGCAGAAGTGGCAGGCATTATTACAATTTTTAGTAAATTATAAAAATCTGAATGATTTTGTCACTTTTCAGACTGGTTCTTTTTCTATTTGGCTAGAAGCTATGCTAGGGATAATAATATTTCCATATCACTTTAATTTTTTTAAAGATTTCTTGATTTGAGGGCCCGAAATTTTTGAGTTCACTCTTGCTCCTAGCATTTCTCCACTCACATTTCCAGATCAGTATCTGGGAGTTTTACCCAGACTACCATTTGCTAGTAAGCCCCGAAATCTAATTTGCATATAAGTCTGTGAATCTGCCAAAAGCTTCCATTAGGTTTTTAGTGTCTAATCAGTCACTCTGGGAATCTACAAATGACTCCATAACATGACTCCAATATTAATATCACCTTTTTGAATTTCCTCTTCTAGATCTTGTATCTAGAAATCTTAAATTCATTGATATTCTCTGATTCTTTCAGAAACAAAATTTTAGGGGCAGCTACATGGCTCAGTCAGTAAAGCACGTGACTTTTGATCTCGGGGTTGTGAGTTCAAGCCCCATGTCGAGTATAGAGCTTACTTAAAAAATAAAAACAAAACACAAAAATTTAAGTAAAACTATTTTGTCTGATTTCATTTCTAACAGTCTGCAAGAGGGTTGGCTAAAATGATAGGACTAACATGACTATACTAGTCCTTCCATTGGAATGTTTTGAGCAATAGAGTCCAATGATTGAATTATATTTTTAAAGTTTAGATAAATATAGCCACAGGATGGACTTTATTTAGGGTAAGAGCAGAAAGGAGAAGTACAAGCAGGAAGCTGTGTAGTAATTCAAGCAAGAGATGATGGTGGACCAAGGTGGTCATAGTGGGATTTTGAAAAGTAGGCAGATTGGTATGTAATAGCTTTAATTAGGTATTGACCTGCATTTCGATCAATATGAGTCTTCCAGGTTTTTTCCTTGCTGTTTTATTCTACTGAAATAAAGAAAATGACACATTCCATAAGGTTCAGTTTTGTCATCTACAAAATAAAAAAGTAATATTAGATCACATGAATATTTTCATTGTCAGTTCTTAATGTACGTATATTCTTATTCTAGGAATTTAAATATTTTAAAATATAAAGCTAATTCTGATGCTTAGAATGTTCAAATTAGTGACTACATAATACTTTATAGCATCCTAAATGACTCCTTTTATAATGATCTCTAATTACATTACTTTCAGAAGTGAAAAATGGGTTAATCTTACTCAATTCTGAGTTGGTGGTACCTCTTAAATGTTATCAACTATATAAAGTGATAAAGGCTATCATTGATCTTGCACTTCACATGTTAAAAATATTTTATAAAATTATTTATCTCAGGTCCTTCTGTTTCCAGTGAAATCAGATCCTTTCTGTCCCTGGAGCCAGTGGAATGTTTACCTTGATTTTATCATAATGTGTGATGGCAGGTTTGGGAGTGGCGGGTATGGATGATTCAGGAGACAGAGCCAGTTGGGTTGATGGAGGTGGTGGTGATTTAGGAATGGATTTAGTCATGGGACTAAACACCATACTAAATTAAAGCAGAAATACAGCTACATATATTTTATTCACATCATTAGCTTGGGGCATTATACACTATTGGCAATGATATATAATACCTCAACACTCTAGACTGGTGATAGGTTGAATAGTTACTATTATAAGAGTATGACAAATTATGCAGTCAATCTCATTGATTCCCAAGAATAGCATATCAATCAAATATATTAGAGAGTTTGTCATATAGTTAAGATAATAATTTATTGCAGTGTTACCCAAACTTGAGGTGCTACCTGATGTACAGAATATGAAATACAAATACACAAAGAGAAAATATGGAAGTTTTAAATATGACACAAAAGGATTATTAATTCTCAATATTCTACATAGCCCCATTTCATACATACTTACCTACATGCAAAATATGTTAAAGTGATTTTTCTAGTTATTGGGAAATAATAGTAAAATGTGACATATAAGAGTATAGTTTGGCCAGGTGAATTCTATAACTGGTAAACATACAGATGGAAAGAATAAGTTAAAGTATTATTACTTCTTAATTTTATTCGTCATAGATTACAGTGGAATTTAAAGTTCTTTCAGTAATCCTCCAGGCTTTCCAAACCATATTATAATACCCCTGGGAATTTCAGCTTTGTAAACATCTGGCACATAGCATACGCAGCCAGATAGAGCAGCAACAATTTTAATTGGTTTTTTCAATGAGCATCTTCTCATGAAAAATACTAAGATATGTTTTCAGTCATGTTGATTGGGAATAATCTTTAGAAAACTCAGATATTATAGCATTTGTAATTATGCAATTATGTAGAAGACAAGGAAATGGGACTCCACTTAATTAGCCAAATACACATCAGTACATCGGACGATGCGTATCATTAATATTTTTATATTTAGTATTCATATTCTGTTTGCTGATGTCCATGAAGCTACTCAAAAATTAAATACACAGTGCTCTGACTATTGCGCTCCTTTCTTTGTTTCTGTCTGTCACTTTTACCTAAAGTATTATACCACATGCATTTATACTTCTGTATAGAACTAATTTACTTAGAGTTAGCTGACACAATATCTGTTGAATCAAGTGAATATTATACTTACAGAGAGAGAGCTGTCTTGTGTTTCTTCCTCTTATAAGGACATTACTCCTATCAGATTAAAGCTCCACCTCTATGATCTCATTTAACCTTAATTACCTCCTTAAAACCCTATCTCCAAATGCAGTCACATTTGGGATTAGATCTTCAACTTGTGAATTTGGGGGGGACACAATTCAGTTCATAACAGAACCTGACTCTCAATTTTAATAAGAAAAGTGACAAGAAAGGAGAAAATATATCTTCTGTGTTAGTGTTAAAAAATTACTATTTTTGTTAAACGAACCACACTTTCATAGGATAAAGATATGAAACAACTTTGGTTTTTTTTTGTTTCCAGTTTCTTCAATCCTCTCTGAATGTTAGTTATTCCTCGCGTTAAAAAACAAAACACATTTCACAGTTTTCCAAGTTAAATGTTATTTTAGTTAAAAGGACAGTCTCCTTTAAGGAACTAAGGTATCTAGTCCAGTGAAATAATCACAGTTTTCAAATTCTTTTAAGTGAAAGCTTCTTCCCTATTCTATTTCAGCTTTGTTTCAGGTTTAGACATCCACAGTGGGATGTTTGGCCTCCTCACCTTTCTCTTTCCCTCTCTAAGCTTTCCTTATTTTGTAAAACTCCAGGAAATATATACTTGCAAAAAGATTCCTTGAAACTCCTGCCATTGGTTTAAGGGGAACAGGAGCCCCTGCCACATCCACACACATTTCCCAGTGTCCCTCCAGCCTCCACTCATCATCTCTGCACTTGTCATCTTTGTCAAAAATATAAAAATATATTCAAAGACATACACATATATATTCTGTTTAATTTCCTTCCCACTGACTACTACAACTGTTGACATGACCTAAGAGTGGTGATCATTAGTTCTGGGAGAAAATCTTTATCTTTTAGCATATCCCTGGTGGCCTTGAAACTTACTTTAAGATGTGGGGGTGTCTGATGCCAATATAATGATGCTAGCTAGCTCTTATAGCTCATTTTAACCCTAGGGTTACATGTACATTTCTGATAAGTTCAAGTGTGGAATAATAAGGAGCAAACCTTTCTTATGAACTGTGTACATTAGAAAGGATATGCTACAGTACAAAAGTCACTTTTACATTTTTCTTATGTGCACTATTCAGATGCTTACTAATGGAGAGATTGGCAAAGAGATTGGCTCATATGCCTCCCAGAAAGTGTCAAGTTTCTATCATAATACAGTTTGCTTTTATGTATAGGAAAAGACTAGAATGCACACCGAAATTAAGTTTTAATGTCATCACCCTTATAACAAAGGGCAATATTGTTATCTTAGAAAAACACTAGATGATGATCCCAAATCAGCATCTTTAAATTTTCACACACATATATTACATGTAAGATATATATTAGATCTGCAAGTCTTTCTGAATACAAATAATAACAAACTGTATTGTGGCACATCGAGCCCCCCCACCCCCACCTCTGTAGGCATGCCCTTCTAATGCACTTTTGCATTTCCTCCCATTAAGAGGTAGAATTTATGTTCCCAACTCTTGAATATGGGTTAGCCTGGTTACCCAGCTTTGCCAATGGAATTCAGAAGATTTTATGGTACCTGTTCTTAACTTACTCTTCAAAAATATTTGCTTGCTTGGACACATTTTTTCAAGTGTTGCAACAACCTTATTTCCTGGACTAATCTGATGAATAATGAGAGAATGTTGGCCACATCATTCCTGTTACTCAAGCGAACCGCCAGCAACTGCCAGACAGGGGTAAGACCATCTGAAATCATCCAGTGCCCAGTTGACTATCTGGTTGGCTATCCAGTTGACTATAGAGTTGTGTCAAGGCTGATTGAGATCTCTACACCCAATCCCCACCTTCCCCCCAAAATAGAGATTTTGATTTTTTAAGCCTGGAGTATAGAAATGACATGTATTTTTTTCTCTCCCCCAGCCCCTAAAGATCTCCAGATATTTCTATTTTAAGGATCAGCCAGGTTTTTGATGCACTAGCACAGACTTCCTTCAAAGAAACTGACTCTTACTTAGCATCTTTGTTTCCTCTGCTTAGTATCCTTGTTTTTATGCTTGTCAACCTGGAAAACTTCTAGTTTTCCCTCCAAAGCATGACAAAATATCACCTTCTTTGAAAACTCCTTTAAGTTCCTCAATAACTTTATTATTATTTTTTTCTATAGTGAGACTTTAGCTTGAAGAGTTTTCTTTTTCTGTATTATCCCACTATAATGTAATTTTTAACATATATCTTTCCCCTTAGCATATTGCAAAAACATTGAAGAATAAGGTATACGTGCCTTTTTATTGCCATTTTCTGGCATAGAATAATAAATATATGTTAAGCCTTGTTATAAGTTCCAGTCCCTAATTGGATTTAAATAGAGTGTTTATTGAAAAGAGTTAAATGAAGGAAGGGTAGAAGGAAAAAGGGAAGGAGGAAAAGGAAGGAGAGGAATAGTGGTTGACTTCTCACCCTCTACTTATAACTGTTCCTTCTCAGTCATCTTATTTCTAAGATTTAAGCATATATAAACATATGCATTTCCAAGAGAAGTGACCAAAGAAAAAAGCAGCTAAATATCTTATTTCAGAAGTAGCAAAATATCATGATTATTTTTTATCTATAGTATCATTGGCATGATGTTTTCCATTTTATGTGGAGAGAAACAAAATTTTACTGCTTTCTATTTGTAATTTATCTGATGCCCAACTTATGTATGCCTTAGGTACAGTCATTTATATTCAGTTAGAGGGGTTAATGAATGGAAAAGCCATGCATGTTATGAGATTTTGATGAGTTTGTTGTTATTTTTTTCAATGAGAAATTTGTGGGGAAAAAGATACAAATGGAGCATAACAATAACACATTAAAGAATTGAGCCTTGGGTCCACAGTTTTGACTTGTGTGTCTCTGTTAAACTAAAACTGCCGGAGTTCCAGGGCAGTAAAAGTTTTGAACTACTGAAGGAAGAACTTCATAAACAAAACCCATAGGGAAGAGATGGGGCAGGTTAGTCACTATAGATCAAATTGTTTTGATTTCTTCTCAATCTCAAAATAGAACTCATGTTAAAAACACGGCCATTACGAGTACCTCATGTGCATATTGGTACAAAATATGAGTTTGACATAACTAGGATTCTTTCTGGAGGTTGGCCTTAAAAACTCGCATAAAAATCATTCTGAAATACTTAATTTTTCAGGATCATTGCCAAGTGACTCAAGAGGCTTCATTTGATACAACTAAAAACACCTACAAATGCTAACTGCTGTGTCATATCTTTAAAAAAATTTTTTTTCTTTACATTTATTTATTTTTGAGAGACAGAAACAGAGCACAAGTTAGGGATGGGCAGAGAGGAGACACAGAATCCAAAGCAGGCTCCAGGCTCCAAGTTTTCTGCACAGAGCCAGATACGGGGCTCAAACTCACGAACTCTGAGATCATGACCTGAGCCGAAGTCGGATGATGACCGACTGAGCCACCCAGGTGCCCCATGCTGTGTCATATCTTTTGTTTTTTAATTTTATTTTGTATTACTTCCAAATTAGTATTATTTGTATTTACTTCCAAATTAGTTAGCATATAGTTAACAATGATTTCCGGAGTAGATTTCTTAGTGCCCCTTACCCATTTAGCCCATCCCCCCTCCCACAACTCCTCTAGTAACCCTCAGTTTGTTCTCCATATTTATGAGTCTCTTCTGTTTTGTCCCCCTCCCTGTTCTTATGTTATTTTTGTTTCCCTTCCCTTATGTTCATCTGTTTTGTCTCTTAAAGTCCTCATATGAGTGAAGCCATATGATTTTTGTCTTTCTCTAATTTCACTTATCATAATACCCTCCAGTTCCATCCATGTAGTTGCAAATGGCAAGATTTCATTCTTTTTGATTACTGAGTAATATTGCATTGTGTGTGTGTTGTGTGTGTGTATATATATATATATATATATATACACATGCATATATATACATGCATATATATATATGCAGTTGCTGGCATATATATATATGTGTGTGTGTGTGTGTGTGTGTGTGTGTGTATACACACACACACACACACCACATCTTCTTTATCCATTCATCCATCGATGGACATTTGGGCTCTTTCCATACTTTGGGTATTGTTGATAGTGCTGCTATAAACATGGGGGTGAATGTGTCCCTTCGAAACAGCACACCTGTATTCCGTGGATCAGTGCCTAGTAGTGCAATTGCTCGGTCATAGAGTAGTTCTATTTTTAGTTTTTTGAGGAACTTCCATACTGTTTTCCAAAGTGGCTGCACCAGCTTGCACTGTCACCAAAAATGCAAAAGAGATCTTCTTTCTCCGCATCCTCGCCAACATCTGTTGTTGCCTGAGTTGTTAATGCTAGCCATTGTGACAGGTGTAAGGTGGTATCTCATTGTGGTTTTGATTTGTATTTCCCTGATGATGAGTGTTGTTGGGCATTTTTCATGTGTTGGTTGGCCATCTGGATGTCTTCTTTGGAGAAGTGTCTATTCGTGTCTTTTGCCCATTTCTTCACTGGATTATTTGTTTTTTGGGTGGTGAGTTTAAGTTCTTTATAGATTTTGTATACTAACCCTTTATCTGATATGTCATTTGCAAATATCTTCTCCCATTATGTCGGTTGCCTTTTAGTTTTTGCTGATTGTTTCCTTCACTGGGCAGAAGCTTCTTATTTTGATGAGGTCCCCATAGTTCATTTTTGCTTTTGTTTCCCTTGCATCTGGAGACGTGTTGAGTAAGAAGTTGCTGCAGCCAAGATCAAAGAAGTTTTTGCCTGCTTTCTCCTGAAGGATTTTGATGGCTTCCTGTCTTACTTTGAGGTCTTTCATCCACTTTGAGTTTATTTTTGTGTAAGGGGTAAGAAAGTGGCCCAGGTTCATTTTTTGCATGCCGCTGTCTAGTTTTCCCAGCACCACGTGCTGAAGAGATGTCTTTATGCCATTGGATATTCTTTCCTGCTTTGTCAAATATTAGTTGCCCATGTGTTTATGGGTCCACTTCTGGGTTCTCTATTCTATTCCATTGATCTGAGTGTCTGTTCTTGTGCCAGTACCATACTGTCTTGGTGATTATAGCTTTGTAGTATAGCTTGAAGTCTGGGATTGTGATGCCTCCTGCTTTGGTTTTGTTTTTCAAGATTGCTTTGGCTATTCGGGGTCTTTTCTGGTTCCATACAAATTTTAGGATTATTTGTTCTAGCTCTGTGAAGAATGCTGGTGTTACTTTGATAAGGATTGCATTGAATATGTAGATTGCTTTGGGTAGTATTGACATTTTAACAATATCTGTTCTTCCTATCCAGGAGCATGGAATCTTTTTCCATTTTTTTGTGTCTTCTTCTATTTCTTTCATAAGCTTTCTATAGTTTTCAGTGTATAGATTTTTCACCTCTTTGGTTAGATTTATTCCTAGGTATTTTATGGTGTTTTGTACAACTGTAAATGGGATTGATTGCTTGATTTCTCTTTCCGTCACTTCATTGTTGGTGTATAGGAATGCGACTGACTTTTGTGCATTGATTTTATATCCTGCAACTTTGCTGAATTCATGAATCAGTTCTAGCAGTTTTTTGGTCGAATCTTGTGGGTTTTCCATATAGAGTATGATTTCATCTGCGAAGAGTGAAAGTTTGACCTCCTCCTGGCTGATTTGGATGCCTTTTATTTCTTTGCATTGTCTGATTGCAGAGGCTAAGACTTCCAATATTATGTTGAATAACAGTGGCGAGAGTGGACATCTCTTTCTTGTTCCTGACCTTAGGGGGAAAGCTCTCACTTTTTCTCCATTGAGGATGATATTAGCATTGAGTCGTCATATATGGCATTTATGATCTCGAGGTATGCTCCTTCTATCCCTACTTTCTTGAGGGTTTTTATCAAGAAATGATGCTGTATTTTGTCAAATGCTTTCTCTGCATCTATCGAGAAGATCATATGGTTCTTGTCCTTTCTTTTATTGATTTGATGAATCACATTAATTGTTTTGCAAATATTGAACCAACCCTGCATCCCAGGTATAAATCCCACTTGGTCGTGGTGAATAATATTTTTCAAGTATTGTTGGATCCAGTTGGCTAATATCTTGTTGAGGATTTGTACATCCATGTTCATCAGGGAAATTGGTCTATAGTTCTCCTTTTAGTGGGGTCACTGTCTGGTTTTGGAATCAAGGTAATTCTGGCTTCGTAGAAAGAGTTTGGAAGTTTTCCTCCCATTCCTATTTTTGGGAACAGTTTCAAGAGAATAGGTACTAACTCTTCCTTAGATGTTTGGTAGAATTCCCCTGGAAAGCCATCTGGTGCTGGACTCTTGTTTTTTGGGAGATTTTTGATTACTAATTTGATTTCCTTACTGGTTATGGGTCTGTTCAAATTGCCTATTTCTTCCTGTTTCAATTTTGGTAGTGTATATGTTTCTAGGAATTTGTCCATTTCTTCCACATTGCCCATTTTATTGGCATATAATTGCTCATAATGTTCTGTTATTATTGTTTTCATTTCTGCTGTGTTGGTTGTGATCTCTCCTCTTTCATTCTTGATTTAGTTGGGTCATTTCCTTTTTCTTTTTGATCAAACTGGCTAGTAGTTTCTTAATTTTGTTAATTCTTTCAAAGAACCAGCTTCTAGTTTCATTGATCTGTTCTACTGTTTTTGTGGTTTCGATAGCATCAATTTCTGCTCTAATCTTTATTATTTCCTGTCTTCTGCTTTTTGGGGGGGGTTATTTGCTGTTCTTTTTCCAACTCCTAAGGCATAAGGTTAGGTTGTGTATCTGAGATCTTTCTTCCTTCTTTAGGAAGGCCTCGATTGCTATATGCTTTCCTCTTATGACCGCCTTTGGTGCGTCCCAGAGCTTTTGGGTTGTGGTGTTATCATTGTCATTAACTTCCATATACTTTTTAATTTCCTCTTTAACTGCTTGGTTAGCCCATTCATTCTTTAGTAGGATTTTCTTCAGTCTCCAAGTATTTGTTACCTTTCCAAATTTTTTCTTGTGGTTGATTTCAAGTTTCATAGCATTGTGGTCTGGAAATATGCACAGTGTGATCTTGATCTTTTTGTACTTACTTAAGGCTGATTTGTGTCCCAGTATATGGTCTATTTTGGAGAACATTCCATGTGCACTGGAGAAGAATGTATATTCTGCTGCTTTAGGATGAAATGTTCTGAATATATCTGTTAAGTCCATCTGGTCCTGTGTGTCATTCAAAGTCATTTTTTCCTTCTTGATTTTTTGATTGGATGCTCTGTCCATTGCTGTCAGTGGGGTGTTGAAGTCTCCTACTATTATACTATTACTATCAATGAGTTTCCTTATGTTTGTGATTAATTTATATATTTGAGTGCTGTCATATTTGGCACATAAATGTTTACAGTTGTTAGGTCTTCTTGGTGGATAGAGCCCTTGATTATGATATAATGCCCTTCTGCGTCTCTTGATACAGTCTTTATTTTAAAGTCTAGATTGTTTGATATGAGTATGGCTACTCAGGCTTTCTTTTGTTGACCATTAGCATGATAGATGGTTCTCCATCCCCTTATTTTCAATCTGAAGGTGTCTTTAGGTCTAAAGTGGGTCTGTTGTAAACAACATATAGATGGATCTTGTTTTCTTATCCATTTTGTTACCCTATGTCTTTTGATAGAAGCATTGAGTCCACTGACTTTTAGAGTGAGTACTGAAAGATATGAATTTATTGCCATTATGATGCTTGTAGAGTTGGAGTTTCTGGTGGTGTTCTCTGGTCCTTTCCAATCTTTGTTGCTTTTGGTATTTATATATATATAATATATATATATGTATATTATATATATATATATTTTTTTTTCATCTTCTTTCCTCTCAGAGAGTCCCCCTTAAGATTTCTTGTAGGGCTGGTTTCATGGTCACAAACTCCTCTAATTTTTGTCTGGGACACTTTTTATCTCTCCTTCTATTTTGAATGACAGCCTTACTGGATAAAGAATTCTTGGCTGCATATTTTTCTGATTCAAAACACTGAATATATCCTGCCACTCCTTTCTGGCCTGCCAAGTTTCTGTGGCTGGGTCTGATGCAAACCTGATCTGTCCTCTTCCCTTGTATGTTAGGGACTTTTTTTCCCTTGCTGCTTTCATGATTCTCTCTTTGCCTGAGTATTTTGTGAATTTGACTATGATATGCCTTGTTGATGATCAGTTTTTGCTGAATCTAATGGGAGTACTCTGTGCTTCCTGGATTTTGATGTCTGTGTCTTCCCCAGGTTAGGAAAGCTTTCCACTATGATTTTCTCACATAACCCTTCTACCCCTATTTCTCTCTCTTCCTCTTCTGGGACCCCTATGATTCTGATGTTGTTCCTTTTTTTTTAATTTTTTTTAATTTTTATTAAAAAAAAATTTTTTTTTCAACGTTTATTTATTTTTGGGACAGAGAGAGACAGAGCATGAACGGGGGAGGGGCAGAGAGAGAGGGAGACACAGAATCGGAAACAGGCTCCAGGCTCTGAGCCATCAGCCCAGAGCCCGACGCGGGGCTCGAACTCACGGACAGTGAGATCGTGACCTGGCTGAAGTCGGACGCTTAACCGACTGCACCACCCAGGCGCCCCTGATGTTGTTCCTTTTTAATGAGTCACTGATTTCTCTAATTCTTGAATCATGCTCTTTTGCTTTAATCTCCCTCTTTTTTTCTGCTTCATTATTCTCTATAAGTTTGTCCTCTGTATCGCTGATTCTCTGTTCTGCCTCATCCGTCCTTGCTGCCACGGCATCCATCCGTGATTGCAGCTCAGTTATAGCATTTTTAATTTCATTCTGGCTATTTTTTACCTCTTTTATCTCTGCAGAAAGGGATTCTAATTTATTTTCGACTCCAGCTAGTATTCTTATTATCATGATTCTAAATTCTGGTTCAGACATCTTGCTTGTATCTGTGTTGGTTAAATCCCTGGCAGTCGTTTCTTCGTGCTCTTTCTTTTGGGGTGAATTCCTTCATTTTGTCATTTTGAAGGGAGAAAAGGAATTAATGAAGTAGAAAAATTGAAATTAAAAAAATTAAAATTAAAAAATATATTAAAATTAAATATTAAATATACAGACACACAAATCAAATAGATGATGCTAGATGCTAGGTGTGTTTTGGTCTGGGTGTTGAAAGAGGTTTGACAGATTAGAGAGGAAAGGGGGGGGGGAAAGAAATCGTTTGAGAATTTAAAAAAATGAATACACTGAAGTAGACTAAAATGAGATGATGGGGGTAAAATAGAATTTGAAAAAATATACAGAAAAGTAAAGAATACAGTAGAAAAAAACTAAAGAAAATATTTTTAATAAAAATTAAAAATAAATATGCATTTTTTCTTTTTCTGTATGCTGTGTCATATCTTAAGAATTGTCTTATGATCATGACTATGAATTCATCATCTATTCTTCATTGATAGCCTTACTACTAAAAGGTCATTGTCATGCCCCAATGACAGATAAGAGTATTTGATCTAATAATCACTAGCCTGTTATTCCCTACTGTGTAAGTTGGAGTTAAAAGCCTACTTTTGATGGACAACCTTGGGAAGATGGATGAGTGCTCCTCATTCATGAATGAGCAGAGAGCCCTATGATGATTGTAGGCAAAGTAGACAGAGATCAGTAAGATGGAAATTTGGTGTGGTTCTACTTTGATGTGATTCCTTGCTTGTTTGAAGAACAAAATACTACTTAAACTTGCTGCTTGTAGACAGTAGTCACACAATCAGGAACCCAATTGTAGTCAAATCACAGTGTAAAGAGATCTGTCACATTTCATTGATCACAGCCAGCTTGAGGTAGAATGCCATGATCTTGTCAATATACTGTATATTGGTAAATTAGGATAGAAGAGAGTGTTTCTACTTTTTTCATTCTCTATTAAAACCAGTATACGTGCACCATTTCCTTTTCTACAAGCCTATCCTTGAATTAGTAATTGATCCATAGAGATGGATCAGAAATGCTTTATATAAATTATTTTCTCTTACAGTAAATTCCTTTGGTGACTTAGAAAATTAATATCTTACATTGTAAATAAAACCTTAATTGATTCTAAAAGGTAAAAATTGTATGCATTCTCTGTGTGTAATACAACTAATATTTCATTTAATAAGACAAAGAAAAGCCAAGAAAGAAAAACCCAAAGACTTTAAGCTTCATTTTCAGTGTTTTTTTCCTCAATAATTTTGGGCCATTAATGAAAAAAATATCACTAGAAAAAAATTTAGGATAAGTAAATAAAATTATTAAAATATATGAAATATAAGCATATATTCACTTGGAAAAATCTCCTATAACTCTAAATGTTTTGATTATTATAAAGAACAATTTAAAATACATTTTAAATATTTTAATCAAATACCTTAAAAACAGCAAGGACATAATCTAAAGGTGATATTTATAAATTATATAAAAGCAGGAATTAATGGATTAAAAAGATTAAAATAGTTGCAACTGTAAAGGAAACTCTAAAACTCTATTGCAGAGATTAATAAAGTAATTGTGAATATGATGTGAGGTAGATTTGTTATAATCCATGTACAGACAATGGATGATCTCCTAGTTAAAAGGATATGTTTTTTTTAATTAAAAAATATGTTTTTAAATGTTTGTGTTCGAGAGGAAGAGAGAGAGAGAGAGAGAGAGAGAGAGAGAGAGAGATACAGAGCTCGAGTGGGGAAGGGGCACAGAGAGAGAGGGAGACACAGAATCCGAAGCAGTCTCCAGGCTCTGATCTGTCAGCACAGAGCCCAATGCGGGGCTTGAACTCACCAGCCATGAGATCATAACCTGAGCTAAGTCAGATGCTTAACCGAATGAACCACTCAGATGCCCCAAAGGTGTGTTCTATTTAATGTCCAGTGAACAACCTTTAACATTCACAAGGTTTCTAGCCATTGTCTCATTTGCAGGTTAAGCTTGAACTGTCACTAGGCATCCAGTTTATGAAGACTTTGGGGTAAATACAGACTAACCTTAACATAGAATATAGTTCTCACCAATGCCTCAAGCCTCTGCAAACACATGACCTATTGTGTTTAGAGTAACTTATGACCTATTATTCCTGGAACATTGTGTTTATCTGTGACCATTTCTGCTGACACTGATGATCATGATAATCGGATAGTTATTAAGTTAATTACAGAATTATGTTGTATAATATGATTAACGTAGCTAAATAAGTACCAAATAAGTACTATATAATTAAATAAGATAATTAACTTGATAAAATTATTATGCTTAATTAAATCAATACTTAAGCTACACAATAATAGTCTTCTTTATAATGATATCCCCTATTTTTAAAATTACTTTTAAACTGCTGCTCTAAAAGCTAAATCATCAATTTGTGGCAGACTCAGAAAACTCTTCTGTGGTGGGAAGGTTATATACTGCAAAACAATCTTATTTTTCCATGCCCTAGGAACTCAAGAATTCCTCATTATTAAAATAAGAAATAACTAAATTCTATGCTTTTCTACTCAAAAAGGTAAAAGATGAACCAATCAATAATATGAAGAAAGCTAAAAGGGAAGACATTTGTAAACATTTTAAAGCATCTTAGAATCATCAATTGAAATTCAAATATCTGGGACACCTGGGTGGCTCATTTGGTTAGACATCCAACTTGAGCTCAGGTCATGATCCCATGGTTCGTGGGTTTGAGCCCACCCGTTGGGCTCTGTGCTGACAGCTCATAGCCTGGAACCTGCTTTGATTCTGTGTCTCCCTCTCTCTCTGCCCCTCCTCAGCTCATGCTCTGCGTCTCTCTCTCCCTCAAAAATAAATAAACATTAAAAAAATTGAAGAAAAAAAAGAAATTAAAACATCTGGCAGAGACAGGTAAAAGGAAAATATCTCTTTTATTCAAAAAACGATATTTGTATGGAATCTGCAATTAGAAATACGGTGTGACTGTTATTTGAGTCACTAGATGTACCTACAAATATTGAAATTAAACTTCTATATATTTAATAATTAAGTTTCTGATCACATAAAGTGGCTTTCTTTCAGATAGTTATGAATTAAAGCTCATATTTAACAGTTCAAGTGATGTTACACTCTTGTGGGACAAAAAAGATATTTATGAATGATGCTACGATTTTTATCTCAGGAGAATGTATGGATTATGATATAATTGTCAGGTTTTTTTAAAACACACTTTTTTTAAAGCAGTTTTAGGATCACAAAAAAATTGAGAAGAAGATATAGAGATTCCCACGTACCTTCCGCCCCTACACATGCATAGCCTCTTGCATTATCAACATCTTCTACAAGAGTAGTACATGTCTTACTATTGTTGAACTTACAATGACACATCCTAATCATCGAAAGTCCACAGTTTACATTAAGTTTCACTCTTGGTGTTGTACAGTTGATGGGTTTGAACAAATTTATAATGGCATGTATCCACCATTTAGAACATGTTCACTTTCCTAAAAATCCTCTATGCTCTATTCTTTCTCTCTCCTCCTTAACTCGTGGAAAATACTAATGTTTTTCATGTCTCCATTATTCTGGATTTTCTAGGATGTTATATATCTGGACTCATAGCATATATAATTCCATACTGGCTACTTGCAATTAGTAATATGTTGTTAAGATTCCTCCATACCTTTTCATGGCTTGATAGATCATTTCTTTGTAACACTGAACAATATTCCATTGTCTAGATGTACCACAGTTTATTTACCCATTCACCTACAGAACAACATCTTGGTTGCTTTCCAGTTTGAGCAATTATGAATTAAGTTGCTGTGAACATCTGTGTGTAGCTATTTGTGCCAACATATGTTTTCAACTCTTTTGGGTAAATACCAAAAAGTGTGATTTGGATTGTATAATTAGAGTATGTTTAGTAAGAGTCTGTTTTTAAGAATTATTTTTATTAACATTTACATGATGTTTACAAGTTATAGTTTACTTATATAGACAAAGACATTGATTATTGTAAGTTAAGATACTATTATATAATGCCTACTTTGAAGCCTGAGACTGAAATTAGACATTTCTTATTAGGAAAGTGAGGCCACATTTCAAAGTCTAGGTGTAGTTTGACCCAGAAAATAACATGGGTTTTGGATAGGTCTAATAAGAATGGCTTCAGTTCCATAGTAAGGCTTCTTGGAGATCAGATTGTCAGGAGGAAGACAAGATCCTGATACAGGCTCATCAGGGACCATGAAAGGACCATTCTAATAAGAATGGCTTCAGTTCCATAGTAAGGCTTCTTGGAGATCAGATTGTCAGGAGGAAGACAAGATCCTGATACAGGCTCATCAGGGACCATGAAAGGACCATTCTAATAAGAATGGCTTCAGTTCCATAGTAAGGCTTCTTGGAGATCAGATTGTCAGGAGGAAGACAAGATCCTGATACAGGCTCATCAGGGACCATGAAAGGAAGCAGAATAGAAACTTTAACAGTAGGAACAAAAATCATTCAACATGATGGAGAAACCTAATAGACACTACATCTTAAGAACTAAGTAAAAATAGTCTTTCAGGAGAGTTTCAAAAGATGGAAAAGAAAAGTTGCAGAATAATAAGTCACAGCCCCTTTCCTTCTTCCTGTCTCAAGTGAACATTAACCCTAGAAATTTAGAGATATTGAATTTACCATTGAGTTTGAGTAGACTCAGCTTCGTGGAATGGAATGATAAAGGAACTAGAGGGTCAGGCAAAGCTCAGTGAATGCATGCCAGTTGAGCTGTGACTGGAAATTAAAGCATTTAACCTTGAATTTTATGTAGAATAAAATATATAAAAATCTCTGTATTTAGCCTACTGGATGAAGTTGTTACTGTTGATATAGTTGTCAATGATTTATTGGACCATGTCTTATATGCCTTTGCTGGTAACCAAAATTGTCCGTTTCCCATTGACAGAATGGATTTCTATTACTATTTTAATGTCATCTCTTTAAAGAACATGGAACTTTGAGTTTATTAGTATGCTTAGAACAGTTTCTGCTGATGTTTTCTTATGAAGTCAAATGGTACATAAAGTTAGAAGTTAGGGCGAACCTGTTCTGTATGACCTAATTTCTTCCCTGTGATGACTGTGGCACTAAAATATACGCATGTGAAAGAGCTAGTGTCTCGGGGTAATAGAGTATTGCAAATAAAGTGTTTTGGTGATAGTGCCTCCTGCAATCAGTTTCCTATAAGTGTTAAGCAAAATTAACAACAAGGGGATGTTGGTACTTCATACGGGGCTGATATTCCTGTTTAGTGTAAAAATCCTCAGTTTCTCAAACTGTGCTTGTAACATCAGGCAGAAGCTTGGATAATGAGGATTTCTTACCATAGTTCCCTTTAGACCAACAGAAGTGCTTTTCTGGATGAGTAATCGATGGACAGGACTACTGGTTTTAAAATGACATATCCCACTTGCTTAAAATCCCTGACATGAATGGAAGTAACTGTGCATGATACCAAAGGGGGAAAAACAACAACAACAACAACACTGAATTATTACCAGCAGATGGGTAAAGTTACTACTATTTAACCAGAAATATTAATGGATATCTAGAAGTATGTTATAGGTGGAATTATATTGCAAGATAAACAAATCTGATTGAATATCAGAATAGGTAGGGACAAGGGACTATTGAGAAATATGTGAATAGGACACAGTGCTACATTGGTACCACATGCTCAGAGCAGCAGAGGCTCATGGCATCTTCTAGTGTGGAACAAACTGAAGGAATGCTACAGTGACAGAATTGAGCAGCCCACAAAGGCCCAAATATTTACTCTCTCCTTTTTTTTTTTAATGTTTATTTATTTATTTAGAGAGACAGAGACAGAGCACAAGCAGGGGAGGAGCAGAGAGAGAGGGAGACACAGAATGTGAAGCAGGCTCCAGGCTCCAAACTGTCAGCACAGAGCCCGACGCGGGGCTCGAACTCACAAACCGTGAGATCATGACCTGAGCCGAAGCTGGACCTCAACTCACTGAGCCACCCAGGGGCCCCAATTACTCTCTTTTTTAAACACAGTTTGCCAACTACATGTAGGCTCATTTTTATACAGTGACCTTGTATCCAAGAATTTTGCTAAATTTATTCATCAGTAGTCATAGTTTTTCTGTAGAGAATTTTGGCTTCTCTCTGTAACACTGATGTCATCTTATGATATTGACAGCTTTACTCTTTGGGTTGAAATTTGCATACTTTTATTTCTTTTTCTTGTTTAACTCTGTAGTTCCTCTAATTGAATTTGGGAGGAGTGATAGTGAATACTCAGGTCCTGTTTTTGAATTTATGGGAGGATAGTTCAGTATTTGGCCAGTAAGTATAAAGTTAGATGTAAGGTTTTTTTTTTTTTCTGTTAATGATACGTATCTGAATAACAATTTACTTCTCTTGTTCCTACTGAGATGAGAATTTTACTCATTTAAATATGAATACACACATACATACATACATGTACATATGATATATCTCCAAGACATACTGGTTTGTAAAAATACACTGGTTATAATATACAGGGTTTTAATGAAAAATTAGTCTAAATATGATGTACACATTCATGCATGAACATGTATACATACATATGAATACATTTGTAAGGTATATAAGGGATCTGTGTGGAAGGAGATACAAGAAAATACGTTAGTGGTTATGCCTCTTAAGTGGGATTGAAAATCTTAGCGTGAAGTTAATTTTTCATTTTATACCCTTTTATATGTATGCATGTTATGTGCTGTTCTTTTATTTTTTTCATAAAAATGATTATAATCAGATGTTAAGCCTTTTTGTTAAAAAGTACATGGCCAAACACTATATGTCTCAAGATTATAACTATAAATGAAAACAGATGGACTCTCTTGTTTTGAGCCATAGTAGGTCAAGGTTCTTTGCTGATGGGTAAACCTGAAATGTTCATAAAACTGATGTTGGTGTGTGCAAACTTTTTTCATTAATTTTTGTTTTCAAATATTTTTAAAAGTTCATTTATTTATTTTGAGAGCAACAGAAAGCGTGCATGTGCACACGCAGGAGAGAGGCAAAGAGAGAGAGGGAGAGAAAATCCCAAGGAGGCTCTGTGTTGTTATCGCAGAGGACACAGGCCTCGATCTCACAAACCATGAGATCACAAACTGAACTGAAATCAAGAGCCAGACACAGAACCAAATGAGCCACCCAGGTGCCCCTTTTTTCATTAATTTTTATATAAAGTCTTACAGAGTTTTTATAATATGCCAGCAACTCTTATGGGTGCTTTACACATTATAATTCTTATTCATGGATAAATATTGAAAGAAACTTCCTCTCAATACTCAGAATGACTTCTTGCCTGCATTGGAATATGAAAGAATATTTTTATTTCTATATTTTCAAACTATATTAAATTATTTTCATTATTAACATTTAAATTAAGTAAAATTTTAGGAAGTATTGGTTTACTATTATAATTAATATGAATAGTCAATAGGCATATGTCATTTATGCAGATATTTTATGATTTCCATCTTCTAAGTGAGAGGAAGAGTGTGATGGTTGCTTTGCATTGGGGATTTATTTTTAAACTTTGGAATGTGAAGCCATCCGATTTTAGGTTCTAATTGGTCTTGAGTAGATTATGCTGTTATTTGTCGTGGTGGTTATGTGTGTCCACAGGCACCGATTATTTTAGGTCCAATTATCATAGTTCAGAATCTATAAAAAGCGTAGGGTTTTGAGATTGCTTCCTTTTGAGGCAGTTTGCTATGTCTTAGAGAATACCACCATCCATATTTCTCTGGCCCCAACAAAAACAAGATTCATTAAGTAGAGGATATGGATTGATCATTTTAAATACATTTTCAGTTGGTGGGAGGGGTGGAGTGAAATCATTCACTGTGCCTGCCAGTTACTAGGTCAGCTTTCTAATGTATCAAACAGATGCAGCTAAAGCATCCTTTATATAAGCAACTCTCTCATCTAAATTGCACCATGTGATTATAGGTATTTCACGAATGTGTGTATACACACACATATGCTTATACATATATATATATACATACATGTCATGTGTAAGAAAAAATATTAACCCATTACAACTAGCCAAACTGTCAGATGTTGAAAGTTACGATTTAACAAATAGACTCCAGTTCAGGCTTTTCCTGAACCTCAGTGAGGTGCCATAGAAAATGTGGAAATATGGCCATAGGAAACAGCTCAAACTAATGAGTTCTCTGTCCTTTCATTTTGCCTGAATATTTAAAATTATTTATTCTGTGGAAATGCAAATATTGTTCTACCACCTGCTTATATCTGCTTTTCTTTAATCTGAGTTGCCGCTGGGTTATTACCACAGCGCTTTACTTGATAATAACCTAGACTTTTTTTTGGAGAAAGTGACTTGTATTGGCATTCCTGGAAAAGCCTTTTCCTCTCCTACTTGTCATGTCTTACTGTTGCAAAGCATGTTTTGTTTGATCTTAATTATTGCTTCAGGCAAAACAGGTGGACTCCCTTCCTTGTTTTGAGCCACAGCAGATCAAGGTTCTCCGATGATGGGTAACCCTGAAGCCTTCATAAAGCAGAGGTTGTTGTGTGCAAACTTTTCTCATTTTGCACCTGTCGTTTTTCATCATGGTTCATCATAGCTACCTCATGCTGTGTAGCCACATGGCCATCAAATGACACTTACATTACAAATATGAACACAGTTTGAGGTCTTACCTGCATTTATGGAGAGAGGATGTTTGAGGGAAAACTGAAAAGAAAAACGATTGATTTCGTAACACATGTAAAACTGTTCCGTAGACTTTTATTCTTGTCTCAATATTTAAAATCTTAACCATATGGATGCTGATTTTTAAATATATTTTGGAAAGGAATTTTGACAAGTAATAGTTGGAAGAGTGTATAAAGAATGATTTGGTGACCCGCATCAGTTGCCATTAGGTAGTCTATCCATCTTCTCCGCTGAAAAATAATAAAAAGAAAATAAATGAAAACAAAACAAAAAGTACTTAGGTGACTCAGTAGAAAATTTTATATATCGTATTATATATACTCATGTTCTTTAGAAATCAAAATATTTGTCACACTGTTTCATGCAACTCTATATGGAATTTTTAATATACTTTGGATGGAAGGTTACGAACAATTTTACACATTTCTGTATTTTTCGCATTTTCTACAAAGGCCATATCTTAACTGTCATAACCAAATCTATATTTAAAATCAGGATTATTAGCTTGGATATTTTGTATAGTTTGCTTAAAACACAACAAAGTAGAAAATTAAATGTACATGTACACACATGCAAAAATTGGTAATATGTGTGCCCAACTGTAACAAGGAACAGTTCCAGATAGTTGGGCACTACATTATTTATTTCTTCCATTCAATTTATCTGGGTTTCCTACATTTTCTATTATAAATATGTATTATATAAAATAAGAAAAATAAGTTTATTTGAAAAAGATAAATTTAAACTCAGAGAAATGTGACAAAAGGAATAATGTGAAGTTAATTCAGACTCCATTAAAGCCAAGAAAATAAATGTAAGATAATCATTTTTGCAGGGAAGTAATTGATCTGTGTATTTAATTGTTTGAGATTCCTACACACATAAAAGAAGATTGCTATCAAAAGTATAGCCTCAGGGCGCCTGAGTGGCTAAATTGGTTGAGCGTTTGACTTGATTTTGGTTCAGGTCACAATCTCACAGTTCTGTAGGTTTGAGCCCCAATAGGGCTCTGAGTTAACAGTGGAGCCTGCTTGGAATCCTCTTTCTTCCTCTCTCTCTGTTCCTACCTGACCTGTGCTCACTGTCTCAGACTGTCTCTCATTCTCTCTCTCTCAAGATAAATAAATAAATATTAAAAAAAAAGTATAGCCTGAAAATTGCAAACAATTTAGAGGTAAAATATAAGAGTCAGGGGCATGAGATCCTGTAAAGAAAAATGATATAAATTTTATGCAGTGAATTCTACTTTAGTATTTTAGATGGTCTCAAATAGAGGAACACAGAAGTTCTAAAAAAAAAAATGCATGTCCTGAGTGAAGTCTATACAATTTTAAATGATTAGACAAAAACGACGGGAAGAAGGACATGTAAATTAAGACATGTAAAAGAAAGGAATATATGTTATTACATAATATCCAGGATCTGTGCTAAATATATTATAAAAATTTATTAAAAATGGACTCACAGACAAAACAATGTAGCGAGTTGGCATTATAGTTCATAAACTGTTTTTCTCTGAGGCTACTAACTAATCAACCTCAGTAAGTTCTGAATGCTTCAATAATGAGAAATTAAGACTTGTAATAATACTAAAATGTAGTCCTAACTCAGAGCTTTCATAAATCTATCACTTTTTTAAATTTGTAATTATTTTTTATGTTTATTTTTGAGAGAGAAAGAGACAAAGCATGAGTGGGCAAAGGGCAGAGAGAGAGAGGGAGCTGCAGAATCCAAAGCAGGCTCCAGGCTCCGAGTTGTCAGCATAGAGCCCACTGCGGGGCTTGAACTCACAGACCGTGAGATCGCGCATGACCTGAGCTGAAGCTGGATGCTTAACCAATTGAGCCACCCAGGTGCCTCTCACTTTCCATTCTGTATCTAAAGAAATCCACAGAATCATTTTGTGATAATTCAATTGTATTTTTTCAAGTGAATGCTACAGTCATTGTAATTCATGTTTGATATTAGTAACTTATGCCTAAATGCAGAGCAGATGTGGATTCATATTGGAGGTTAGTTTCTTATGGTTCTTTTCTTTATGCACTTTTGATCATTGCTAGTATGAGCATGAAAGATATATATCTACTGTATTAATTGGACCATGAGTTTAGAAACTTTGCCATCATAACCATACTCAACATTCCCTTGATGTTCCCAATTCTCTTACACAAGCTGTGCTTAGTAAAAGTTTGTTAAATTGAAGAAACTGAAAATAATTTTTTAGAAAACGAGTTTATAAACACCTGCGTTCACCTTAACAGAGCAAATATTTTAGTTATAAGACCCAGTGACTGCAAAAAAGTACTTAATGGTTTTAAATATTCACATTGCATAGCTGTATGGAATGGCTTATGCACCAGCTTCTGTGTCACAAAGAGCATTAAGAACACCAGATGCAATTAAAAATAAACTACCTGCTGTTGCAGTTGAATTGCCACCAGAAGTAATAGTGTTTAAGCAGTTTTAGCAATGCAGGTGTACATGTATAATGATGCTCTCTCAGAGCTCTTCTTCAGGAATTATCCAGTTTGAAGGGAAAGCAGTAAAATTCCATAGGTAGCAGACTTTTTCTTTTTGCTTAATTTAAATTTTATTTTCAGAGTATTTTTTTAGTGGTGTTATATGGAAGAGTTGACAATTTATGCAGCTGTCTGTAGTTTAATGTATGTTCTAATTTCTGTGCTGTATAAAATCCCTGCTTTCTCCATGGATTTCCTCTACCAGTAAGGATGGAAGTCAGCTTTAAATAGAAAAATTATACTCCAAGAATACAATTGAAATCAATTTCATCTGTGACTTGGATAGTTTTTATTTTTAAGTTAAAGTACAGTAAATCATTATGCATATTAATTGACTTAATTCACTGAATCTATTTGTTTTTCTGGAATTGATATTTGCTTTTATATAGGATGTTTCACTATCTTTATATAGAAAGCAAACAAAACAAA
This sequence comes from Prionailurus bengalensis, assembly GCF_016509475.1. Classification (NCBI taxonomy): domain Eukaryota; kingdom Metazoa; phylum Chordata; class Mammalia; order Carnivora; family Felidae; genus Prionailurus; species Prionailurus bengalensis. Next base: position 54,044,266 of record NC_057359.1, on the reverse strand, counting down.
AGCAACAACAATAAGAAAACAGAGACTAAATACATGTATTGAAGATTGTCTTAATAGACTGTGGGTTCTTATTAGGTTTCAGTCAATAAATTTGGGAATGTAGGTCAAACACTTAATATCCCCTTCTTTTCATTTTCATATTTTTTGTAAATTTGTTCTAATGCATTCTGTTACTTTATAAATATTATATTTAAAAATAAGATTGATATTTCATATTTTTTCTATAATTGATGCCTCAAATCTTTCTATATTTAAGACAGATTATCCACTGCTGTGACACAAATGCTTGTAAAGTCAGCCATTCGTTATTATCATTATTTGTTCTAGCGATAGAATTGTGGAAGTTGGAACTTGAAATCTAGTAGTTCATTTATGAAAACATAAGAGTAGAAGAGAGTTGACCAGAAACCTACAAAAAGAAGGTTATTGAATAAAACATAGCTCAAGACATCTCCATCTGAGTTATTATGTTACATACTCCAGAAAAATTCCATTTTGAATTACAGTGCTCAGCATATACATTTATATACTTTATTTTCACAGTTCTATCAGTATTTGGTTATAAATTTCAGAGGTATATTATGTTATATATTTATAGGTACATAAAGGTAGATATTTGTCCTTGAATTATTCATTTTTCCTCTCCGTATCCCATTGAAATCTTTTATATTTAATTGTTTTTCAGCTGATACTGCTTTGTTCTTTTTCTTAATTGTCTGATTTTTCTGCCTCTGTTCTCATAAAAAAAGATTTAAGTCTTTTTTCTTCCTTTTTTTTGGAAAGGAAAGATTTTCTAACATCTGTAATCGATTAAAAAATATTTGTGAGTCTTTGTTTTCAAAGAATTGTGTTAGGCTTACCTTTACTGTGTTCGCAAAATGTATATTTATGCATATTTATGGGTAAACCTCATTTAAAATCATTTGTGTTCTTTATAATAATTTATTGACTGTTGTATATTTTCTGCATATGAGTAAATTACGCATTTTACTTACTGTATGTTTCCTCCAACAACTTATCTTCAAAGATATTTTTATTAAACATCCTATACCTATTTAGTTATCTTAAATATTTAACCAACATTTACATATGTTTTTCATTAATATTTAAAAGTAATTCATAAGTGCACTTTCCCAATGAAGGAAATAATCTTGTTATCAGAACTTGGCTTCTGTTTTAAACTTTCTTTCTACCTCAAACTACTTAATAAAAAATAATTAAAGTTTTAATGCCAAATTGATATTTTAAAATTATTAATCAACAATTATTTATCCTTTCCTGAGGCACCTGGGTGGCTTTATTAGTTGAGAATCCGACTCTTGATTTCAGCTCAGGTTATGATCTTATGATTCATGAGTTTGAGCCCTACACAGGGCTCTGTGCTGACAATGCGGAGCCTGCTTGGGATTCTCTCTCTCCCTCTCCCTCTCTGCCCCTCCCATCTTATGCACATGTGTGCACATAAAAATAAACTTAAAAAATTATGTAGCTTTTAAATCAAGTTTTATTTGTTTTTGTTTCTACCCTTGTTTTAAATCTCAAACCTATCTAATTATCTATTGATCTACCTACCTAACTACATACTACATTTTCAAGAAATTATTTCGGAAATGGTTGTTGCGTAGTAACATTTCTGAGTCTTGGCCTCTAAAAAAATGACAACATTTTGCTCCCTTTGACTTGATTTATATTTTGTCCGGATAGCGAATTCCATTTTTCTCCCAAATTTTTATGACCTTACTTCATTATAGTCTAGAATTGTGCTTATTGATGAAAAGTTGTCGGAAATCTAATTCTATTTGTGTGTAGATAAATAATTTGGTGTCTGTTTGTTTTGGTCCTCAACTCCTATAATTTTCTTGAAATTTCTTTTTCTATTAGAGGTTCTCACATTTCACTAGATTATGCCTTTTTTTTCTTTAGTTTTGGATTTTGTGATACTGTATCTTTATTTCTTCACCATTACTACCCATTTTCACTTTGGAGAACATTTAGTTTCCAATCTCTTTGTGTCTTTGCTCTGCCTTCTGGGATGGTCCTGGGGCCAGTGGGCCATGTCAATTCTCTTCTTTCCCACCTTGAAATTTTTTTCATGAATATTTATCTGTAAAAACAGAACAAAACAAAGCTAAACAAAACAAAATCCTGAAAATATAACTCCCACTCCTTTTAGTAAAGTTCATGTATCTACATTTTTCTTTCCTTAATTTTTATGTAAGATAAATAGCATATTCAATAAGTTTAAAATTCTTTTTCCATTTCCCTCACCCCTCAAAGGGAACTATTTTCCTAAATTTATATAAATTATTCCAGTCAGTATTTATTTTTTTACTAATTCTATGTTTCACAACCAATTCATTATATTACATATTAATGTTGTAATATATATACCTGTATATATTTTTGGCAAATTACCATTTTTAAGATTATCTATTCAAAACCTGTCCATATTGATAGGTGTTTTGATCCATATTGATTGATGTTTTAAATAAACATATATTTTATATGTAACATTTTATATTTTTACAAATTATATTTTTAACTTCCAAACGTATGTGTGCTATTTTATATCATACTATTTATTTATATAGATGTGATATCATTTTAAGGATGCCTATTTTGCATGTTTTGGTAACCTATTACCGTGTAAAATAAACCATTCACACAATTAGTGGTTTAAAACAATATTTTTGTCTTCATCAGTTTGCAGTTTGAGCAGGGGTTAGCAGGAACAGCTTCTCTTTGTTCTAGTTGGCTTCTTTTTAATTTTTTTTTTTTACTAGATTGCTCAAAGGTTGGAAGCTAAGTCACCTCAAAGTTTGTTAACACATATGGCAATTGATGCTGTCCGTCATCAGAGACCTTGGTAGGGGCTATCTATCTGGATACCTTAATATGACCTCCCCATGAGGCTTAAGCTTCCTTAAGACATGATGTCTAGGTTCCAAAACAACAAGCATCCTAAAAGAGAGGAAGCCCAGTTGAAGCTGAATTGTCTTTCTAACCTGTCCTCACATACAACTCAGTGTCACTGTCACTTCTGCTATATCTTTTCGTAATTCAGTTTTCCACAGCCTTCTACCTGATAGGGAAAAGCTAAGATTCTGGAAGAGAAGGTTGAACTGAAATATTACTATGACCATTATAAAAAATATAATCTTCCACAGTTTGCCTTTTCAACCAAACGGCTCTGATCCCTCCCACATACTAAATACAATCCCCTTGTAGCCCCACTCCCCCCCCCCCCGCCCCCGCCATCTCATCCTGTCAGATAATCAGGCTCAGGTTGAGAGTCACTACCTTATCTGATTCAGCTGCTGGTGTGGATGAATTTGTTGGTTTGTGCTGTATCAATTGCAGCTGTGTTGGTTTTCTCTCGTTCTGAAAATCTGTGAACTAATAAGGCAAATTATCTGTTCCCTATATTCAACATTCAGTACAGAGGCAAGCGTAAGATAAGGGCAGTAGACCCTTCCACTCAGAAAGGGAAAAACGGGAGACGCACAGTAGTCATTCATCCCATCAGTTCTGCAAACCAAACAGTGCCCTTTGCCAGCTGCTTGTTCCCCAATCATAAGTCAGTCTTAATTCTCGTGGATGATTCTCCATTGCTTTTTGCTCTGTCTTCTGAGCTTGGGTTTTTACCTCATGAAGTCATCCTCCCTTTCCTGTAAGAAAATATTTATGTTTACAACTGAGTGGTTTTCTCAGCCTGCTTCTGCCCATGGTACTTCAAGGGTCAAACTGCCTCTTTTCATTTTTACTGCCTTTGTCCCTTTCAGTACAAGCTGATAATAATTTGTTTTAAAACTTTGTGGATTTAGGGGTGCCTGGGTGGCTGAGTCAGTTAGGCATCCAGCTCTTGATTTCAGCTCGGGTCATGATCCCAGGGTCGTGGTATCAAGCCCCAAGTCGGGCTCTGCACGGAGCAGGGAGCCTGCTTGAAATTCTGTCTCTGTCTCTCTCTCTCTACCCCTCTCCCCTGCTCGTGTATGTGCATGCTCATTCCCTCTCTCTCTCTCTCTGTCTCTCTCAAATAAAAAACAAAGAATACATCAAAGTCAAAATCAGGAGTCTGATGCTTAACTGACTGAGCCACCCAGGCACCCTTATCTACTCATATTGTTGAACAGCTTATTAAATATCTTTTAAAAGTCACTGAGAGGAATCAGTGGAGCTCTAGAGTTGTAAAATAAGAGTGATTCATTTTGAATGCTGTAATGCAGTGGAAATCAGCAAGAGAATGAATTATTGTTTATAGTGTAATTGGTATTAGGTCCATATACTTTATGCTGATATATACTTTTCCTGATGCTATCTGATATAATTCAGTAAGACCATTGGCATATCTCTGGGGAATCCAAGGCACAATGTTTAAGTAAGCCTAGGTTACCTGGTTAATGGCAGAGTTATGTAGGACAAGGAGTTCGATCTAGAGCCTAGATGACAACTTTGCCATTTCTGTAAGTGCCAGGATGTAAGGGATATTTAAAAAACCTGAGATTCGGGGCGCCTGGGTGGCGCAGTCGGTTGAACGTCCGACTTCAGCCAGGTCACGATCTCGCGGTCCTTGAGTTCGAGCCCCGCGTGGGGCTCTGGGCTGATGGCTCAGAGCCTGGAGCCTGTTTCCGATTCTGTGTCTCCCTCTCTCTCCGCCCCTCCCCCATTCATGCTCTGTCTCTCTCTGTCCCAAAAATAAATAAACGTTGAAAAAAAAAATTAAAAAAAAAATCTGAGATGCATGGAGAGGCACTAAGGATGAAACAGTGCATTTGAATAGACTGATAGGTGATCAATATTTTAAGTATCTAAGACATTTGTATTCAAAATTAATGCAGAGGTTCAGATGATGTGATAGCTTCAGCACGAGAAATCAATTCTCTCTTTCTTGACGCTAAAACCTATAGGAGCAATCTCTTCTTCATACCAGTAGCAAACAACACTACTTCATGCTGTATCCATATTTTATTTTCCCAGCAAAATTCCTCATGGGTGGTAATTAATATGTAGGATAGGTAAGGTTTTTCAGTTTGTTTTGGGGTACAGTTACCCCAAGGTTTATTTTCTTGCAATCCGCTTTCTACAAAAATGATATACATTTTATACTATGACTAAAAATGTGTATAGAAAAGCAACAGAAGAAGAAAACATCCTCTTTTTACTAACTGGTAATTTTTGAGCTCTGGAAGCGAGAAGGGTGAATAATAAGTTAGATATACTGAACTTGAGGGACAGGTGTTTTTCTGTGTCAAGATTGAAATGTAAGTTGCAAGCATAATTCTGGTTTACTGCACATGTGTAACGAATTTTTAAGGAACAAGAAGTTTATTATGTCAAGGACACCATGAGTCAGTGGTTTTAGGGGATTTAATAATAACCATGAAAAATCTGCACTATGATATATTGGCTGTGACATATCTTACAAAGTGTCATGTAGAACTTGCTGAATTGTATCATTGAAGGCTGCAATCCTTAGAGCAGAGAAAGTTCTTTAAATGTAGGTCATTGTGTTCTTTTGTATAATCAGATGGAAGTCGCCAAAGAGCTTTTTATGACGCTCAAACAAGGAAAATGAAGGCCATATTATTAATTCATTTTAAGATACATCCCATAACCGTTACAACATAAATGACCCTGTTATCTAAATGCTAGCTAATGAAGAGTAAACCTTCAGAGGTCTAAAGGTTCAGTTGTTTATAATAACATATCTGATGTGAAAAAGTGAGCTATTCAGACTAATGCTTGGATTTCTATTTTATCCATTCTAGAAAGTAGTGTGGTCTGAACAAACGAGGTGTGAATGCTGTTGATAGTATTGTGGTGACAGGGGCAGTGGTGATGGCAGTGGTAAAAATAAAAACCACCATTTACCGTGCATTTCGTATGTGCCAATTAAAGATACTTAACGTTGCCTTTAAGAATGTCTGGTGAAGGTAGGGTATGAGTCCGAAGAGACCAGAAGCACACAGAGATTTGTTGGCAGTGTCAGCTTCTTTTTCGAAAGCAAGTTACCAGTGCTTTCAATACCGGCAAGTGACCAAGAACCGTGAGCTTTGGCTGGGCAGAAGACGTTGCTGCTCGACACAGGTTCCAACAGGCCTGGCAGAGCTGGAGTATATATAGTAGTGATTTACAGGGCCTCAGATGCACTCCTGATTTTCTTCTCCATTTATTTGTTAAATTACAAAGTCGTGCTGGAAGGAACCTAAAAAGTCTAAGCAGAAAGTATACGAAAAGAGCAATAGTAGTTTTTGCTTTTTGCTTTTGTTTTTTTTTTTTTCACTGCCAAGGACCCAAAAATTACAGTTCAGGACCCACCAGAGGAAGAATTTTCATGGAACATATCAAGGTTTCCATGTAAAAAAAAATTTGTTTTGTTTTGTTTTGATTCCACATATAAGGGAGATCACGTAGTATTTGTCTTTCTGTCTGGCTTATTTTTTTTGTTTTATTTAGCATAATGCCCTCAAGGTCCATCCAATGTTGTTGCAGGATTTCCTTCTTTCTAAAGGGTTGTGTATGTGTGTGTGTGTCTGTATACACTGTATATATATGTGTATACAGACACAGACACACACACACACACACACACACACACACAGAGGGGGAGAATGGTCATTGCCAGGGTTTTATTGCTCTTTATTTTTTCTATCAGTATCTATAGCCTTTTTTCACATGTACTGACTTGTAAGTCAAATGCACTTGAAACCATTTTTATCCACAAATGGGGTTGTATTAATGCCAACTAGACTACCTAGTCTCCTGACCCTTCACTAAAATGATAAAAGTCCTTTTATACCTTGAAAAAAATACAAAAAAATAGGAAAATTACCGACACTTTTATAATTTCACCTATCTGAAAGAAGAAATAGAAAGAAAGTAAGTGAGGTGGAAAAAAGAGTAGATGGGGAAGGAGAGAAAAGCGTCAGAAAACGTGAATGGGAGCCTAAAGAGAAAACCCAAAGATTGCATTAGCCTAGGAGGCACACTTGTGTATTTGTACGTATTCTAGACAGTTCTACAAGCAGGATGGGAAAAACAAAGAATTTGATGTGGTATGATAGATAAAAGAGACATTGAAAAAGACTCGTGCCCAAACAGTTTTTCAGGCTAAAGTTCCCCTACTAGAAGTCATTTATTTAATTCTCTGGGAAGCTTTATGTTGTATCTACTATGAGATGCAATCTACAATGAATAGAATAATTTGGCCCTGTTTTCCAGGGCTTTGTATAATAAAGGCTTCCCTGCTGTCCGCATTATCACATTAACTTGGATTTGTTCATTTATTCATTATCTGCCAACTGGGAGAGTCTAAGAAAAAGAAAGCAAGTGTGTTTTATTGCTGTGGAAGTCCAGATAAGTTCCATACCTTGAGGTTCTGCCTTAAAGAGGTGATGCCCAGGAGGTGAGGGCAGGAATTTCCACGCACTTTCATAGCCCTGAATGCTTCACAGGGCTGAGGGACAGGGTCTGCAGTAGGCAATTGCAGACACGATGCAGACATTCCAAGACAAAGATGGCTAGCCGAGAATTTGGGCTCTTGGCAGCCCTGATGATGAATATCATGGAAGTCTATAGACATTGTTTTCCTAGAATTAATTTTAACACTTTTGTAGAGGTCGCTCTAAATAGCGAGAGAGTTCCTGGATTGGGGCAGACATAAATTCTTTAGACAGTTTGCTATCTTTGTCTGGCCCAGGCTTTGCTGTAATTTAATGCAGTTATATGCAATTACTTTCCCCCCTTTCATATCAAGTTCTAAAAGCATTATCCCTAAATGGAACTATTTCTTCTCCTGTCTGTGGTTGCAAAAGAATGTGGTTTCAGTATCCCTCCAACTCTGGTGCTAATCAGATACACCTCAAATATAAATCTATTCTAAGAAATTGCAGTTACGGCAAAAGAAAATCTTAGTTTGAAATAACCATTTGAAAGTAACCTTGCAAGGATGCTATGGTAAACAAGAAGATTTCTGGATCAGTGCCTCTTTCCAGCATTAAAAAGAATCCAGCCATGATAGAATCTGCAAAACCATGAAAATATGACATGTAGTTTTGAATATATGCCTCTTTACATAACAACCAACAACAATAAATTCATTATGTTGTTACAAACCATTGCAAAGTAGAAATACATGAATTAATTTAGTGTATTATAAATATCAGCTTATGTCTTCAAAAATGTCTGTCATTAGGTTTTAGAAGTATTTAGGCCTATTCTTTTTCCACATTGCCTCCATAAACTTTCTTAAACTCACCCTTCCATGTCTCAGCAACTCCTTTCTTCTAGTGTGTGCTTAATCTGTAGTAGAGTCTTCCTAAAAATTCAAGTCAGAGGGAGACAGTCCTCTCTTAAAGATCTAGGATGGTTCGTTATGCGTTCCGATCAAGCCCCAACATCTCACCACGGTTTACTGGCTACATGGTTATTCAAGACATCTCCCAGTTTAGTCTGTCCAGGGTCATCTCTCGCCTTATAGATGCTCAACGCATCTTCACCTGTCCTTCTTCCATTTGCCTTTGTTATAAAATGGAAACCTCTATCTACATCAGCTAATGCAAATAGACACTGTAAGTGGGGGGTATTGAGAGAATGGTTCTGTGTTCAACCTAAGTTAAACTGCACTTTGGGCTTGGCCAGAATATCCACTGCAAACCTAAAACAAATGAAATGCACAAATACCTTCCTACACACACAGAGAGAAGCATATATATTATTAAAGAAAGGAAAGTAGGTATGTATGTTGTATTCACACAGACTGGCCACTGTGTGGACAGAGACCTCTCTCTATTCACTCATCTTAGTAAAATGCCTGATCACAGAAGGCCCTCAGTGAAAACTTGTTGAATGAGTGAATATAAAAAATTAATGCCAAAAATTGTAGCTCAGTAGATGAGTCTATGACTTACATTTAGTTATGTCAGCATACTCCTCAATGTGTTGTGAAAAGTCCACCTTACTATTAATTTTCCTTCTCTCAGTTGGGTTGATTTTATACATTTCTAAGTGGCAAAATGTAAACATTAAAAATACAGAAAACTTCCAACTAACAGCCAGCCTACTAGTTATTTTTCTCAATTTCAAAGTATTCTATTCTTGTCAAATATGTGGTTAAAAATGACAATGAAGCGAGTGCATTTAATATGCTGAATATGAAAATATTACATTGCATGGGCATTGATTTATGAAAGGCATGCTAAATATTTGATATAAAATTGTATCCTACAAATATATATCATTTCAAAGCCACAAAGTATTCTGAACCCCCTTGCCTTACATTATTTGCAATCATATGAAATCCACTTTGTGTAAGTTCCTTTGTTCCTGATGGGAAAAGGCACCGTTTATTTATTAAATTCAAAGATTTTGCCATTCATTTTGGCCTAGAGAAGAGGTCCAGAAAAATCCAGTAATAAAATATTATTTTTTGATTGTGAATTTTGTCACAGTATATCACATTTATTTAAGTGTGCATTTCTCTTGTTGTGATTCAACCCTTTCATTCTATGTGTGCTATCTTTCTTTGGGGGCATCCCATGACCATGCCCAATACCTGTCCATCCCTTTTAAGTCTATCAGGATAACTGAACTATCTTACTCAAAGATAGTTGAGTGGACTTTTAGAAGAATGTTTCACATACCCAATTCCTAAGGCTCTTGACCAAAAATCTCATTTTTTTTAAGTAGCAGAACAGATGCTTGACACATATGTGTTCAATACATTTTATGAATGAGGGCAAATGATGATGGTAAAGAGCCTGGGGTGAGATAGATCAGCAGCTGAAAATCAACTTGTTACATTTTAGCTGTGTGCCCTTAAAATTGCTCTCATCTTAAAATGGACACAATTTATTGGGTCATTTGAGCATTATAAAAGATAATGGGTGGTGCATTCACTTTCGAATGTTCCCTCACTGTAAAGAGAGCTTTCCTACCATTCTTCCTTTCTAATCGTATATTCTAATAAACTTTTTCCTGCTGTTCCAAAAAAAAAAAAAAAGATAATGTGCAAAATCCATAGGTTGTCTTATTATTAAAGCACATAATGTATGAGATGCATTTAGAACACTGGTACATAGTAGGTTTCATAAATGTTTACCATTTAATAATAAATAGTTATTACTATTTATTTAATAATAAAAATTTAATAATAAAAAATTAAAATAATAAAATAAAAAATAAATTTAAATAGTAAATTTAATAACAAATAGTAGTGTTATCCACTTTATGTATATATTCAAACCAGCTCTTAGGCAACTTTTTCGTTTTCTCTATCATTTATAATGCAAATGATTTGAGAGAGACATGGGATTGTTGAGACCAATAAGACCATGAGAAACCTTTCAGGTCATAGCACGTGAACAGGCACAGACCAGCATTGAACCAAAATGGCTTTGGCTTCAAAGCATTGCTGCGACTTCTGCTTTGTCTGAACTCCCTGATCATGTCCTGAGCTAAAGACCACAGCTTCTGGATGTCTGGCTGAGCTCCATTTCCAAACTTCATTGATACAAAAACATTTTAGAACTTTTATGTCTATAGTCTAATATATTAAGGCTAGCCCTTTCTCATCATTGGTAGGCACAGAAGCCAGGTGCTCATGGGAAACTTCGACAGGAGTAAACTACAACCTGAGTATAAAGGCCAGTTTAGCAGACTAGCTGATCTGCCAAAATTAGAAACCGTAAGAAGAATTTGAGTCTTAACTCTGTTCTAGGATGTTAGTACCTGCCTAGGAAGAAGTACCTGATGTTTTGTATTAAGTCTTGGGAATACTATGTAACATTTCTTAGCCTCAGTTTTTCATCTGAAAGTGTGTGTGTTTCCTTAAAGCTCTAAACTATTTTTCCCGATTAGAACATTCCATAAAATCAAACCTCAAATCCAACATAGATAATACAAAAGAAATAATGCAGAAATGTGGAAGAAACAAACAAAAAACCTTGTAATGCGCTCATACAATAATGTTCACACTGGATAGGCACAGGGTACTTTGAAATGGGAGAAGATTGTGGGAAGAGAAAAGCTGTAGAGAAAAGCCTTTTGGCTGGTGAAACACGAAAGGACCAGATATGAATGTGTCAGAATGCTTTTAACTGTTTCCCTTTAAACAGCACCTCTGGCCTTATTTCTTTGAAATCACCAGAAAGAGAAACTATTCTCTCAAGTTGATTGCAATGCCTGAGGGAAAGTTGGAGAAAGATCTAAAATCTTGACCATGAGCCCCAAGGAATATACATTTTTAATCAAGGGTGAGGTGTTGGTAATGTTACTGCTACTTGAATGCCAAGGTATTTAAGTTTTAAAGCAAAAATATCCCTGGAGACCCGCTGACAGCATCTAGCCCTGATGCTGATCACTTATATGGTTTGTGACTAAGGCTTTTCATCGGTAAACAGAGCCTAAAGTAACATCCTGGGGGGATACCCCCGCAATAGTCACCTGTGATTAATTGGCTACAAAATGTCACCCTCACACTTTTTAAATATAGGGGAAAAACATTCTTTTAAGAAGGAAAGCTCTCCTGAAAGGAAACTACGCACAGAGGGTGGTTTACTTATTTAATTGCCACATCCGTGATGACCTGGTTTTTCTGCTTTAGCTGAAAAATTAAAAGGAGCCACAGGTTTGTTTGTTAAAATATTCTTATACAGCCTTGTTTAAAGATAAATGATATGGAAAATGTTTTTTTCCTGACAATGTTCTCTACTTTTGTTTCAGATGGGAAAGGAGTGAATACTAGGTTAGTAGCACCTGAATTCTTAAGGGGGAAGAATTAACTATATAGTTTGGCATATTTTTATGCCGTGTGTGTGTGTGTGTGTGTGTGTGTGTGTGTATACACGCACACTTATAGGAGGCATCCAAAAATTTGACTAATGATAAGCTTGATATTCAAATTCATTTTATAGATTTATTCAGATACTATATTTCCAAGAGGTATACATTTCGAACCTTCTGTCTTCAAATGAAGAGTAAAGAAAGAAATCCAAGGTAGCATTATGTCTGCCATATAAAATCATCAATAAAATATCATTCTACTCTCTTCGGATTCTTTAAGAAAATTTTAGATTTCCTCTTAATTTGATGTACTCATGAAAACATTGTAAAATAAGTTGACATACCAGTTTATTATTGGTATCACATGTCTTTACTAATGATCAGCAGATTCCATAAAAGGCTACATCCCAGTTTAATACTGTTGATATGGCTGAAGGATGGTTGTTTCTATCAGGATTATTTGGCTTAAGGTGTTATGATTATTATAGTAATTGTTGTCCTTTTGTGCTTGCGATTTTTATACATGTTAATTTTTAAATCTAGATTCTGTCCAGCACCCAGCCCAAATAATCAAAACTAGTTCTACAAGAAGGTGACATTGGAAGTGGAGAAGAGAAGTCCAAAATATTTGTGAAATACCATACAAACAGATGAACATCTTTTCCAACTCAAGAAAATGCTTTAAATTCTCTAGTCCTATTTTCCTCTCTAAAACATAGGGATATTAACACCTATATTACAGGATTACCATTAATTAGTGAAATAATGTACCATATTTGAGGCAACAAGCATAATACCTATCACAAATAGTCTTTCACATACAAACAGCAGTTGCCATTATCGTTATTGAGTTAGAATTGCCTTCTTCTCCTCCTTCTCCTTGTCTTTTTCCTTTTTATTTTTTCCCTCTCCTTCTCCTGTGACTTCTCTTCTTATCAGGAATGTTCTTGGCTGTGAATGTACAAGGATGCAGAGGGAAAAAGTGATGTTGCTCCCAGAAAAATGTTTACTCAGTCCCTGAAACAGAGCATGTCTATGGTAAAAAAACAAAAATAAAAGCTGAAACAAAGAAAATATCAAAAGCAAAACCAAAACAAAGCAAAACAAAAACCAGAAAAAAGCACATTTGTTGTAAAGTGAGTAAAAATTACATCTGCAGATATAAAGCTGTAAGAGAAAGAAATTACATAGACAAAATAGAGAATTGCAAATAATAACCTCACTTACAATAAGATGAAATGGTCTCATGATCCAGCCTTCCTATATGTATAGTTAACTAAGACAGAAATTATAGCTCATTTTCCCATAAACCTACACTTTAGGGATATTAAAAGTATGCTGTCAAAATGGAGTGTCTTTTGTTCAGATGGGGGCCCCAAATCTGGGGTGATGATGAGTGGAAGCTGGTGCAGGGGAGGTGAAATGATTCACCTGAGGCAGAAAGAAGGAGACAGAAGTTTATTGAATATGTCTGGCGGGGGCAGTGGGTAGAACGTAGGAGGAAAGGTTGTCTGCAGCTAGGCAGTGGGTGAGGGCTGCTTTTAAAGGGGGAAGATGAGGAGGTGTGGCAACATATGGAATTCCCTCTTTTTTGGTAACAGAACCTGGTTGTAAGTAGCCCATTGGTCCGTTTGGACCTATGGGTATTTTGAGGTGGCTCACCTGATGTGCCCGTCTGTTTCTGGCCAGGAGGTCCTGTGGGCCCTTTGTATATTCCATTGCTCAAGCCTATTTGCCTAAAAGCAGTCTCTACAAGAAGTACAACAATTTTTTATGATAATGAGATATTTTCACAGTCTTCATTTTAGAGACTGAAACAAACAAACAGAGGCCCCAAGTGGGATCACTATGAGCCAGTCCAAATCACCAAACCAGGATTTAATATCTAACCTATTTGCAGTTTCAGCCTTCCCCAGAAAGGTAATCTTAACCAGGTCAGCTAAGGAACTTTCTAAGTTGCATCAGTAAGGTACTCTGTCCTGTGTGCTTTCTCCATCACACCGAGAAAGATGAGATAATCCACCCAATACTTGCCCCTGCCCTTCCTCTGAGGATGATCCTGCCTAAATTACTGTCCTTCTTTTTGCTAATAATTTTCTTGCTCCATCCTCCTTCCTATAAAAACTTTCCATTTTGTGCAACTCCTCTTCCCTCTACTTGCTAGATGGGGTTCTGCTGATTCGTGAATTGTTTAATAAAGACGTTAGATCTTCAACTTCAAATTTACTCAGTTGAATTTTTTTTAATGGACTGACACACACACACACAATTTAAAACTTGCTCTAAACCATAAATAGCACACTTACTAATCTCAAAAGGTACACATTTCAGTATTTTCAAACTAATTGTTTCTCAATATAGTATATCTTTTTAAAAAGCCTATGGATTTTTCATAACTTCCCACTGTTTTATGGTTAAAGAGTCTAATTCTGTCACTTAAATGTGATTTGTCATAGTTAAATTTGGCTAAATAATTGACTATAAACTGAGTACCATGTGCTTGAAATTAACCAGACTCAGTATTACTTTAGGATCTAGAAAACACTTGCATGTAAATACATTCTAATCTCTAAGAGAAGCCTTCAATAAATAAGCTGCATGTTTTATCAGTATCTGAATGCTTGCTTTTTCTACATAAAAGTAATTGTATATACATTGGCAAGTTCCATTTTTGCCATAATGTTGCTAAATACGTAGTTTTCTTCCTTGAGATTATCCTTTTAAAAAGCAAAGTTTATATCTAAATTTAAAACAAATCCCTTCATTTTAGACCAAATTAAAAATAACAATAAAGTGAAATTCTTCAACATATCTTATAGCCTACCCTCTGAAGGGCTATGTACTTTGAGAATGTTTTATGCAAAGAGTTAAGTTTTGTTGCTTTTATACATGCAAGAGTAACCAACTCAGCATTATTGTGAATAATTATGAATCAATTACTCACAGATCAAGTCTTAAATATTTTCAAAGAACCAAAAGTAAGATAGAAAATAAGATTTTATCGTATTCTTCTAATGATAAATTAGGGAAGCCAGTGATGGATGAATGAGTTTGAATATATTGTTATTATTTCTAGCAAATAGGAAGCAGCATTTGACCAATGGCTTATCAAATGTAAACAAATCCAGGAATAAGAGAAAACACCTTTGTATCTCTTGCATGTAAAAAATTGCTTCAGCAATAAAAATGATAAGCAGAAACCTGCACGTACAAATGCATTTGTTATTTTTTCTTGTCCAAGAATAGAGAAATAACAATAAATATTATGAAATTAGTACTACCATCATGGTATGTACCACATCTTGAGTGTCCGTGACATTAGCCACTGGGTTTGAACCTTCACGTCCATCTCATTGACTTGACACTACTCATATTTTGCTAATAAGGATTTCTGGTGAGAAATATCTGGTATCATTTTAGGTATCATGATAACTATATAAAATCATAAAATTCAGAGGCAAAATGTCTTGGGTACTATTATTTCAAATTTTATATTTTATTGGTGATGAAACTGAGACCTGCAGAGATGATAGGTCTTTTCAGAGTAAAATGTCTACAAAATGAGAGATTCTAGTCAGAGCTCATTTCTTCTGATGCCTGGGTCTATTTCTTTTTTCAACACATTTTTCTTAATTATATTGAAATAGAGACTCATGGTATATGCATCTATGATATTGTGATTCATAACAAGAAATAAGTATTTGGTCTTGGCCCCTGTTTCTGACAGAGAACTGCTAAAACCCTTGGAATAGCCTATGATGAGAGATATAAAGGTGTTTTCATTATGTTAATGTTAATGAGATGACTTTGGGACCTCACCTAAACATGGGGGGGGGTTGGTTGCTGGGAGAACGAACCAAGTGATTAGAGGGTTAGAACTTTCAGTCCCAACCTCCTACCTCCAGGGGGAGGAGAGGGGCTGGAGGTTGAATCATCAATTTCCAAAGGACACTGATTTAGTCAATCATGCCTATGTGATGAAACCTCCATAAAATCCCAAAATGATAGTATTCAGAGAGCGTCCATGGAGGTGCTGGGAGAGTGGCACACCAAGAGAGAGCGTGGATGCTCTGTGTCCCTTTCCCCATACCTTGCCCTATGCATCTCTTCCATCTGGCTGTTCATCTGTATTCTTTTATGGTTTGTAATAAAGCAGTAAATTGAAGTGTTCCCCTGAGTTCTGTGAGCTGCCCCAGCAAATTAATCAAACCCAAGGAAGGGTTTGTGGGAACATCTTGTTTACAGCCAGCTTGTCTGGAAGACAGATAACAACCTGAGCTTGAGACTGGCATCCGAGGACAAAGAGGGGGTCATAGGAACCTCCACTCTAACTGGTCAGTCAGAAGCACAGGCAACAATCTGTACTTGAGAATGGCATTTGATCTGGAGTTGGGGGACAGTCTTGTAGGACTGAACCCTTAAACTGTGGAATCTGACTCTGTATCCAGGTAGATAGTGGTTAGAATTCAGGTAAATTGTAGGACACCCAGCTGGTGTCATAAAAAAAAAATCAGTTGGTGTGGGGAAAAACCTCCACACATTTGGTGACCAGAAGTGTCAACAGTGTTTTGTGTGTCAACAGTGTTCTGTGGTCAGAGCGTGAAGAGTGAGATAGACTGAGCGTGTGTGTGAGTGTGCCTCTGTATCTGTGTGAACAGGAATAAACATTCTCACTCCTCAGTAAGAAGCTCTGTGGTGGATGTTAAGGGGCAGAAATTCTCAAAGATGCCTATGACTGAAGACACAGGGGGGTAGCAGGCGTCAAGAATGACTTCTTGTTGCTCCAGCTCTAATGTGGTTTTGCAGTAACTGCTAAGTCAGATCATTCAGTGTGGATGAAGTTTGAGACAGACAGAATTAGTTTGACAATGGATGCTTCTTTAAATTTTCTGATTGGTTAATGGAGACATTTTATTTTAAGACAAAATATAGTCACACTGGTACTTCCATTCAGGACTACAGAGATTTTATTTAACCTCAGTCTTGTGACTCTATTCCCTTTTCTCTACACCCAAAACTCCAATTCTCAGTGACCTCAGTAATTACTAGCATAAATTACTTATTTATCCCACAATACACATATGGCAGTGCCAGTGTGAAAATATCAACATTACCACCAACAGGAGAATTCCTGAGAAGAGCTGAAGATTTTTCCTTTAGTTATTTTATCCTTGGGGCACATCCCATTAGATGATGGAATTACTACTATACTGTAAACTCTTAAACTAATGTGAAATAGTCTCACTCTGTGTGGTTATGCCACTAATTTCATACACAGGCTCATTTGTTTAATTTAATTTTCACTAGGGACTGATTTTTTATTTAATTTTGCTGCATAACTGTAGAAAGTATTTACAAGGTTCTGAACTCAAATCTACAAACTAGAGTATATGTTTAGAGTGTCAGTTTCTGTCTCTATCTCCCCAGTCCTGGTTCTTTATTCTTCCTCCAATAAGTAACCATTGTTTTTAAATTAAATTTTTGATTTTTTTCTATTAAAAAATAAGCCAATAGGTGCATATATTCATATCCCTTTCTCTCTTTTAGATACACAGTTGTGAATTATATACACTTTTCTCTGACTTTTTTATTTAATATATCCTAGTACAATAATTTAATGAAAGTTTATAGAGAGATTCCTTACTTTTTTAAAAAAAACTTTATTTTGAGAAAGAGAGGAAGCAGGGGAGGGTCAAAGAGAGAGAGAGAGAGAGAGAGAGAGAGAGAGAGAGAGGGAATCCCAAGCAGGCACCAGTCTTAGTGTGAAGCCTGATGCAGGGCTCGATCTCAGTACCCTGAGATCACGACCTGAGCTTGTATCAAGAGTCAGGCACTTAAGTGACAGCCACCCAGGTGCCCCACGAGATTCCTTATTGTTGTTTGTTTTAAACAACAGCTTTACTCAGATATAGTTCATATTTTATAAAATCTATTCTTTTATAATGTGTACTTCAGTGGCTTTTCCATATTTAACATCGTTATGCAACCATCACGGCTATTTAATCTCAGAATATTTTCATCATCCCAAAAAGAAATCCATATCCATTAGCAGTCACTCTCCGTATCCCCAAAGCCCCAGTACCTGGCAACCACTAATGTGCTTTTTGTCTCTATGAATTTAATTTGCCCATTTTGAGCATTTAATATAAATTGAGTGATGTGTTTTATTGTGACTGGCTTCTTTAATAATCTCTTTGAAGTTCATCTATGTTGTAGCATGTGTCAGTGCCACATTCTTTTTTACTTCCAAATAGTATTCCACTGTATGCCTAAACCACGTTTTGTTTATCCATTCATCATTTGATCGGCATTTAGGTTTCTAATTTTCAGTTATTCTGAATAATACTGCTGTGACACAATGTGCAAATTTATGGGTGGACCTACACTTTCAATTCTCTGGGTATATAGCTAGGGGAGTAGATTTGCTGGATGTTTGACATTTTGAGAAACTGCTAAATGTTTTTACAAAATGGCTGCACAATTTTATAAGCTATAACATTTCAATTTCCCTGCATTTGTTGCTAACACTTGTTATTTTATTTGCCCTTCTGATTTTGCCCATCCTAGTGAAATGGTACCCCAGTGTGGTTTTAAATTACATTTAGCTAATAATTAACGATGTTAGACATCTTTGCATGTGCCTTTTGGCCATTCATTGTATTATTTGGAGAAATCTCTATTCAACTCTTTTGGTCATTTTATGAAGCAAGTTACGTGTCTTTTTATTATTGAGTGGTAAGATTTCTCTCTATATATTGAATTCAATGCCCTTGTTAGATGTTTTATTTAAAAATATTTTCTCCCATTCTAGGAGTTACCTTTTCATTTTCTTGATTAAATTTTATAGCTTCACCTCCTACATTTAGCTCTGATATCCAGTCAGCATTAATTTTATTGTACTGTGTGAGGTAGGGGTCCAACTTTGATATTTTGCATGTGTATGCCCATTTGCACCATTTGTTGCAAGACTACTCTTTAACAATTTTTTAAAAGCTCACTTAGCCTAAGAAATATCCTGAAATGTCTCTGGTGGAATTAGAACTAAACCCATTACTGAGCATAGACTGACATGACAAGTATACTTCTTCCTGATCTGTAGTATTAATTAATTCATTTTTTTACATTTATTTATTTTTGAGAGAGAGAGAGACAGAGCACAAGTGGGGGAGGGGCAGAGAGAGAAGGAGACACAGAATCCAAAGCTGGCTCCAGGCTCCAAGCTGACAGCACAGAGCCCGATGCGCTGGGCTTGAACTCACAAACCTTGAGATCATGACCCGAGCTGAAGTCGGACGCTCTACTGACTAAGGCACCCACGCGCCCCTGTACTATTAATTTATTTTTTAATTTTTGTTATCATGATAAATATACTGTTTTCAATTAAAAATTTTTAATGTTTATTTGTGTGTGTGTGTGTGTGTGTGTGTGAGAGAGAGAGAGAGAGAGAGAGAGAGAGAGAGAGAGAGAGAGTGAGTGCACACATGAGCATAGGAGGGGCAGAAAGCGAGAGGGAGACATAGAATCAGAAGCAGCCTCCAGGCTTTGGGCTGTCAGCACAGAGCTCAATGCAGGGCTCGAACCCATGAACTGTGAGATCGTGACCTGAGGCAAAGTGGGACCCTTAACCGACTGAGCCATCCAGGCCCTGATGATAAGTGTACTCTTTAATCGCCATGACCTATTTTACCCATGCCCCAGAATACCCATAATTTGAGGTTAAATCAGACAGTAGGTGTATATGAAAGGTTTTGCTAAAATATCTCCTGAACACGTTGCTACCAAATAAGGCAACTTACTAAATTTGCTTACAATGTCTCTGATTCCAGAGATATAATTACACACTTTTTTGGAAATTGCAGAGTCACCTTTAAAAACAAGTACACTGTGTTTTTTTCTAAAACCACCTTGATGAGTGGAATACACATTACACAGAAGATTTTAGCATGACAATATAAAATAAACATGATATCCATTTGCCATCTGGTGTGTTGTAAATATATTGTTGTTTACCCTTTTCCAAACCCCTAAATGAACTTCATAATTGCCTCATTATCTGTAATATGTCACACCTCCGTGGCCCTTCTGGTGATGATAATGCATAGCTTCCCAAACAACACAAAAAGCAAATAAAGAGATAGGTGAAGTCATCTCATGAACCTGTATGCGTTTGTATATAAAGAAAGATGTCTCTTGAAATAACACTGCGCTGAGGTTCCAGTGCAGCTGTAAGTAATATAACTAATGTCATCTGCTTCAAACCTAAAAGTGCATCACTGAGCATACTTTGCTAAAAATCAAATCAGAGACAGAACAGAGTTTAGTAATAAAAGATGATTGGTATGTGTCTCCAGTGCAATCTTCTATCTGCTGGCCTTAATTCTACCCTCCTGTCTTTTAGAATGTATATGTAAGTGCATGATAAAATGCAGATGATTATTGAGAGAACCACTTTAGCCGTATATTCTCTATGCTTTATGATAGCTGGTAGCTAAATAATAATCTCTGCAATCACATATGCTTGGCAAGAACTTTATATACAACATACTAACTCTCTAATGGACATAGATGCTATTTCGGTGCTTGGAGTCACATATGCTCCTAATGAAAACTTTTTGATGATCCCTCAACTAGTTTGTTCCTGATTTCATTAAGATTCTTTTCAGTTAGTAAACATTTAACAGCAGATGTACGTAATGTGCACAGGAATCTTGAATGAACTCATGATGAGAACTTTTTCCACATTGACTATTTATACAAAGCTCCACAATAACGAGGCGGGGATTTACAGGCATTTACCCGTGCATGGATTTATTGTTTGTTCAATACAATTTGTGTGAGTCCATTAGGGATCTTGGGATAAAGACAGTTAGTTTTGATCCAGTTTTCTCCTTTATACCTCACTGCTTCCATCATATTTTACTGAAATTTTCTCTTCTCTCATGATTTTTTTAAATCCCCTATCACCTTTGGCCTAGGACCACATCACATCATACCTTTTTTACCAAATTAGTTTCCTAGTAGTTCTTCATGGCTCTAGTTTCTACACTGAAGAGCAAAAGGGAAAGAATCATGTCTTTAGAAAGTTTGTATTTTAAGGTATGGAAGAAGTCACTTGAAAGGGAAAGATGAAAAAGCAAGAGAATGAGAGAATTTTTTTCCAAAGGAAAATATGTGTGTGTGTATACATGCATATATGTGTACATGTATATATATGTCAATCAAAAGTAGACAAATCATAAGTGTCCAGCTCAGTGGAATTCTATAGAGTAAGTAAAGCCATATCTGTAATACCTGGACCAAGAGATAATTACTAGTGTGATTTCTGAAGCCATTTCAAAGTATAGTTTGGTCTGGCTCTTTTTGCTCAGGCTTCTCTTTCTGCCCAGCCTCATATTTGTACAATTTGTTGATATTACCATGTGAAGTTGTGGTCCATTTGTTTTAATTTCTGAATAGTATTTCATTAGATATACCATACGTTTTGCAGTATACTGCTGATGGGCATTTTGGATTATTTATAGTTTTCAGATATTAGTAAAAGTCCTGCTATGAATACTTGTATTTTTTTAGATGAGAAAACATATATACCCATTCTCCTGGGTATATATTTACCTGATGTGAAATGCTTTGATCATGAAGCACATTCAGTTTTAGAATATGCCAATTTTCCAAAGTGGTTTTAACAGGAGTACATCATTTTCATCATATCATAGATAACATTGGGTATTTTCTTCTTTTTTACATTAGCCATTCTTGTGGATATGTGTTAGTATCCTACTATACCTTGGTATCTCATTGTGTCTTTAATATTCATTTTACTTACAAGTTAATAGATTTGCTTATTTTTCCTTAAGTTTATTAACCATTTGGATATTCAGTCATATAAAGTATCTGTTGTAGTAGTTAGCTTTATTCTCTGTTTAAGCATCTTTTATTATTGGTTAATAAAAATCATTTACACTTGGCAGGATATGTGTTGTATCTCACTGTGTGACTTGTCTACCATGACAGATTCATGAAAAAGTGAGAAAATATTTGAATAGGCATTTCTCTAAAGGCACACAAATGGCCAATAAGCACATAAAAGATTGCTCAACATTGGTAATCATTAGAGAAATGGAAATTAAAAATTAAAACACCAAAACACCTCATACCCACTTGGAATGCTAAAAAAAAACACATAAAAAAGCCAATAAGAAGTGTTGAGGATGTTGAGAAAGTGGAATATATTGCTGGTGATAATTAAAATAGTGAGGCTGCTTTGGGAAACTATTTTGCCTTTTCCTCACAGTATGAAGCAGAGTTACCAAATGATCCAGCAGTATAAACCCAAGAGAAGTGAGAGCATATGTCCCACAAAAACTTATCCATTAATGTTTACAGTAGTATTACTCATAATAGCCAAAAGGTGGAAACAGCCCAAATGTCCATCAAGTGATGAATGATAAACTAAATGTGGCATAGAGAGAGGTGCCTGGGTGGCTCAGTTGGTTAAGCCTCTGACTCTTGATTTCACCTCAGGTGAAAAGGAGTTCTCATGGTTCCTGAAAAGGAGTCTCTCTGTGGGCTCCGCCCTGACAGCATGGAGCCTGCTTGGGATCCTCTCTCCCTCCCCTTCCCCACTCTTTTTCTTCCCACCCCTCTCAAAATAAATAAACATTAAATAACTGTGGCATAGATATGCAATGAGTATTATTTAGCAATAAAAAAAGAATAAAGTATTGGTACATGCTAAAGTGTGGATGAACCTTGAAAACTTTATGCTAATTTACAGAAGCCGGTCATTAAAGGCCACATTTGTATGATTTCATTTATATGAAATGTCCAGGATAGGCAAATTCACAGAAACAGAATCTAGATTAGTGGTTGCCAGGCACATAGCAATGAAAGCAGTGGAGGTCATGTCTAATGAATATGGGATATCTTCTGGATGATGTAAATGCTCTAAAATCATATAGTTGTGATGTTTTTAAAACTCTGGAAAAAAACAAAAAAACACTTAAGTTGTACACTTTAAAAGGAATTTTATGATATGTGTCTTATTTCTCAATAAACCTATTTTAAAAAACAACAAACTGGAAATAACCTAAATAACATTAGTGGGAGAATGAATAATTATCGTGATATAACTATATGATGGTATATTTAAACAATGAATATGCTGGACTTATGTATACTAACAACAATGGATTTCAAAAACAAGGTTGAGAGGAGAATGTAAGTGAGAAACAGGTGAGAGTGACAACCACTAAATTCAGGCTTATGGATTTGACTTTTAGGATTAAGTGAAAGAGATTGATACATGGCACCCAGGAATCTTCACCTGTGTTAGTAATGTTTTTAATTCTTAAAATTATTATGGCTACCTGAGATTTTATTGTTATTTTCTTTATGGCTCTTCTTATATTTAAATATTTTACAATCAAACAGTATAGTGATATTGGAGGACAGGGGACTTAATGGTAAAAATTAAAATCAATTAAATTCAGGGTAACATGTAAAATTATGTTCTTTTGGACTCATTAAGTAGAGCAATTTTCTACACATAAATAATAGAGGTCGATTAACTTTGAGAGCAAAAAAACCTGTAGCTTCATTAACATGAGGATTAAAGTTGAAGACAGTATCTTGCCTAGTACTTTTAAATGTGTCCAGTTGTCTCAGATTTTTAAGGCTGGTACATCAGCCAAGAAGTCCTAGGCATATAATAGTAACACGTTTTCCAGATAATTGCCCGTGAAAATTCTGTACTTGCTTTGGCTCAGTGATTCTCTACCCTGGCTGCACATTAGAAGCACCTGGGGAAATGTAAAAAAAAAAAAAAAAAAATGTGCCGCTCAAGCCTCATCTGCAGATATTCTGATTTAATTATTTCTGGGAGGAACCTGGGCATCGGCTGCTTTGGAAAGCACTCCAGGCTGTTCTAATGTGAGACTAGGTTTGAGAGCCATTGCTCTAGACCTTGTGCTCTGTACTTATTTCCTGTTCTCTCTCTGATCTGTTGCTCCAAATCCAACTCTTTCTCTTTCTGGGATCATTGGTATTGAGGGCCCTTTTGGATTCCCTCTGGCATGGGTCTTTCTTCTGTCTACATGGTTACTTGATGTCACCATTCCCCACAGCTGTGAGGGAAAGGCTTTCCTACATCTTGTTTTCTCCAGCCTATCGCTCACCACTCTAGCCACCAGGGGAGTAGTTTTGCAAATTTGCTAATGAATTGCCATGTTGAGAAAGAAAGAGAGAGAGAGAGAGGGAGGGAGGGAGGAAGGAAGGAAGGAAGGAAGGAAGGAAGGAAGGAAGGAAGGAAGGGAGGGAGGGAGAGAGAAGGAGGGAGGAAGGAAGGAAAGGGAGGGAGAAAGAAAGAAAGAAAGAAAGAAAGAAAGAAAGAAAGAAAGAAAGAAGGAAAGAAAGGAAAGAAAGAAAGGAAAGAAAGAGAGAGGGAGGGAGGAAGAGAGAGAGGAAGGAAGGAAAAGAGAAAGAAAGAAGGAAGGAAGGAAGAGGAAGGGAGGAAGGAAGGATCAAATAACTCATTAAAATTGGCTTAGATATAAAATAAGGATTAAAGTTTTACTGGAAGAATATACAACAATATACAAGACAATATTCTTTGACTGCCACACAGCCAGGCAGTGGTCTTACTAACCTGACAGCATTTCTGATGACTCAAACATTAAGAGACATGATCCTTTTGGCCAGTAATTACTGTACTGTTATTTAATGCAACCTTCAGGTGTTTCCAAGATTTTGGATGCTGTTTTCCAGTTTACTGGGTGGCCAGGTTGTGTGGCAATGGTTAAAAAATAGATAAGTAAGGGGCGCCTGGGTGGCTCAATTGGTTAAGCATCCAACTCTTGATTATGGCTCAGGTCATGATCTCACAGTTTGTGAGATCAACTCCCCACATCAGGCTCCTCACTGATATCATGAAGCCTGCTTGGGATTCTCTCTCTCTCTCTCTCTCTCTCTCTGCCCTCCTCTGTGCATGTGCACCCTCTAAACATTAAAAAAATAGATAAATGAAATTCAGGGAAAACGATTCAAGGTTTCTGAGAATAGACACTATGCATGTCAGGCTCAAGTGGTACAACATTTACTTATAGCAAGAGGAGAGAGAGGAGGAGTACACAGCCACTTTTCAGTGCTTTGGTCGTTTCAGTGCTTTGGTCGATGGAAAGCAGATCCACTTTGTAGCCAACTGGGGTAATGTAGCTGCACACAGCTCTGCTAGTGCTGCAGTAGAATGACATTGACTCCTCTCTCATAGGTCTGAAATCCGGAAAGCCTGTGGCATGCCCGAGGGTCACAGATATGCACACGCTTAAGCAGAGCAAGTAGTATACACCACATCTGCAACAGCGAGAGATATTCCCTCACAAAGTGATGAGCCCTGCAGGGCTATGAGGGGGTCTTTTCTCCCAGGAAGGAAATGTTCCAGGCCTAAGGTCACTCTTACACGACCATGTTGGAGGCAGGAAGCTGTACATGAGTGCCTTTCCTGAAAGATGGTCATGTTTAAAACACAATAACCTGGTGCTTAATTTTCTAGGGCTGCTATAACAAAGTAAAACAAACTGGATGGCTTAAAATGATAGAAAAATATTTTCCTACAGTTCTAGAAGCTGGGAGCCTCAAAGTGAGGCGTCAACAGGGTAGGTTCCTTCTGAGGGTTGTGGCTGAGGATCTGTTCCATAGTTCTCTCCCAGCTTCTGGTAGCTTCAGGTATTCCATGCTTTGAGATGCCATTGTCCCTCTCTTTTCACATTGTCTTCCCCCTGTATGTGTGTCTGTGTCCAAATTTCTACTTTTAATAAGGGCAGACTTATAAGGGTTATACTAGATCAGAACTCACTCTAATGATGTAATTTTAACTTGATTAGCTCCGTAAAGACAAATAAGGTAATATTCTATTCAAATAAGGTAATATTCTATTCAAATAAGGTAATATTCTGAGGTACTGGTGGTTAAGACTCAAATGTATCTGGAATTTTTTGATGGGGGGAGGGGATGAGATACAATTCAACTCATAAAACCTGGTAGTTGGAATTTTTTAAATGTTGTATTTATTTCTGAGAGAGAGCGGACAAGCAGGGTAGGGGCAAAGAGAGAGGGGGACAGAGGATCCAAAGTGGCCTCTGCACTGGGAGCAGTGAGTTAAATGTGGGGCTCGAACTTATGAAGTATGAGATCATGACTTGAGTCAAAGTCCACTGCTCAACCCATTGAACCACCCAGGTGCCACTGATATTTGGAATTTTTAATGTTTACAATTACCTATCCCACAATTTTCATAAGCAATCTATCTTTAAGTAGTACAGAATTCAGCCTGGTTCTCAACCAGAATCGATACTGAGATTCAGCAACAGTGGAAACAAGTACAAGGATGCTTTTTTGTTTTGTTTTTGTTTTTCCGTAAACCAGTATTTCCCATTAATCTAAACAACAGGTAGATGTCTTAAAACTGTTATCCGCCATACTCTCTTATGATCCCAACAAATGTTTAAAGGCTTAGGAAAATCAGACTCTCTCTGATATTTAAATATGACCATATGTATTGCTTCTTTAGTCCATACAGACTTGCTTACAAAAAGAAGAGTGCTTTTTATTTATTTATTTATTTATTTATTTATTTATTTATTTATATGAAATTTATTGACAAATTGGTTTCCATACAACACCCAGTGCTCATCCCAAAAGGTGCCCTCCTCAATACCCATCACCCACCCTCTCCTCCCTCCCACCCCCCATCAACCCTCAGTTTGTTCTCAGTTTTTAACAGTCTCTTATGCTTTGGCTCTCTTCCATTCTAACCTCTTTTTTTTTTTTTTCCTTCCCCTCCCCCATGGGTTCCTGTTAAGTTTCTCAGGATCCACATAAGAGTGAAACCATATGGTATCTGTCTTTCTCTGTATGGCTTATTTCACTTAGCATCACACTCTCCAGTTCCATCCACGTTGCTACAAAAGGCCATATTTCATTTTTTCTCATTGCCACGTAATATTCCATTGTGTATATAAACCACAATTTCTTTATCCATTCATCAGTTGATGGACATTTAGGCTCTTTCCATAATTTGGCTATTGTTGAGAGTGCTGCTATGAACATTGGGGTACAAGTGGCCCTATGCATCAGTACTCCTGTATCCCTTGGATAAATTCCTAGCAGTGCTATTGCTGGGTCATAGGGTAGGTCTATTTTTAATTTTCTGAGGAACCTCCACACTGCTTTCCAGAGCGGCTGCACCAATTTGCATTCCCACCAACAGTGCAAGAGTGTTCCCGTTTCTCCACATCCTCTCCAGCATCTATACTCTCCTGATTTATTCATTTTGGCCACTCTGACTGGCGTGAGGTGATACCTGAGTGTGGTTTTGATTTGTATTTCCCTGATGAGGAGCGACGCTGAACATCTTTTCATGTGCCTGTTGGCCATCCGGATGTCTTCTTTAGAGAAGTGTCTATTCATGTTTTCTGCCCATTTCTTCACTGGGTTATTTGTTTTTCGGGTGTGGAGTTTGGTGAGCTCTTTATAGATTTTGGATACTAGCCCTTTGTCCGATATGTCATTTGCGAATATCTTTTCCCATTCCGTTGGTTGCCTTTTAGTTTTGTTGGTTGTTTCCTTGCTGTGCAGAAGCTTTTTATCTTCATAAGGTCCCAGTAATTCACTTTTCCTTTTAATTCCCTTGCCTTTGGGGATGTGTTGAGTAAGAGATTGCTACGGCTGAGGTCAGAGAGGTCTTTTCCTGCTTTCTCCTCTAAGGTTTTGATGGTTTCCTGTCTCACATTTAAGTCCTTTATCCATTTTGAGTTTATTTTTGTGAATGGTGTGAGAAAGTGGTCTAGTTTCAACCTTCTGCATGTTGCTGTCCAGTTCTCCCAGCACCATTTGTTAAAGAGGCTGTCTTTTTTCCATTGGATGTTCTTTCCTGCTTTGTTAAAGATGAGTTGGCCATATGTTTGTGGGTCTAGTTCTGGAGTTTCTATTCTATTCCATTGGTCTATGTGTCTGTTTTTGTGCCAATACCATGCTGTCTTGATGATGACAGCTTTGTAGTAGAGGCTAAAGTCTGGGATTGTGATGCCTCCTGCTTTGGTCTTCTTCTTCAAAATTCCTTTGGCTATTCGGGGCCTTTTGTGGTTCCATATGAATTTTAGGATTGCTTGTTCTAGTTTCAAGAAGAATGCTGGTGCAATTTTGATTGGGATTGCATTGAATGTGTAGATAGCTTTGGGTAGTATTGACATTTTGACAATATTTATTTTTCCAATCCATGAACAGGGAATGTCTTTCCATTTCTTTAAATCTTCTTCAATTTCCTTCATAAGCTTTCTATAGTTTTCAGCATACAGATCCTTTGCATCTTTGGTTAGATTTATTCCTAGGTATTTTATGCTTCTTGGTGCAATTGTGAATGGGATCAGTTTCTTTATTTGTCTTTCTGTTGCTTCATTGTTAGTGTATAAGAATGCAACTGATTTCTGTACATTGATTTTGTATCCTGCAACTTTGCTGAATTCCTGTATCAGTTCTAGCAGACTTTTGGTGGAGTCTATCGGATTTTCCATGTATAATATCATGTCATCTGCAAAAAGCGAAAGCTTGACTTCATCTTTGCCAATTTAGATGCCTTTGATTTCCTTTTGTTGTCTGATTGCTGATGCTAGAACTTCCAGCACTATGTTAAACAGCAGCGGTGAGAGTGGGCATCCCTGTCGTGTTCCTGATCTCAGGGAAAAAGCTCTCAGTTTTTCCCCGTTGAGGATGATGTTAGCTGTGGGCCTTTCATAAATGGCTTTTATGATCTTTAAGTATGTTCCTTCTATCCCGACTTTCTCAAGGGTTTTTATTAAGAAAGGGTGCTGGATTTTGTCGAAGGCCTTTTCTGCATCGATTGACAGGATCATATGGTTCTTCTCTCTTTTTTTGTTAATGTGATGTATCACGTTGATTGATTTGCGAATGTTGAACCAGCCCTGCATCCCAGGAATGAATCCCACTTGATCATGGTGAATAATTCTTTTTATATGCCGTTGAATTCGATTTGCTAGTATCTTATTGAGAATTTTTGCATCCATATTCATCAGGGATATTGGCCTGTAGTTCTCTTTTTTTACTGGGTCTCTGTCTGGTTTAGGAATCAAAGTCATACTGGCTTCATAGAATGAGTCTGGAAGTTTTCCTTCCCTTTCTATTTCTTGGAATAGCTTGAGAAGGATTGGTATTATCTCTGCTTTAAATGTCTGGTAGAACTCCCCTGGGAAGCCATCTGGTCCTGGACTCTTATTTGTTGGGAGATTTTTGATAACCAATTCAATTTCTTCGCTGGTTATGGGTCTGTTCAAGCTTTCTCTTTCCTCCTGATTGAGTTTTGGAAGAGTGTGGGTGTTCAGGAATTTGTCCATTTCTTCCAGGTTGTCCAATTTGTTGGCATATAATTTTTCATAGTATTCCCTGATAATTGTTTGTATCTCTGAGGGATTGGTTGTAATCATTCCATTTTCATTCATGATTTTATCTATTTGGGTCATCTCCCTTTTCTTTTTGTGAAGCCTGGCTAGAGGTTTGTCAATTTTGTTGATTTTTTCAAAAAACCAACTCTTGGTTTCGTTGATCTGCTCTACAGATTTTTAGATTCTATATTGTTTATTTCTGCTCTGATCTTTATTATTTCTCTTCTTCTGCTGGGTTTAGGCTGCCTTTGCTGTTCTGCTTCTAGTTCCTTTAGGTGTGCTGTTAGATTTCGTATTTGGGATTTTTCTTGTTTCTTGAGATAGGCCTGGATTGCAATGTATTTTCCTCTCAGGACTGCCTTTGCTGCGTCCCAAAGCGTTTGGATTGTTGTATTTTCATTTTCGTTTGTTTCCATATATTTTTTAATTTCTTCTCTAATTGTCTGGTTGACCCACTCATTCGTTAGTAGGGTGTTCTTTAACCTCCATGCTTTTGGAGGTTTTCCAGACTTTTTTCTGTGGTTGATTTCAAGCTTCATAGCATTGTGGTCTGAAAGTAAGCATGGTATAATTTCAATTCTTGTAAACTTATGAAGGGTTGTTTTGTGACCCAGTATATGATCTATCTTGGAGAATGTTCCATGTGCACTCAAGAAGAAAGTATATTCTGTTGCTTTGGGATGCAGAGTTCTAAATATATCTGTCAAGTCCATCTGATCCAATGTCTCATTCAGGACCCTTGTTTCTTTATTGACCGTGTGTCTAGATGATCTATTCATTTCTGTAAGTGGGGTGTTAAAGTCCCCTGCAATGACCACATTCTTATCAATAAGGTTGCTTATGTTTATGAGTAATTGTTTTATATATTTGGGGGCTCCGGTATTCGGCGCATAGACATTTATAATTGTTAGCTCTTCCTGATGGATAGACCCTGTAACTATTATATAATGTCCTTCTTCATCTCTTGTTACAGCCTTTAATTTAAAGTCTAGTTTGTCTGATATAAGTATGGCTACTCCAGCTTTCTTTTGGCTTCCAGTCGCATGATAAATAGTTCTCCATCCCCTCACTCTCAATCTAAAGGTGTCCTCAGGTCTAAAATGAGTCTCTTGTAGACAGCAAATAGATGGGTCTTGTTTTTTTATCCATTCTGATACCCTGTGTCTTTTGGTTCGCGCATTTAATCCATTTACATTCAGTGTTATTATAGAAAGATACGGGTTTAGAGTCATTGTGATGTCTGTATGTTTTATGCTTGTAGTGATGTCTCTGGGACTTTGTCTCACAGGGTCCCCCTTAGGATCTCTTGTAGGGCTGGTTTAGTGGTGACAAATTCCTTCAGTTTTTGTTTGTTTGGGAAGACCTTAATCTCTCCTTCAATTCTAAATGACAGACTTGCTGGATAAAGGATTCTCGGCTGCATATTTTTTCTGTCTAGCACCCTGAAAATCTCGTGCCAATTCTTTCTGGCCTGCCAAGTTTCAAAGACAGATCAGTCACGAGTCTTATAGGTCTCCCTTTATATGTGAGGGCACGTTTACCCCTTGCTGCTTTCAGAATTTTCTCTTTATCCTTGTATTTTGCCAGTTTCACTATGATATGTCGTGCAGAAGATCGATTCAAGTTACGTCTGAAGGGAGTTCTCTGTGCCTCTTGGATTTCAATGCCTTTTTCCTTCCCCAGTTTAGGGAAGTTCTCAGCTATGATTTCTTCAAGTACCCCTTCAGCACCTTTCCCTCTCTCTTCCTCCTCTAGGATACCAATTATGCGTATATTATTTCTTTTTAGTGTATCACTTAGTTCTCTAATTTTCCCCTCATACTCCTGGATTTTTTTATCTCTCTTTTTCTCAGCTTCCTCTTTTTCCATAACTTTATCTTCTAGTTCACCTATTCTCTCCTCTGCCTCTTCAAGCCGAGCTGTGGTGGTTTCCATTTTGTTATGCATTTCGTTTAAAGCGTTTTTCAGCTCCTCGTGACTGTTTCTTAGTCCCTTGATCTCTGTGGCAAGAGATTCTCTGCTGTCCTGTATACTGTTTTCAAGCCCAGCGATTAATTTTATGACTATTATTCTAAATTCACTTTCTGTTATATTATTTAAATCCTTTTTGATCAGCTCATTAGCTGTTGTTATTTCCTGGAGATTCTTCTGAGGGGAATTCTTCCGCATGGTCATTTTGGATAGTCCCTGGCATGGTGAGGACCTGCAGGGCACTTCCCCTGTGCTGTGGTGTATAACTGGAGTTGGTGGGTGGGGCCGCAGTCCGACCTGATGTCTGCCCCCAGCCCACTGCTGGGGCCACAGTCAGACTGGTGTGTGCCTTCTCTTCCCTTCTCCTAGGGGCGGGATTCACTGTGGGGTGGTGTGGCTCGTCTGGGCTACTTGCACCCTGCCAGGCTTGTGATGCTGGGGATCTGGCGTATTAGCTGGGTGGGTAGGCAAGGTGCTCGGGGGCAGGAGGGGCAGGCTTAGATCGCTTCTCCTTAGGTGATCCACTTCAGGAGGGGCCCTGTGGCAGCGGGAGGGAGTCAGATCCGCTGCCGGAAGTTTGGCTCCGCAGAAGCGCAGAGTTGGGTGTTTGTGCGGAGCGAGCAACTTCCCTGGCAGGAACAGGTTCCTTTTGGGATTTCGGGTGGGGGATGGGTGGGGGAGATGGCGCTGGCGAGCGCCTTTGTTCCCCACCAAACTGAGCTCTGTTGTCAGGGGGCTCAGCAGCTCTCCCTCTGGTTGTCCTCCAGCCTTCCCGCTTTCCGAGCAGAGCTGTTAACTTATGACCTCCCAGACGCTAAGTCGCGCTTGTTGTGGGAACACAGTCCGTCAGGCCCCTCCGCATTTGCAAGCCAGACTCGGGGGCTCTGCTTGGCCGGCGAGCCGCCCCTCCGCCCCGGCTACCTCCCGCCAGTCCGTGGAGCGCGCACCGCCTTTCCGCCCTTCCTACCCTCTTCCGTTGGCCTCTAGTCTGCCTTTGGCTCCGGCGACTCCGTTCTGCTAATCTTCTGGCGGTTTTCTGGGTTATTTAGGCAGGTGTAGATGGAATCTAAGTGATCAGCAGGACGTGCGGTGAGCCCAGAGGCCTCCTACGTCGCCATCTTGCTCCTCACAAATTCAAGAAGAGTGCTTTTTAGCCTGTGCTTGAGTTGGCCAGTAAATAACTCGAGGCTGTTTTGAATGGTAACCTTATAGGTTCTTCAAAAGCTATTAAATTGGCCCAACTATTGAAACATTTTGGAGCCATGAGTACACGACTACATGAATGCTCAATTACTTGGTGACTTAGCTGCTCCTTATCTCTGCTTCCATATGTATCTATTGATGGTAACTTTTAGGTCAAAAATTTGTCAGTGATACAGTCGACTGTGGATGGGATGTTAAGTCCACGTAATACCAAGAGTGGCAATTCCTGTGAACACAACTCCTTACAGAGAGGATGGGGCTGAAAGCTGCCAGTGATGTAAGGCACTTAGGATTTCCTGGAGACGACAATGTCAGTTGATAAGGCTTGCTGAGAATATTCAAGATGATGGACTATCTCAGAAAGAGCTAAATTATACCACAAGAACCTAGAATTAACTCTATAGTCCTGAGTGAATGAAAGAATAAGGTTATGAAACACAATCAGGGGTACCTGGGTGGCTCAGTCAGTTAAGCATCCAACTCTTGGTTTCAGCTCACGCCATGATGTCATGGTTCATGAGACTGAGCCACATATTAGGCTCTGTGCTGATAGCGTGGGAGCCTGCTTGGGATTCTTTCCTCTCTCTCTCTGCCCCTCCTCCCCTTGCACATTCTTTCTCTCTCAAAATAAATAAACATTTAAAAAAATAAAATAATAAAACACAGTTATATACAAACTGACTTAGTATTAAATAGAACTTACTATAGAGATTAACTTCTCTGTCTTTCTATTAGCTGAAACACTGTCCTTATTGGCAGCTTGCCCTATGTAAAATTTTCAGTTGGATCTTGAAGGACAAATGTCAATAATTTAGTGAGATGATTTTAATCATTTTCCAGTAATGCCTTTCACAAATACAGATAAATTATTTAAGGATCAAACATTATCCATTTTGAGATGTTAACCAAACCAGAATATAATCTAGGTTTTTGATGCTAGAGTTCCTGGAAGGAGTTCTTAGATAACTATCCTTCAAGCAATTTAAAAAAATCATTATACAAAGGCAAAATATCTTTTTGGATAACCTAAATAACTTCTAACTTTAGTAAAAACCTGTATTTCTACCCTGGTCTTTCTATGGTTGCTTATGATGTCCTCAGGCCCTGGATAAAAGGAATTTGTACTTTGTTTACACTTCCAATTTTCTACATGGTTTCAGCACTTGATTGAGGATGTGAGTGGAAACATCAAATTTAAGCAAACCACACAAATTTTGGCTCTGTCATTTAGCCTTGGGGCTGTGGATATGTTTCTTAGCTTCTTTAACTGTATGCACAATAAATGGGAGTAATAATGTTAATTCAAAGATTTTTTTGAGGATTAAATAATATATTCCTGAAATCAGCAAAGTGCTTAATAAGAATAGGTCTTTAATGAGTATGACCCCTTTGTGATTTACTTGTTTCCTTCTTTCCCTTTTACAGCCAGTCTACTTTGCCGTCTCTATTGATGATCCATAGGAACTCTCCCACTTAATTAATGTTTCTTTAATCCTTATTTTCAAAAATCATAAAAGTCATAGTCAGTTCCAGGGTGTTAAACTATTCCTACTTAAGATATTTTTCTTCAGCTAAAAATCAGCTAAAAAGTCAACAGTCCCTGCATTCCATTTCTTTAGAAGCAGGAGAATGGTTTACTAGGCCCTCTAATTACTAAATTCCCCCAACATTAATCTTGGCCATTCTTGGCCTCTGAACATTTCTATACAAAATGGATAGCCTCAATGACACCTACAACAAACCCACCCCAAATTTGCTGCCGAACTTATTTTAATAATGTATTATCCTGTGTCATTTCCTGTTAATATTCTCTATGTTTGCTAAACTTTTTTTTTTATATCAGAGAAAAAGGGTGAATCTTTTAAAAACTCTATAATGCCATTCTTACCAGTGGCAAACCTCTATTTGATGACAATGTACGAACACTTTCATAATCATTATGACCATTTATTCTCACAACAATCCTCCAGCACAGGTATCATTATTTCCATTTTCAATCTCCTGAGTGTGAATTTCAAATAAATTATCACTGATTACACAACGCGCAACCAAAAGAGCTGTCATTCAGTGTAATCCAAGATCATGTCAAAATTTACACTCTCAGCTTCATAACACAATGTTCATCGATCTGATTCAAATACCTACAACTGTGCTTTGAAACAGAATTTCTTAGGCTAAATTCAGTAAGATTTTATCGGCTCTCTCCCCTTAATCTTTCATTAGCTGCCAAAGTTGATCAAGTCATTTCACAAAACTTACTTGAATAGTATCAGGCCAGGCTCCACTTCAATGTTTCTATTACTCCAACTTCTAGTCTTCTTCCTACTAACTGCAGGCCCTCCAATGCCTCTTTAACAACTCTCGGTAGTATTTTATTCTGGAGATTTTATTTGCCTGTAGAGTATCATTTCTCAGACCACATTAATGGCTCTCAAGTCTTTGTCTCAAGTTCTACCTCCTCCCCAAATGCAGGACTCCATGGCTATCATAGGCTGAATAATGGCCCCAAGGATGTTCACATGCTAATAATCCTCAGAACCCGTGCATAGGTTACCTGATATGGCAGAAAAGACTTCGCAGATGTGATTAAGTTAAGGATATTGAGGTGAAAAGAGTATCCTATATTATTCAAGTGGGCTTATGTAATTATAGGGTTCTTATAGAAAAAGAAGCAGAAGGATCAGAGTGAACAGGAGTAGGAGATATGACAACAGAAATAACAGATTGGATTCAACAAGGAAGGGACCATGAGCCAAGGGTTCTCAAGATGACCTCTAGAAGTTGAGAAAGTTACAAAAACATTCTCATAGTCAGCAGAAGGAGCCAGTCTTGCTAACACCTTGAATTTAACCCAATGAGATTGATTGATTTCTGATCTCAAGAACTGTAAGATAATAAATGTGTTTTAAGATACCAAGGTTGTAGAAATATGTTACAAAACAATAGGAAACGGTTGTGGTACCTAATCTTGAAGATAATTTCCATCCAGATGATAATTGATAGTTCTAAAGTGAAACTTGTGTCTCAAAAACCAAATGTTATATTCAATTCTCTCTTACTAAAGAACACAAAAAGTTCCCCAAGTCTTGCTGCCTTTTTCTTCATCATGCCATTTTCTTTCATTGTCTTGTCTCATGACCCTCATTCAGGCACTAATCAGCTTCTGCTGGAACTACTCTTAACAGAGAATTCTTGTCTGATTCCTCTTCACCAAGCTTTTTCTACTTCAGTCTAACAAGTACATTTACATCAACTATCTTTAGGTTCCACATTTATCTCCTGCTCTCAAATTTTCAAAGCCTACTCATCACTTATCAAGTAAATTACAGATTGTTTAAGTGGCTATTCAAGAATCTCTTTATTTTCCAGTACTCATTTACATATATCCATTCTCTGAAAGGAAAAAATCATCCCTCTTCTGTTTCAAGGCATATAATATTTTTGCATCATATGTGTTACATAATACTTTGTATATCATATCTGTGTTACATAATACTGTGAACTACTGTTTTAAGTATGAAACTGTTAAAATACACATTAAATTGTAAGACTTTGAAAAAGGAAAAGCAAGACTGTCTTAATAATCTTGGATTTCCCATACTTCATTCTATAGCATATTGACTGGGATAATATTGAATAATACTGATTGAGCCAAAGAATAATAAAAAAATTAAGGACAAAGTATGGTTATTTAATAAGTATCGACATAATTAATTAATTTTTTGAGAGAAAACCAAAACATTGGAGCTGTGCAAAAAGGACAAGAAGTTTTTGTAATACTTTTCTATATCAAGAAATTATGCCTACTAAACATGAAGGAATGAGTAGATAAAACATTTTAATATGTGTTGTATAGTGTTTTATCAGTTTATATACATATATATATATGTATGTGAGTTTGTGTGTATACACACACACACACATAAACTTACATACATATAATACCAGGCACTGTGCTAAGTACTGTAGAATAAAAAATAAACAAAAAAACCCATATTTAAGTCAATACTCTGAAGGATCTTATAGTCTAGTGATTGGGGTTCCTGGTTTCAGGAAGCCATCTAAACTAAAGCCATCTAAACTAAACAGCTCCAATTAAAATGATTAATAGTATTTCCCTTCTGTTATACTACACACACACACACACACACACACACACACCCGTATGAACACAAACACGTACACACACACATTTTTATTTATCATTTAAGGCATATATATCTCATTTTCACAAGATCCAAGTTTCCCATAACATTTTAGTGCTAAAATTGAGATTTTAAAAATGCTTAGTTTGATAGAGTTAAGTTCTAAACCAAGTAAAGCTAAATAGGACAAAAATATAGAATGATAAGATCACTAGTTGATCTACATGCAACCTGACCTTTCATGCAGGAATTCCTTACATATTTCCACTAAGAATTTGCACAGTCTGTTCTTGAGGACTTCATAAGGGAGGGCACTCAGCCTCCCTGATAACAGTCTATGCCATCCTTAAAAAATACTGAGCTTCCAGATCATACCCTCTGGTAAATTTGGACTCCTTTTATTTAGAGTAAGAGAAGACTCGGATCAATAATGTCAGTATCTTTGAAAAATTATGAGCCTGTCTTGTCCAAGCATTAAAAACTGAAGACTGATGTGTAGTATTTATGCATGTAATCTCAACCCACGGGTGTGGAAATGCCTGCTGTAGGAAAATTGATTATGTCCTTTCACAAAGGAGGCCTGACAGCCATAGTCTTTCTCTTCTTTAACCATCTACAAACTCAATATTTCATCCCTTTCCTTACATAAGACTATTTAAAATAACCTTTTTATTTAAATTTGTAGAGATGTTATTCATAGTTTTATATAGCTGGGGTATTGGAATCATATGATCAAAAAAATACCTCCTGAATAGCAGGGTCAGAGATTTTTCTCATATTATGTTAAGGGTTATAAATACAATGCATCTTTATGTATTTTTTTCTATAAATGATCATATATTTCTTATAAAACCTTAATCTACATATTAGCTGGGAAATGAAAAGAAATATGTTTGTCCAATTTAGTAAACCCATTCCACCATGATAATTTTTGCAGGCTTTTAGGGGTGAATCAGTTTCTCAGGTTTCTCCTATATCTTTTTCTCCCTACTCCAGTCCAAAATGGGAGTAGTCCTAAATGGCCTTATGTCAATGGAATTGAAGTGGTCCCTTGCCCTACTCTGACATCTGTATTCAAGTTTACAGTGACTGGTATCTGTCCAGGTGGGACTGTATTGATCACCCTCCTGAAATTTCTGGTGGTGTCTAATAATGAAAATCATGACTAGCATAATGAATAATGTGTTTCTTCTCTGCCAACCCAGGTAAATTTCCTTTGTGTGTGTGGCACTCCCTTACCCATGTAAACCTCCAGAAATTTGGCTCACAGTTGGAATGGGTAAGGCACATGGGTCCCGTCACCTTCTTCCTCTACCTCATTTTCAAAAGTAATTTTATTTTCACAGATCAATTTTAAAAGGTTTTGATAGGCAGTTAGAGAGAAAGAAAACAATGCCCGTAATCTCATTACACATTGATGATTGTAGATAATATTTTGCTCTATTTCCATATGTGGAAGCAATGCAGAACGTCTTGGTGATTAAGTAAATAAATACTTGTTCCACACCAGCGTGGTCGCCAGGCTCTGTTTTGTGTGGTAGGAATTTGTCACTCAGTTACAATGACAATAGCAACAGCGACAGCATCCCCCATCCTTTGGGGGAGTCTACATTCTAGTGATCATCTTTAATGTTCAAATGTGCACTTGGTTTAAAAAATCTCCAATAAGAATTTTCATGTCATTATCTCATTTTATAACAACTATTTTATTTTAATACATGCATTGCATTCCATATAAGGGATATAGGTTAGATTTTTAAAAATCACCTGCTTTCTATCCAATATTGAATGTTATGCATGTCTTTCATAATAAGAAATTGCATTATAAATAACTTGCATATTTGTTCATGAAGTTATTTTATTCTAGATTTGGGTTTTACTTAACCCCAAGTTATTACCAGAAGTCGAATTCACTGGGACTAAATGAATATACATTTTGAAGCTCCGACATATTTTGGTAACTTGCTTATTCAAATGTCCCTGTTCGTGTTTCTAATAGCAGCACACGAGGGTGTCCATATCTTTACACTGTTCCGGATAGAGTATTATATAATTTTTCTCCAGTTACCGTAGCTGCAAACTGCTGTGCCAGTATATTCTCTCTCTTCTGCATTTCTATTTTCTCTGTTGAGATCATCATGTCTCCTATTATTTTTTGTTTCATTTAAAATGACTTATAATTTTTCTTTGTCTAATTAGCTACGGAAGTTGTCTTATTATAAATTTTAAGCTCTAAGGACATACAATGTTAATTGTACACATTTTTGCAGGTTGCTATTTTTCTTTCATTACGACTACCTCTTGATGTGGGAGATTTATTCTTATTTTTTGTTATGGAGGTACAGTCGACATAGAATGTTACGTTAGTTTCAGGTGTACAACATGGTGATTTGACAGTTCTGTACGTTGCTCAGTGCTCAGCATGGCGAATGTACTCATCATGTGTCACCATACAGTGTTACTACAGTATAATGTATACATATGTTCTATGATTATGGCTATCACATATATACATATATATGTATATATTTATATATAGTCAATATATTGACTCTATTCCCTATGCTGTCCTTTTCATCTCCATGACTATTTTAGAACTGAAAATTTGTAACTTTCTTAAACTCCCTTTCCTACTATGGAAATAGATAAATGGGAGTTTTATTGTTATTATCATTGTTATCACCAGAACTACCACTAGCACAGGTGGTGTTTTCATGTAGTCAAGTCTGCCAATCTCCCGGGGTGCTGATTTCTAGTCTGGGATGTCATATTTTCTGTTTATGTTCACTGAATATTCTCGGCGTTGAAGCTTTTAAAAATTTATTACATTTATACTAAATCGGGAATCAGCATCAGTGTTAGTATGAGGTATGACTCGAAGAAGTTTTTTTCCCCTTTTCACAATCTAACCAATTCTCCCGGTACTTTTAATTTACTACTTTCTAACTCATCAATTAATATGGCTCTTCTCATGACAAAATTGTTATCTAGTGTAAAGATAGCCCTTTGGAAGCAGACACAAGTCATGTTTTAATATTGCGTATGCTCCTAACGGAATTTTTTTTCTCTGAGTATTTTATTGTCATTGATCCTTTAGTAATAAGTGAGTAAAAGGACACTGTCCAACCATCATGTGAGTTAATGAGCCCTGACAGTTAAGAGTGGAGGTGCCATAACAGCTTTAATAACCTTCACATCTATACCTTAGTATATAAAGAAGACAATTATAAAACATTGAAAGGGTGAGATGTAATCAATTGCATGTAACCATTGAACTCAGTGCGAATTTATTTTATTTGTTCATAAATTTTTGTTTAGTGTTTATTTTGAGAGAGAGACCAAGTGGGGGAGGAACAGGGAGGGAGAGAGAATCCCAAGCAGGCTCTGCGCTGACAGCCTAGTACAGGGCTCCATCTTGAAAACCGTGAGATCATGACCTGAGCCAAAATCAAGAGTCTGAGGCTTAACCGACTGAGCCACCCAGGGGCCCATTGTTCATAAATTTCTGTAGCTTTTCCCATTCCCAAAGTCTCTTTAGTATCCTTCTTATCACTTGTAATAAAGATTCCCATTCCTTGTGTGACATATGACTGCTGACAGATTTCAGGCCCCACCACTCCCCTTTTCTGTCTGGGCAATATGAAAGAAAGAAAGACTGAGTGTCCCCTCCTAGTAGAAGTAGGAATGCCAAGCCAACCCAGCCCCATCTCAGAAACTAACCAAGCTTGGGTCCCTAGTCACCATAACACGTAACAACACCCCAAGCCAGTTGCCTCTCCCTTGTCTCAAGCCGTGTTTGGACGTGCTTGGGAAAAAAAACATTGTCTCTTCCTTCCTTCCTTTCCTCCCTCCCTGCCTTCCTCTTTCTTTTCTTTCCTTTTCTTTTTTTTCCTTTCCTTCCTTCCTTCCTTCCTTCCTTCCTTCCTTCCTTCCTTCCTCCCTCTTTCTTTCTTTCTTTCTTTCTTTCTTTCTTTCTTTCTTTCTTTCTTTCTTTCTTTCTTTCTTTCTTTCTTTCTTTCTTTCTAATGAGAGAGAGCACACAAGCAGGGGAAAGGGGCAGAGGGAGAGAGAAAGAGAATCTTAAGAAGGCTCCACGGTCAGCATGGAGCCTTATGTGGAAGGTCGATCCCATAATCCTGGGATCATGACCTGAACTGAAATCAAGAGTCTGACACTCAACAGGCTGAGACATTCAGACACCCTGAAAACATTTTCTTCTCCTCTTAGTGCGTGTGTGACATTATCAGTCTCAAAATCCAAGCCAATTATGGGGTCCATCCTGCCTCTGTGCAGGGAGTACAAGACACTCAATTTGATTTCTATTAATAATAACATAGGTTCAATTATGACCCATCGGTCGATATTGCTGATTACTAAATGTAAATCATCATTTTTCCAAGCAGTTGGACTGCTTTCCTTTTTTAAAATTTAAAATGATTTTATTTATTTTGT
Organism: Prionailurus bengalensis; assembly: GCF_016509475.1. Classification (NCBI taxonomy): domain Eukaryota; kingdom Metazoa; phylum Chordata; class Mammalia; order Carnivora; family Felidae; genus Prionailurus; species Prionailurus bengalensis. The sequence continues at coordinate 54,003,264 of NC_057359.1, read as the reverse complement.
CTTATTTGTTCTTTCAGGAGAAGTCTGAGAAATCATTTGGATATTTCTTCTTTTGTACAAGGAAGAGAATAGTAATAACAAAAATAATAGCAAATAGACATTAATGAGGAGAGAAAATAGGGTTTTAGTGACCCATACACACACTCATAGATATGCAGAGAAATCAATACATAAGATGAACTTAGATAATTACAAAGAATTATTAATGGTTTTTAAAAAAGGAGAGATTGACAATAATGTGTATTTCATAGAGCCTTTGGGCAAAGAAGGGCACAATAAGAGGCAGCAAAAACATTTTACAGTTGGAATTAAAAAGTCTGGGCATATTACCTGAAGCTAAGCTGGAAATACTTAGCTTTTTTTTTTTTAATTTTGCCTTCTTTTCTTATTTTTTTCTTCCTTCTTTATTTTCACATGTGTGGCCTTTATTCTATGAGTGGCCTGAGTCCATTTACTGGAAAATGCAACAAAATGGTAAGGTTTGCGGTCTTGCTACAATTTCCCTCAAAACTGTGTCTATACTAAGGGATAAGAAATTTCAAAATTTAGAACTGAACCTTAAAACAGCATTTTATTGTCACTTACCATAACACCCTTAGAAAGATGGATGTAATTTCAGTTCAAATCCCAAGACCAATATTCGGAAGCAGAGATCTGAAAATAACCAATCTGATTTCACCCATTCTCTCCTCTTTGAAATTCAAGTATTAGTTCAAGTGTTCTTAGATGCATGTTTCTAGTCCTCATCTCCTATTCAGCCCCAGCCAACATCTTTAACATTTTGTACTGCCTTATGTCCCTTGGAGGAATCGTAGATGTAACTGTATAAATAGACGAACAGTAATTATATAAGTAAAGAACATCATAACTTGGTCCATTACTTTTCTTGGTGCCAGTACTTCACATCAGTTAATTTTTAATTGCAAAAGGAGACAGTCTCTTTTTCCTTCTCTTTCTACTCTTCTAAATCTGTTTCCATTAGTTCTAAGGAATAAAGTACTGGTGCCTATGGACATATGACTCAACGTTTAGGTGAAACCCCATGTCCGAAAACTTTGTTTAGTGTTTGCTTAAAGATTGTAGTTCCTAGGTGTTGAATCAATATATCACACACCTGAAACCAATATTACACTCTATGTTAACTGTAATTTAAATAAAAACTTTAAAAAAGGCTGTGGTTCCTGAAATGTAAATGTGATTGTCTGATTGGTTTAGAGAACTAAGAGGTTGAAGAGAGGTTGGGGTAGGAGAAAAATGGGAGAAACCAGTGACTTTATATTAAAATTAATTTTGTCTTGTTACACAGTGGCTTGGCTCTTCAGCCAGGCTGAACTTGACTGATTCCCCTCTACTGTAGAGATCAGATAGTTCTTCATTATGCAAGTTCAAGAAGAGTGGTTTGTTGTAACCTTATGTCAGGCATTGTCTATATATGTTTGAACCTTCATATATTATAAAGATGAGATATTGATATATGGATATATATATATATATATTCTAAAATATTTTTCTATTATTTTCAAATATTTTATGAAGTAAAGTTGTGAAGTTGTCCAGTGGTTTCCACAAGAGAAGATAGTTTTTATTATTGAAAAGTTACTTTTCAAGTTTTGCTTTCTTTTTTAGACCAAATTTAAGATATGGGGAGAGAAGAGGATTGTATTTTCAAACTGTAACTTAGATACTAGTTTGGGAATTGCTGATTTTGTAAAATAAAAAGAAAAAGTTTGGTTAAATAGTCACATGCTCTGCTTTAGAACATGTTGGAGCCTTAACCTGGGGATTTGAAAAATAATTTTACCAAGGGAAACAAAAGCAAAAATGAACTATTGGGACTTCATCAAGATAAAAATCTTCTGCACAGCAAAGGCAATAATCAATTAAACTAAAAGGCAACCTAAGGAATTGGAGAATATATTTGCAAATGACATATCAGATGAAGACTTAGTATCTGCAAATCAAAACCATGATGAGATACCACCTCACACCTGACAGAATGGCTAAAATTAACAACTTCAGGGCACCTGGGTGGCGCAGTCGGTTAAGCGTCCGACTTCAGCCAGGTCACGATCTTGCGGCCCGTGAGTTCGAGCCCCGCTTCGGGCTCTGGGCTGATGGCTCAGAGCCTGGAGCCTGTTTCCGATTCTGTGTCTCCCTCTCTCTCTGCCCCTCCCCCGTTCATGCTCTGTCTCTCTCTGTCCCAAAAGTAGATAAATGTTGAAAAAAAAATTAAAAAAAATTAACAACTTCAGAAAATAACATATATTGGCAAGGGTGTGGAGAAAGGGGAACCATCTTACACTGTTGGTGAGAATGCAAAGTGGTGTGGCTACTCTAGAAAACAGTATGGATGTTCCTTAAAAAGTTAAAAATAGCACTACCCTCTGATCCATCGATTGCATTACTAGGTATTTATGCAAAAGACACAAAAATACTGATTCAAAGGGGCACATGCATCCTGATGTTTATAGTAGCACTATAAACAATAGCCAAATTATGGAAAGAGCCAGAATGTCCATTGACTGATGAATGGATAAAGAAGATGTGATGTATATTTAATGGAATATTACTCAGCCATCAAAAAGAATGAAATGTTGCCACTTGCATTGATATGGGTGGAGCTAGAGAGTGTTATGCCTAGTGAAATGTCAGTGAGAGAAAGACATATACCATATGATATCACTCATATGTGGAAATTAAGAAACAAAACAAATGAACCTAGGGGACGAGAACAAAAAATGAGAGGCAAGCAAACCATCAGAGTCTCTTAACTATAGAGAACGAACTGAAGGGTTGATGGAGTGGAGGTGGGTGGGGAATGGGCTAAATGGATGATGGGCATTAAGGAGGGCATTTGTTGTGATAAGCACTGGGTGTTGTATGTAAGTGATGAATCACTAAGTTCTACTCCTGAAACCAATTATTACCCTATATGTTAACTCACTAGAATTTAAATAAAAATTTGAAACAAACAATAAAAATTAAAATAAAATTTTATTACTACTTAAAAAAGTAAGAAAAAATAATTTTACCAGTCTTACCTTGGGACCCTCATTAATTTTCCTTCTCACTACACAGTGAGAATTGTTATACCTATACTCTCTCTCCCTCTAAGAGAAAGAGAAGGGAAGAGAGGGAGGGAGAGAGAGAACCTTAAGCAGGCTCCATGCTCAGTGCTGAGCCTGATGCAGGGCTTGATCTCATGAGCTATGAGAGCTACAGGAAATGTTTGGAGCAGTGGGTAAGATATTTTGGGGTTATTAAAATATTCAAACTCTCATGATGTAGTTTCTAAGAATTGAACTGAAGAATACAGTGAAGGAAAGAAAACTAACAGGGAATATAAACATCATAATTTTTCTCATATTAAAAAATATTTTTCACTCAAATCACTTGAAATTTAGAATATTGTCATGACATGAAGAAATGAAGCCTCTAAAATTTCACATATGCTACTTAAAATCTACACAAATATCACCCTTTTAGGATAAAGACAGGAAGAGATAAAAAATAAAGAGAATGGCTTGTGAATATGATAGGATTTTAATAAAATCTTTTAACTTTTTCTATATAATAGTGTTGGTACAATAGTATAGTAGTGTTTGCAAAAGTAAGTTCTTGTATTACTATAATTATGTAAATGAAAAAAATCATGTCACTCATTTCATTTTGGTGACTGGGAAAGTTATATTAGTGAGGGGTTGTTCCCTGAAGTGACAGGTTTAGGATATTTCTGACCAGCAGGATTGGTTTTCCTTAAGCTCAAAAATTCATGCATGTCCAAATCCAGATGTAGTTAAGCATGTGATTAAGAGTGAGCAAGTGAAAGCATTTCCTTTAAGAAATTGCTCTTTCAGAGGCAGTTGGTTTATGTAAACTTAATCTGGGATGGCAGAACCCTGAGGAGTAACTGATGAGGTAAAGAAAGCTCCAGAACCCTTAGCAATATTCCACCCCCAACTGCCATCTAGAGTAAAGGATGATTGGAAATGGGGGCCCCCATGATGTCTTAGAGGATTGGAAGAGAACTGTGGTCATCCACATATCTGAGCACCATGAACAGACTAGCTACAGGATCAGTGCACCCTGCCGTAAAAAGCCAGCTGCAATGAAACACTTTTGAATGGAGAAGCATCTGGAGGTTGAAGATATCAGAGAAGCTTCCCGCTGGTCTGGAAGTCAGTACTGGGGCATCCTTTCTTGGGCAGAGATGGGGGTGGATTGAGATATGCTTTCAATGAGGAGGAAGAGAGTATGGAAGGAAGACTAAATCACTTAAGTGGAGAAAGGCTGAAGTTATTGTTTTCCTTTCAGAGGAGATCAGTTATGCCTGAGGAAACAGAACCTACAAATAACCAAAGCACTCCTTGGTAAGGGCCTTACGCCCACCACCATTTTTGCGAGGTAACTTTGCCGTGCATTCACTATCTACCTGAGTGATGGCTGCTGTCTTCTTCTATGTTGGTTTATTTTCTGTCTCACCTTTGCTCATCTGTGATGATCTGGAAAGTGGACAGTAGCATGAGAAATCACCTAATCTTAAGAAAGAGGAAAATGCAACCCAGAAAATTATTGCCTAAAGTGAGATTAGAATTTCTTGACTTTTAAAAGACTGGGCTGGAGCAAACCTAGATATCAAGAAAAATTCTCTTCAGTAAGAGCCGATATGATAAAACCTGAAATTATGTATCATGGGGAATAAGTTGTAGGTAGGTTGGTGGTTGGTAGACGTAAGGTATACATTTTATTCTAGTTTTGGATCATATCAAGATCATGAGGCTATTTTCTCAAGGGGGGAAAACATGTCCTACCTAACAAGTCTCTCTATTAGATGGGGAATGTGATGGAGTAAGGGGAATGGCAAAAGAAAGACATTGATTTGGAGGGGGAGGGGCACTTGCTTGCTGAGCGCAGAGAGGACTGAGTAGTTAACTGTCAGTGGCAAAAATAACTGCCATCCTGGGAGGTGAAAGTGTGGGGAGGGGGACAGAATGGAGCACACATCAGAGCTCCGTGGGCAAAAGCTGCTCTCATGAGGAAGCCACACTGTTTCTGACCCAATCTAAAGAGTGGCCTGGTGAACAAGGCGCTCTGTGCTTTTGGTTCCTACCAGTGATGGCTGGGAATAAAGAAGGTTAGAACAAAAGAAAACATCTCACTTCCCTGCCAATTCCAGGCTTTCACCAAAGCTGAGGTCTGCATTTGCAAGTCTCTAGCACTGTGCCTGAGAATTTCTAAGTATTCAATACCTGTGTGTGTGTGAAAACATAAAATTTTGTTCTCCATTTTTTTCTTCTCAGTTAACCTGGCTATAAGATGATTCCTGTGCTATAGCTGCTGGAGGTAGCCTGATCAAAAAACACCGCAATTGTGGAGATGATTGATTCTTCTTTTTATCACCTGTAATACCCCTATCTTTCCTCCATGAAACCATTAAAGGGAGCAGTTGTGTACAAAATGTATTATACACAGGTCCCACGCAGAGGAGTTAGAGGGAGGATTTAATACACAAGAAAAGAGGTTCCTGGTGTCCTGAGGGGCAGTTCCCTCCCTGCTGGCTACTTGAGTGGGCTAATCTTCAGCCCCCAAATGAGGCCTATATGGAAAAGGATGACATCGAGCAAAGGGCATAGGTGGAAACTCCCTCCCTACAACACATCATCTGCTACTCTCAGCTCAAAGGTTTAAAGAGAGCAAGAAGATTTACTTCAGATGGCCCATGTCCCTGTCACCATCCCCATCTCCATTTCTGACAGAAGTGTACAGGGAGGTGAAAAGAAGGTGGCTGTCATTGGGAAACAAGGTAAGGGCTTGAGGATTAAGAGGACAGCTTTGAACTGGGCTCAGCAAGCTCACTGCGTCCAATAGAGGTCCTGCCATGTCTTCAGTGGCCAAGTAAAACTCTCAGCTTGCTGTTCTCTGGTTTCCTAGGATACTGGAGTTTTCTCGTGAATTACTGAGGATAATGCAATTTAACCTAAGGAAGAAACATTTGCAGGAACTTATCAAGGTTATCGTGAAACTGGGTTTTACTATTTCCTGTTCTTTACTAGGACCATGTGTGCAAAAGGGACATGCTGTTAAGCAGAAGATATTAAGAAAAGTGGTGGAGAGAGAAAGATACTAGAATGCTTGACAAAGAGAATCAGAAGGCCTGTAGATTACATGGGGGCAGGGGATAAGAAAATATGGCTATGATTTCAAGTGGGACTCTGGATAGATAAATTCTTCAGATAAAAATCTGGGTATCAGAAAGCATGCTGGGATAAACACGGTGAAATGTCACTCAAGAATTAAATGTAGAGCATCCCCTTGCTTCCCAAACCATCTTTCAACATGGCCACTTCCTATATATACAATGGCTATGGGGCTTGGGGAAAGTCACTCTAGTTGCTGGTTAGGTTAAATTCTGAAAAATATTCCACCAAAAACAAAAAAGTAGCATGAAGATCAAACATAAAGAGTAAAATAAAATAAAGGAACTTGTTACATAGTGTATACAATCTCACCACTTTTGTAGTCATTATACTTTAGAAGCTGAGGATGTCTGAAATTTAACCTAAGAATTTCTTTTAAGTGTGTATCAGCTGAGGATTTTCCCCATTTGTTCTCTGGGTCCTGTCTTGAGAGAACCGTTTCTACTCTCACTGTTCCAGGGGCACCTGGACAGAAGTAAATAATAAGGGAACAGATAGTAATTTAACAAAGAATTAGAACAGTGATGTTGAGGTACAGATGCCCAGGAATCACTCTGTCTGTAACGGAACAGCAAAAATGACAGAAACCACTAAGATAACTAATGATCAAACAGGAGAAACAAGGTTCAGAGGACAAAGAAAAGAGAAAGGAAGGGGTGGGATTTCTAGGAAAGAGGAGCATAGCCCCCTCCAGAGGAGAGGTAGGGTTCTAAGGACAGAGCTGAGCTGCCACAGGCTGAAACAGAGGGTGACTGTCAGGCCTTCACGACCTCCTGACGGAAGGGTACTGGGTCTGGTGTGCTGAGCTGAGTCAGGTTGGCCTCTGCTAACACCTTGATAGGAGAAAAGAAAGCAAGCACTATGTCCAAATGGCATTCCTATAGATGAGAAAATCAAAGTAAAAGACATGTTTTCTTTCTCCTCAGAGAATACATACATAGGAAATTAAATGGTAGTGAATGAATAATGCTAAAGGCTAGAAAAAGTTGTAGAGAAGCAAAGAGAGGCCGAGAGCTGAGCCCACCGCAGAGGAGATGCCCACCATTGCTGGATAATTTGTAAGTCCCTCCTAAGTGGGAAATCTAAGCCTACCTAGAAATCTGATTTCAGCCCAGGTGGTGGCTCCTGCCCCTGATTAGAATGCTTATCCCAGCTTAGAGATGTTCCTGGAAAAGTAATGAGGCACTGGCTTCCATACAGATTTTTTATATCCAGGAAGAAAATAAAATTAATGGCGTACAGAAACTTATAACAACTCAAGGCAATTATTTCTGAGAATATTTAGTCTCAATATTTCTTAAGATCTCAGAATTAAATCAGGTATCCTGGAAATTTCAACTGCCATTGAGTGGGGAGTTATCTTGTTTTAAAAGCTGCTACCCATGTGGAACTCAGGTGTATATGGAAATACATGTAATTGATTGCTTAATCTTAACATTTTTGTCCCAGCTCTCACAGTTCAAGTGTTGTGAGAAACAGTTATTGATTGTAGACGCCAAAGGACTGGACAGTGTTTTCTCTTTCTATGAGTACTTGACTCTGCAGCGATCTTGAACCCCCTTGAAAGAAAAGGACTTCTCAATTTTCTTGTGCCTCTTGCCAAGAATCTCTGAGGATTTCTGAGATTGATCACTTAGGTGTTTGCCTGCTTTATGCGTGCTTTCCATGTTTACATCCTTAAAGTAATTGAGGCTTAGAGACCAGAATGTGCCTGGGCCTCAAGAGTGTGGAAAAGGCAGCCTTGAGTTACAGACTGGCAGAGACTGGCAAAGAACCGAAGGCTCCCCTACCTTGTGGTGTCCCACTGCATTTGCCCCCAAAGATGAGATTGCCTTTGCTATCAAAAGAAGCAGAAGGGGCTTAGATTTGATATTTCCAAGTCGTGTCTTCGGTTGTCTGGAACCAGGAAGAAAGATGTGTAGTCCCTTCCTTGGGAACAAGGCCATAACGTCCCTAGATGGGAAGAGGGCGACCAAGATGCCTCGGGGTGGGAAGGTCACGGAGCATCCCCCAGCATAATTAGGCTCAGGACTTGAGGTTGTGAACAGGACATCTTTGAAACAGGTAACTCTGAGACAGTTGGAAAAGGGGGAAATTTACCTATCTCTAACAATAGAAATTGTCTGTTACTGGCTTCTGCAGGAACCAAAACTCTTACATGTTACGGATACCTGAGTACTGGTCACAGTAAGAAAGGATCAGATTTGTTAGAGTTCTGCTATTAACCAACCTGCTCTAAAACTGGTTTTCTTAGTAAAATGTTTTATCTTTGCAGATTTTGGAAACAGGGCCGAGAATGGGAATCTGATTTTCTGGCAAAAACCCCTAATCTATAATAAGAGGCTATCTTACCTTAGCCCAACAGAGGTCTATATCCTGAAATCATAAAGGTTCAGAAGACCAGAATACAAGCCCAGTGTTCAGGTCAAGAGAACAAGATCCTTGGAATCAGACACACTGGAATAAAAATTGAAATTCTTTCACTTATTATTAGATCTTATATGATTTTCTTGCTTTCCTATACCTCACTCTTCTCATTTGCAAAACAGGGATAATGATAGATACAAGTACTTGTAACTGTAAAATGTATCACATATGTACCTAAAATACTTCACTCAGTGTACTGCATACAGTACATTTTCTTTTTTTATATTAAATTTTTTTTTAATTTTTGAGAGACAGAGCACAAGTGTGGGAGGGGCAAAAAGAGAGTGAGACACAGAACCCAAAGCAGGCTCCAAGCTCCAAGCTCCAAGCTGTCAGCACAGCCCCCCGCAGGGTTTGAACCTACAAATCGTGAGATCATGACCTGAGCTGAAGTCAGACACTTAACTGACTGAGCCACCCAGGCTCCCCCATACAGTACATTTTCTAAACTGTAGCTATTTTATTAGTAGTCCTAAAATGCTCTTCAGAGTATTATTTCCAGAAATGGTTATTATATGTCATAATTCTTTGATAACGTAAGATAAGATTTTAGGTGGCAAATGGGAATGGTGAGAGATACGGGAACAATCTCTCAGGTGAAACCTGACTGAAGAATCTGGTAATGGTGGGACTTGAGGAAATAGATTCAAGTCTGAAGGCTCTTTGTATGATTGCAGAATCCTATTTTGGAGGATACGTACAGGAACAGAGGAACTTACAAGTAGTCAAATTTTAGTATCCTGTAAAGGAATTCAACAGAATTTGTGATGTGGATGAGCATAATCATTAACATTTTAATTTAGATATGCACTTTACAAATTATAAATAAAATCAGCATGCTCGTAGTTTATGCACATACTTCTAATTCACTGAATATAACATAGATAATATTAAGGGACTTCACTATTATTCATATGAATGACTTTAATGCCTGTATAATATACATACTATTTAGTGCCTTCTATATACAGTCACCCTCCTAGAACAACACAATCATGTTCCCTGTTCTCAAAGAGGTTACATTCTGTTGTAGAAGACTGACTATACAATTAGTTAAGAAGTAGTCTTTGTTATTAAGGAAATAAAAATCTATTTGGTCATCAGTGGCCCCTTTTCTTACTCAAGTGTATGCTGACTTCCCATCCTCCCTTTGTCCTATTATTTTCTTCATAATCTACTCTGACAAACAATTGATACATTACTCTCTTTTTTGGTAACTTCTAAATATCCCAAGCAAAAAGTTGATCTTGTGTGTGTGTATATATATATGCATATATGTTAAACATTGCATATATGCATATATGAATTAGAAAACAAGTATATATGTATATATAGTTATACATACATTAAACATATATATGAAACTATATACAACTCACTTGCTGTGTGGGTGTGCGTATGTAGGTTGGTTGAAGACATGAGATTTTCCTTAGATTTAACTTCCCATTCTAAGAGCTTAACTGTTTTATTCACAATAATAGTTTTTTATTGTTGAATGAAAGCTTTGCGATTCATTATAAATGATCAAATAAAATACAATAATATTCTGATGTGATAGTATGCAAGTTTTACCTATCTCTACACTTTTAAAAGATTTTGTGAAGCCAGCTAAAAAAATAAAGCCAGCTAAAAAAAATGGTTAGAAAAAAATATACTTTAAAGCAAGAGAGAATATCTCTTATGAACTCAGTAGAGAGCAGAATGCCGTGTCCGCTGCCCAAGGACTTCTTCAAATTTGTTATCTACCTATAAGGTCACACAAAACCAGTTTTAAAAAATCTTGATCTGATATATGCCTATAAAGAAGAAAGGATGACAGTCCTCAGCAGTCACAGCAATAACTTAATTTACTTAAGAGAGAGAGATAAATGACAGGTGGAAAAAATTTCTGTCAAGCTGGGGAGACCTTGAGATAAAAGTGAAACTTTTTTTTTTTTTTTTTTTTTGGAATCAAAGGTCAGATCCTTAGTACTTTTAAGAAGCCCTCCTTGATGGTTTCTTTTCATTTCTAGGTGTCAAAATGAAATTGGGTGACTCTGGAATTTCCTCTCAGTTTTAATGAAATCAGAATCTCAAATAGAGGAGGCAAAAAGACCAAGAAGTTTGAAAACTGCTAAGCATTAGGTTCAAATTATGGATAATTTTAAAATAAGTTAAATACCTTTGTCTTTACTTTGACGACCTATTGTCGATATTGGGAAATTTCTACAGTCCTTGAACGTATACTAGATTTGGTTAAAATATGTGAAATTATTACAGCATGTTTATTCACTCTAAGCTTGTCATTGGCTATTATGTGTCATTGTGTACCATTCTGGGTCTTAAAATTTTAGTGGAATGGAGTAATCATTCAAATCTAAAAAATAATTATGCACTGTGATCAATGTCATGAAGGTTAAACACAGAACACTGTGGACAACAGAATGGGAATAAATGTGTTACTGATTTCAGGAAAATTCTTTTTAAGAAAATGAACCTCAACAAAAATGGATAATATAGCTGGAGCACAGGCAAGAGATTGTTAGGGACCATCTTGGCTCACACTTGTAGGCCATGAAAAGGATTTTACTTTTTATATAATAAATCAGGCAGAGTTTTAAGCAGTGCTTTGACTTTTTGACCATGTTTTAATAAAATCTTTATGCATAAAAAAACTAAGACAAGCAGGGTAAAAGTCTCACTTGAAGTTCAAGAATTTTACAAAGGAAAACGACACATTAAGCAAAATGAATAATCTGTAAATTACCTCTAATTAAAAACAAAACAAAACAAAAGACTTTGGCTTCTGAATATGTCCATTTCTGCCTATTGAATTTAAACCTCTATAGTGAATAGTAAGAGGTAAAACTAGAGATGCACAATCATCCCAGAAAATAAACATTGCAGGGAGTAGGAGAGCATAGCGGGAGATCTCCAAGAGTTACAGTCCTGAAATATTAATTATCCAGATAAAATAGACATTCATTTTTTTTCAGTTATTGGTATTTCATTACAGTATTATTTGGAAGAAAAAAAAGACTTTGGAAACCTATATTTCTCAACAGAACTAGTAGGCAACTCTCAGTCCTACAACCCCCTCTCAAGTGGGCCGTCCAGTGTAGCTTTCAGGCTTCAAGCACTCAAGGGACATTTAAAGATAGTTAGTCATTGGGGCGCCAGGATGGCTCAGTTGGTTGAGCGTCGGACTTCAGCTCAGATCATGATCTTGCAGTTTGTAAGTTGGAGCCCCGTGCGGGAGCCCCGTGCGGGGGCTCCGTGCTGACAGTTCAGAGCCTTGACCTGCTTTGGATTCTCTGTCTCCCTCTCTGTCTGTCCCTACCACTGCTCTCTCTCTCTCTCTCTCTCTCTCTCTCTCTCTCTCTCAAGAATAAACATTAAAACATTCTTTAAAATAGTCACATACTTGACCATTAAGTAAACCTCACAAAACCAAAGGATTGGTATCATCAAAACACAACAAAATTTGGGAGCGACAACTAAAATCATATGCAATATGTATTATAGAAGCATTTTTAACATTAAGTACTTCTAAATGATTCCTAAGTCAAAATATAATGGGGAATTTAAATATTTTGAATTGACTCACAATAAAAACACTGTCAATTGTGGGATATAGCTAAAGCAAATAAATAGGGAAACTTTTAACTTTAAATATATAAAAAAAAGTTTAATAATCAGTGAGTTGAGTTTCAACTTAAGGAAAAGAGCAATAGAGCAAATCCAAAAAAATATAATGTAAAATAGACATTCTTGAAAGTGTTAATCTGTGTCCATATGATATTGTCATTCCTATTATTTTCTTTCTTTTGAATTTCCATATCATATATTACAATCATAATGTGTTTAATCCATTTCTAATTAAAGGCCATCACTAAAACAGTGAAAGTCTGTTATTAGGAAATGTGAGAGCAGACAAAATTGAACTATCTTAGGCCTTTAACGAAATCACATTTAACTATACCTGTGCTTTGTCACCATATTTCCCTTCTATTACATATGTACTCTTAGTAGCCAGAGAAGAATGCCATGTTTGCAGAACTTGGGGAGTTTCTTATCTACCTTCCCCTTTTGCTCTTACTTTCTTTTTCCCATAAATATTCTGCCCTACCACCAGATCCATTGCCGGGTATAAGGATGTATTTCCACAGGTCAGCCACATTTTCTCAAACAGTTCAGTTAAAATTTCAAATACATGCTTGGAAGATTATAAAATTACATTAGGTATGTGGTTATAGTTTTAATAACATAAAGGAATCAGAAAATAATCATTACGGGCCACCTGGGTGGCTTAGTTGGTTAAGTGTTCGATTCTTGATTTTGACCTAGATCATAGTCTCACACTTAGTGAGTTTGAGCCCCACTTGGACCTGTCAGCGTGAAGCCTGCTTGGGATTCTCTCTCTCTCTCTCTCTCTCTCTCTCTCTCTCTGCCATTCCTGCACTCTCCCTATCTCAAAATGAATAAACTTTAAAAAATAAAAAATAAAAGTATTGTCTCACTTCTAAAAAATAATCATCTTTTTAAAAAAAATATCTTGAGAGAGAGAGAGAGAGAGAGAGAATGAGCGGTGGAGGGGCACAGAGAGAGAAAGAGGATCAGAAGTGGGCTATGTGCTGACAGCAGAGAGCCAAATGCCAGATACCAGGCTCAAACTCACGAGCTATAAAATCATGACCTGAGCTGAAGTCAGACCCTTAACCAACTGAGCCATGCACACCCAATCATCATTACCTTTCAAGACTATACTTTAATACCTATGATAACAACTTTTTTTTGTTGACCAACTGCCATGAGTCAACTTGTGGCATTATGATTTTAATTAACTTTGTGATGTAATACTGCCATTTTTTCCATAAGGAAATGGAGGTCAGGGACTTTATTTTACTTGTCAAACTATTTATACAGCCTAGATTTGAAGCTAGGTTTGTCTTCTTTCATTGTACCGTTCATCATACCTTTAACTTTCAATTTGGATTACACAATTCCTTTGGATTCCACTCTATTTCCATCCAGCTTATGTCTTTAACTCCATGCCTTTTCCTATTCTCTTATTCATTTTCATCATTGACTGTTTTCTGTTTCTGGACATGGGCATGAGAAGGTCTCCTACACTTAATCATGCACTGGCCATGATTTTCATTGTAACTTATGAAACTGTTGCTCTGATTCTTTGCCCATCTCTAACTAGACATAGTCATAGAACTGTATATACCATTAAATAAATGTATCCCCAAAATGTGTTACATAGACCACTACTACTCCAATGAAGTGTTCCTTAAAAATGAGATGTGAAAATTAAGTAAGTTTAAAAAATTCTGCTTTATATATACCTTTCTTCATGTCAGTTTATCTCCAGTAAACATTGGCATATTAGATTGTTATAGACATCATATAGTAAAATATTTCACCCAATTTAAAGAAAACTTTGATCATAGAGAAATGTTGCTTATTTGAAAAAAAAAAGTTTCCTAGATTTCTCTCTCTGCTCTCCTTACTGGTACCCCTTGGCGGTACGCTCAGAGTTTATTGAGCTCACATTACTACATGGGTTGGAGAAGGTTAGAAATAGTTATCTGAAAGACATATGTCTTTTTTAATGTGTGTAACCATGGGAAATTAAACATTTAACATTCATTAGATTTCTAAGCATTCACAACCTATTCACCTAGTTAATACAAGTATTTTAGATGTCACAAATGATCTTCAAGTTGCTTTCCCATTTATTTTATCTTTATTTATTTATTTTTTTTTTCAGTTTACTTCGAGAAAGAGAAGTGGAGGCAGGGGCAGAGAGAGATAGAGAGTCAATCTTAAGCAGGCTCCAGGCTATTGGCCAAGAGTCAGATGAGCCATGCAGGTGCCCCTTCCATGATCCTAAATGTGTGTTTTCTGAAGGGGTAGAAAATTGAGGGTTATTTTTGAAATGGGTATGTTATGCTCAAGTTGCTACACAGGAAACATGAAAAATTACAAAATGAACAAGGGGCAGTTATCTCTCTCAAACATATTTGATTTCTGACACAAGAGTAATCTGTCCTGGGAGCATTATCAAAATAATTATAATCTTTTTATATTTTTCTTTTGACAATAGCAAAAAAATGACTCAAAAATCAATAAACAACTAGACCAGCAATCTAGGTGTTGATTGATTTAGAAACTATTTATCTCTACATAATCCTACGCAAACAATTATTGCCTAAATATATGCAAACTCAAATCCAAGATTCCACCAAGAGAATTATTGATTTCTATTAAAAAAGAGAATATGTGTGGCAGGGCATGACCAACTAGATGTACTTCTTCTGAGCAATTGACAGGTCATGACCCTTCTCTGTGGAGATCTGTGCGAAGCATTCATGTAAATTCTATTGCATTTGTGACTGGTCACCCATAGAAAATAATTATATATGTCTGAATGTGAAGTGATCTCATCATCCTATTAAACATGGCTTGAGAATAAACCATAACTCTAGTGAAGTTTACTCTACAGAAAGATGCACAAAAATACGCAGGAAGGCTTTTTCACAGTGTTTGAGAGAGAAATATAAATAGTTAAATCTTGCATGAGAAATAATTCACCCAGTCTACAGAAAGGCTCAAGACAAGATACACTTAGTAATGTTTAAGTACTTACTCTTTGGAAACAATGGTCAAAAAGAAATACACTTATTCCAAGAGAAAGGAAAAAGACAAAGTTCTCTTAGTGGGTTGAAGTGGACCTATAGCTGCTTTTAGCCATGTATGTTTAATCCAAGAGAAATGTTCACAAGGGTCTAGAGTAGAGAAACACTGGAGGCAGGGAGGCAGTCTAAGACACCAGTAGAGACCACAGCATTTCTTACTATTGTTACAATAAAGGTAACTTTGTATAATCTCTTCCTTGATTTGTACTAAATGTTCTGTTGTTAATTGTATACCATTCATAGGTAGAAACAAAATGGTCAGTGATTGATTTGAGCCAGAGGAGCTCATTTCCGCATATTTGGATTCAGTAGGTCTTCATAATTCATGCATATATTCATATGAATTATTCATATATGTACATAATTTCTTTATATGATATTGATAGTTTGATATAGTATATACTGAGTGATTATTTGAAATAATGGCAAAGTTGTCTGATATAAATGTTATGTTTTTAAATCTATTATTTGATCACCCTTATAAAAAGATCTTAAAATTGATCCTACATTTTTTTTTAAATTAGGCAATATCCTGTATAGTTTTCTCACTACATAAATAGCAATTATTTTATTTATCACTCATGTTATCATCCATGTAGTATTTTTACCTCCTCCTTTTCATATACTCATTAAAAATTTTTTTGCTACTTGCACACAAGATAGCATCTGGTGCTGGGAATTTCCCTTAATCAACTCTCTGCCTAATAGAAGAAATAAAAATGTTCATAAATATTTATTTTACAGTATGATAAGTGACATAAAAAATTAATGCACATAGTGCAACTGAAGCAAAATAGATGAATGTCTAAATAAGACAGGGTAAAGTTTTCTAGAAAGCTATAAGCTATATGGAAACCTTAAGCTATAGCTTCAAGCTATAGCTTGAAGAGTAGATAGGAGGTAATGTTATGGAGAGAGAAACCAGCAAAAGGGTCTGAGACAGCACAGAACGCTTGTTGAAGAAAGGAAGACTCAAGAGTGGCATGCTTGAGAACTGGAAGATACAGCCCTCTGACCAAAGAACAGAGGGGTGAATGATAAGAGAGCGTTACTGTAAGCTCTATAGCACTATGAGAGTTGCAGGTTGAAATCCGTGAAGCAAAAATATAGAAAGCATTTTGTTTGGCTTCATTTCAGCCAAACGTTTTTCAAAATTTCCTCTATAACTGAAGTGTTTAGTCCAGGTAATACACAGGATCGGTCCCCAAGCCTTAACCATATCTGTGTGTTCACATGTGTTTCCTCTGCAGTACTTTTTCACCTCTGTCCACATTTTCATAATCAAATAAATACATATAGAGCAGGGTTGCACAAATAAGGCCCATTGGCTCATTCCACTCTACAGTGCTCACTGATTTTTCTGTTTTGTTTCTATAATGAATTTAAGGCTGAAAATCAGGAGACCCTGTCTCTAATTCCAGCCAATTAGAATCTCTAATTCTCCAGCCAAGGCTGGAGACCTTGAGACAAAGTGTCTTCTTTTTGACATTATATAAATATGAACAGGTGGTTATCCAAGGTGTTTTCATTGCAGTCCTTTGTTAAAATAAAATAACACACTGCAATCTAATATGTAAAACAGATGAAGCTCAACATCTCTGGTCAAAGCAGCATGGGAAGGTCATAAGCTTTGGGTATCACTTCTGCACTGGATTACTCTGAGTCACTTTCTCAGGATACATAAAACTCAGATACACACAGATGGAAAACCCTTCGAGCCAACTGCTTCCCAGATTGTTTATTCACCTCCAGTCTGACAGCTCCAGTTAATATTTAATTCTGTGTTCTCCATGTCCACAAACTCTTCTCTATTGACTGTGGTCTACAGCACATGTTCTCTCTAGAAAGGACCTCAGGTACCACTGTTTCACCATTGTTTTGCAATGAAAGGAAGTTACATGGCCAAGGTTATAAAAATTATTTTAATATATGTACTTTTCCACGTAAGAGGCTCCACAAAGTAGAAGGGAATCAATATTAAGGATTCCTGGTGGAGAAGTGGTCACTCCTGTAATGTTTCTCTGGTTTTTTCTTTTTTTCCTCATAAAGTTCTCACCTGTTATTCCCCTGATTATTTGATGTCTGGTATAAATCTTGCACGTCTCCAATGTCACATCCCACAGACAAGTTTCCATAGTTTCTCCATTTGAAACAGATCATTCCCAAATTTGTTAATTATCAAAATCATTACTCAAGTGAATGAAATGTCTTATTTTCCACAGCTTTAACTGCATTGGATATTGTAAAAATATTTAACATTGATTAATCTTATGTGTATAATATTATTTCAGTGCTCTTTTAATTTGCTTTCACATATGACTATTAAAAATGAACAGATTTTCTTACATTTATTGACTATTTAGGCTTTCTCTTTTGTAATTTACTATTCATGTTCTTGGGCTGATTCATCAATACCTTTTGCTTTTTTAAATAAGTATTTTGGATATTTGATTTTGTTATCATTTGCATTGTGGCATTATTTTCGTTCGTATTTATGTCCATGTTATAAGAAAGCAAATTAGTAATTTTAATGTAATTAGATTATGTTCTTATGTCTTTTAAAAGTTATATTTTCTTTTCCCATTTTGATGTGGAATAGTCTACCATCTGATGAGATAATTTCTGTTTTATATATATATACATATATATATGTATATATATATATATATATAAAATTATATGGTATCACATCTGTTTATGTTTTTGTTATATTCTTTTATCTATTATTTTAACTGCAGTGTTGAACAGTGTTTATTCATCAATTTTTATTATAAATCTTGATATCTCATAAGGAATTCTCCCCATCCATTCTGAATTTCATGAAAAACCCTGACAAGATTTGAACTGAAATTGTGTTGATTTTACCTAGATTAATTTTTAAAAGAATTGTTATTGTTTAGATACTGAATCTTCTCAATCAGCATGTAACTTCTGCTTATGCATAGGGCTTCTTTATGTTTTTGTTTTGCCTTGTTTTTTAATAATGCTTTGTAATTTTTTCCAGAAGTTCAGAAACATGTTAAAAAAATTTCATTTCTAGGTACCTTAGAATTATTGTTGCTTTTGGGAAAGAGATTTTTTTTTCTAGTATAACTTAAAATGCTTACATTAATTAATATAATCAGATATTTGATCTGCTTTTATATTTTGATATTAATAGACTTTCCAATGTTGAAATTAATACATTTTGTTTTACATTATTTTTAATTTTTATTTAAAAAATACAATAATTTCCCAGGAGTTTTCTTCAGACTATCAGTAAACCTCAGAGGCACCTACTCTAACTACAATACTAATTTTTATCATCATATTATCATCATATATTAGCTTTTCTATAGTTAAAATAAAAGTATAAATAATCTCTGTGGTTTATTCTGTTTTTCTTCTTTTGTTCAACAGGATCCTTTTGGGATTCATCCATTTTATAATATGCATCAGGAGACTTTTTTTTAAATTCCAATGTAATTAACATACAGCGTTATATCAGTTTCAAGTGTACAATATAGTGATTCAACAATTCTATACATTATTCAGTGCCCATCGTGACAAGTGTGCTCTTAATTTCCTTCACCTAATTCCTCCATTCCCAGTACTCATCACCTCTCTGGCGACCACCAGTTTGTTCCCTATATTCAAAAGTCTGTTCTGGGGCTTGTCTCTTTTTTTCTTTGTTTGGTTTATTAAATTCTGCCTATGAATGAAATTATATGGTATTTGTCTTTCTCTGATTGATTTTATTGCATTTACCATTATACCCTCTAGATCCATCCACAATGTTCCAAATGGCAAGATTTCATTCTAGTAGCACAAGTTTCTCATCAGCTCATCATACAGTCAGTTTTTTACATTTAGCCATTCTGATGGGTGTGTTGTATAATCTCATTGTAATTTTAATTTTCCCTGCTGATAAAGATGTTGAATACCTTTTAGTATGCTTATTGATCATTTAGATACATTTATTTGTAAAGTGGTTTTATAAAATTTTGCCCCCTTTTTAAGTTGTAGTTTCTATCTCTTTTCTTGATGTCTAAAGTTCTTCATATACTCTGGATACAAGTCATTTTCAGATGTATTTATCTAGAATATCTTCACAAATTTTGTGGATTGTCATAATTTTATTATTTTCATCCCCAAACATTTTTTAATATCCATTAGAATTTTACTTTGTCGTATGGATTATCTAGTAGTTCCTTAATTAACAAATATTTGGGTGTTTTCTAATTACCTATCATTATTGAGTGTTAATTTATTTCTACAAAGGTTGGAAACTATATATTTTATTATTCCTGAACTGGAATTTCTTGAAAATTGCTTTGTGACATACAATATACTTTATTTTGTTCAGTGTGTTGTGACTATATGAAAAGAATGTGTATTTTACAGTTATGTTTGTGGTATTCTATATATATCAAATAAGTCCACTTACTTAACAATGTTAATTTTTTTAAATTTACACTTTTCTCCCCTACTGTAAGAAGCATGCTAAATCCCTTTCATCATGATTTTTATTTTGTCTTATTTTTTTATGTTAATTTTTACTTTACATAATTGAAAACTATGCTGTGTGCCTCCAAACTTAGTCATATTGTTCTATTAACTATTTTATTATGGTAAAATATTCTGCTTTATCATTCATAATATTTCTTACCTTAAAGTCTCCCTCACCTGAAATTAACAAAGACACCCTGATCTGCTTTTGGTATCTATTTTTCTGTCATTGTACTTTTCTTTATAATTTTGGTTTTGTACTTAAAATGTGTTTTTGAGGACTATTCCTATTTTGGCCATTAAAACCTACTTAACGCAATGTTAACATAGTTATATTACCTTATCTTTAGTTTTTGCATGGCATTTTTAGTTTTTGCATGGTATTTTAAAAAATTTTATTTAATTTTCAACCTATCTTTTTAAAGTTGTTTCTTATAAGCAGGATGTTAGGTTTCCCTTCTCTCTCCCTTTCTCTTTATCCCACCCTATCTCTGTCTTTTACTTGGTCACTTAACTCATTCATATTTAATGTTATTATTCATACAGTTGGGTTTAAGTCTATCATCTTGCTATTTGTTTTCTCTTTGTCACATCTGTCCTTCATTCCTTGATTCCTTCTTTCTTATGTTCTTATATATTTCCTAGATTCAGGTTTTTATTTAAATTCCAGTTAGTTAACATATAGTGTAGTACTGGATTCAGGAGTAGAATTTAGTGATTCACCATTTCATATAACATGCAGTGCTTATCACAAGTGCTCTCCTTAATGTCCATCACCCATTTAGCCCATTCCCCACCCACCTCCCCCAGCAACCCTTAGTTCTCTATTTAAGAGTCTGTTTTATGGTTTGCCTCTATTTTTTCCCTATGTTCATCTTTTTCATTTCTGAAATTCCACATGTGAGTTAAATCATACGGTGTTTGTCTTTACCTTGTGATCTAGTAATTATACACCAAGATATTTACCCAAAGGATTAGAAGGGATACATGCACCTTGATGTTTATAGCCGCAACATAAACAATAGCCACATTATGGGAAGAGCCCAAATGTCCATCTGCTGATGAATGGATAAAGAAGATGTGGTGTGTGTGTGTGTGTGTGTGTGTGTGTATAGTGGAAACATTTCAGTCATAAAGAAGAATGAAATCTTGCCATTTGCAACAGTGTGGATGGAGCTAGAAGGTATTATGCTACACAAAATAAGTCAGAGAAAGACAAATATCATATGTATTCTTTTATATTAATCAAGTTGCTTTTAGTATTCTATTTGACCATCTCTATTAGCATTTTGGTAATATCTTCATCATTTATTAGTGGTTTATCATATTATTTCAAAATTTGTTAATTTATTGCTGACATCCTAACTACTAGTTTTATCTCATCCCAAACCATAAAAGAAGTTTGTAACAATTGAATTTCATTTATCCCTTTTAAAAATCCCAACTGAATGTGGTAGAAACCTTCAAATATATTGTCATTATGGTTGCTGCATGTATTCTTTTTTATTCACTTCTCTGCCATTTCTTAAAGTGTAGATTCTAATACTATCTTATTGCATAGCTATGAATTCTCATCCAGAATTAGCATTTCTCAACCTAATGAACTGCATTCAATGTTCTCGAAGTTCAATTTACTTACTGCAAGTTTTCTTGACTTTGTTTTCTTATTTTTATTTATTTAGAGAGAGCATGTATACATGAATGGGGGAGGGCAGAGAGAGAGAAGGAGAGAGAGAGAATGCCAAGCAGGTCCACACTGACATGGGACTCGAACTTATGAACTATGAGATCATGACCTGAGACGAAATCAAGAGTCTGAACACTTAACTCACTGAGCCACCCAGGTGCCTATTGACTTTGTTTTCTTGAGAATATCTTTGTTCACTTTCATGCTTAAAGGAAATATTTCCATCAAGTATGTGTAATACATTGGCAAATTATTTCCCTTAATCTTAGTATTTTCAATGTGTTTTATTATGGTATATATAGTACTTAAGTGTGAGGAATAAGGTTAGGAATTCCCTGACCTTGCATTGATGGGTTAACAAGGCATAAAGAATTAGAAAGCCATAGGATGAACACACCCAAGTTTGGGTAAACAAGGTTAGGTAAACAGGGCAAAGGCCCCCAGTATAGGACAAAGATATAGGAATAGAAAAGCCTCGGGATGAAAGCTTCAAAAATGAGGTAAACAAGATTAAGTATTCGGGGTGGAAATGTCTCCCCAAGGTAGCACAGAAGCAGAAAGCTGCTTTCACAGGAAGAAAGGACAAAAACAGGAAAACAGGACTTGAGATCACAGCAGAGCAAAGTTGCCCAGAGTGGAGCTAATTAACAAAAGAAAGGTGCCTTGTTGACCCTGAGGTAGCATGCTCTGTCTTTCTTGTCCCCTAGGCAATGTTAGGTAAACAGAGGTAGTGCCTCTTGGCTGCCATAAACAACCTTCTGCCCAGTACTAGAATTTTGTTTTGTATCCACCCCAAACCCTAACACCGCATACCGCATATCTTCAAAACCCCCTTTCTCCCACACCCATGAGTTAATGATCATGGTTTCATTGTCTCTTTGTGCACATCCATCATGCTTGTAAGCCTGCTGATCCTAATAAAAATGGAGCAGGAACCTTTACTTGGGGCTCTTGTCTTCTCCCAGACATTAGCCTCTCTTGCATATCAATCCTGTATCTGCTCTCTTGCGAGAACTCCAGACCCAGAGTCTATGACACTTAAGAAATTGTTTTTTTAATTGTATCCCCATTTTCTAATATATGTACTTTTATATATGTAGTATAAATTCTACATTCAATTACATTTGATTGGAAGTGATATGAAGAAAGGTAAAGGTGAAAAAACTGAAAGAAAGAGTTGATATATAAAATATATGTTAAAGTTGTGAAACATTTCTTAAAATAAATTCATATAAAACATCAGTTAGCAATCTTTGTTGAAAAATATTATCTTTGTGGCAAGTAGGATTATATCATAAGCAAGCTATAGAATAAGTAGGAAATTGAAATCATTTTGGAAATTTACTCTATAATTATCCTCAAGAAATTCAAACCAGCCCCTGTTCATTTCTTTTTTAAACATATAATTTAATAACGTATAAATTATAGTATGTCACCATAAAAATTAACTGAAATGCATTATCTGAATATTATGAGTGAACAAAATTTGAAGTAGGATAACAATTAAGAAGCAGACATAAATTCCTTTTCAGACACATTAACATGTATTGATTTATTTTCATCTTTACTGACTATATTTATGTTCTCTGGTAAAAATTTTCTCTTTAGTGATGGAAGGTGTCAGATATTGCTACAGAAATTTATGGCAAAGATAGGAAGGTTTAACTCAATGTCATTTTAATCAAGGGAACAGTTTATGTTTAATAAAATTGGATTATTAAACTCACCCATACAGAAATAATTTGGTGTGTGTGGGGGGGGGTGGGAGAGTTATGTAAATTGTATGTAGTATTTCTAAAATACTTCTTAGTAGACTCTAAATAGTAAAATTATTCATTATATGTATTTTGAATTATTCATTGGAATTGTTCATTCTGAATTTTTGTCTGAAGTTGGAAAAAATGGGGACAAGACTCAACATTAAGAAAAATCACCATTAACTAAAAGTCATTGAAAGAAAGCATAAATGTAAAGACAGGATTTCAAAGCAGTAAGTTTCAGTTCTAGGTCTTCAACTATCCCTATTGCTGATTCCTATCACCTTGTTGTTGTTGTTGGCTTGCTGGGTTTTGTTTTTACCAGTTATCATACTTCAAGGGATTTTTTTAAGTTTACTTATTTACTTTGGGAGATGATGGGCAGAGATAGAGGGAGAGAGAGAATCCCAAGAAGGCGCCAAGCTCAGTGCAAAGCCCAATATGGGACTCTATCCCAGGAACTGTGAGATCATGAGCTGAGCCAATATCAAGAGTTAGACGCTTAACTGACAGAGCCACCTAGGTGCCCCTTCAAGGGATATTTTTTAAAACAAACATTTAATGTTTGGTTAGTCCCCCTTTCATCCATATTTCTCAC
This sequence comes from Prionailurus bengalensis, assembly GCF_016509475.1. Lineage (NCBI taxonomy): Eukaryota > Metazoa > Chordata > Mammalia > Carnivora > Felidae > Prionailurus > Prionailurus bengalensis. Next base: position 53,979,427 of record NC_057359.1, on the reverse strand, counting down.
TGTATTTTCTTAATTTTCAGGATAGATTTCTGTCACCTTTATGATCCTCTCTACCTCTCTACAAAATTGTTCATTTCTCATTCTTATACCCTGCTATGACACCACTACTTCCTTTCTTCACTAGCTGATAACAACTCATCCTCCAAAACTCAATCCACAAGCCATCTCTTCTATGTCTCTGCCACTCTTACTGGCCAATACTTGTTGTGTCTGTGCATCCTGTTCACAGCTCTGTCACAGTTCGGTGAAACTGTCTGAAGAGTTCCAATACCTATTTGTCTTTCAATTAGTAAGTGAGCAATTTTAGTGTAGGAATTGTGATTGTTTAGTATAGGAATTTTGAGATATGTATCAATATTTCCAGCTTTTTTAGGGCATTATTAGTGGATTCCTTAATTTTTTTTTCTTGAATTGACAGCTTTGTTAAGATATAATTCACATGCCACAAAATTCAAACATAAATAAAGCGACTCTCGGTGGCTTTTAGTATATTTTCAGGTTTATAAAAACTATCATCACAATCTAATTAGAGAACATTACCATCCCCCCCAAAAGAAACCTCATACCCATTAGCATTCATTATCTATTTCTCCTTACTTCTGGGTCCAGGTAATGGATAATCCAATTTCTGTGTCTATGTATAGTAGTCCTCCCACCCACCCCGCCTCTTACCCATTATTTTGCTTTCCACAGACTCAGTTACCCTCCAGAAGCAGATAATGATCCTCCTTGTGACACATTGTTAGCAGATCAGTAGAAGCCTAACCCTACATCATAATGTCTGTGTTATTCACCTCACTTCATCTCATCACATGGGCATTTTATCATCTTACATCATCACAAGAAAAGGAAGGGCGAATACAGCACAATAGGATATTTTGAGAGAGACCACATTTACTAAGTTTTATTATAGTATATTCACATATTATGTATATAGTATATATATATTATTCTATTTTACTATTAGTTACTGTTGTTAATCTCATACTGTGCCTAATTTATAAATTAAACTTTACCATAGGTAGGTGCATGTCGGAAAAGACGTAATATATATAGGGTTTGGTAAATGCAGTTACATATTCACTTTGAACTGTCTTGATGGTGTTTTTTGAGATGCAAAAGTTTTTAAATTTTATGAATTACAATTTATTTTCTTTTATCATTGGCGCTTTTGGTGTCACATTAAGACATTTAAGAATTTTTTTTTTAATGTTTATTTTTGAGAGAGACAGAAAAAGCATGAGCGGGGGAGGAGCAGAGAGAGAGGGAGACACAGAATCTGAAGCAGGTTCCAGGCTCAGCTCTCAGCCCAGAGCCCCACATGGGGCTCAAACTCATGAACCCTGAGATCATAACCTGAGTTGAAGTCAGACGCTTAACTAAGTAAGCCACCCATGCGCCCCTGATTTTTCTATATACAAGGTGATATTCTCAATGGAAAGAAATAGTTTTAATCTTTGCTTTTATCTGGATGCTTTTTATTACTTGTTTTTGCGTCATTCTTTTGCTACAGCCTCTTGTAAGGTATCAAATAGAAAAGACAAGAAGACCTGCATCTTTGTCTTCTTCCTGATCTTGTACACAATTACGTATCATGTTAGCTGTGGGTTAGTTTGTGTGTTAGTCTGTTGTTGTAGAAGCTCTTTATCAGGCCGAGGGAGTTCCTTCCTATTCCTGCTTTTTCTAGTGTGTTTACTTGAAAGTGTGTTACTTTCATCTAGTGATTTTTCTTCATTTCTTGAGATGATCATGTGGGGTTTTTTGTGCTTATTCTCCTTATATAGTATATTATATTGACTAATTTGAGGATGTCTATACCAAGCTTTCATTCTGGAGATAAATCACACTGTGTAATGTTGTATAAGACTTTTCATACTGTGCTGGTTTGGTTTCTAGTTTGCAGTTTTATTTGTTTTTTCTGAGAATTCCTAATCTATATTTATAAAGAATATTGGTCCACAGTTTTGTTTTGCTTCATTTTTGTGATGTCTTGTTTAGGTATCAGAAGAATAATGGCCTCACACCATGAATTGGGAACTATTTGTACTTTATTTATTTGGATAGTTTCTGAAGAATTGATGTTAATTCTTTTTTAAAGTTTGATAGAATTCGCCAGTTAAGCTGTTTCTAATAAACACAGATCATTTAAAAAAAAGTTAATAATCTGTGAAGCATGCCACAGCCCAACCTGTTATATCACTGTGTTCAGCATCTTCAACTACTGAATGAAGTGACAGATTGGCTGTCGGACTGTCTTCAGTATGTTCCCAGCAAGCGAGTGCCAGAAAAATTACTTGGGTATGAATGGGTCAGAAGAGTTTCAGGCCTTTGTGTTATTAACATGCAGCATTGTGCCCTTAGACATACTGGGACCTTAGGGCATAACTGGGGGCTCGTGGTCGCTAAAGCTGAGGGAATATTCTAGTGTGAATACTGGAGACCGATCATGTTGTAAAGATGACCCACCAGGAATGTGGACAGCCACACAAATTACAGTGTGCAAAAAACCACGTGACATCTGCTCTGCTCTATGACCGCAATACACATATAGATGTAAGAGTTGTGAGAACCGTATCAAAGAGAAATTAGTTTCTTATTTATTAAGAAGTAGATGTATCGTTCAGGGATGACACATGTTAGGGGGCTCTAATTAATGAAGTTGAGAATCAAAAGAACAACTTGGCTGGAAAGGATACTGTAAATATAAGGTGAAGGAGGTCAGTAACATCATGGGCAGGAATGTACTGAGGCCAGAGGGAGAGCAGTGTGATTAGGAAATTATGTATGTTGCCAGAGAAAGGAAGTCTGCTTAAAGCACAGAGGATTACTCAATACCCTGATTAAGACGTTCCCTATTTGCATCAAGGAGGAAAGTTCAAGACTTTTCCTATTTGAATGGAGGATGGACTCCCCAAAATTCATTCTCCTATTCGCCATACACATGAGGCAGCGGTCCTGGTCATTTCAGAGACAATTTTGTCTCATTTGAAAATGAAAGAGTGTACAAGCCAAGGTCTTCAGGACATGAAGAAATCTGAAAACAGTATTTCTATACAATAGATAATTGAATTTCAAAACATACAAATCTGTGGTCAGAATATGAGCTTCTCAGAAACTTCTTTGTTTGTGGTTTAACTGTCAGCTCAGATTTGTAGAGCATTCTTCTTTGATAACATGCTCTTCACTGAGAATTTTTCTATTCATTCAAACCCTTTTGGTCGTAGAATTGAAATGAGCCTCTATTATGAAAATGAAGTGTCATAATTTTTAATCAGTATGGATCACCTCTGGGGCACATCTAATGAAAGACTATGAAAGGGACGGGAAGGATAACAAAAGAGCAATCGTAAAAATCCAGATAATGTTTTTAGGGCTGCAGTTTAAGCTTTGAATACTCACAATAACCTTTTGATACCTGTCATTCCATATTCCACAAGCATTTGCCTTTGCAAGAGAAGTCAAATTTGCAGCCTTGGCAGTTGAGATAATGGCACGTCAGTAACCAATTAGTTCTACTTATTAATCCTTGTTAGGCAATCCACAATCTAGTGAATGTAGCAGCCATAGTGGTGGTAGGAGTAGTAGTAATAGAAGATAATAGCAAAACTTTCAAGTGATCGCTGAGGGGAAACACAAAGAGAACAGTATATTATCAGTTACTCAGCACCATGTTTCCCTCATACTAAATGGAGAAACACTGTAGTATTTTTATTAAAATAGGAACAAAGAATAGTCACCTAGATGAGTGGTATAAAGCATGGACTTTACAGTCATAAAGGATAAAGTCATATAGGATAAAACTTTAGTACTGTAGCTTTAGAATTTAAAGTTTCTTCAGTGGCATCAAACGGATTCCTAATAAACTGTATTTTAAAATGCCTCCTTGGGACACCTGGGTGGCTCAGTCAGTTAAGCGTCTGACTTCGGCTCAGGTCACGATCTCGCAGTTCGTGAGTTCGCAGCCCCTGGTTGAGCTCTGTGCTGACAGCTCCGAGCCTGGAGGCTGCTTCGGATTCTGTGTCTCCCTCTCTCTCTGCCCCTCACCCACTCACACTCTCTCTCTCTCTCAAAAATAAATAAACACTTAAAAAAAAAAATTCAAATGCCTCCTTCACAGATTCGTTATGTGGATTAAGTGACAAATTCACAGAAAGTGCTTAGAAAAGTGACCGATGTGATATTTGGGCTAAATAGGAACTGTTAATGCCATTATGACTGGTCAGATAACTTTAATGAAACAGTCACACTGTCAAATATTACTTAAAATAACGAAAATGGTAATGTTTTATCTTAAATAATTATAAGATTAAAGTATTAACTTGTAAACTTAGAAATGTCTTGACACAGAGCATTCAACCCATGGTAGACACTTTATAAATAAAACCAGTATCATTCTTAAATCCGTACCTAATGCCTATTAGATTTTTGGTTGCTTAATTTTTTCCTTAAGTACACATACATACAAAAATTTCAAAGCATTTAAGTCATATTTCTGTCATTTAAGCAGGTTAAATTTTTCATTCATACCTGTAATGCAAGAATGTTGCCATGTCATTAAATTCTTATAAGTATGTTCTATGAGGTTTATATAGTATTTTATTTTACATATGTAATATGATACACTTAATAGTTTAAAATGAATATGGCTTATTTATTTATTTATTTTGAAAGAGAGAGCTTGAGTGGGGGAGGGGAGAGAGAGAGAAAGAGAGAATTCCAAGCAAGCTCTGTGCTGTCATCACAGAGCCTGACATGGAGCTTGAACTCATGAACCATGAGATCATGACCAGAGCTGAGATCAAGAGTCCCAGGATGAACTGACTGAGCCACCCAGGCACCCCAAAATGCTCATGGTTTTAAAGAGTGTTTGGACAAAGGAAGTACTCAAGAATTAGCAAAAATATATGGAAAATCTTTATATCTATCTATGTCTATATCTATATCTATATCTATCAATCTATCTATCTATCTATCTATGTAATCTTTTTTTAAGTTTATTTATTTTGAGAGAGAGAGAGAGAGCTCTCATGAGCAGGAGAGGGGCAGAGAGAATTCCAAACAGGCTCCACGCTGTCAGTACAGAGCCAATGTGGGGCTTGAACTCATGAACTGTGAGATCATGACCTGAGCCAAAATCAAGAATCAGATGCTTAACAGACTGAGCCAGGCACCCCTAGAAAATTTTAAATGAGTATCAAAGAAGAACAAAGTGTGGCAATTAGAGCATGAACCTGAAGAGGATCAAATAGATAAAAAAGAAACTAACCCTTTTTTCATGAGTGATGCAAAGAAAAGCTATTTTTAAAAAAATCTGTGACTACTGAATTTTCAACAGCAGGGAAAATCACAGTATAAGAATACACCGTTATAGTCCAATATGTCATATTAATATCAACAATAAAATCTTATATGAAATATTAACAAAAACAGTACAGCAACATAAGAAAAAATAGTATATTGTAGCCATATGGAATTTGTAGCCATGATTCAACAGTTGTTAAACATTTAGAATCTGCATATATTTTTTGCATTATTTTTTGGTCAAAAGTTAAAAAATGATTTCAACAGGTCACAAGCAGACTTGAGAAAATTTAATACTTTTGATGAAATGTTTACTAAAGTAAAAATACATGTATATATAATGATTTCTGCAACATTTGTTATGCTGAAACATCTGATATGCTCATTATTTGATTACTTGCAAGTGACGTAGTAGTTGACACATGCAAACACCTTGCAGTTCTCTCGAGCAGCAGATAAATGGTTATTACTGCGTATCATTGTTCTGGGTCGTATAACCAACATAGAACAAGGAAACGGATGACATAAAAATCTGAAATTAATCAAGTAAGTCAATATTTATCAGTGATCATTGTAGAATAACTGGAACACTCACGTGAACTAACAAAACATTATTATGAATAATATGAAAAAATCAGTACAATATTAAAATTTTATAATTTTCTTATATAAAAAAAATAACAGCATATTTGCAATGGAAATTTGTTAAATATCTCCCTGTGTTATAAAAACTTTCAGTTCTCCTAAATGTGAATCATGTAAATATGGATGACCGTACTTTGATTTTTGATGGAAAGATTCATTGTTAAAATATTTCACTACTCTAATAGGCAAATTTACTCTTATTGTGGTTTCCTTTGACAGATAACCTGATTATAAAGTCCAGTATGGTTCTGAAAAAGACAAATATTTAGAGAAAAGTAGTTATATACAAGGGAGGAGTGCAACCATAGTGGTCTATGATATAATTTAAAAATATAAACGATATCGGTATAGATGCATGGTAAAAGACGATAATTAAAGAAAGAGCATAGAAATCCTACTTGGACAAACATACTGAATTTTAATATGAAATTTTCCTGACATTTCAATTTAGAAAGATATTCAACCAGCTAAGTTGGGTCAATATTAGTATAAAAGTATTCTCTAAAAAAATAAAAGATTTGCATTGATCAAATTATTAATATATGGAAATTAAATTGGATAAAATACTTATTATTACATTGGGATGATAAAGCACTTTCTCAGCAAGAATACAAGAATCTTTAAACAGACAGATTGGTACATTTGACTACATAAAAATAAAAACAAATATGAGGACTCTATTTCTGGGATGTAGACATACATTTCCTTATTCCTCCTCAAAAATAAAAGAAACACATGTACAGAGACCTGCTCCCAGAATGAGAACATGAAGGGCTCTACAGACCACTTCCCTATGAAACTGGATGAAAATTTATATATACATGGATCATATCATGTATGTGTATATATATATATATAATATATATATAATATATATAACAACAATTATACATAACTAGAATCTAAAATTACATGTAAACATAATCAAAGTTATCTATAAAAATATATATAATTTTATATAGTCTTACATGTTTACAATATAAACAATATATATAGACAATATATATAATATGTATATAACTAATAGACTATATTTATATAATTTATGTATATATAAAGGCATTTGTAATATATACATAACAAGTTTGTGTGTGTATATGTATGTGCATTTGTACCCTCTGAAAATGCTCCAAAAGCATACATCCATTTGTACCCTCCGAAAATGCTCCAAAGAGCATACATCAAGTGAATAAATATCTACTCAGGAATATGTATGAAAATCCAGCAAGAAAAGCAAGACTTTGTAGTATCTGGACTAAGCTCAGCAAGACTTCATTCTATTCCAGACTGTTACAGTCAAGAGCAGGAACACAGACACTCTCTCTCCCTATTCCCTGTCAGGGAAATCTTCCCATGAGGATATTTCTCATTTAGCATTTTTCATTCTGTCCCCAGCTGCCTGTGGCCTAGGCTACGATAAATGAGTGCAGTTGAGAGGCAGGGGTTACCTTCTTCTACTCGAGACCCATCTCTATAACAGAGGCTCTATCTTGAACTTGAAACCACTGAGAATATACTCTTGCCCTGGCTGGTTAGTTAGGGTCCCACACCAGGTGAAGCAATCCAAAAAGAATTCAGGCTACTGCCCCTTTCCTCCCAGTGTTCATTCCTAGACTGAACATGTCAGTCAGAGGCCTGCCATTGTGCCCCTCCCTAGAACCTTGGTCTAGAAATTTTGCATGGAGAGAGAAGCAAACAGTACAATGCATAGCTCCTAATCTCTTTGCAAAGGAGCTCAGTTCATTAATGAAAGAGCATGAAAAAGCTAATGTCTGAGGGCGTTCTCAAAAACAGTAGAGACTGTGGTAGGCAGTGGCAATTGAGAAATCTGTAGATTCAGTGAACTGACAAACTACATGTGAAATACATGTTAAATTACAGGGTGGCTACTTTGTTGAAAAGAGCTAGACAGGGGAGAGGATACGAAATATGTTAGACACATAAAAAGCAAGATTTAAAATGGCAGATATAAATCTAACTATGTTAACAATAACATAAAATACTAATGAATTAAACAATTCAACAAAAGGCAGAGATTGTCAGATTAGAGGGAAAAAACAAGATCCAAATAAACGCTGTCCATAGGAGATATACTTTAGACATACTTTTTAAGACAAAAAGATTGAACATAAAAGGGTAAAAAAGATATATTATGAAAACAACAATCATAAGAAAGCTGGAATGGAGATACTGATGTTAGACAAAATAAACTTTGAAACTAAAAAAAAAAACATTAAAAGATACAGAGGCTTATTTTATAAAGATAATAGGAAGATAAAACAGTTATTTGTTCTTCACAATAAGCACAATACAGCTTATTTGTTCCTAACAACAAGCACCAAAATACATGAAACCAGTCTGAAAGAAATGGAGAAATATAAAATTCAACAACAGCAATAGGATATGTAAGTAGCCCATTTTCAATTGTGTATACACCCTAGATTGAAGATTCAACAAGGAAATAGGAGTGTTGAACAATACTATCAACCAACTATAACCAGAGCATGGAACCTTTTCCATAATAAATGACATGCCAAGCCACAAAACAACTTCGATAAATCAAAAAGGATAGAAATAGTAATATTCTATTTTCCTTTTTAAAAAAATTTTTTAAAAATCTTTATTTTTGAGAGAGAGAGAGAGAGAGAGAGAGAGAGAGTGAGTGGGGGAGGAACAGAGAGAGAGATGGAGACACAGAATCTGAAGCAAGACTCCAGGCTCTGAGCTGTCAGCGTGGAGCCCAATGCAGGGCCGAGCTCATGAACCATGAGATTATGAGCTGAGCTGAAGTTGGACACTTAACCTACTGAGCCACCCAGGCGCTCTAGTGATAGTCTATTTTCTGACTATATAAAGACTATATAAAGTCAGAAGGTGATATAAAATTAGAAATAAATAACCAGGAAAAACTTAGAAACTCCAAAGTATGTGGGAAATTAAATACAGTCTGAAGTCACAAGTGAGTCAAAGAGGATGTCAAGAGGGAAATCAGGGGCGCCTGGGTGGCTCAGTTGGTTAAGCATACGGTTTTTGATTTTGGCTCAGGTAATGATCTCACAATTCATGAGATTGATCTCTGCATCAGGCTCTGCGATGCTCTGTAGAGCCTACTTGGGATTCTCTTTCTCCCTCTCTCTCAAAATAAATAAATAAACTTTAATTTAAAAAAAGAAGGAAATTAGAAAATACTTTGAAATGAAACTTTGAGGGGGGGATGGGCTAAATGGGTAAAGGGCACCAAGGAATCTACTCCTGACATCATTGTTGCACTATATGCTAATTTGGATGTAAATTAAAAAAAAAAAAAAAGAAAGGAAACTTTGAACGCTGAAACTCAAGACAAAACATATAAAATGTATGGGATAAAACTAAATGAGTACTTAAAGTGAAATTTATAGCTGCAAATGCCTATATTAAAAAGAAAAGAAATAAACACTATTTCAAATAAGTACTTAAGGTTCTACCTTAAGAGAATGAGAACAGGAAAGCAAAATAAACCTAAATCAGGAAGAAGGAAAAAAATGTAAATATTAGAGTGGTAATTAATGAAATAAAAAAATAGGAAAAAAAAATCAGTGACTGTATCCAAATTACTGAGAAAAATGAGAGAAGTCTCAACTGTCAAGTATTGGATACAGAAGAGACATTTATATGGGAAATAAAAAGGATTATACAGGCATACTATGAATAATTATATGCCAACAAATTACTTAACTTAGATGAAATGGACAAATTCCTAGAAAGATAAATTTCTCTAAGTCTCTCAATAATAAGAAATAACACAATAAGAAATAAATAATGTGAATAGACCTATAACATGTGAAGAGATTAAAGTAATAGTAAAAATTTTTTTATGATTTGCTATTTGTTTTTTGTTATTAATAATAAAATAATTTTGAAAACTGCTGAATTCCATCAAACTTTTAAATAAGAATGAATACCAGTTTCACAAACTCTTTCAAAACAAGAGGAGGAAATACTTTCCAAATCATTTTGTAAAGCCAATTTTACTCTGATACCAAAACCATCAAAGAGATCACAAGAAAACTACAAATATTTCTTATAAATACAGATGCAAAGATCCTCAACAAAATATTAGCAAACTAAATCCAGTAACATGTTAAAAAATTATATGCCATGGCTAACTAAAATTTATTCCAAGAATGGTAATCATTTAATGTAATATGTCATATCAATAGAATAAAAACAAAAATTATGTGATCATATCAAAAGATATAGAAAAAGCATTGGACAAAAAAATCTAACACATTTTCATGATAAAAACTCAACAAACTAGATGGAAAATTCCTCAATCTGCTAAAAAATCTATGAATGACCCAGAATTAACATTATGCCTAATTATAATAGAATGGATACTCTCGCCCTAAGACCAGGAGCAAGACAAGGATGTCAGCTCTTATCTCTTCAAGTCAACATTGCACTTGAATTTCTAGCCAGAGCAATTGGCAAGAAAAAGAAAGGAGAGAAATCCAGCTAATGTTGTACTGAATAGTGAAAGGTTGAATGTTTCCTCCTATAATTGGGAACAGGGCCAGAATGACTGTTAAATATTCACCAAAGTGCTAGAAGTTCTATCTATCCAGTGCAAACAGTCAATAAAAAGGAAATAAAAGGCATGCAAATTAAAAAGTATAAAATTGTTCCTATATGCAGATAACATGATTGTGTACATAGGAAATCCCAAGAAATCTACAAAACTATTCTTAGAACTAGTGAGTTCATAAAGTTTTTAGGATATAAGATAAACATATAAAATCAATTTTATTTCTCTGTAAGGGTGATGGACATAAGGACACTTAATTTAAAAATATAATACCATTTAGAGTTACTAAAAAAATAAAATTATTAGGTATAGCTAATGAAATTTGTATAAGATTTATATGTTGAAAACTAAAAATTCAAATTAAAGGAATTGAAAAAGGAACACCTAGCAGAGCCAGAATTTTATTGCCGTAACCTCTATTACATATGTGAACAGATAAAGTTTACTTGTCCAGTTTGTGGATTTTTTTTTGATTCACTGCATATTTTAAATAAAAGCACAACGTGAAGACAAGCATATCTTATAGTTCAGATTTTCTTCCAGGTAGAATTGTTCACTCAATTTCATACACTACTACTAAGCAACCTCACGGAGGATCAGTGGGATGGCCCCGTATCAAGTTGCTTGTCTCCCTCTGTGGCAAGGATGGGACTCCAGCAGTGTGGACACACACAGGCCACCAGATGGTATTTGTTGGTCCTAGAGCAACCCAGTAGGAAAAAATCCACCAGGAGGTAGGATGCTGGGATTCCAGAACAAATCTGAGTAAATCTGGAAAACTGGTAAATGAATGTGCCATCTTGGGGTCCATTCTACTTGTTCTTAAGGCCAAGATAGTGTATCAATTTTCTCCTAAATCCTCTTCCATTTTGGCAAATGAACATTTAAAGACCCACGGGATCGTCATAAAGCATCTGGTTTACATTAAGACTCTTATTTACCCAACACCAGTAGTGATGAATACTATTATCTCAAACATTACATTTAATAACATCAAATGCTAAAAACAAAGAAATGAGGGAAGGTCCAAATAGAGCGATATAACCTGCTCATGTATTAAAGACTTGATATAGATGTTAATTAGCCCCAAAATAATAATAAAAAGCTTCGACAAAATTGCTTTCACAAACCCGGCAATATTTTTTTAGTTAGATACCTTTTCTAAAATATCCTCACAACAGGGAATGTTTTTAAAATATGAAATGTGCCAACACTCATATTTGACTACTCTAAAATTTGTCACGTAAGAGGAATTTCCCACTCTCACCTTCCATTGTTTCTATATTTTTTGTCTAAGGTAGAACTAAGTCAATATTTCCCATGCACTGTAATGGAGTCCATCTGATATGAACATATCAAGTATTTCAATTAGAAATCATTGATAGAGCTAAGGCATGAATACTAGATGACAATATTAAGAAAATTTTAGCAAAAATTGGGAAGCTTTGCCAGAATTACATATGTATATTTTCAAGATATAACAAAACTCTTATACACAAATCCACATATAAATTCTAGCATATAACATAAAAACTGTATGCTATTGTTTTAAAAGCTAGGCTAAAACTGTTAGAAATCATATTTAGGTACCAGGAACAATATAAAACAGATACTATTGTCTCAAATTTCAAGATCTAGTTGAATATGATATATATACTCTGCTTTGACATACTTATGGCAAAGAGGCAATTTCTGTCAAAATTTTCATAGTTTGTCTATTAATAAGATAATTTTTTATTTTCTATCAGTTACGATCTGTTTTAAGACACACAAACAAAAGATTTAAAGGGTCATTTACATTTATTGACATTATTTACATTTATAAGTCCTACCTGATGGATTTGAATTTTTGAAAAATTATTATACTAACTTCGCAGGCTATGTAAAATATTATGTTGTATTCTAATATATAAAATTGAAATTATTCCTTTAAAATATTATTAAAATAAGATGAAAAAATCATTGATATAAATTGAAATAATATTTAAAATACAATAAAAAATATGGTACAGCAGGATCTGTTATAATATAAAGATGTGAGTGCATACTGTGTTCTTTATTATTTTTATACTCTCCATCATTATATTTGCAACATTAGATTATCTAAATTTAAACTAATTGCAGACTGTTTAAAGAATGCTAAATAGCAATAATTGTTCGTCAAAATCAGTTCACCAGAGAGACTCAAATAAAGGAAATTGTCAAACTTTATCTGCTTATAAAACCATGCCAATGACCATCCTAACAATATTTGTAATGAAGCAATATTTTTGTGTGTTAAATTTCATTTTCATTATTTGGTACATTTTTATCTAAGTATATTTGTTGTATATGAAAAAATATGAGAATATTTGAAATTTTACTAGTCACCTTATAGTTTTTAGTCTCAGATTTTGTTGCATGACTGAGAACTACTTGTTTTGTCCTCAAATATATTTATAGTGGTTATATTTTTGTTTAATTAATTAATTATTAAATCAGGCTCCACACCAGACATGAGGCTGGAACTCACGACCGTGAGATCAAAGTCACATGCTCTACTGACTGAGCCAGCCAGATGCCCCTATTTATATGTCTTAAAAGTGTATTCAGTAATTTTTGAAATGACACTAACATTATGCAATGATACCAAAAAATATTTCTAGAGGGTAAGATTGCAATTTAGAATTGTTAGGCTCACAATCAGGGAAGACCTGGGTTCCAAATGGTGTCACTAATTAATGGAAGCCATTAATACCTATTTTATAGGGGTACTTAAAAATTAAATATGTATTTGGACCATTTACCAGAATCATAGTAATGAGTCAAAAATTCTAGCTCTTTTGGTATTATTTAAATTGTAGTTGAAAAAATATGTGACAAAACATAAGATATACAGTGTTTAAGATGGAGTAGAGTAAATCCCAAAACTAGTAAAACTGATTCATGAAGTCCAAACAGGGAACTGGATGTAGTGTTCAGTAAGGACACAAGTCCTCCAGAGCATCAGGAACCTTTCAATTGTGAGTAGTCTCTTTTTCCTAGTTTCTTCTTCCCATTGTCTCTTACTGTGGTCCAAATCTTCTTCTCATTGTAGTCAGTTTGGCCCCAAGGAACCTTGTGATTTATATCTATATCTACTACCATTAAAAAGAAGCTGTTTTCATGCTTTTTGGGGAGAAACACATTGGTCCTGCCTGATTCATTTTTCCACACTGAGCATGTTTAATTGTAGCTTAGGAAGACTCTTTGAACATCACTATGGATGTCTGGGGTGGTGAGCGTGAGTAGGCAGAAAGATTGCCATTAGAAAAAAAGATTGATATTCACACAGTCCTACAACCGCTCCTTAAAGCTCAATAATGTCACACAGGTAGTCATATAAGGAGAATATAGCAAATATAGCAACATTCCTCTAATTGGTATATAGTGAAATGTTTTTTTCCAGGAAAATAAGCTATCCAATTGAGGATGTGTTGATTATTCATGTTTTATATCCTTCAGTCAAAATTAAACATTACTTTTATATTGCAGACATCTTCTCTTTCCAGTACGATAAAATCTTAGAGACTCAAGTCATTAAGTTTCTTAGATACAAACCATCTTAACACAAGAGGGAAGTTTACTGATGATACTACAGCTTTTCTGATGTTGTTTTTTTCTTTTTTCATGTTTTTTTCCACACACAGCTTACAACTTGTCATTTCACTGTCACTTCTAATTTCCATCATCCATTCCTACAGACCTGATCTTTCCTTTGTTATTTTCTGAGGCACAGAAGTCTAGGTAACACATACAGAGATCATGATAAGATGGCAACTATCTAGCAGTACTCTGGAAATACTTCAGTATTATTTGGATTTATGTCGACGGAGAGACTAAAGGTTTGTGGAAAACTGACCTTGAAAGTTACTGACAGACAGTAACTTTCATCAGCCTCACATTTTGGAAGTCAGTGATGTATTTCTTTTTCTTCATCTGATAGAGATACAGAGCTATCAAATGAGTCAATTACCAAATCGGTGAGCAGAGGGGTTTTGATGGAGGAAAGGTGATAATTAATCACTTTTTCAAAGCGAGCAATTTACGGTAGCCTTTGTTACATTTTACTCAATTTGGTGCAAAAGATTCCACCGTGACTCCACTACCCCTCCCAAATAAAGTCTTTCTGGAAAAAAATCAGGCTTTAGCCTTACATTTAAAAAGAAAATTTGAAAAGTAAGGTAATGGTAAACTTCCAGTACTGTTATTTTTCTGAAGTTTTCTGTGTGACCATATGATGAGAATCTCAGATATAGTAATAGATGAAGAGAAAACACAATAAAGTTTATTTAATATGTTCACTCTAAACTTTATTTTCATGCCAAATAAAGAGAGCAGTTTACTTGGCCAAAAATGTCACCACTATACTCTTTTCTGTAATTTGATTTGATAATAGAATTACTTACTTCATTTATTCATTGTAAACATAATGTATGCCAGGCCATGGATTAGGTTTATTAAGCATTTCGTAAGAAAATTACAAATTACTCAGGTTTAGCAATCCCTGGGCAGTAATAGGCATTTAAATAAATAAAGTCAATGATCTGTGATAAAACGGAGACAAGCAAAGTAAGGAGTCATTAACCCCACCTGGGATTTTCTCAGAAAATACATTTGGGCTTATATCATGAAAAGTAGAGGTGATCATAGAGCATATAGAAATGGGAATGTTTAGAAATTATGGATGAGAATATAAAGAAGTGGAAGATGATTTTTTTGTGCAATTATGACTAACTTAATGCATCCCAAATTTATCATTCATGAGAGGATGTGTTGGTTGAAGAGGTTAGATATTTAGGCTGGGACCAGAGAAAGAAGGGTTTTTACATAGCACTTAAGTCTTTGGATATAAGCTTTGAATCACCTGAGTACTGTAACAAGACTTAAGGAGAGATGTAATACAACACATTGGGTATTATTTTATCTTAAGTAAGGATATAATATTCTTAATGAAATGACTGATTTTGATTTTCCAGAATAAAAATGTTTTTGCCTGTTGATCTCCCTCATGTTAAACATTACTGAGTCATTAACTCTCTTATTGCTTTATATTTTTTATTCAAATTAATAGAAAATAAATCACAAGTGAAAATGGAGAAATTATGACCACCATAATCTTTTAAAACTAAATATGAATAATTTTTACTGCTTTTTATTGTTGCCAGTTTCCCAAGTGACACGTTGTCTTGTTAATTTTGTTTTTATACAGTTAGAGGAGAACTCAGAAGTTTTTGTTATTTATGCGATCATTTGTTTATTGCCTTTTTAATGGCACCCCCAAAGCTTGATTAAACTTTTACCCAACATCAGTTCCACAATATATGGAATTTAATGAACAAAAGGAAAGTTTTAGTATTTTGTTTCTCTTGTTTTGAACAGTCTAGAGATAGTATGGTAGGGTCTTCTGAGTTTCTACTCATTGGCTAGCCTTAGAAGTTCACTTTTGATTATTAAATTATATTGTGGTTCTCACTGTTTGAAAACCACCGAATAGCAGTGGGCCAGATGTTGTTGCCTGATTAGATACTGAGATATTTTAATTACCAGCTGTAGCATCATAAACCTGCTCTTTTAATACTTCACTTTAAGTTTCCCATCTGCTATTAGCATCTGGTCAGTTCTGTCTACGTTGTCATTTTATTTCCTTTCTTCTTGGACACCCCACACATTTCATGGCTTAAATGGAAATTCTCTATCAGTCTTTATGACCAACCAGATACACCATTATCTTTTACTTAAAAACACACATTATGTAAGTAATAATTGTGGTCATACTCATGTTTTTGTAGAGTTTTCCTTTTTCAACACAAACATAAATGAATCAGTAATACGTTACACTTAATAGCACGATATTCAGTAAAGAAACTGTAATTAATCTGACCAATTAAAACAGGGATCCACCTTGCCCTTTTTGAAGGGACGTGTTAATAAAATCACCTTGCCAAAATGTACTTTCACCTTTGTCATATTTTAAGAAATGGGTTTAGAGAGTGCAGTGAAAAGCGATTTTATAATTTGGGTATAAAATCCTGAAAGATAGGAAAAAATATACAGTCACCGGTACTGGACGCCAGAACTGTAATGACTACATCCAATATGGCATTACTGGGGCCTTGCACAAAGCGACCCCATCATTAATTACTCTTTCCCATCATCTTTTCAAGTCTTGCCTGCTCTGTGGAAATGTATGACCTATACCAACCCACACGTCTGTCTCTTTACTAAAATGCTACTGCATCTGTTTTACTAAAACATTGATTTTAATAATTCAAATTAGAGTGTTACTTAACCGATTAGGTTAGAAGTCCATTTACAGATGATATCTTCGTTTTACTTATTTGTGTGTCTACTTCACAAAATGATAAACAACTTCTAAATTCATTCATTCAAAAGTATTTTATTGTGTGCCCACTGCATGCCAGTGAAGCCCCCGGAAAACAAAGTGAGCAGCTACATAGTTTATATTCAAATGGAAGATGGAAAAGAATTTTTCCAAATAACGTGTCATCAAAATACAGATCATGATATAAAACCTAGGAATTCATAAGACAGCTCCTTCGACAGGTGTAAACACACTTTGTAGAATTTTTTGAAGAAAATTCCTTAAGTGTGTGAGGAAAACTGCTGTTTGAGCCTCTAGCACTTGCATGAATTTTGGCAATAGCAAAAGGAGCAACAACAAGAAAAAGAGTTGCTAATGACAAAGTATGAAAGTTGGATTTTGAGCAATTTCTTTTTTTAATTTTTTTAAATGTTTATTATTTTTGAGAGACAAAGAGACAGAGCATGAGCAGGGGAGGGGCAGAGAGAGAGGGAGACACAGAATCTGAAGCAGGCTCCAGGCTCTGAGCTGTCAGCACAGAGCCCCATGGGGGGCTTGAGCCCACGAACTGTAAGATCATGACCTGAGCCGAAGTTGGACGCCTGATCCACTGAGACATCCAGGCACCCCTGATTTTGAGCAATTTCACTTGATTTGCAATGAATATGTTAATAAAGTGATCACATCAGGATGGACCGGCAAGTATTTCAGAAATATGTCAATAGGTAATGATAAATGAGAAAAACAATTTCATCAGAACTGAAAATTTTTTGCCAGTCATTATTTTTGAAATCTCCCTTTCTTTTTTTTTTTTAATTTTTTTTTCAACGTTTATTTATTTTTGGGACAGAGAGAGACAGAGCATGAATGGGGGAGGGGCAGAGAGAGAGGGAGACACAGAATCGGAAACAGGCTCCAGGCTCTGAGACATCAGCCCAGAGCCTGACGCGGGGCTCGAACTCACGGACCGTGAGATCCTGATGTGACCTGGCTGAAGTTGGACGCTTAACCGACTGCGCCACCCAGGCGCCCCTCCCTTTCTTTTTTTTAAATCAAGGATGGGTTTATTCGTTTATCCATTCATCATTTCTTGATTTTAATTGTGGTGAATATAAAAGACAGAAGCCAAATACTAATGTACTTGTTAAATTATGGATTTAAGATCATAATCTGTGAATTAGGAAGGTTACTTGATTAATCCAGATATTGATCTTAGGAATGTATCCTTTTAGCATTAGAAATATATGAAGAAAGAATAATGACTATAATGTTCAGTGAGAGGTAAAAATGCAAAAAAAAAACAGATATGAAAAACACATTCAAGTAACTATAATTGAATTTTGATGTTTATCAGGAACTCTTACTAGATTTTATTTAGCTTTTTAGGAAAGTACTAAACATTCTTCTCATTAAAATAGGCCATTTCACACTAGTTGTTGCTTAGAAAGTTCTTGCTACTTTCTACTTTCTTCAACAATGTGTTCTTTAAAAAAATGTGCTCTTTTTATTTTGTTGGTGAAAAATCCACGGTAATCAAACAAAAAACAAAGCTACATTCCAATACTCAAAAATTGATATGACATCAATTATAGATGGGATGATTTTTTTAAGTTTTGCAAAATGTGCCCTTGTATCAATCTCTTCTATGAAAGTAAATAAATTTGCAAATGTTTAAATTCTCTATTAATAGCCATTACATTTTATCAAGATACTGTGAAATCACTTGTGGATCATTTGAATAAATTGAATAAAAATAAATAAGAAACAGTGCAATGTCTGATAATGAGTTCTTTAATCTGAAGTACCTATTATTATTCCTAGGACTAAAATTACTATGTATTTTTATTACATTCCCAGGAACTAAAGGTGATTTGCAAATATAATTTCAAAAAGAAGCAATTTCAATATCAGAAGGTTGTAAGGAAAACAAAAGAGAGATTTGACTATGTGTAAATCTTCTAAGCACAGATAACAAACACGACCAGCACTCACACATCTGAGAAATCAAACACAGGCTGTTGATGCTACTGCTTTAATTCATAGTGAGCATTATTTTAAGGGCTATTTATTATTATTATTTTTGCACTTGGTTCTTGAATTTCCTATGATTAAGCCAAAACTTACTTCAGTGGGTGTTTCATAAGTATTTTTATAGGTAGGCGAAGAAATTATTCTTGACTGTCCCATTATATCCTACATGTTCCTTGCAAAACTGAAGAAGGCAGGGAGCTGTTTTTTGACAGTTCATTAACTCTCAGTGTTACTAGGGATTCAAAAGAGACTTCAGGTAGTTTACCAATTAATCTTCAGGGAATCTGGCACAAGCTGGAAAGCAGTGGGATCTGCTGAGATTTGCTGAGGACCTGTGTGGAAGAGAGCTCATGTGACAGACAAATATCACAGCTCTTTTAGCTCCATTTGTAAAAATGGTAACATTTGGTTGTGTGGCATAGGCACACCAAGAGGCTGACGCTTTTGATTTAGACATTCAGCAAAACAAACTAAAAAATTCAAAAAGCTTGAAGTTATAGAATCCAGGTCAAACTTTTAAAACAACCAGACCTCCTGTTTTGAGTCAATATTTACTTAGCTCTCTTTGCTTTTTTAAAAGGAAGTCGGAATTATGTTTTAAACATTTATTTTGGCAGATTTAAATGTTAATTTTTTAATGTTTATTCATTTTTGAGAGAGAGAGAGAGAGAGACTGAGACAGAGCACCAGCAGGGGAGGGGCAGAGAGAGAGAGGGAGACACAGAATCCGAAGCAGGCTCCAGGCTCTGAGCTGTTAGCACAGAGCCCAATGCGGGCTCGAACACAGAACCACGAGATCATAACCTGAGCCGAAGTCAGACGCTCAACCAACTGAGCCACCCAGGCATGCATATTTAAATGTTAAAGGAAAAATTTTTCTTAAGACTTACTTGATCCCTTGTGGATCTTCATATCAAAAAAAGGTGGGGGAACATCTCTTACAGTAATGAAATCATGCAACACTTCCTTAATTTCCTTATAAGAGGTACTTCTTGAGTAGTTATTGTCAGAGGAGAGTTTTCTCTTTGCAATTTTTAGTCATACCCTTGAGAAAAGCTCCCAGAAGGGTATAACTCACAGTTTATAGGGAAAAATATCCAATTGTATGTGTGCGTGTGTGTATGCTTGTTTTCCTTGTCATTCTCCATTACTCACTCCCTTGAGAGACAACAGTGGAATTGGTTCGCTGAAAGCTACACGGCAGCAGCACAAGGGCCTTATCACAACTGCCTTTATCCTCTATAAGGCCGTGGGAACTCTCACTCAATGGCTTTTGACCATAGACCCCAACTTCCATCTGAGAAAAATATTTTCCCTTCAGTCACATTGTATTCAGTTTTTAAGTTGCCCAAATAGAAAGGACTAGAACTACGTAGACTTTGTTTATCAGAAAAACATGGCTTTGCAACACACAGGTTAAGTGTCAGTAGAACAGTAAGCGGACTGGCTGGTCACAGCTGTAATTAGAAAAAGAGACACTAATGGTGTCACATGAGAAGTTACCATCATTGGGTCTGTGGCTTGATAAGGGTGAGTGCTCCAAATAAACTTTTGAAAGTGATTTTATTTTTGCAACGAATGCATTTTTA
This sequence comes from Prionailurus bengalensis, assembly GCF_016509475.1. NCBI lineage: Eukaryota > Metazoa > Chordata > Mammalia > Carnivora > Felidae > Prionailurus > Prionailurus bengalensis. Next base: position 53,958,954 of record NC_057359.1, on the reverse strand, counting down.
AAAAAATGATGAAACAAAATGGTGGTGCATGTGGTACCATGTTTCTTCAGGAAGGTAGCAAAGAATTCAGAATAATACTAATGACAATAATAATTTACACATCTAAAGCAGTAGGTGGTAGTCTACAAGAGATAGTTTAGAGATGCTAGTGTCTAGTATTCTATTGAAATTTTAGCATTATCCATGTTTCAAAAAAGGGTAAAAGTTTATGAAACTTTTAGCACTAAAATGTGATAAATTTGCTATATGTCATATGTATCACCACTTACCTTCCTAATTCCATCTTTATTTAATGTTAAATACCTTTCCCTGGCTGACTTAAAGGTATAGATCAGATTTATTTTTATAATAATTTCATGATATTACATTGAATGTTGTACTACAATTTATCCAGTTCATGACCTGTCCAGTTTTCTATGATTGCATAGTAACTGCATTGAGAAATCGGGCCTTCTGTACATGGAGAGATAAATTGCTCAACATTTAAAGTGGCCCCTGCTTTTAGTAACAATAGAAAGGACAATTGACATGCTTCTTGGAGTCACATCATCAAAGAAGTGTCTATTACTGGTTGACATTTTTAGATCAAAACTGTTTGAAGTCATTGGTTTACACATTACTCATTATTCTTTTGTCCTTAACATGGTCTCTAGATATCACAAGTGTGGACACAAAGATCAAGAAGCAAATATATTGACTCTTTCATTCAACTACTAGATAATTAATGGAATACACATGTATATACAGAAATGTCTGCATGTATAAATTTTTAAATCAAATGCTCTCAGTCAAGGATAAGAACTTACGAAAACAAAAGATACCTTTCATTTTATTTTCCCATTAAATACAAATTCACCATTAATCATGTGTCTTATGTTCAATAGCCCACCAGTTATATGGATTAGATCTTACTAATATTCAATGTACAATGGAAGGGGCTAGCCCTTTTCTGAGAACAAGATGTAAAAAATGATGTAAATATAAACCTGTATGAGTAACTGCTTATCTTGTGCATTGAAGTATTCCCAGTCTGAACACATTTACTAGCACATGAATCAGAATAGTCTAAAAGATCGCTAGTTTATACTTTATGATTGTTATCCTCTACGAAACATCCAACACGAGGACTTTGCCATGCCTATTATTGCCTCACAGAAAAGTTGGTCTCAGTGTAGAGGAAAATTCAACTATTAGTTTTGGTGCGTAGTAGAAATGGTTTTCTGAAAGCTAGGCCACTTTTTATTTATAAAAACAATGATTCTTTGAATGGGAAAAGGGGTATTTTATGTGTATTTCCCAGGACAGAATCCTAGAATTTGCTGGTGCTCAAAGAAAGTTGAGATGGGGCACCTGGGTGGTCAGTTAAATACCCAACTCTTGATTTTGGCTCAGGTCATGATCTCATGGATTGTGAGTTTGAGCCCTGCATCAGGCTCTAGACTCTGTGCTAACAGTGCAGAGCCTGCCTGGGATTCTCTTCTTTCCCTCTCTCTCTCTCTCTCTCTCCCCTCCCTCATGTGAGCTCTGTGTCTCAAAAATAAATAACTAAACTTTAAAGAAATAAAAAAGGGGGGCAAATAGGAGGTAGATTATTAATGACAAAATATAGTATTGATGTGGGCAGGATTGTGATTCTCAGAATGCTATAGGGAAAATAGACAAGAGTTGATAGTGTTAAGAAATGTGGCGATCCAAAGATCACCAATAAACTGAATGAAGTCTGTGGTAGATTTGAGTGTTTGGACCTTGAGTCCAGGGACCGTAAGAGAGACCACTGAACTGATATCAGTGAACCATGGTAACCAGTGCATCATGCCCAAAGGCCAGAAGTTTGAGCTACACCACATTGCAAGGAAGTTACTAGCAGTCAAAGAAAGACCAAGCAGCCTTTCCTGAAGGAAGGCCAGTGAGGCCAGGGTACCATTGGGGCACAAGATTTTATCATGTCATGGACTATTTCTGTAAATTCTTTGTTATTGTTTTTAATGAATTTTATTTGTTTGCTCCTTCTTGGTTAATTGAGTTATTTCTAGACCATGAGTAACCCTACAAGGGGAAGAGTAGAAACTGCTAGCTGCACCAATGAACTGTGAAGACTTAACACCAGGTTAGTGCTCTGAGCTATTTATTGACAACCTGGTATATCCATTTCGAATCGTAAGCTGGAGGGTAGGTTGATATCCAGAGCTTGTAGTCAAATTTTCTGTGTTTAGCAGCTATTTTTTCACATGGAATATTGGGGCAATGAAAACACAAAAGCAATTGCTTTTTAGCAAACACGGTGTTCTTCAGGCAAGATGCATACCTTATGAAGCAACTCTTCTATATGCTTGTTTCAGTCAGAACAGACGGTGAACCCTCTCTTCACAGATGTCTTTATAACTGTTTGTGGTTTTATTTTTGTCTTTCCACAAAATGTTATGCAAAAAGCAAGACAAAATAATATCAAGGAGTTATATATATATATATATATATAATCTTAAAACTGTGAAGAAACCAAAGATTCAGGAACTTATTAGATACACTGCCTCAACAAAGTGTTCCTACATTATCTGAGCAGCTGCCTCTAACACCCCTCAGCACACAGCTCCCTGAAGCAGTGGGTTTAGGATTATGAAAACCTAGACCTTGGAAGCCATGATTGTACATTAACAAATTTTTTTCAGTGTATTTATTTATTTTGAGAGAGTCTGAGACAGCACAGGTGGGGGAGGGGCAGAGAGAGAAGAGACAGAGAATCCCAAGCAGGCTCTGTGCTTTCAACATGGGGCCTGACTGGGGACTTGAACTCATGAAACCTTGTGATCATGACCTGAGCTGAAACCGAGAGTAAGATGCATAACTAGCTGAGCTACCCAGGTGCCCCACCAAGATTGTACTTTTTAAATTTTGATATGTTACTGGGAATATTCTACAATATTAATGAAACAGAGTAAAAGAAAACCCACCCAACCAACATTTTGTAGGTAGAGCTACTCACTTATTTGCCCCACTTTGTCTCTCAGGATACTGAGTGGCTTAGCTTGTCTTTTCCCAGGAAAGCAGAATCTGAGACAGGCTGATATAGAAGTAAGCTTACTCTGCAAAGTTTTCTCAAGAAATAAAAACAAAGGACTAGGAATGATTAAACTAGTAAAGAGGAAAAGCCAATATCAGGGTGCATTTTCCAAGGTTACCTCTGTGAGTAACTGTGCCCAATCTTGCCAGATATTCTAAGGATAGTTTGATAGTCTTCTAAGAAGATAGTTGAATGGTCTGTGCAAGAGAGTGAAAGGGGGGTATTTAAAGGAGTCCTATCTCTTATTATTTATGCAAGGAAGTTCTCTCCCATATCCTTTGCGCCACCACTTCCAGACTGGGTGAGTTTAGAGTTTCCAGAGGCATCCCATTCTGCTGGATCAGAAAGCACAGAACCAGAAAGCGAGTTGTGTGGAACAGCTGAAGAAGAAGCAGATGTGTTCGAGTTGTAGGAAGCTGGTTGCCGCAGCCATGGCCAAAGTAAAGAGTGGGCTGTGAGAAATTTGAGATAGGGCATGAGATGTGTCCAATACATCACCTAACACTGTCTGTGAGAGAGATTCAATTCAAATTACTCCTCTCAGTAAGCCTGAAAAGTTTCATTTTAACCCAAGTCTAAAGATTGAGGAAGACTAATGCACAACATGAAGTGCACTGTTTACTTAAAATAATAGGAATGTGACATGCATTTATGTAGCTGTCTCAGGGCTTACTCTGAGTGACAAATCTTAACACGTGCTCTGACTGTTTTTTGCTAGGTTGTGTTTGGTATTTTAATGTATGTAAGGGTCATGTGAGTAGTCTTCTGGATAACTAATGCAAAGTTGGAGTGAAGTAGTTAAAAGAGATATCATGAAAGAATCTTCCAATTACCTTCTTATATTCCTCACTGCCACCGAATGATAAATGACCCTTTTAATTGCCGGGGATTGTGGTGCATTTGATCCCGAAAATAGCCAATCAAATGAGCTTTTTTTAAACCAATCCTAGTCACCCCCTTTTTAAATCACTTCTGAGGCAACGTGGGTCTTACACAGGGAAGGAATGGAAGTATTGAGGCAGATCTAAATCTGATTGATTGGAGCATTTGTGAGGGAATCAAGAGTCAACCACATTGGTCTCAGCAAGCTGGCTTTGTATGAGAACTGTATGCCTTCTATGTTTCTTTTCTTTAAATCAGAATTTCATCAGCCCTTGCCATGGGCAGAGTTGTTGCTCCTTCCCACAGAGTCGGTAATTTGCTGTGATATATCCTGAGATTCTCTAACTTGGGAGTTTTGTTTCTTTCCATGTTTATCCAACAAGTTTCCTACTCTTTACATTTGTTCACTAGGTGGTCTTTGTCCCCATTACAGACATTTACTTCACATAGCACTGCAAATTTCTTGTTTCTTCAGTGTGGAGCATTTGTTATTATTTTACTAGGTATCTATATACTCATTTCATGTTAGAAATGCAAAATTACATAATTTATTGAGTATTTTCTGGTGCATGCCCACAGGTAACATTCCTCTAATACTAATTGATTTCAGACATAAATATTAGATATAAACAGAAAAGTAATGAGAAGTGTCCAGATGATAACTCATATGAAGCTTTTAGCTCATTACACACACACACACACACACACACACACTTGTTTAATTAATTAATTAATTAATTAACTTCAGCAAAGTCTGGCAGAAACTACAAATCCCTTTGCCTTAGGTTAGGATTGAAACCTCATTTAAGTTTATGATATGGATTATTTTCTACCTTGGTCACTGTGGTTCTTAATTAATCAATGATGCACTTGATCATTATAAGTTTATTTTTCCCCAAACAAAATATGAGTTTCTAAATAGGTCACTTTCAGTTATTGAAGCCAAGTATTTTTATAGTTCACACTTTATAGTGATAGCCATTAGTGTTTCTAAGGTTAAAGGTCTTTCTATTGCTACTTAATAATGTCAAACACGTGAATAATTTGGGGATTATAAGAAATAAGATTTTCTAAAAGTAATTATCTGCTGTAAAGCTCCTGTTTAAAAAATGCCTTTCTCTATCCTGTAGCTCAGATTAAAAAAGGAAAAACTTCATTGACAAATATTGACTAGAGTCCTTTCCCAATAATACTTGTTTTATACATTAGCTTTCATTTTAAGTTTAGCCTACTATAAAATATTAGAAGATAAGAAATATGCCTCAATATTTACAATTAAAGATAAGATTAGTGATTTTACTGTAAATAAAGTATTCCATATAAATGAATGAATTCCAGTCTAAATGAAGCCCGCATTACTTGATGTTAGCAATTAGTTCTAACTGATGGATGTGTTAAATAACATTAATTGATACATTTAATTTAAAACTTCCATAATTCTATTTTGTAAAAATAATTAATTTTTCAAACTGGTTTTAGTATTATTTTCTATTTTGAATTAGACATTCCTTATTATCTTTGTTTTCTTACAATTCCTATATTCTTTAAGAATGATCTTTTGGGACTACATGGAATTATGATATTCTTTTTCATTCTACATCTACATCCATAACTCTGAATCTATAGTTGATAATTCAGAAATTAATTAAAAATTCTCCTAATTAACTCAAAGATCAAAGGATAAATATTAATGAAATTTAAACATATTTATAGCTTACTGAAATTTGACAATTTTTTAAATTTATTTTTTTAATGTTTATTTTGGAGAGAGAGAAAGAGAGAGCACAAGTGGGGAAGGGGCAGAGAGAGAGAGGGAGACACAGAATCTGAAGCAGCTCCGGGCTCTGAGTTGTCAGCATAGAGCCTAATGTGGTGCTCGAACTCACAGACCATGAGATCATGACCTGAGCTGAAGCCAGAGGCTTAACTGACTGAGCCACCCAGGCACACCGAAATTTGACAATTTTTAAAATTAAGATTTCTCACAAGGTTTAATAGATTACTTAGTACAGTAATGCTCCATAAAAAAATGAAATGTTTGCCAAGTTACTCAAATTTTTTTGACAAGGGGGCTCCCATCTTTAAGGAATGGATCATATATTTATTGCTTTTCAGAATATACATTGGGTAATACTTCCCTGGAAAAATATATGACAAATAAAGAAGCATAGATATTCACCTTTTTGCATTTTATAAAGCACAGATAATCCATGGCAAACTTGTATGTTAGTTTGATATGACTTGATCACAAAAAGAATAAAAACTGCCACATGTAAAAACATGAAAAAGATTTTATGCATATGCAGTCTTTGGTACCAACACAGTGATCTAAAATGTTTTGCATTGAAACATCATTTTAAAAATATGTCCCACTTCTGTCCCTCAAGAAGATAAGAATTTGGTTACCCCACAAAGGCCTTCTGAATGAAATTCTTCATTTTATTAAGCTTATGGAACAGTTAGGACACACGCAGTTGTCAATGGCAAAAGCTTCCATTCGAACATCAGAGAACGGAAACAATATCCTTGCGCGTCTCATCTCTGGACCTTCTCATGTTCTGCTTAGCAATAACAGAACCTTTCTTGCCTGTTGTAAAGGGGTTGCCTGGCTGCCGGGGCTGTTTGTTCCAGGACTCTCTCTTATACATTATCCTTCATGTTTATATCTGAGAGGTGCATGGACTAGAGACTACACCTATCCTGCCCTAACCATGTTCCTTTCAGTGCAAATTCTAGTGTGTGACCACTGTGTGCTGAGATGAATAATCATAGGCACCTATTTATCAGTATCGGAGTCTCCTTTTAAAACCACTCCCTTAAAACTTTTAACAAGCTTCACATCTCCCCGATTTGAGACAATGATGTGTGCTAGAAAACAAAACTAGAAAGATTATCTGATTATAACATTTGAACCTCCAATCAGGCCTGTGAATTCTGTTATGCAAATAAGCCCCGCCCATGCACTGTACTGTAGCATATCATTCATAATCTCTCTCTTTTTATAAAAGTTTATTTATTTTTGAGAGAGAACACAAGCGGGGAGGGGGCAGAGAGAGAAGGAGAGAAAGACAATCCCAAGGAGGCTCTGTGCTGACAGGGCAGAGCCCAGTGTGGGGCTTGATCCAACACACTGCTAGATGAAGACCTGAGGCTAAATCAAGAGTCCTAACCTACTACTGAGCCACCCAGGCTTCCCCCAAATCTCTCTGAATTCGATACTGTGGATGGGTGTTGCTGCTGAAACAGAACCTGCCTTCCGTACACATCCCTGAAGTTATTTTCTCTCTTATCCCTCTCTTCTTCCTTCCCACCCCTCCCTCCCCTCACCCCTCCTCTTTTTAATAATCAGGTTGAAGCTTTTCAATAACGCTGTGGGTTTGTAGATAGGAGATGATGTCAAATTTCCCTTAGGCTCTGATCGTATTGCCTAACAAATATCCTACCTACCAAAAGCGATCTCGTATAACTTTGCCCTAACTTTAGTTTTATAGATAGAATTTGGCTTCTCCAACATTTTCTAAAATGTTTAGAATTTGGTCATTCTTTGTTTCAGTCCATAGACAAAGGAGTTGCTTTCAGCAAAGCTCTATTTTTTTTTTTTTCCTGCTTTCAGATGGGCTGATGTCAGAAAAGCTTGTATCTTTCAGGACCTTCCTTAAAGCTGCAGCATTAGTCAACACACTCAGACATTAGGACATTTTTCTGCCCCAACCCTAATTTTGCAGGCTTATTATAGACAAAATCTGAGTGCTATGTACAGTGATCACAGATTCACAGCTACTTTACCAACACATAAGGATTGCCATCTTGCGTTGTTGAGGAGGGAGAGGCGGGGTCTTTACTACCCTTTGTTCTGCCTCCTTAATTCAGTTAATTTGAATTTCAGGATCTGATACTGTCAATCTTTAATTCCCTGAACTAAATTCTGAATCAATTCAGATACTTTTGCTTGCAAGTTGTGTGGCTCACATAAATAGAGATTTTTTAGTCCTAAGAAACTTAGTAACTTAGTCCTTAGTAACTCCTACACAAAGCCCTGACATTCACTCTTATTGCATTAGTGAAAATCACATTTGCAGCCTCTAAATAAATCACTTTGACCATGAAAATGGAATTTGTTGACAGACTTAGCCAAATTCACATGGACTAGAATGAGGCGCTTGAGGACACTCAGTTTTTAGATGGAGTCCTGATGAAAATTAGTTACGTCTTGAGAAGGGGAAAGGGCACTTGGAGGCTTAGAATTCAACCAACAGATGTAACTATCCCTATAAATCATTCTGAATCTTATAGGTGTTTTTAAATAATATTTAGCTCTTTTCTTTAACATTTAGCTTATGTTTCATACCAGTATTATTAAAAATTAATTCCCTACGGAAACTAGTGACAATAAATGGCCATAGTAAGAACAGATTGTAAGTATTACGTAGCTGCCATACCAAAACTTTTCCTTTAAAAGAAGGGCCACGTTTTCTAGAGACCACGCCAAATAAATTGGCAATTAATTTGTTTTATCTTCTTTTGTATAAGATCTTTGAACTATAGTGTATTTGTAACATGAATAAAGCAGAGTACAGTTTTGAACTCATTGAGCTTAGAAAATGCCTCAAGACCCATCAGGGACCTATTTGTGAAAAGATAGTTATCCCGAAGGAGGTCACTAAGTTGTCATGGCTATAGCTATGAATCCCAGCAACAATTTGGAAGAGAGCACTGACTTTGAAACAAGAGATCTGCGTTCAAAACTCCCAATCCTTATTTTATAATATAAAAATAAGTGTGGCTTAAAACATATTGAATTACGCTACTATAGTTATTAATACTTGGCAAGCAGAGTTGTAAAGACTAATGATAAAACATAGATAAACTTAGCAAACAAACCTGATATGTAAGAAGGTCCTCAAACACTAAGAGCAGTTCAGTTACTTACTTTTGCTAAATACTACTTTTTGTTAATATTAGAAATAAAAAGGGCTAATGGCATTTAAGTAATTCACTGTTTTTCTTATTGCCTCATTGTTTTTTATATATGATTTTTCCAAATCATATAAAAGCTGCTTTTATTGTGTCTGAATCCTCACTTTCATCTGCTACTATGGTGTTGGTAGAGAACAAATAACTACCCAATTTAGTCACATTTAAAAACTCTTTTTTGTGGAGAATTTCAAGTTATCATGCATGATACTGCCTTTATAATAGTATTAAATACCCTTACCGTAGCAACCTTGGGTTTTATTAACAACTCATTCACGACTCAACTATCACATTACATTCATATTTTTTATTTTACACCTCAGTATACATATTTTTTTCAGAACTTAAAACCTCTGTCAGTTTTATATCTCCAGTTCATACCCTAGGGGGAGCCAAAAGATAGTTGCTGCGATCCCAGTGCAGAAGGTTCCCTGTATCACTTCTGCGTGCCTCAGAAAATCACAGAAAAGATAGATTTGCTTTGTCAAAGAAGTCATCTTTGTTTCTGCTTCCAGGCTCAGGTAACTACTCTTCAACAGGCTAACTCGAGGAACCACTATTATAATAAAACTCCAGAAATAATGAGTGGTTTTTCAAGGTCACTGTTCTTCCTCATGTTTATGTTAACTCTCTTAATGGCTTGTGTTTGCTTATTTATTCATTCAAAAGATTTTTATTAAGTGTCTACTCTTTGCCTGAGTATAGGCTAAGTGCTGGGGATACAGTGTTGTTCACACACACCTGATAACTAGTCTTATTGAATCACTTCAAAGAGGCTTTTTGGTATATGAATTTGATTTAATAGCCTGAAAATTTTTAGGAGTTTGACGTTCTATTAGTTTTTCATGGATCCTTAATATAAATTCTAAAATACTTGCTTTCATTTGTGTAAATGTGGTTAATGAAACATTAATAGGTTTCGTCTTGATAAACACCAATGTATTCAACTAGATGGGATTCTGATTCTCTATCGGTCGGTTGTTTAGAACCTCCCTCCTAACTCTCATGACACCACTCGAGTTCCTCCACCAAAACAGCCCTTATATATTCCATGAATATGAAATGACTTAGTTTTGCAAACCTTGAGAGCAATTACTTTCATGTTTTAAAAATACATAAATATGTGAAGGAGCGTTGCATAAAAAAGGATGATTCTGGATCTTCAAAGAAGAAGATATTCAGAGCAGTGGTAATAGCCACCAGAAGGGACTATGTAAATATACATAAGGGTTTTCATAGGGTGAAATCTTTGATTTGTTTCTCTTTCCAGTGTACTTGATGACCTCAGAAAGTAGGAACTTAAGTCATGTAATCTAGGAGGTGTTTGCTGTATTTTATTTAATTTTTTAATGCTTATTTATTTTTGAGAGAGAGAAAGAGACAGAGAGATAGAAAGTGAGTTGGGGGAGGGGCAGTGAGAGATGGAGACACAGAATCTGAAGCAGGCTCCAGGCTCTGAGCTGTCAGCTCAGAGGCTGACATAGGGCTCGAACCCATGGACCACAAGATCCAAATCTGACCCTCAACCAACTGAGCCACCCAGGCACCCCTGCCATGTATTATTTAAAAAACAGTGTTGACTTTGTGCTGTGAGAGTCACTGAGTCAAGACCATGCAACTATGCCAATGACGTTTCAATATCTTCCAGGACATTCTGCCTGAAAAAAAAAAAAACAGATTTCTGAGGAAGAAACTTGTGTTCTAAAAGTAAGATCAAATGCAATTGGCAGATTCAGTCCTAGTTACTTTTTTGTTTTAAAATGAAGAAGGTATGTTGTTGGTTGAGAACAATGGGTTGCTTGGAAGAAGTGGTAGAACTGACAGGTAAGGTAAGAGGTCATGACTAAAGGAAGCTCCATAATGATAAAATAGTGTATATCTGTTGTTTTGTTTCTATATTAATCATTACCTGCCATAAATTCTCTTCTTTTTTGAATAGTATATTCCTATACCATCCATTCATACAGTTGAGTGGATTTGAGGAGACCATGTCTCTTAACCAAATTAAACCAATTATTTTTTATTCTTGTTTCTATTTGTGCAGTGGGCATTTTTCAGACACTGTCAGTGATCATCTATGGCCATGTGGTCTGGAAAAATAAAAAAAAAAAAGTAGTGAGGAAAGAGAGAAGAATAAAGTGGGTGTGCACAGAAAGAAGGAGTCAGGTGATAGAAAGCAAGTTCTCTGCAGACTTGGAGCCATTTCTCATGCCCAGCTATCTTAATTTCTGTAAGACATTTTGATGTCCTTCTAACATTTTCCGAGTTTTTAATATTCTATTTCAAGAGTCTTTGGATCACTTATCATAAGATGTTAAACTTTATATTCACATTATGGAGTGACTTCTTTCAAAATAGGGGGATAACGTTTTTTTATAGCCCTTAATGTTAGTCCTATATAAATATATTCAACTGATCAGAAAATTGTCATGTGATAGTACTTTCAGGCTATAATTTATCCGCATTTTAAGTGAGCAATATGGTCCAGCTGATGATGGTTGGTCTTTAGGAGTTGGTATGATACTATTGTAATATTTCCATGTGAAATACTTACAAATATGAAACCTCTGAAATCTTAAACAAGATCAGATTTCATGTGGAAATTTTATTGATAGTAGAAAGGTCATTAGAAAATGTAAAAAAAAGTCTTGTTTTAACCATGTATATATGTTGTTTGTTCAACTGTTCAGTTATACTGACTGTTAACCAAATCCCATAGTAAACGTTCCCTGAATGATTTAAACCTCCGGTGATTTCAAAATAATACTAAAGCAATACCCATGTGTGAGTGCTGTGGCAAAATCAATTCTCACAAAACTCCCTGTTCAGTCACATAGGGTTCTGAAACCTTTAGACAAAAGGTAATGGATGTTTCATTTCCTGTGGGTCAGGTTTGGAGGTCAGCAGTATGAAAAACTGTGGGAGGCACATTCAGCAATAGTTTTTCTTTTCTCTTTTAATGTTCAAAAGCAAGTATGGGAGCCACCTACACAACAGGCTTTGTTCATAGGTATTTGATTTGGATCCTTGCTGTGAAGCAACACATTGACTAGCTGTGTGCTGGGGTAGAAAAATTGAGCTTGAGGTTGTGGTGAGCTGTGGTTAGAACTGACCACTGAAAATCCAGGTAAACATGAAGGAGAAATTTCCAGTCATTGGTATGAATGCAGATAAAGAAAGAGTGACCCTGTGCGGGCAAAGATAAGATATTTGAGGCCTCTAACCCTAACATTAAATCTGGTGTATGTGCTGGTTAAAGGTTTACTTACAGTTATAAGTAATTTCTGTAGCTGAGATGAATCCAAAGGTTAGTGCTTTCCTGATGTAAGTCTGTAGATTTTCTGACTTAATGGAGTAAGATCACTACAACTGAATTGTGGAGACCACCACACTTTGGCACATCTCCATGAGATAGGAGGTAGAAAATGGTAGCTGGGTCCAACCACCTACATGCTGTTTGTAATTTTGTATCTTTTAGGTGCTTTAAGAGTGAGCCAGAATGAAAACAAATCTGAAACAAAACCAAATTGTCATTCTTCCCTATCCTGTTGTGCATACTGACTCTGTAGATCTGGCCAAATGCAGAAGTCGGTCAACAGGTTTTATTTTTCTGTTACACACACACATACACACACACACACACAGAGGCATACAGTACAAATGTACACACACAATTCTCATTGTAATGGCTTTGGAAAGAGGTAGAGGGAAGTATTGCATGTTCCATACTCACCGTCATCCCTTATCTATCAGAAAGAAAATGAAGTAAGTGGGTTTCACTTGAAATCCTTAGATGCGTAACAGAGAGGAGTCTAGGCCACTGGATTGTGCTCACATAGATGTCCTTGGAATTCAAGGTCAAATAGTCTATAAATCACATATAGACCTTCCTTTCTGGCATCAGGAGCACAAAGTGTTCACAGCGGACTCACAAGTAATCATTGCAAAGTAATAAGTAAAATCCTTCTTTGCAGCATGTAAGTTAACTTGTTGATTCTTTATTTATTCAAGAAAGACCCACATAAAACGTTAAATAGGTCCAAGTAGTAATAGAATTAAAATATATATTGAGTACTTAACATCATGTCCTGCTCTAAGTACTTTTTGGTTATTAACTCATTTAGTGACTATGATCCCCAATTTACAAATGAGGAAATTAAGGTTCTAGAGAACACATTTCTTACTTCGATTGCAAAGTTAGAAGTCATTAGAGAAAAGATTTTGACCTGGTGACTTATACAAGCTTCATTACTGTAAAAAGCTTGAACCAGAATTTAACCCAAGGATGTCTGTCTTCAAGGTATGAACTCTTAGGCAGTATTTGATTCTGTCCTTAAATACATATCTTGTTTTCAAGCAAGATATTTTATCTCCCTTTTACAGATAAGGAAACCTGAATCCTAAGAAATGATGTCTTTTTTGTTGTTGTTGGTAAGTTCTTAAATGGTAAAAATGGATTTAAACCCATGTTTGTCTGATTCCAAAGAACACAGCAGACCTCTGTTAGTTGGGCTCACCAATATAACATATTTATGCTTGTTTAATTATTAAGATACTGTGGGATTTTCCTCAACTTCCTCCTGAAACATGCATGTAATAGTGAACTAATGCAGATAGGTCAGAAAGGTATAGAGGAAAATCACTGCTTAAGCAAAAATGGCACACACCTTGAGTTTAACCATAATAAGTTTAATCACGATGTTAGCGATTTCCTGAAAGACTTCCATATAATGACAGCAAAGAAGAAAAATGATTTGTTCCACTTGATATTATGATGTAACATAAAAAAAACAACAACAACATAGATTAAAGCTGTGTGGAACTGGATCAAAATAGGCAAAGAAATCAATGTAAACAAAAAAAAATAGGGCTACAAGATTGAAGTCACATTATTTATGGTGCTTTGATATCCAATAAGGCTAACATTGAAATTAATGAAACTCATACAACCTAATAAATGATATGAATTAGTTCATAGGACTAAAAATAACTAATAAGCATATTAAAAGGATCTTATAATTAAGTAAATACAAAATAAATCAGATGACATTTTCTGCTCTCAGATGTGCATATATTTACATGTTTTGTAGTAACAGTGAGCATAAGAGGGAATAGTCATTCTTATATACTGTTGGTCAGAGTGTGCATTATTACAGTTATTTATAAAAGACATTTAGAAAACATCTAACTGAAAAATTCACAATTTCCTTTGATCAACAGTTTCACTTCTAGAGATATTAATACTTATACATATTTGTGATGCATGCTATGAGAGATGAATGAAGTTGCTAACCATAGTGCTTTGAAAACATTTTATGGAGACAAAAAAACATCTTTAAGTGAAGTAATATACAGCAAATTATGATATAGTTACAATCAAACATTAGTTACTCTTTATAAACAAAAAGATGGACTCTAGAATGCTTATATGTAGCTACTTACATTCCACTCAATTATGTGAACAAAAACACCTAGCAAAATTCACAAGCATGTACAGTATTTGCCTTTTACTTGCACACACACACACACACACACACACATATACACACAGCCTGTCTAGACTCAAGAAAGCAGAGGTAAAAGCCCAAGGCAAATTTAGTTTCAGGAATGTAGATAAGAGTAAAAATAATGTCTGGGATGGAGAATTTATGGGGATCAAACTCAGCAGGAGAAATATGCCAATATCTTTGCTGGGATAAAGTATTTTATTTAGGCTACAGTGAGAAATTCCTCACTGGGTTATCTGGGGGCTATTTTTAATGATTATTTTAATCAATATACATGTATACTTAAAAAAATTCACATACGACTAATGCTACAAGTGTAAACCAAAATCAGCAGGCTTCTAACAGTCAACTCCACCCTGCTTCCTAGAGGCAACACTTATAATAAAGTTAGTTATTATTTTTAGTTTTCCCCATATTTCTCCATATGTCCGTATTTCTCTATATCTCTATTTTTTCCATATTTCTGCATATACTGAAAATTTAGTTACCAGTTTTAGACATTATGTTTTTAATTTATCTTACAGTAGATGAGAATTTTAACTCCCTTGTGTGTGTGTGTGTGTGTGTGTGTGTGTCTATTTTGCATTTTCCCCTTCTCTTTTTCTTCTTCCTCTTCCCAATATATCGCAACTATTTGGTAAGTAAATATAATGATTAGGTAAAAATTGGTCACTGCTAAAACAAAAATATTTTTATGATTATGCCATCTTTTGTTTATATTTTTTAGTTTTTATAAATGTATTAATCCTTGTTTTCCTTCATATTCTTATTTATTTGAACTATAATTTTCTCTTTGTCTAAACACTTTATTAAGTGATTCTGAATATAGTTTTCTACATGGAGAGATGAGTGGGACAATCTCTTGATTCCTAGTTTTCCTGCTTCTTTCTGCCAAACTTTGAACTCTATATACTTGTTATACAATTGACAATATGAATATTTAATCAGGCTATATTATGTGTCACATTATTGTTTCTGGAATCCTCTTTTCTTCTGATTTACTTCATCATTCTGACAGAACATATTCTCCAATAGCATACTCAAATAAGTTTTGTGTTGGGCATATTCTTTGAAAACTTAATGAAAAAAATTTTTATTTCACTTTACTACTTGATTGCATTAGGCAATGCATATATATATATATTTTTTTTCCCTCACTATTTGGAATGTGTATGCGTGTATACCAGGGAAGAGGCAAATGTTAAGTACACAAAAGAGCAGAATTAAAACATCTCAGGAGAAACTCCAGGAAATAGATGAGAATGGATGGATAGGGTACCATCTTAAATATTTTTAGTGAATTTTTTAAAGTTCAAAGCAGGACAAAGGGACTAAGAGTTTCTGGTTTGGTATATAAGAACCTTGGAAGTCGATGATCAGTTCTAAACAAACTGAAAAATCGGCAACTCCTCTTAGGTCCCTAAGAGAAGTGAGGTCACAGACAAACAGCTGCTTCCAACTTGGAGAAAACGTCAGGTGAATATAATTACTACTTGCAGGAGTAAAGACCGCATTAGCAGAAACATGAGCAGGAACCAGTGTTATGATTAAAAAAGTCTGAACTCTAGGGGCGCCTGGGTGGCGCAGTCGGTTAAGCTTCCGACTTCAGCCAGGTCACGATCTCGTGGTCCGTGAGTTCAAGGCCCGCGTCAGGCTCTGGGCTGATGGCTCAGAGCCTGGAGCCTGTTTCCGATTCTGTGTCTCCCTCTCTCTCTGCCCCTCCCCTGTTCATGCTCTGTCTCTCTCTGTCCCAAAAATAAATAAACATTGAAAAAAAAATTAAAAAAAAAAAGTCTGAACTCTAACTGGAGATTTCACTGTGGGCATCTTTGAGAGGTAAAAACTCAAGGGAAACTCAGTCATAGAGGGTCTCCAGCCTGAGTTTCATCTCCAAGAACCAGACCTCACAGTGAATACTGGAGAAAAAATTGTTTCTGTGGTAGGTAGAGGGATAAAGGATAATAAATCAGACAAAGTTATTTCCCAAATATCTATTCAAATAGGTACTATCTTTTGTCATTATATTTTTTTCTGGATTTTCACAAGATATTACTCTGAAACTGTTAATATTAATTAATCAATGACATATTTTAAAGAAGAACCAGAATTTCAGACATATGACACAGATATATTCCTATTTTGCACTTAAATCATGTTTCTTTCAGCCTTTTACATTAAAAATAAGCCACGAATCTAGGAGCACCTGCGTGGCTCAGTCTATTGAACATCTGACTTCGGCTCAGGTCATGATCTTATGGTTTGTGAGTTCAAGCCTCCATCAGTCTCCTTCTTCCGCTCATGCTCTGTCTCTCTCTCTTAATAATAAATACAAACATTAAAAAAATATGCCATGAATCTTATTAATATAGCAAATACAAGTAGTTCCAAATAGAACAAATTCATCTTTGATCAGGTTTGAATCTCAAATATTTCAGGACTATTTTTATCTGGCATTATGGGTGAGAACATGACTAGCCAGTAAGGAGAAAAGAATTTTGAAACAGATGCTTTGTGTTAGAAGTATAGATTTTCTATTCACATAGTTTTCATTTAACATGTTAAGAATCTGACCTCATATACTAATTCATGGGCATGGAAAAATAGAACTTGATGAGATAAAAAGAAAAACCACAAATTTAATATAAATAGTGTATCCCCATCTATGTGCAAATTATAATCCTATTACTTAAGTAGCTCTGGCATTATAAATTTTATTTAATGCAAAATGCAACATTGAGTCTAAGAGATTAAACTATTATTTTTAAAAACATTTAATTATTTCATTCCTTAATATTCCATGAATAAATTGTTCCAAATATTGCAAATTAAGGAAATATTTACTGATTAAATAAAAAGGGGTGTTATCTTTATGCACCTCAGAGAACACTTATAATAATGATTTCCCCATAGCTGTGCTAAAAATTGTAATGGATGTGCAGTTAAGTTAATAGATCATGATATTGCTATTCTTATTATTATTTACAATTTTACTGATATTTTATCATTTTATTGTTGAACAACTGCTAACAGGCCTAAATTAATACCTAGAGATTCAAATTAGAAAATGTTATGGCAGATTGTCTTTCTTTTATTATTTAATTTTTCTTCTTTTCTCTTAATCATTAAGTGGTGGTAATTTTTGGTGTGGGAGGCCATATTAAATAAAATAGTTGGTAATACAAGCTTTTATTCTCTTGAAAGATGCAGGAATTATCCAATTTTGTTTGCGCTATCAAAGAAAAAAGAAACTGCATATAAATGGTTAAGGCCCCCAAAATATTTGAGTTTATCATCGGTATACTTATATGAAATAAATCTAACAAGAATGAGAGGAAAAAAAAGTTTGTAAATGAGCTAGAATGCATTTGCCATGGCATAAAATTCTCTGTCAGGGTCTATTTACTAACTTTTCTATGCCCCTAGCTTGTAATGTAAATGACTGTCTTGGGACACAAATGCAACTAAAAATATAACATTTGAGACTTCAAATCACTTTCCTCCTTTCATATATAAATGTGATTTCTCATTGCTTGTTGATGTGCCCATGTGCAAGAATCATTTATTCACTTACTCATTGCTCACTTGTTCATCTATCAAACATTGGGAGGCAGCTCCTGGGTACCAGGCATTAGAGCAGGGTCTGGGAATGCAAAGAGAAAAAGTTGCTATTTATTAAGATAGAGAGATAACCAGAGCTTTAAATATAGTGGTGGATAACTAGACATGGCATCACAGGAGCTCCAAAGCAAGTATTTGTATAAGGCAAGGATTTGAAGGAAAGTATCTTCTAGGGGGTAGTGCTTAAGGTGAATCTTAAAGGATGGCAAAGAATGCTGGAAGCAGCAAAAGGTGGGAGGGCCAATCTACTTAGCATTCAGCATAAGAAGGTGAAGGCCATATAGGCCCATAATAGCACAGTGTGTACAAATACAAATTAATTTAAAGCCATTATTGTTTTAATATAAAGTATAAGGCAATATGTATTTTTACACATATATACATACATATATTTTATAGTGTGTGTGTGTGTGTGTGTGTATTACCTTCCATCAGGGTATTTTATAACCACTCTGGTTAAAAGCAATACATTTGGTGGTTTTTTCATAGCATTAGCCTATTTGACTATTAATTAATAGTAATTTGTTTCAGTTAATACCTGAGATTATCTTCTTTATTCACACATCAATCTATTTATTGTGTCTATTGATAGCAAATGAAACATGAAAGTAAATTTTTAAAGAGATGATCCCTTTATGTTTTGCTCCCTATTCTATCCAAAGCCTCTAGAATAAGGTCTGGTGCATAAGGGGATTTGATGAATGTCACTGACTTCATGTCATGTTGGTTTTCTAGCAGAGAAATGGGGAGGAGGGAAAGGTGAAAGAGAAAACAAAGGTTGAAAATTTGGTGCCCCTTTGGAGTTCAAAGATAACTCTGTTCTGATATTGTTGCATATAATGTATAGTTTGGCTATACCATGTTTTGTTGACTTTATACATTAAGGATAATGTGTTTATCATGTATGTTTTAAATATTTTTCTAGAATGCTAAATTTTAAAAGTCATGTTTATGGTATATTTGTTTTGCAGAATTTTTTCCCTCCATTTGTTTCTTTCATTTACTATTATGCATTTAAGTTTCCTTCATGTCTTTTCAAGGTTTGGTAGCTCTTTTTTACATTTTTTTTAGGCCTGAATAATATTCCATTGTTTGGATGTACCATGGTTTGTTTATCCATTCACCTGCTGAAAGGTTGCTTTTGAGTTTGAGCAGTTATGAATAAAGCTGCTGTAAGTATCCATGTGTAGGTTTTGTGTAGATATAAATTTTCAACTCCTTTAGATAAATACCAAGAAGTGCAATTCCTAGATCATACGGTCAAAAGGATGCACAGAAACCACCAAACTGTCTGTATTATCTTACAATCCCACCAGCAATGAATGAGAATTTCTGTTCCTCCACATCCTCCCCAGCCATTGTTGTTGTCAGTGTTTCAGATATTGGATATTCAAATAGATGTGTAGTGTAATCACACTGTTGTTTTAATCCGTATAAAGTTTTGATTTAGCTGATAGCAGCAACAACAAAAAGAGCCTGCTGTAATTTTGAGAACCATATTGTTGAATGCTGTGGTCAATTGGGGGAAAATTGTTAGCATAATAATACTGGGTTTTCCACTCTATGAATAGGGAATATCCATCCATTAATGTAAATCATCTTCAATTTCTCTCAGTAATATTTTAGAGTTTTTAACGTGGAAGTCTTACATTCCTTTTGTTAAACTTATTTTCATATGTGTTACTTTTTGTGTGATTTTGAATTTTCAAATGTCTGTTGCTAGTATTTAGGATAAGAAAACTTTTTGTTGTTGTTGTTAATTTGGTCCTGAAATCTGAATACTCTCACTTATTTGTTCTACAAGTTATTTGTTATGTAGGTGGGCATGTGTGTTATGTGTGCATATGTGTGTGAATTCCTAGGATTTGATTTTCTAAATATAGGATATCATGTCTGATGTGAATAAAGAGTGACTTATATCTTCCTTTCAAATGGTATGCTTTTAGTTTTTTTTAAACAGATTTTTTTTTCTTCATTGGACAGAACTATCAAAGGTGTTTGGAAGGACTTTGAGCACATGTGTTGGAATTGAATTAATATATCATGAGAGATACTTTAAACGGTGGTGGCAAAAAAAAAAAAAGAAACAATTACAGTTGCAGTAAGTGACATTAACACTCTGTCATTTTAATCCAAATTGGATTTTCAAAGGTCTTTTAAATGAGCTGTCTACTTAATGGATCTTGATAAAAAATTTCCAAAGGGAATATACACTCAATAAAAACATTTTTAGGTATTTTTACATTTCATGTTCCATTCCTAATCATCCAAGTAGATAAATAATAAGTAGAAGGAGAGGATGAGGGCATGTGTGCTCACTGAAGGTATTCAATCTTCTTCATATCTCCATGAGTCTGGAGGATAGGGGTGGATGTTCTCAGCTCCACAGCTTGTACAGTAGAAGAGAGACATAATGATGGTAGTTTGAGAGCTCGGTAATGATGCTCATACCAGCATGCAGAGCAGCGGCTAGGACATAAGGGTGGAAATTGCTAGTCACATTTGATTTCCACCTTATGTATACTCTGATCCTGAGGTCAAATTTTTGTCTCCACAAAAACTTAAACCACATGAAGAAAAGTTATATCAGATATTTTTCAAGAACAAAGAACTAATCAAAGGATTTCTGTGTCCATGGTAAATCCCTGTTAAAACATATATAATATTCTTTGTATCTTTATGACGATTCCCCCTTTATATGCATGCATAGTATAAGTAGTTATAGTAAGTCACGATAAGCTGAATTTTGTGATAATTAGAATATGACATCAAACAACTGCTTATATCATGGATGTCCGTGTCTAATAGGAAACAGATGTCTAGCTGGGCAAAAAATAGATAAATAAATTCTTAATTCAGATTTTACTTTGGCTCTCCCTCCCCATCCCCTTAAAGGTAATGTTTTTCAATTGAATTGAAAAGGACTAAAAAAATAGGCTATCAGGACTTGCTCAGTGAGCACCCAGGGACCCACTGCAAAGGTGGCCCAGAGGACTACAATCTCATGCACAGCACCTACTGTGCCAGCTCTGACACTTGTCCCAGTGTCAGCCAATTCACAGGATGGCAGATGACAAATCACTCAGCAAGCGCAATATTCATGGCTTTTCGGTAAGGTAGATGTTCATATTTTGACTTTAATAAATCAAAAACGAGGGTAAGAATGGTAAAATAGTGCACTGTTACACAAAATGAGAGAGAGAGAGAAAACGGGAAGGGAGGAAGGAAGGGAGGTAGGAAGGGAAGAAGAGAGAGAGAATGGAGCTTTGCATCAAACAACAATGACAGTATTTGATGCAGAAAAGATTATGACTAATTCAATCCCACAATCCTAGTGTACCAACCAAAAACAAAAGAGAGAACAGGGTTGAGAAAGGAAGAAAGGAAGAATGGAAGGAAGAAAGGAACGAAGGAAGGAAAAGAGTTATAGTCAGTAATATGATAGATTGCCCAGCCTGTAAACATGACTAACAGGAGAGTTTCACCTAAAACAATCTAATTCCAAAATATATATGCAATTCAAAGCATCAAGCTCTAGGCTTGATGAAATGCTTCCAGAACTGCATTTCTTTAAGAAATATTGCTAAGTTTAATTTTCACCACTGCCTCAGAACTTATTTGGTCTCTCTAAATTAGTCCCACAACTGCTTTCATATTCCTTTCCACATTAATCATATTTAATGATGGCCATGCTATATACATGCATTTTTATTTAACTAAAAAAAATTCCAATAATACTTTCTACTCTTGTGGTGTAACTGAGACTTCAAAAAGAAAAAAAAAGAAAAAAAAATAGATGACCCATGCAAACCTCTCACAGAATGTCTACTGAGTTATTCACATGAGAATCAATATACACAAAATGGTAGTTTCTCTGTGGAAAATAAAAACATGGGCCATGTCCTTTATTTCTATTAACAAACACCCTAATTTTATATAAATATACTCCCCTCTGTTCACCAGGAATCATGTCTTTTCTTTGATCATGTATTTTCAGCCGCTAGATTTTTACAAACCCAGAAATTTTATTGTAGGTTTTTAAGAGGCTATTCCTAGCATAATGGCATATTATCAGACTGGCAACTTATACTGGCCCAGGTTTCTCCAAGTCTGGAAACTAACCTTCAGGATAAGAGTGTCAGGAAGTATCAGACTAACACATTCAGAAGTTGATTTACTGACTGCATTGTCTAGGTGCTGAGATAGAAATAAAAATGAATGAAATTTGCTTGAGCTTTAGGTGGTAATTTGCCTAGGCTCTGTCCGAATAAACCTGACTTAAAAACCATATGAGTTATCGGAATTAGCAGCCTTCTAAAAGAGCATGTTCAGAAGCTAAACACTCTACTTGGCAACATGGAATAGATTGACTTGTGTAAGACTACGTAGTCCTAGATTTCTGAAATCTAGACCTATTCCTTTCTTAAAGAACTGAATGCAGTCATGGGTGTTGACTTCATTTGCTAACACAGATGACACTGAAGAGGGTTTATTGATTCCAACCCTTCTTTATCACTTCTTTGCCAGTGGAATCTTTCATGATGACATAATTAGCCTAATTTTCCTGTCATTCTTTCTTTATTTAACTCTAGCGTGTATTCTGTTACTAATCCATTGTAACTTGCTGGAGCAAAGAGCTCAGAAGTAGGTTTTCTAGGTCCTATTGTCACCTGAACACTTGTCAGTTTTGAGAACTTAGACACTCCTTCTGTTGTGTCAGCTGCAAGAAATAAATTTTACTATGTATTTACCAATTTGGGATGCAATTTATATTGTTTATGGACAAGAATAACTGTTCAAATTTTGTTCTCAGAACACGTTCACAATTTTAAAAATTATTGAGAGCCCCATGAGGTTTTGTTTATATATATTATGTCTATTATTTACTATAGTCAAAACTGGAAGAAAATTTAAATATACATTATAAACATTACCTATTAATATAAATAACAATTTTTATGAAATATGCTTTAAAAATAAGAAAATTAATAGAGTGGCATTGTTTGATATTTCTTCAATGATCTTTCTTTATTATTTCCACTTCTGCATTCAGCCTGTTGTGATATATAAAGCATCTAGCTTTTGGAAAGTTTATCTATACAGTTGTGGAAGAATGAAAGTAAAAATAGAAGATTTTTGTCTTATGTTTTTGTCTGTATAATTATGTCTGTATAATTATGAAAAACAGATCTGATCTCATTAACCCCTTACAAGGGGTCCAAGCCACACTTTGAGAACCACTGAATTGTAGTGTCATCAAATGGAACTTGAAAACTAATAGACATAGAAATATTATCCGGGGAGCCTGGGTACCTCAGTCGGTTGAGTGTCCCATTTTGGCTCAGGTCCTGATCTCATGATTTGGGGGTTCAACCTTTGCGTCTGGCTCACCGCTATCAGCATGGAGCCTGCTTGGGATCCTCTGTCCCCTTCTTTCTGTCCCTCCTCTGCTGGCACTCTCTCAAAAGTAAATTAACATTTTTTTAAAAAAGAATATTCTCTAAGTTTGCTTATAATGCTGAAATGGAAGAACTAAAATGAAGAATGTAAACTAAAAAAAATTAACCACACTCATTATTAACTTGATTAACTTTCCATTAGATAAATAATGAAAAACTCTCTGGGTTAAAGAACAGATACCCAAAGATCTCTTTGTGAGCAAAGATACAAGAAGATGATCCTACAAAAAGGTAGTTTTATGATTTTGGTGAACAATTAAAAACTTAAATAAATAAACCATTCTATTAAAGATTTTCTTTTTAAAGTGTCCAATAAGGAGGCCGAATCTGAGATTCCAACTGGAAGTCCATAATAATTTCAAAGAGGCCAGATAAAGGTGTGAATCAAAGTAAGAGACATAAGAGTGAGTCCTGCAGAGATATCTATTTTGAGAAAATGTGATTAGGAACATTGTAGGAGGCTAAGACCTTGGAAAATTTTCTAGAAGTGCTAGATTAGAGCGGGAAAGGCTCTGATGTATTGACACTTGAATAGGTAGATTGATGAAATTAACAGAATTAGACACAAAACAATCATTTAACAAAATGCTTTAGAAATTTCTAAAGTGTTATTTTCTTTTTATATTTTTGAAAGCAGGCAGACTAATAATTACATTTGCCAACAACACCACTTTTTAAAAATAAAAACTAGAATGTCATGCCAACTGGCATGATATTCTCAGTGAAAATAAAATTCAAAGAAATGAAGAAAAATTTATCTTCTTAACATGTAATTATTAGCCAGAGGAATCTGTTTGTTCTGTTTTATCCATCTGTCCCAAGTTGATAGAAAATTATTCATTAAACTCCAGAATAAGACTATTGTATTTTAATACCAGAAAGATTTGGCCTTTGATTATTGTCATTGGTATTCAGAAGAAGATTTTGACTAATTCCATATTTGTCCACAAACATCACAAAAACAAATAATGGGTTTCCTTCAGATAACAAAATGTGTCTAGGAGTATTTCAGAAAGGCTAGAGTTCCTATAAAGCATTAAAATATTCCCAGATAACAACATTTGGCTGCCTACAAAAGATCAGATGCCCTACAATTTATTCTACGGTGAGAAATCTGATTGGCGTTTAAATATTACTGAGAAGAGCTATGTTAATTTGAGGGTTCTTGTTTAAGACCCCCCTTTAGTTGTTGAAGTTGGGAGCGGAGATATGTCCTAAGAATATTATCAGTAAAAGTAAGCATTTATAGAGGATCTACTGTGTATCAGATGCCACCACTATCCAATACTTATAGGGAAATTGTGTGTGTGTGTGTGTGTGTGTGTGTGTGTTTAATGCTTGGGAGGTGTAATATTGTGCTTTATAAGAAATACATAGTTGGTCATTCATATATTTGGTTTCTGGCCACAGTTTCTGACTCACAGCTCCTAAAGCCCTTGGAATTTCCAATGTTGAGAGTGCTAAAGATATCTTTTGCTATATTAATGAGGTGACTTTGGCTACACCTGAGGATGGGGGTGCTGATTACCAATGGAGACAACCATTTGATTAGAGGGTTGGGATTTTTCAGCCCACCTCCTGCCCTCCCAGGAGGGGAGAGGCACTGGAGGTTGAAGCAATTACAAATGGCCAATGATGTAATCAATGCTGCCTGTGTAATGAAGCTGCCTTGAAAACTCAAAAGGAGTGAGTTCAGAAAACTTTTGGGTTGGTTAACACCTGTTGCTGGGAAAATGACACTTCTGGAAGTCAGGGAAGCTCCATTCCCTTGCCCTATATATCTTTTCCATATAGCTGTTCTTGACTTCTGTCCTATTTATTTATTTTAAAGATTTTTTATTTTTAAGTAATCTCTACACCCAACATGTGGCTCAAACTCACAATGCTGAGAGCATGATTCATATGCTTTTCTGACTGAGCTAGCCAGGCACCCTGACTTTTATAATAAACTGGGATCTAGTAAGTACAATGTTTCTCTGAGTTCTATGAGCTGATCTAACAAATAAATCAAACCCAAGAAAGAGGTCCTGGAAACCTAATTTATAGCCAGTCTGTCAGAAGTACAGTTAACCACCTGAGCTTGTGACTGGCAACTGTAGTAGGAGGGATCAGTCTTCTTATAGGACTGAACTTTTAAACTATGAAATCTGATGCTATCTGCAGGAGGTAGTGTCAGAATCGATTTGAATTCTAGGAAACCCAGGTAGTGTTTTGAGCATTGCTTGGAGTGTCCAGGGGACAGTCCCACTACCATCACCACCTTTGGAAATTGAGCGTCGGAACACCAAAAAGAGGAGGTATTTGACTCTGGCAAAGAATCAAGAATACATCTGCCTGGGATGGGTTAGACACCTAAAGTGCCCTTATTTTAAAAGCATGGTTAAATTTGCATCAATATACCAGGAAAACTTCATTGAGCAACTGCTTCTAAAATTAGGCGTCGAGAATGGGTGAAATTGGATCACAAGGATTCATGATGGAGGAGGGTTGGGTTAGGGCTGTTGTGCTATTGCAATATAGGCCAGATAAATGGTACAGGTAGAAGCCCTGTGGAGAAAATGAGCAAACCACATGAGAAAGGGAAGAGGTGTTATATAACATAGAATAATCAATATGTGTGTGTTGCTCAGGAGTATAGAGCAGGAAATAAATTTGGATTAGCAGAGAAGAATCTAGATACAGAAATGTTGAAATCGACACTGAGGAATCAGAATTGAGCTTAACCATTATAGATTTCTGATCAGGACATTATTATGCAGGAAGTAGTGTTTTAAGAAGATACTGAGTACTGGATACACAGGAGACTGGGAAAAAATAAAAACAGGAATCAGTCATTTTATAAGATAATTTATAAGTCATCATATAAGATAATTGAGATCAATTATTTTATAAACCATGTTACATTCCAATAAGGTGAATGTTTTAATTCTTTAGGTTGCAGAAAGAACTTTAAATTTATTTTATTTCCTTACTTTTAATAATTACCTTTATTTTGACGATGTGTTACGTGTTACAATTGACCCTTGAGCAACAAAGGTGTGTACTGCATAGGTCAACTTATACGTGGATTTTTTTTGTTATAAAATTCTTTTATTGACATATAATTGGTGTGTATCTGTATTAGTTTCAGGTGTACCACATAATGATTCCATATTTGTGTGTATTTTGAAATGATCACAATAAGACTGGTTACCATCCATTACCTCACATAGTTAACAAACATTTTTCTCTTGTGATGAGAACTTTTAAGGTCTCTTAGCAACTTTCAAATCTGCAATACAGCATTATTAACTATAGCCACCATGCTGTATACTACATCCCCATAACTTATTTTATAGCTGGAAGTTTGTACTTTTTAACCCCCTTTATGCAATTCTTAAGAGATTTATTGCTTCTAACCATTGTTTTTAATTTTTTGGTGATGGCAAAGTACTATAAATACAAATGTATTCTCTCTTCCTTATGA
This sequence comes from Prionailurus bengalensis, assembly GCF_016509475.1. Lineage (NCBI taxonomy): Eukaryota > Metazoa > Chordata > Mammalia > Carnivora > Felidae > Prionailurus > Prionailurus bengalensis. The sequence continues at coordinate 53,931,990 of NC_057359.1, read as the reverse complement.
TTTTCTTTAATTGTTTTTAATGTTTATTTATTTTTTTTTGAGAGAGAGACAGAGTGCGAGTTGGGGAGGGGCAGAGAGTGGGAGACACAGAATCTGAAGCAGGCTCCAGTCTCTGGGCTGTCAGCACAGAGTCTGACACGGGGCTTGAACTAGTGAACCATGGGATCATGACTTGAGCCAAAGTCGGCCACTTAACTGACTGAGCCACACAGGCACCCCTTCCTTATGATTTTCTTAATAACATTTTATTTTCTGTAGGAACGAATACAGCATATAATACATACACAAAATATGTATTACTAGACTTTATGTTATCAGGAAGGCTTCCAATCAACAGTAGGCTCTTAGTAGTTTTGGAAGTCGGAAGTTATATTCAGATTTTCAGCTTCACAGGGGTTGGTGACCCTAACCTCTGCATTGTTCAAGGGTCAACCTTTATATTTATAAATTATAATTTTATAATCATATTTTATAAATATAAGTACATGAAATGGATGATTAATGAAATATTTAATAATAGTAGTGTGTGATCATAAAAGTTTGTAGATAACATTTAGATGAAGCCAGGCTAAGGTGGTAGAATTGATACTGAATTAGGGAGCCTAAAAATAAAATCAGGAGCTTGTCTGTGACAAATATCATAAAGGGAAGTACAAAAGAATAAGCACCATATTGGGACTAGACAGAAAGGATAGCACAGTGAAAACTGATGCTAAGCTTTTATGCCTGAAAACTGAGCTCATGTTGCTGTGTAACAAAATTTTGATCTTTTTTGAGGATGAAATCTGATGGTAAGTGGTCAGTTTGATTTGGAAATTTTGTCTAGAAACCTATATACTGTCACATGGGTACAAAAACACTCTACATTTCCTTATTTTATATCAAGTTAAAAAATGTTATGTGAACACTTATTATGTGCTAAATAATGCTGAGAATCCAGAAAAGGATAAAAGAATCTCTGAGCTTCAAGATACAATATTGGGTGAATACACACATAAATGTGTCCGTTTGCCACAGAGCCTAGTTACTGTCATATGTGATTTCTGTGTAAGTTGTTATAGGAATGACGATGTTGGAGCTATTGATTCTGTCTGGGGGGGCATCAGAAAAGAGCTGGCATTTGTCCGCAGAATTCAAATCCTTTATATATTTATCATTTGGATACATATTACATTTGACAAAATTATTAATAAGAATAATTTCTCCTTGCCTCAAAGAAGTAAAGTACTGTTTTCTATATTCACTAATACTAAACATCGAACTGTTCGTTCATTCTTCCCATCATCACTATGGGTTGTGACCTTAAAAAATGATAGACAGTTTTTAAAAACAAGTGATATTATAGAGGTGCATGATACTGCGTGTGGTTAAGCAAAGTCAACTAATTAGATGGCATTAACAACCCCCGATTTAAAAATATATAGAAAAGAAACCACTGTAACCTTCCAAGGGAAATCATAACACTTTATTAGAGATTCACGATATATTTATAGTTGTTACTAGTAGCACTATAATGCTAAACGTTACCATGAAATGATTCTTGCCACCTTTACAACACCATTACCATCTTCATATGTCACTTACGGACTTAAATAAAAAATCTAGCTATTAAGTATCTTTCTGGCATGCTCTGCATGCAAGAGTGTGTATAAATACATACACAGTACCCAAATATTTATATATTTGAAAAAAAATCTGAAGCTTGTAAATTGAGTCATTTTATGAATTTTTTCCATTACCAATATCAGAATTTCTTTGATTTGCATATTATTTGGAATGTATTTTAACAAACAGATTTTTATAATTTCAGAGCAAAATAGGATGGTTAATGTAAGAATGATAGTTTAAATGGCAATAGAGATACATACATACCTCTGTCATCTATCTTCTGAGGTGTTGGGTTTGGAATAAAGTATAGAGGTTTCAATCTTCAAATACTTTCTGCTAAGTCAGTGGATGACATTTTAACATGTTACAGTCAGAAAGCCAGATTCTATGGATGCACATGATAATATACGTCTTTATACGGTTTTAATAGTTGTGCAGCAATTCAAATATTATCCAAAAGCCATTTTCTATATGTGAGATAAATGTTTGTTCCTTTAGAGGTGAGTCTAAACACACATCAACTTTGTGTTCTTTTGATTCGTCACATATCACCGGAGATCAAAATTAAGTTTCCAGTTTTGTCTGCATCTTTCTGACATTTGGCTCTTTAACATCTGAATGCTTCTATTATTTAACTTAAAATTCAGTCTTAGATTGAAGATGTAAAGCCAGATATAATAGGCAATAGGCTGAACTACTTGAGATGCCTCTAGAAATAGAGGCAGGAAGATAATTAATTATCCTGAGAGGTGGAAAAGTCAAAAGTATAAGTAGACTCAAGAAGGACTTAGATACATTTGAGGGTGAGAGATCAAGGGTGAGTTATCAACACATATGCAGGGTTTTGTCCACAGTCCTCAAGAGTATTATCACGTGTAGCATAACAAAGGAGGTCATATTAAGTTTGCTCAGAGGAACTACTAGTTGTTTCCTGGAGAGTACACTGAAGAAAATTACGGGACAGGTTGTAAGTGCAATCGGAATGGGGCTAAGATTAATAAAAACGCCTGCTATGGATGGATGTCGGCGAGTGCTGGCATGGATGCCAGTATTTTGCTACTGTGGATATAATGGGTATCTATTAACTTTCCCATTCAGCATCAAACACTTTTCCCCTGGTAGACGGTATGCAGATCCTTCCGTGGCCACCAACGCAGCCTCCGATTTTAATTCATGAATTTTATGTGGAGTTGACTCTGCTTCCAAACTCCAGGAAGAAACAAGGACCATGGGCTTGTTAAAACATAAATTATTTCCTCTGGCACTAGCTGTTGGATTCAGGGAAGAGCGTTTGACCTACTCAATGATGTAAGACTTAGATTTTTGCTGGATCTTTCAAAAGAGTAGGACAATTGTCTTTTTGGCTAAAGTGAACTTATTAGAATGTAAGCCTATCGCTACAAAAAAAGATCCATGGAATCCTAGAATAAAGCCAGGTGGTAAGAGGGGTGAAAACTGGAACAAAACAAATTCCTGATTACATCAATTAAAATAAGCTAAACACAAAGGTAGATACGCCTATAAATCTCAGTCATTTGAATGCACAAACTCAATTTGACTTAGGTCAGTTTGAGTTGGATTTTCCATCACTTGCAAAACAGTCTTAATATAACTGACATGTCTCATCTGTTTGATCACAACCAGCGTCAGTAACAGTTTTTGTGTTCATTACATACCAGAGAGCTGTTGCTTTAACAGTGGCCTGCATATGGACCTGATGGTGGCAAAGTTTGATAGGTGTATATATTCACAATCTCATGAGCACAGGAGAGGGGAACATGTATTTGGTGTTAGAGGATGAGGCCCCGATACACTCACAAGACAGCACACTCTTGCCCAAAGAAGAAGTCACTACAACAAGTGGCTGGGCCAAGTGCATTGCCTTGTATATTGTCTGGTTTGGCTTCCTTCCAAATCCACAGATGCTCTTAAATTGTCTCCTTTCAAATTGTATATATTTTGGAATGCTAACAGCTAGTAATCCCTTTCCTCCTAGCAGGAAATAAGTTAATAGCTTCCAGAGAGACAGCTGGAATGGGTGCTGAATTGAGGGAGGGGGGGTGTGAAGGAATATAAATATGTCTTGTCTTTGAGGGAGTGTGAGAAGTTCATGCTGATCGAATGTTTAATGATGCCCACAATAAGTTGTCTAGATCATAGCTGGCTATAGTTCTGTCATGCTATGTTTTCACTTTTGTGGACTATGATGAGCATGTCTTAGATTTCCAGTCCCTGTTTTATACCAAGACTTGCAATTAGCATACATTAGTATAATAGAACACAGGTGTACATTACTGAGTAATTATGTGTACACACAGGCACATATATGTGTGAATTTTCTGCTGTGGATTTACAAGGAATAAATGAATACATATTCTTTTCTACCGAATACTTTTCTTCTCCATATTCTTCAACCCTACAGGATGGGATAAGTATCTGTGTGTGTGTATGTGTAAATGTGTGGGTTTCAAAAAGCATGAGGAGAATTTGCTAAATTGGGGGTGGGAGAGGCTGGCAGAGGACACAACCCGGAGATAATTTTTGGACATTTTATATTGAAGTCCATCAAAAGGAGTCGATTAGGTTATGCTCAAACACTGTACCCAGTGGATGACAGGTTAAATGAGGGTGGCTGTATCCAAATCTATAAATACTGTTCTTATGTACTAGTGCCTTGAGAGTGGAGTGGCAGTCAGTGAAAGATAAGACTAAGTACCTAGAATACGTAAACGTAGGAGAAAAAGAACCCAAGCCAATATTTAGCAGACTCTGATCCATACACTGATATCTCCATGGGCTGAGCACTCCCACCCCAGAAACGCCCAGAGCTGTCACTGCTTGTCCGGGTTATTTCCGTCTCTGATCCTTGTCTCAAAAAGACGATAAAAGAGCAACTCCGAGGAAAAAGAATACCATCGCCACACACTTAACTAATTCCACGGAAAGAGGTGTAAACACCAGTTTCTGGGAAAACTGGGAAGCTGAGCCCCAGCTATGTGCATTTCTCCTGATTTCTTCTTTCTCCAAGCAGACTAGCAGCACAAAGAAATGTCTCCTGTTGAAAATTTACTCTTTGATTTGTATTTCCACATTTGATATGCTGCCTGGGGAGATTTTTTTTTTTTTTTCAAATTCAGATTTCTAGGTTCCTTGTCTATTATTTTGATTCAGGAAATACAGTTGGGCATTTGAGAAACTGCATTTTTAACAAACCCCTTAGGTTTTGTTTCCTGAAATATGTTTCCTGAAAGAATGCATGGAATTTGAGGTAAAACAAACATAAAAGTGTAAACTCTTCTAGTAAATAAGCCAGTTGGAAATGGAAAGAATGAAGTACAGGAGTCAGAAAAGATAAAGGGAAACTTTTTTTTTTTAAAGCAGGTTTTTAAGTTTGTTGTTTTTAGAAAAGGAATACGGTTCATCACTTAGGATTATATTTCAGTCTATCAACATGCTTACAAATGCATGTCTTTAAATTCAGCAGTTTTCACTTTTCCAAATTTTTTAAATTCCAGTTAAAAAAAATCACAATCACAATAGGCAAAAGAATGGTTGGATTAATTTTTCATATGTCTATATCAAACGTCCATTAGTATTGAATTCATTCCATCTCTGGTATTTTATATCACAATTAGAAAAGACCATAATTTGGGGCGCCTGGGTGGCTCAGTGGGTTAGGCGTCCGACTTCAGCTCAGGTCATGATCCCGCGGTTCGTGATTTCAAGCCCCACGAAGGGCTGTGTGCTGACCGCGCAGAGCCTGGAGCCTGATTCAGATTCTGTGTCTCCCCCTCTCTCTGCCCCTCCCCCATTCACACTCTATCTCTCTCAAAAATAAATGAACGGTAGAAAGAAAAAAAAAAAGAAAAGACCATAATTTTAATGTGTGTGCTACTGAGATCATCACTGAACCTGTTTTTGTTTGTTTTGTTTAATTGTTAAATTTAGGATCTATAATCTATAGGTTCTGCTCTGGATAATACTGGAACTATCGCTCACAGGACTCTCTCATTTCACTCTATTGTTTCTTTACTTCATAGTCAACTCACAGGTTGGTCCAAATGAATTGGGAGACTAATGAAGACTCTCCTATTCATCATTCTGGTAAGCCTATCACAAGAGACAAAGATTAAAAGCCCCTGTACTATGAGGTTGATAAAAGATAGCTTCCTCTGTTTCTTTGTGATAAGTTTACTTCCTTCTGGGTTTCTATAAAATTATGGAGTCTCTTCTTTTCATGAACATGTCTGTGTTTACTAAGAGACAATAATTCAATCTATAATATATTCATAAAATCTCAGATGCAAGTTATATATCTCTAATGAAGCCACAGGTAAAATAAAAAAAATTCAACCATTTTTTGAAATTAAATTTTTGTCATGGATGTTTCTCTTTTGTTCCACATTGAGGCTTTTCATCAGTTGATTGAAGCAGGATTTAAATGGGATTAAAATCATACGTCCATGCGCCGCAGAGCATTTTACAGTTGAGAAACACTTTCATAAAAATAGATGTTTAAAAGTAAATAACTCTGTACCACCTGAACCCAACCACAAAATCAACCTGAATTAAATTATTCATTGCTAAGTGATTAACAGTTACAGGAGAACGTTCACGCTGCCGCCGGCAGGTGGTCAAGGCTGCCCTGGGCCGCCTCAACCCCCCACCCCCCAACCCCGCCCCCCGGACACCACAGGGTATAAATTTCCCCTCGGGAGACACCTGCGCTCCAGAGTGAGGTAAGTGGGGGAGCGCGGAGGTGTGCTTCGAAGCTCCAGTGAGGTAGAGGGAGGCCCGAATCTGGCCTCGCTGGGAAAAAGAAACACGAAACAAAACAACAGCAGACCAACTAAACACCAGCCTGAAACACCTGGAGCTGATAAGCAACAACCACCAAAAGGCGGTGCTGGTGCTGGTGGTGGTGGGGGGAGCAAGGCAGAGCGCCAAGACTGCGCCGCAGGCCAGCCGGCCTGTGGGTGTGTGCCAAGGCCGGAGCTCCGAGCCGGCGGAGGAGCTTCCTTCGCGCGAGGTCTGGACGCCTCTCCATTGGCTGCCTCGGCCCCGGGCCCTGGGAAGGGTGAGTCGGGCTCTGGGAAGGGTGAGGCGGGCTCTGGGAAGGGTGAGGCGGGCTCTGGGAAGGGTGAGTCGGGCTCTGGGAAGGGTGAGTCGGGCTCTGGGAAGGGTGAGTCGGGGGCAAGGCCTTGAAGAGCGTTTCTCTGGGCCCATACATCTCTGTGGGTCTCCTGGGCTCTATCCCCTGTTGTTCATCAAAGCTGTGTGTTTTGAGAGCTCATCTCTGAGTGGCGGGCCTTAGAAGTTGGGGTGCCCAGTGTGGGGTTCAAGCTCTGCTTTTGAGTTCCCTCCCGATTTGGGGTCGCTGTGCCAGGGCCGAGTTCGTGGACCTGCTTGGATGTGGGCCTTCCTTCTCTCCTTTGTCCGGCGTGCGAAAGGCCGTCGGTCAGTTTTCCCAACGGCCTCGTTCCCTCTGCAGCCGACGCACGTTTGGTGGGTCTGTGGTCGGAGCTGAGTTCAGGATCCTCCGTGTTGCTATCTGGAAACCTTCCTGAATTCTTAAATTCTGCCAGCTGTGAATTTCTTCTTCGTTTTTTGAATTTTGTCATTTCAAGAATTCTGTATAAATTGAATCCTACAGTATGTAATCTTTGGAGGTTGGCTTTGCCATGAAGCAGAATTCCCTGGGGATCTGTCAAGTCACTGTGTCCATCTGGGGTTTGCCCTTTTTATTACTCAGTGGTAGTCTGTGTTATGAATGTGCCACACATCAACACTTTACTCGTTGCTGTAGGCAAGATTGTTTCTAGCTTTTGACCATTACAATTAAAGCTACTGTAAACACTTATGTACAAGTTTTTGTGTGAACAAGTTTTTATTTCCCTAAGCTAAATGCCCAGGAGAGTACAATTCCTGGGTCATAATGGCAAGCATACCTTATCCTGGGTCCCCCTGCCCCAGGAAGGTGAACATAGTGTTTATCATTGCCAGTGTTTGATTTTGTCACTATTTAGTTTTAGCCATAAGATAGATATGTAGTTATATTTTGTTTTTATTGTCATTCTTATTTCCCTAATGAAAAATACTTTTGGACCTATCTTTTATTGGTTATTTCCCACTTGGATGTACTCTTTTGTGAAATACCATTTGCCAATCTTCTAACTGGATTTTTTTTCTTTTCTTTTTTGTTTTTTTCTATAGAGTTTGGAGATTTTTTTTTTTAAAGTTTATTTACTGTGAGAGAGACAGAGATAGTGTAAGTGGGGGGAGAGGCAGAGAGAGATGGAGCGAGAGAGAATCCCAAGCAGCACAGAGACTGATGTGGGGCTGCAACTCAGGAAATCATGAGATCATGATCAGAGCCAAAACCAAGAGTCGGATACTTAACCGACTGAGCCCCAAGAATTCTTTATATATTCTAGATAGCATTCTTTTTTTCAGACAGGTAGTTGAGAAATATTTTCTTCCACTGTTTAGCTTGTATTTTATCCTCAACAGAGTATTTCACGGAGCAAAAGTTTTTAATTTTCATGAAGTATAATTTATATTTTTTTCATTTCATAGATGGTGCTTTTGGTGTAAATTCAGGAAGCCTTTCGAAAAGAATTTGTCCTATGGATTCTTTCCTAAAATTTTTATTGTTTTGTATTTTACATTAATGAGCACGATTTATGGTCTCATTGCTTCCAGCTAGAGCTGAAAGTTCAGGTTCCCCATTCAGTCTCCATTGACAAGATAGATGGGATGGGGCTTGTTACTAACTGACTAAACCTAAGTTCTGACTCCATACTTAGCCTTCTCTGGTTATCTTAGTAGAGAACCTTGAGCTTGCGATAACTAGATAAAACCTGGCAATTGTGGAAGTCTCAGCCTTTGCTGACATGGGTAGGTTGGGGCCACAGATTTTTCTTTAGTGTTTGGCTAAAATAGAGTAGTTCTTTTCTGTTCGAAACCCATAGTAACTTTTTCTTGGTCTTTTGGCTAGAGAGGAAACTTGCTGTGTCTTTTTTTGATGTGCCATTTATTGTTTCCAGGTTACTGTCTTTTCCAACAACATGTCTGAGTTCTGTGAGGTAAAACAGAACACCTAGGGAACTCACCACTGTGCCGTTCCTTGGGTTCCAAAGTGGTTCCTAGCCAATTTGCCTCTTGACATGTTTACTTATGATATAGTATCAAGGGCTTTTAGTTGTATTTAGTGTAGAATAGACTTTATTAGTCTAAGAATAGTAAAGGATTTTACTTGTATTTAGGAAGAATAGAGAAAAATATATCTGTGTCCTTGGAAGCTGAGGTCTGTTTTACATTTTAAAACTACTCAGTGGCATATCACACTATTAACATGTTTTCAATTGATTTTCAATGTCAAATATAACAAAAGATATTCAATAATGCTATGTTTTTCACAAATCCTACTTTACATATCAGTGTATTTTAAAATAGTTGAATCAATATTCAATCTCCTAGAAACTTTTAATGTTGAAGAAATCTGTGATTCAATGAAATGTTTTCATAAAAGATGTTTACTTGTTCTTTGGTTGTCCTTGTAAGAATAATAAACTTCATGCAACTGCATACCAACTTATACCAGTGATTTATATAGCAATTTTTGATATTTATCTTTAAAGTCATAGTTTAAGTTGTCCATAAGCCTCAATAGATTTTAAATTAAAATGATTTATTTCAGTATCATCATAAATCTACTTATCTAATATTATGGTTATTCTTTATTTCTCACTTAATAATAAATGGATGCATTTATGGAATGTATCCAATGCCTCTTGATAAGCTAATTCTCTATTATTTTTTTCTGTATGAGGATCTTCAACTTACTTAGCAAAACTTTACATAATAATACGTGGATTTCATTTTAATTTCAGCTTAGTTCCAAGTATACTTTTTCAATCATTTTTAATTCCAACTTGCAGTCTTTGACAGTTCAATATACTTTGTAAAAATAACTACTGGTCTTGAAGTCCAATTATATAAGACATGCAGTGTCTTTTACACATCTCTTAAAATAATATCCAAACCCGTTACAAATATTTCAAACACATACGGTTTTTCTGTGTCTGATCAGGACCTCTTGCTTGACCTGTCTTCTAAGCAGCAGCTAATCTTTGTTGGTAATTCTGACTTGAATGCTTAATCAGAAAATCAAACCAAGGAAGCTTCTAGGGATTTTTGGTAATCAGAAGTGTTCTTTAGAATTTAAGACTTTGCTATTCCTACTGACATGTATGTGGAAGAACACTACAATAATGAAACAGAGTAGGCTATTGGACATAACCGAATCTAGAAGGAATAAGGAGGAATTTTTAAAACATGACAATTGCAGTTATATAACATTTTTGTTAATTCTATGGGAAAAGAAGGAGATGTTGGGGGGGATATATGGAGCAGAAGGAGGAATAAGAGGTGCTGTGAATAGAAATATTTAATTCCATAATGTCACTTACATTTCCACACATTTGCCAGAACTATTTGGGTCATTAATGTGCCCCTTTGTTTCCCCAACTTTTATAGTGTATGTACAACTATTGTTAGTCAAGATAATTCTATTTTTAGGAGATTATTACTCTTTCTTCTTGTGACCTTTGTGGTAAAAGAAACTTCTCAAGAACCTTTTAGGGTGATGGAATTCTCAATAAAGTAGAATTTGCTAGAAATTAACATTTGTAAGATAATACTTGCTATAAGATTTAAAGTTGCAATTGTACAAAAGTGTGGCCACATCCGAAACATACAAAGAAATCTTTAAACATTAAGAAAACAACCCAATTTAAAAAAAGAACGAAAGATGTGAACAAGCATCTTAAAAGTAGATACGTAGATGGCAAATAAGTATGTGAAGAGAGGGGTGCCTGGGCGGCTCAGTCGGTTGAGTGTCTGACTCTTGATTTTGGTTCTGGTCATGATCCCAGAGTCATGGGATGGAGCCTTGTGTCAGGCTCCACACTGAGCACGGAGCCTGCTTAAGATTCTCTTTTTCCCCCTATGCCCTACTCTCCCACTCCTCAACTCGTTCTCTCTCTCTAAAAAAACAAAAAAGGGAAAAGATACTATGCATTATTGGTCATTAGGAAATAGAAAATTTAAAAAACAGCAATGAGATAACACTATGTATGCTGGATAGCGTTAGATTAGATTGTTTGGCTAAAACAAAAAATAGTGCCAATGTCAATTTCTGGTGGGTGTACAACAACAGAAGGGCTCTTTCAGTGCTGAGTGGCAGAATGGTACAGCCACTTTTGAATAAGGTATGGTAGTATCTGACAAAGCTAAATGTAGTGTTAAAATACCATCTAACAGTCAGGTTTTTTAAATATATACCCAATGGGTTTGAAAACTATCTCCAGACAAAAATGAACACATGAATGTTTATAACCGTTTTTTTCATCATCATCCAAAACTGGAAGCAACCAAATATCTTTTAGTAAGTGAATGCATAAACAAACTGTGGTAAATTAATAAAATATTAGCAATAAAAATAAGTTATTGCATGATGAACATTTTTAGATGGATAATAGGATAATTCTAAGTAAAATAAGTGACTCTAAAGAGACTTGATAATGAATGATTCCAGTGTGTGCCATTTTGGAAATAAAAATGATAAAGACAGAAAAAATAATCAGTGACTACCGATGGGTCAGGAAGGGAAGACAAAGGTTGAATAGGTGAAGTGGGGGGGATTTTTAGAGTGATAAAAATATTCTATTTGATACTACAATTTTGGATATAAGACACAGTTCATTCATTTAAAACTATTGAACTTCGCAACACAAAGAATAAACCTTACTGTATGCACATTTTATAAAATAATTTGAGCTTTTGGGAATTACAGAATGGAGTGCATAATATGAAAACAATCTAACTGTACTGTAAGTGTATCAAACAATCTGGGGGAAAAGGTGTTGATTTTAAAATTTTGGAAAGAAAATGAACATAGGGTATACTCTAGTTAATGAAATTTTTTCTTACAAGTGTGCCGATTAATAATTCTGATATTTCTATACTTGTATACTGGAATTAAACTATAACAAATGATGGCAGATGAAAGACCAGTTTCCTAACTGTTGAAATGGAAGTTTGCAGATAAACGAGTTAAGCAAGCTAGAATGATCTATGTGGCAATGGATTAGAATCAGAGATCACACTAAATTCATAGTTAGATTAATATCTATCTACTGACAGTTATATTTGTCAATATATGTAGGTTAGTACACATGCATATATTTCTTTATTCTGTCAGCTGAAAAGAACCTAAAAATGACACCCGAGTAGCTCTGAGCATACGTTCCACCCAGATCTTGGCTTCTAATATCATTCTCCAGTAAAATGAGTTGCGGCTCCTTGGAGAAATGATTCTAAGAAAGAGGAAATATATAAGATGAGACTGTATCATTGTATAGTAAAGAAAGAAAGGGTGTGCCCCCCAAATAAAATAAAATAAAATATAAAAATATAAAATAAAATAAAATAAAATAAAATAAAATAAAATACCACAATGGAGAGGTATGTCAGTGGAATACAGGAACCAATTGAATGAAACTCCCAATGGTCACAACAGGAATAATCTGAACAAAAAAAGTAGTACTGATCTGTAACCAAAAGGATCAAATACATATCTGTGAATCTATGCTGATGTAAAGAAATGAATGGATAAATAAATGCAGATGTGAGACAAAATTCCTGTTAAGAAGAATTGAAAAATAATTTACGTAGGTAGTTTAACCATGAGGAAGCCGAGTATTGCTCACCACTTCTTACATGTGGGCTGTGCATAGTAACTTCAAAAGAATACAGTGTGGAAAAGGGATGGGGATAGAGATACTTTACAGTGGAGAAATCTGATAATCACTACCTCAGGTGATCATTAATAACAACTGTGATTAAGGCACATTATTATTTATTCCTGATGTGATAAGAATGGTACCTTTCCTTGTGATTTCCCTCCTGGAATCCCATAACCTCATGTTAATAATGAAGAAGACATCAGGAAAATCTCAATAGAAACACATTCTACACATTCTACAAAATATCTGACTGTCTTCAACAAGGAAAGTCTAAGAAACTGATATAGTCAAGAAGAATCTAGAGAGACATGACAACTAGTTGGAATGTGGTACCTTGGTTGGGATTATGGAAGAGAAAAAGGAAATTAGGGGAAAAACTCAAGCAATCTGAATAACAATATATAATAATAATACATCGATATTGGTTGATTAACTGTAACAAAGTTACCGTACTGATATAAGATGATAATGGAAAAACTGGATGTGGGTTATATGGGAACTCTACTCACTATTTTCATAATCTTCCTGTTAATCTAAAATTGTTCTAGAAAATAGTATAGCAAGAACTTCAAAATGATTCACTTGGATTCTTTGTAATATCTTTCTCATGCAACATCTCTCTTATGCAATATCATATTGGCCTTCCCAGCATGAAGTTAATGTGCTTATCCCTGAAACTAAGCCCCTGAATTTCGTGGGAATGTTCCTCCTGACTCTTCTCTTTCCACATTCAATGCTTAAGTCTCACTGTCGCCTACTAAGATTCAAATTCAAATTTGGCTCCTCATGCTGCCTCACTTCCCATCCTTGGAATCTCCCTAAAGCTTCCTGTAGCCACTCATTCTGCCCTCATACCTCCCACTTGGCCTTGGGTGGAAGAATAGGAGAGAAGGAAATAGATGCTGGTCCCTTGAATGTATAAAAAGGTGATGTAATTTGAAGGTTAGTTAATTGTGTCCAAGAATTTTAACCATGCAAGAAGTATTGAGTATCTACTCTATAATCAAGCTCTTAACAGACATTTGTTTTGATTTGGTTTCATTTCTTTTTCACATATATGTTGAGTATTTTTCTTACTAGCTGAGTAGTTTATCAATTTTCTTAACTAAATAGTTATTATCTTCTAATAACAGGGAAATGAAAGGGTCCTCAGGTCTGATTTAGCCAGGCATCAATGAGCAATAAACCTTTGGTCGTTGATGACTGTGCTAGTTATTCAATTTAATTGCACTATTTTAGTGTATACTGTGTGTTGCACCCTCATGTTACTTTTCCGAACTGAAGGAATGATTCTACTGGTTGCTGGAGTGCTGCAGATACAGACAGCCTATCTCAGTCTGTTTGGGCTGCTATAACAATTACCATGTGTTGGGTGGCTTATAGACAACACTTATTTCTACAGTTGTGGAGGCTGGGAAGTCAAAGATCTTGGCAACAGCAGATTCAGTGTGGTGGCTGGTAAGAGTCCATTTCTTGGTTTATAGATGGTGCTATCACCTCATGGGGTGGAAGGGACAAGCTAGCTCTCTGGGGTCTCTTTTTCAGAAGCCCTAATCCCAATCAGAATTGAGCTCTCATGACCTAACACCTCCCAAAGGCCCCACCTCCTAAAATCATCACCTTGTGGATGAGAATTTTGGCGTATGAATTTGGTGCAGGGGATATAAATCTACAGACTATAGCACAGCCTTATCTGCCAATTCTCTGCGAGTTGCCTTCAGCCAAAGAGAGCCACTTTTCCTCTGGTCATACTTTCTTCTGAAACCTGGGACTGGTTATATAAACCTTGCTCCATGTCCCAACATGAGAAAGCTCTGAAGGACCATTCTTGCTTTATAGCCCCTTGCGGAATGGCAGAGGCCTTGTATGACTTCATCGTAGTCCAGTTTCTTCCTCAGCCTAATTTTATTTCCTCCCGTTTCCCTTCAAGAACACAACCTAGTAAGCTCTCTGTACTCAAATAAACCTCAGAGTTTGTATACTAGGGAATTCAACTCATTACAGACAGTGCCAGATATGGGTCCAGAAAGATGTGAAGGGATTTTGGAACTGTATCTACAGCAAGGAGAATCCAGGTAGTTGGTTTGAGTATGAGTAGACATTAGCCCAAGGTAGCAATGTGGTTGCTCAGACTTTCACTGGTAGTGAAGTGAATGTTATACTTGAGAACAAGTTAGTAATTTGCTAGATGCATCAGTCTGTGAGACGTTTAGGAGAAAGAGTAATGAAAAAGAAGATACTTGTTGGTGGGAGTAATTGATGTTCTGAAGAAAGATAATAAAAATGGCAAGTGACTAATCAATTAAAAGCTTAGAGTAAAAGCCATTGGACCTTCTTGGGGTCATATAAAGAGATCCCAGCATCCCTATAGCTTGAGATCAAGAAAAGTTGAGAGTCAGGTCCAGAGCTATCCATAAGTGTAAAAGGGCTTCAAGAAGCTTTATATGCTCGATCTGGACAGGTCTCCAGTGGTGGGGAAAGCACCCTGACTAGGGAAGAAAGGAACTCTGTGCATGAGATCAGGGTATTCGGGTTTATACACCTGAAAGTCTTTAATATCCATATCACTTAAGTCTCTGAGGAAGCAGAAGTGGCCTACTCCTCCTTGGTAAGCTAGCACTCTTCCTAGCTTTAAGATAATAGAGGAGTTTGTGGTGACAAGGCAGCATTAATCTTTCAAGATCTGTTTCCATCTCTTCTCCTGGCGACGGACCAGTAATTTGGTCTATCCTCCTTAAAATCCTAGCTCAAATTTATGAGAGTATATGGATGTTAAGATAAATAAGAATCAGGCTAAGGACCATGTACTAAGCCAGGCAGCACTGTTATTGTAGATCTTATTTATCAAGTGGGGAGTAACCAACCTGATGCTTCTTGAAATCTTTTGTCATGAGCTTATTTTAAGCCTCAGTCCCTCAGCTGATATTTGATCAATTGGGCATTGCAATGCTTCAATCCAGAAATGATTGAGAAAATAATTTTTAAGCAATTTTGTGTGATTTCTTTGATAATTTGATTAAAGTTAGGAATTCTTTTCATCACAAATTTCAAATGCACACATGCACCTGAAATATGTGTCATTTTGAGGTTACAAATGAACATCAAGTAAAAAATACTGATTTAGGGCAACTTAGGTTTAAACATACTTAATATCTCAAATTAATATTTGATCTTTTTAAAGGTTATTCGTAGAAAATCAGAGATGCACTGGAATAGATATGTTGGGGCTCATGCTGATATTCTCTTATTTGGAGGAAGTGTTTCAGCTGTGCATTTTGTTCCTGAGATATTAAAAAGGTGATAATGTCACTGTACTACTACCAGAAAAGATGATTTATTTAATTGGACAATAAGATAATGTGATTAGTATAATTTTCCAGAAAGGCAAGAGTGGTCCATTTAAGGTTCATTTCCCACACTATCCTTTTACATTTGAATGAGGGTTAATAAAGAAGAGAATAAAAATGAAATATGAGGATTTTTAGCAGTCTGTTAAAAAGAAAAGCATTTGTCATACTGAATTACCAGTTTCTTGATTTTACTATTTTAAGACCCCCAAAGCATTATAGTTCACTAACCTGTGCCTTGACAATATACTCACTGCAGTAAATTTTTCATTGTAAAGACGTTTTATAAAGAACTTGACCCGTATCATTATATGATGTCTTTTCTTAATAATTTAACAAACACTGACTTCCTGGTGTGAAATGAGCCAATTAAAGTCATTTTAAAAATGCATAAGTATCTCTGGGTTGCTTTCAATTTTAAATAAGAGCAGTATATAATATCCTGCAGCTTAGTTTTTCTATTTGAAAATGTAGCTAATCTGACCACAGTTATTGTTCTGTATCACATATCCCAATTGAATTAACATTTCAGGTCTTCTATGATCTTGTTTTCTAAGTTGGTTTACGAAAGAGATAAGTCCTTCTGAACAATTCCATCTTCCAGTCAACTTGGAAAGCTCTGATCATATATACTCGTGGTTTTTATTCTTTGTTCCTTTCTATTATATTTATCAAGGGAAATATAAACAACATTAGAGCAAATAATCATTTTTAACTTAGTGGGCATAATGTGAAAGAAGATTCCAGCTTCAGTTGATCTCAGAGATTGACCTTGAACTTGGGAATAAAAGTATCCTAAAAAACTGGAAAAAAAAATACATCTGAAAGGAAGAGTCAGTTGATAAGTGTGGCCTAGTACTCAAACTCTGCTCCTAGAAGGGACATTAGGATTTTTACTAGGGATGCTTGCTTTGGCAGTGCATATGCTAACGGAATGATACAGAGAAGGTTAGCCTGGCCACTGTGCAAAGATGATATGCAAATTTGTGACAGGTTCCGCATTAAGTTTTTGTTTTTGTTTTTGTTTTATGAGTGCAATGAAAATAGGAAGGCCACCTACCTTTGAGACCCTGCCTAAATCCTGGGAACCGTAAATGCTTATGTGTTAAATCTCAAAAGCTCAGGTATCTAATTGTATCATTGCTTCTACTGAAAATATATGAGTAGAGAGAATGATGAATGGCAGCATACCTAATTCTATGCAGGTTCTTTTTTGGTTCTGCTTCCTTCCTGGAGCTAAATGGGGGCGTGGTGGGGGGGGAGGGGAAAGGGGCTCAGTCACATGGTCTAGCCAAGGAGGTAAGTTTAACATAGCTTTTGGATTGAAGTGAAAACTTCAGAATCAAGGTGAGACCCTGTTGTCTTTCTTTATGTCAGCTTCTGCAATGCTTGAAAAAAGCAAGTACAGTATTTTCCTAAAACTGGAAGGCCCTGTGATTCATTTCCAAAGACACTGGAAAGAGCAATTCAGCAGAACCCCTCAGCCTGGCAAATAGTCCCTGATGAGCAGGCAGTAGGGGCAAGCTTTGTCCTTATATGCATGCTTCCTGTTACTGTGTAAATCGGGTCACCTAGTAACATCTAACGCTGATTTACCTCTTGTTTAACTTCCAGTGAATCCGTGTCTGTGTCTTGAGAAGCAGCTAGGATTTATTTATAAATATAGGAAATGTAGTTTTACTCTGTTGGCTATAGGAAGTTCTATGCTACTTCTTGATAGGAATTAAAACACTGAGAGGAAAGGACAGAATTATTTCTCCTCCTTCACTATAGTGCACAGCAGAGTCACAGGAGTGCAAAGATTACAGGGAATCTTTGGCAGAAGCTAAGTGCAAGCAGCAGTGGAGCAGAAAAGATGTTTGGCAGAGGGACCTGGATGAGACAGTAGTGCCTTAGGAAGTAGCATTGCTGAGCATAAATAGTGAGACTTATGCGGATGAAGTGAATTGAGAAACAGTAATAGTACCTTGCAGAAGTATCTGTGTCTTTCAGGAACTGCAGCATCCAATGAAAGTAACATAGGTGTCCAGCAGTAGGGATGGTGGTAACCAGGGAGTGTGGTGGTATGTTACAGTCTGAAAAGCAGAGGCCATCTGAAGCAGAAATTAGCGTGGGGAGAATATATACCACCACCACCAATAGTAGAGATTTGATATTATACTTCATGAGAATATGATAAGGTGTCTGTGGCATAGGCTCCATAATGTTTTGCTTCTGGCTGCTTCCCCGAAGTGCAGTTCTTTTTCTCAGTTGAATCCTTCTTAAGTAAAATGAGTACCATGACCCTGTTATT
The DNA here is from genome assembly GCF_016509475.1 of Prionailurus bengalensis. Lineage (NCBI taxonomy): Eukaryota > Metazoa > Chordata > Mammalia > Carnivora > Felidae > Prionailurus > Prionailurus bengalensis. Next base: position 53,913,934 of record NC_057359.1, on the reverse strand, counting down.
GTTTCCGTTTTATTAAGGGTTCTCTTTAGATTTTGTACATATACTGTGCTATGAAGACTTGTGTCCCCTCCAAATTCACGTGTTGAAATTTTAACCCCCAAAGATGTTGGTAGACATGGGGCTTTTTGGAGCTACTTAAGTCATGAGGGTAGAGTCCTCATTAATGAATTAGGGCCTTTATAAAAGAGAATCCAGTGGAATCGAGTGCCCTTCCACCATGGGAGGACGTGGCAAGATGATAGTATCTAAGAACCAGAAAGTAGGACCTCAATAGACACTGAATCTGCTGATGCCCTCCTGTTGAACTCCTGGGATCCAGAACTATGAGAAATAATCTTCTGTTATTTGTAATCTACACTGTTTGTGATTTTTTTTATAGTAGCCCAAATGGACTGAGGCAATATAAAAGAGCCCTCAGATGTTAAAAAAACAAAAACAACAAAACTACACAAAACAAAACAAAACACAGAACAACAACAAAATGAGTGAACTGGATTGGATGGTTCTCCTGAAGGGTGTGGCAACAAATCTCTCTGTGTCTGACTAAAAATTACCCATTTCCTGTTCTCTAAAGTAAGAAGTTATATTTTCTTCCTGATCGACCAGAGGACACTGTTTATAATTTATAAAAAACATGATGGGTTATGTGAATACAACAAGCAAACTTAAGTGTTAACCTTTAATTTTAGGCTTTTGAGGATCCTCCACTAGGTGCTGTAACAAAGTTTTAACATCTTTACTTAACATCTACATCATAGGAAGCACTGAGTGTCTGTACATTTTAAGGAAAACTACCAATGATCATGAAATATATTAGTATATTAGTATCCATATTTCATAATTGAGAAAACAAATATTCAAAAACATTGAATGCAGAAATATATATATATATATGATAATTTGGTACTAATAAATACATCATATTTATAAATTTGAGACAATTATGAGAAATATACAGTGAATGCAGAAATATATATATTTCTCATAATTGTGTCAAATTTTCACTTTGCTTTGATAGCAAACATTTGGCTTAGCTCAGTTTGTACATGGCTCTGTCTTTTCATTAACTCACCATTCATTTGGACTTAGCTAAGCCATGTTAGCTGTCATTGATGAGAAAAGAGCTTTATGTGAATTATTCATTAGGATGAGTGGGGAAGCATTCCACTCCTGAAACAGTGTTTTTGCTACCTAATACAGGATTTTATGGCAGCTGTCCACCTCCACAGGTATTTGTGCAATCTGGCTACCGCCAGTTTTATTAAAGAGCTTTCTCAAAAATAAAACTAGCTCACTTCTTTATATTTAAATTTTTTCTTTATAATTACTCTATTGAGAAAGTTGTCCTGTAATTGTATTACTTTGCAGGGCTTTTCTGTAAAATGATGTGGTGGCAACAGTTTGCTTTAATCTTCTGGTATAAGACTGGTTATGACATTTGATGGTACGTGTGGGTGTGTTTTGTGCGAAGAGTAAGGTGTAATATGGTATACTCACAATATAGTTGGGGCATTGAGTTGGAAGGTATTGCAGATTGGCTTTCTCAGGAAGCTGACTCTGAAATGGCAAGGAACATTCAGGAATATGATTAGGGAGAGTTATCTTGAGAATGAATAACACCTGTAGGGAGGAGGAGACAGAAGTAGGGTTGAGCAGAGGGTAACTCAGATGGCAATGCAGGACAGAGGCACAATTGAGCTTCAGCTGAGCTGAATGTTCAGCATTGTTCTGGACTGGAGTCAAAGTGCCTGACCTTTGTATCTGTGCATGGAGTGGGGGCAGGCTGCACCCAGGAAGGTGGTGGGCTTGGGGAGATGTCTTTATCTTAGAGCACGGATCTTCTCAGACACACGGATCTGAAGTTTAGGAGAATGGTATGATAAAGATTTGAGATTCATCAATATACAGATATAATTGCTCATATGGAATGAATAAAATTAGCTAGGGAGAGTGTTAAGAGGGAGAAAAGGTCGTCCAAAAAAGCAAAGCTAGCATAATTTCATTTGTTGTTACTTATTTTCGAATCAGGGAGATATTTAAAGTCCTGTCTTTATTTTATTCACATGTTCTATTAACAATTATAGGAGAAAAGGAAACACCGTTTGTCAAAAATACCATATAATTCTCAGAGAGTGCTCAGTAAATATAAATATGAAACAGAGACACGAAGTAATGTAAGTAGTCCAGAAGGGAAGAGCACATTGTCATGAGTGATGATATAGGGTAGTTATGGTATGCAGTGAAAGAACAGTATTGCTATGACTGGTTACTACACGAACAGATCTTCAGACTAGATTCTTGTGTTTGGGATCTTGATTCTGTTGATTGTCTGCAAACTGTTGGAATCACAAATGAGTTCTCTGTGTTATATTTTTCTGAATGTTCAGTCTGCTTCATCTCCTGTTTTTATTCATTTGGAAAAAGGACTATGTTAGAACAAGATAGGGCATTCTCTAAAGCACTTTGGGGTAAAACTGCAATAATTGTGCTAATATTTTTTCTATTTCCTCTTCAATTTCCTTGCTCTTAAGTTTTTTTGACGCTTGTTTTTGTTTTTTTGTATCTCCATAGGCTTTTTGAAATTAAATCTTCTGAACTGGGTGTTATAATTACTTCTGATTAATACAGCATCTCATTAAGCCTTTAAGTCTTTTCATTTTCTTCTAAAATGATTCAGTTCCCAAACAAATACTGATAAGGTTAAGAGGTCTTTTTATTATGAAAGTTTGAAAATCAGTATTCTAATATACATATATATCTCAACTGTTAAGTGCCAGAGAGTAATTTAAATGAAGACTGTTATTTTGATTTTATTCCCCACTCCTATCCTTGGGCAATGTATGTTTTGTGTTTTAAAAAAGAGCTTCTGTGGAAATCTCTCAATGTATTGCAGAAGCATTTGATAGAGTGACTTGTGGTCAGATTTATATTGGTCCAATGCAGTGCACTTCACTTAAATCTTAGTAACTTTAAATCAGGTCAGTAATTTTCTTAATTTAGGGAGATGCTAATATTGAAACTAAAAATGGTTTTTGGCCGAATTAAACAAATTGTTATTACCTGCTAATAACATACATCAAAGTTAAATGTTTAGTGATAACCTGAGGGCCACATGATATAGGCACAGGTGTCATCAAGGAGACAATATCTGAAAAGATAAATTAGAATAAGACTGTAATTCAAGATAAGAGCATCAGAATTAAACTATACTGTAATATCAGGAGATTTTAAAAAATTAATTATTATCAAAACACTTATTCTAAAACATGTGGATCCCTGGTAAGGTGGGAAAGAAAGAATAGAAAGATTTATCTAAAAGTAAATGTTGTGAGCTGGGAAATACAATGGTCTCCCATAAGGGTAAAATAATTCATAAGCCTGAGGGTGAGAAAATCTGGCAAATTATCTTAGTCACATTGCTTACATATGAGGCCACAATTCCTCTATCAAGTAGGTCACAGAGGAGAGGAAGGCTAAAGCAAATATAAGAGCAGCTAGACAAATGATGTAGCATTTTTGCAAGGGATTCAGCCTGCAAGGGAAATTTGGAGAGACCCCTGTAAGTAGAAATACTGGGATCAGGGAAAGGTGAAACTGAATTAATGTTGGTGGCTTCACATTTTGAGCAGGGAAGAATTGGAGTTAAAGAAAGGCTTCTCAGCACTCACATTACTTAACATTTAGCTAAGGAGAAGTTTGGCTCCAAAATTAGAGTATTCAAAAAAATGTATAATATTACTCCATAGAATTGAACAGATTACATTTATATGCATTTACATATATATATATATACACATATATGTATGCAATAAAACATAATTAGCTAAACAACCCCCACCCTCACTACAAAATGGGGTATAATGACACCATTGGCAAAAATCTGTGTGCCCCTCCAAATTCTGGATTTTATAATTCTATTTCTTGTTTTTTGCGTATACTTTAACCCTAGATAAGAATAATTTAAAGTAATAAACGTTAGTGGCACCTGGGTGGCTCAGTTGGCTAAGCGGCCAACTTGGGCTCAGGTCATGATCTCACGGTCTGTGAGTTCGAGCCTCACATTGGGCTCTGTGCTGACAGCTCAGATCCTGGAGCCTGCTTCAGATTCTGTGTTTACCTCTCTCTCTGCCCCTCCCCCCCCCCACTCGTGCTCTGTCTCTCTCTCAAAAATAAATAAACATTAAAAAAAATTAAAGTAATACACGTTGTGCAATTTGGAGTTCATAAAAATGGTGTTACACTGTGTCTGGTCTCCTGATAGATATATTTTTCTGCATTCAATTTGTATGGCAGCTATTGTTCATTCATTATTACTACAATAATGTCCCATAAATTTGAAAGACGTTAACTGTTTTTTTTTTAATTCTACTTTAATGCACATTGAGGGTTTCTTTTGTATTTATCTTATTGTTTTTAATGTTTATTTTTTGAGAGTGAGCGAGTGAGAGTGAGTGAGCACAAGCGGGCTAGGGACAGAGACAGACACAGACACAGAATCCCAAGCATGCTCCAGGCTCTGAGCTGTCAGCACAGAGCTTGACCCAGAGCTCGAACTCCTGGACCGTGAGATCGTGACTTGAGCTGAAGTCAGACATTTAACCACCTGAGCCACCCAGGTGTCTCAAATTTTTCAATTTTTTAAAGAAAGGTTAGACACTTTAATCTTTATGTTAAATCTCCTGATTTTAAGGCACTTTTAACAATTTTTTCAAAGTTTATTTTTGAGAGAAAGACAGAGACAGAGACAGAGTGTGAGTGGAGGGGGAGCAGAGAGAGACACAGACACAGAATCCCAAGCAGGCTCCAGGCTCTGAGCTGTCAGCACAGAGCCCAACACGGGGCTTGAACTCACAAGCTGTGAGATCATGACTTGAGCCAAAGTTGGACATTGAAACGACTGAGCCACTCAAGCACCCTGAACATTGAGGTTTTTAAAAACAGTATTACCAGGAAAACTGTTGAGATTTCCAAGATCATTTCAACCCGTTTCTGTTGTGATGTGATGTGATATGATTGACCAATTTACATTTTTACTGGCACTATAGCAGTTTCATTGTATAAAAATTTCAAAATTTTATTCCTCTAGTCAAGGTGGAGGTATTTTATAACCTGTTTTTATGATTTTAATTTTATTTCCCTACTTACTAATGAAGTCAAGTATCTCTTCATATTTTCGTTTTTTTAATCTCTGAAGTTGATGTTCTTTGTCAATTCTTATGTTAGGGTGTTTTCCCTTATTGTGTTGTAGCACTATTTTTAATATAGTCAGGATTCTAATCCTAATCCTTTTCATTTATATGAGTTTCAAATATATACTTACATTTTGTGGATTTTCCTTTGCCAAGTTCTCTAGCCAAAGGTCACCAGGGATACAACAGTAGTTGAACAGGTTTTCTTGCTCATTGCTCATTACAGAGAAGCAGAACCCAAACCATGGGAATCATGGACATGTCAGAAAGAGAGTGATAGAAAGGTTGATTGGATTCAACCAGGATTGGATTCTATCAGGAAGTAAGGGTAATTCAGTGATTAGGTAACTGGAGAAATCTTTTTTTTAAATTGTTTTTAACGTTTATTCATTTTTTAGAGACAGAGACAAAGCATGCGTGGGGAAGGGGCAGAGAAAGGGGGACACAGAATCCGAAGCAGGCTCTTAGCTGTCAGCACGGAGCCTGACATGGGGCTCGAACTCACAAACTGCAGGATCATGACCTGAGCCGAAGTCGGACGCTCAACCAGCTGAGCCACCCAGGTGCCCCGTAACTGGAGAAATCTTAATCTGGAAGGAAGGAAGATACATGTGAGGCTAAAGCTGTAATTGATAAGAAGCAGCAGTCACTAATATTTCACAGGGGGATGTCAGTCATTTTTGTGATTTGGACAGTATTTGTATTTTGACTATGTTTTCACATGATTATGGAGTTAGAGTTGGCTTACTAAGCGTCCCTGAATATATCTACATTCTGGGCCCTAGAACCTGTGCATGTTCAATGACATGGCAAAAGAGACTTCTCAGATGTGATTAAGTTAAAGATCTTGAGATGAGTATTATGATGGCTATCTGGGTGCATTCTAAGTATAATCACAAGTGTCCTTATAATTATGAGAGAGGCAGAGGAAGATTTGACTTACAGAAGAGAAGGTAATGTGGTTACTGATTATTGAAGCGGAGATTGGAGATGTATGGATACAAGCCAAGGAATGTTGGCAGGCACTAGAAACTGGAAGAGGAAAGAAAAGGATTTTCCCCTGGAGCCTTCAGAATGTACCAGCCCTGGATTTTAGCCCTGTGACTCATTTTGGACCAACATACATCATAAATCATTCACTTCCATTTAGTGGTAAAGCAGGTGTTTTAACAAACATCATCATCAGTAGAGTCTAGGTTCATTCCCATGTTTCCAAATGCAGCTGCACAAATGAAACACCACACGGCTATTTTTGTTCTTTTTGCCTTGATCATTTTCCCTAGTGTTATCTCTGCAAACATGACAGAAATATTTGAGTCATTTCTTTTTTTTAAATTTCACAAGATCTGTTACGATTGTTATCTATTCACTTGTAAATCTAAGGACTTGAATTGTTTTTGATAGTGATATTTTTGACCTGTTATATGCTATTATAATGTTTTGGACCTTAATATCCACTGAAATCTTCAAATGATTAATGTGATGTATAATTGTGGAGACTTACTTGACATGATATACCTGAGCATAGTTCAGCCTTCCCTATAGTCATGGATAACAGAATTTACCTCAAATTAGCAAAGTATAAAGTTAAACTATATCTTCTATGAAATGGAATATGATGTTTACACAATGAATCACCATCTACTAATCATTAGTAATGAAATTAGTTTCAAAAAGGAAAAAAATCCCTCCGAGAAACGTCTCAATAGTTTTTGGTTCCTCTGTATTGTTGTCAGAACATGAACTAGGAAGAACACTGTGGTAGATTATTACTTTAATGCTTTCAAATGAATCTTGGCTTCTGGTATCCAAGTTTGTATGCAGCTTTCACTCACGTGACTCTGTTCTTTGCTACCTATCTTTGCTTTGGCATGGAGCATTGGAAAACAGGACACAAAAAGAAGTTTAATAAGATCCTGAAATGATCAAATTGGGGTTTTCCAACTTGAAACATTCCCGTCTGTAACACTGTAAGGATCCCCTTAAATAGACTACAGTGTGGAGAGACTCTGTGGACAGAGAGCCTACCCGACAGCGTTCACCCAGATCCACACATGGGAGTGAGGGCATCTTAAACCATCTATCCACAGTTGGGATGCTCCAGTGCTCTGTTTTGTCATCAAGAAGAGATTTCATTAGAAAATACAAATATTATGTTGGATACAATAAATATTTAAATGGAAAATAGGTTTTATATTAGCAGCTTTAATTGGGGAAAAAGTCCCTCAGTCACATTCCTTTAAACTCTCTATCTACTGGTATCCGTCTTAATCGTCTCCATGAAATGTACAAATATCTGGTAAGCAATCCAGTGTGTTATTGTCCATGATGTGATCAAACCTTAGCTTTCATTCTCTGCTCTTGTCCTTACCCTCAGAAAAAAGTAATATGTATATTCCTAAATATTTTGCCTTTTTCAGAATAAACCGCCAATAGCCTTAACACGGTATATTGGATAACCCAGTATTTTTCACAGTATGATACAAATATCATTACCTATGGCCAAAATTACTTTAGAAGGTATCTACTTTCTTATCAGAAGGCAGTATCTGGGCATAGCCTACATAAAAAAAAATTAAAGAAAATACTAAAACTATCACTTTAGGGGAAAGTAAAATTCGATCCATTTTCATAGTATACACACATAAATGTCAATATAATAGCTTATAAAAAATAATATAAAATTGTATAACAGAGAATGATTGTAGAATCTAGTGTATGGGTAAGGTTGCCTTTATACCTGGCATGAAAACTGAAAGCCTCAATGGTAAATGTTGACAGATTTTATTTTATTGCTGTATAATTCACCATAAATTGATTGAATAGATAGAACATATTTATGACTGTTACATTTCATGCAAAAATAAGGCAATTGCTATGAAAAAAATTTAAGGCTGTAACTTCCTATTTTTATAGGAAAAGCAAATGGCTAATAAACACAAATACTTTATGAATCAGTAAAGTAATAGAAAATTATAACAGTGAAATATCATTTACAAGATTGAAAAATTTAAGCACCGTTATTAATTTTATAGAGGGCACTGATAAACAGATTCTACTGATAAAAATGCTAACTGAATAAATTTGTTGAGACAATGTGTCAATAATTATCAAAATTTGAAATAATTGTATATTATGACAACAATCTTACTACCTTACCCTAAGGAGTAAGGATTTGACCAAGTGGTGTGCTGGAGCCAGGTTATAACAGCTCACAAAACCCAACTGTTACTTAAAAAAAATGTTTATTTTTGAGAAAGACAGAGTGCTAGTGGTGGAGGGGCACAGAGAGAGGGAGACACAGAATCCAAAGCGGGCTCCAGGCTCTGAGCTGTCAGCACAGAAGCCTGACGCAGGGTTTGAACCCATGAACTGTGAGATCATGACCTGAGCCAAAGTCTGTGCTTAACTGACTGAGCCACCCAGGCACCCCACAAATTGTTAACTTTTAAGGAACTTTGAGAGCTGACTTATAAAACAAGTCTTTCTTTATTCCTTGCCTCACATCCAATTCAGCAGTAAGTCATGTTTTCTCTAAATACAAAATATTTATCAAATATGACTGCTATAGGGGCACCAGGATGACTCAGTTGGTTGAGTGTCCGACTCTTGGTATTGGCTCAGGTCATGATCCCAGGGTTGTGAGATTGAGCCCCATGTTGGACTCCATTCTGAGTGTGGAGCCCACTTAAGATTCTATTTCCCTCTCCCTCTGTCCCTCTACGCTACTTGTGCTCTCTCTCTAAGAAAATAAAAAAGACTGGCATAAGCCCACTTCAAATCATTATCAATTTCTTATAACACTATCATGTCCTCCTAATTTCCTAGTCTCTTCTATACCCATTCTGCCTTTTACTCACACTACATGCAGAGAGATGTTTTCAAAGGAAATCTGATTGCTTAATTTCCCTGCTTGAACTATAAACTCTTACTGTAACGTGGAAGGATATCCATGATCTGAAACCTGACTGCCTTGCCAATTTCAATGTTCTAGTATCTCTTCGTGCTTCCTTTGCTCTAGCCACTTTGGCCCTCTTCTATTATTAAACCTGCCATCTAGTGCTTGTTTCTATGTCTTTGCTACTGTAGTTTCTACTGTCATTATGGTTCTCAGAGGTCTCTAGCCATCTGATAGTTTTAGATGCTTTAGGTCTCTTTTTCAAATGTTACCCCTGTAAATAGTCCTTCCCTAATAACCCTGTGTAGAACCTTGTTACTCTTCACTGTCTCACCTTTAGTTTTTTTTTTTTCTTCATAGAATTTATCACCAGTGGAAGTTATATTCCCTATTCGTTGATCTCATTTTTAAATCATTTCCCTTCCCCTGAACTGCAATTAAATTTCATGATAGTGGGTCTCAGTTTTGTTCATGTCTGTACCCCCAGATTCTAGGACAGAGCTTCACACATAGTAAGTGCTTGGTAAGAATTATTCAACATAGATTTACTATAAATTCCTGTGTCTGTTCCAAGATGCATTGAATAAGTGTGGAGGAAGAAGCCTTTGAAAACACAAAGTAGAAATTCCCCACTTTCCTTAATTTGTATGTTTCTGTATACAGAACAAATTTTATTTCCTTATTCGTGAAATATTTCTAGAAACCAGGCACACATTTTTTCCCTTTAATTCTATAGCAGGACACCAAAATATAAGGAAGTATCATTGAGGAACATCATTCCCTAATAGCTGTTTGTTCAAAGATGGAATATAGATATTTAAATGCAGAATCCATCTTGCTCAGAAGGAACTCTCGGCAGGTCCATCACAATGGACATTCCATTCACGCATTATAACATATAATAAATTACCAATTATGATATGTGACTCTTCTTGAATCCTTAATTTTTTTTACATTTTTTTGGAATTGAGACTGGTTGTGGATACTTACATCAAATATATAATCGTTAATTTATTAAATCCTAACTACTGGCTCAATCTTGATTCATTTACTTTACAATATGAATACATCCATTCTAGCAGGGCAATATATCTACAAGATATTTCCTGTGCTTGAAGGAAATACTTTTAATCTCTTAAAACATATAGAGAGACTTTATATCCAGAGAAATTCTTTCTGTGTATCAATCATTCCCAATAAAATTGTCTTAGTGAATTTAAGTAAGTATCTCAAATAAGGCCCTGTGCTTCCCATGTATGTTTAAATTTAAACTTGATACTTTAATGAAATTATTACCACCTTCTGGATTTCCCATGGATGTAATGGTAAGTGGAATAGCTCCCCTTGGCAAGAAAGAAATTGTGTTCTATTTGGGGAAAGTCAAAAGGTTGACCTCCATTACAGGGTGTGTGTCAATGTTAGTCCTCTATGGATTCAGAATTATTCCTCATCTGTACATCCGCTTCCTGAGGGACTATTAAAGCACCAAAGTAGTTTAAGAGAAAATTGGTTCATTATTTCTAAGACAAAGTTATTTTCTCACTAAAGAATAATATGTAGTTTAGGTCAATAAACTCTTATTTGAGTAAGTTCTTTGTAACAAGAACTGGGTTAAATGCTATGAAACAAAGAAGATAAGAAATGTCTCCTGCTTTTAAGGAATAGAAAATCTATCATGTAGTGGGGGTGTCAGACATGTCAACATGTAGATTTAGTTCAAAATGATAATTTGTAAGATTAATAAGATACAATATATCCCATTCAAAACCCTTTTCTAGTCAAATCTCTGGAGAGACTTAGAGTAACATAATGAGGACAAGCAGCAATCCAGGTAGCAATGACTTGAGAGATTTTATTATTCTTATGAAGCTGTCTAGAAACAGAGATAAGAACAACTTCAAACGTTCCTAGAGAGGGTATTATCCAGGACAATTTTGTGGATAAGTCCCTGACAATGCACATTTCCCAGTCTTTCCTCACAGATTATTTTCAAATGATTATTTTTATAAAAATAGTATAAATATGAGCAGAAAATATTTTGTGTGTGCAAGTATTGGTTGTAAAAATGGGCACAGAAGCAAGTGGAAACATTTGTTACAGTCTCCCCCCCCCCCCCCCCCCCAGCACTTGGGAGTTGCCACTATGCAAGCTGCTATCTTCATCTTGCTAACTCTTGACATGCAATGTTTATATTATCCTCAGGCTGCACAGCATCCATGTCCCTGTACCCCTTAGGGTGTTAGGGAGGGTAGGTTAGGCAGAGACGGGTGGTAGGAAGAAAAACTCTGATGCTTTCCTGTGTGTGTGTGTGTGTGTGTGTGCGCGCGCGCGCGTGCGCGCGATTTTGAACACAAACCAAAATGTGATGTACGCTAATATAGAACTTCTCTCTTTCTCAGTTATCAGTATCTCTCAGTTAACTGTAAATGAAAATCTCTACCTCATAGGGCTACAATGAGGATAAAATCAGATATCCTGTGTGTAGGACCTAACTCATTCATGATGTATCTTATTAACCTGTCCTATCCCTTGGTTATATCCTACGCCTTTGGTGCAAGCACCTCTCACTATTAAGGAATAAATAATGACATAAAAAAACATGTTGGCATGTTTGAAAATCTACAATATTAAGCTGATAATGACATGATATAAATGAGAAGAAATACTCTGGTTCCATTTGAAAATAGGATTTAATCCTATTTTCAAGGATGTAATCTTAACACTATTTAAGGATGTAATTTTAACGCTTCCTTTTTGGTTAACTTATCTTTGTATTTAGAAGAAATATTGAATTTACTTTAAATTTAACATTAATGCCTTATTAAAAAATATTACTAAACCATTGGAACAGATTCAGGATCTGTAATTGAAAGAAATACAAATCTCTGGGTTGAAAGTGTTGGCTCTGAATTTGAATGCCATTTCTTCCTCTCAATTTTTATACTCTGGAATTTGGTTTTATCTTTTAAGAGTTTGAATATCTGTGTAGTCTAGGGTTTTAATCTAAAATAATGAAGTGAGGTATGTGTAAGAGTATAGCACCTAGCATTTGCAAAATAAATGCTATTTAATTAGTCTTTTTTATTTACATTTAAGCTGTCTACTTTGTTACACAAGAAATTGAAACTTTCTGCATGTATCAGTATTGTTATTCCAAGGTTTTTTTGTTTTTGTTTTTACTTAATCTTTAAATCTTGTACATGAGGAAAAATGGCATGAAAACATAATGCAATCAAAAGCCTTTTATTTAAACTTGAAGTATTAATGCCAATACTGTGTTTGTTCATAATTCTCTCAATTATTATTTTCTGCATGGAGATACTATATAAAAATATCCTGGCTTTAAGGAAAGACAGACTTGGTTTCACATTCCAGTAGAACTACTTTTAAATTCAGATGGAGCTACTTTGTGTGTGATCCTGGTTATTGTTGTTGTTTTTCTTTCTTTTTTTAAAACTTTCTGAACCTTAGCTTCCACATCTGTAGCACATGCCTAAAAATATACATATCATAGGTCATTATGAAGATTTACTGTGGTCATATTAAATTGCTAGCCCATTTCTTAGTAATAATCTGTATTCAACTGCCCATTTTCATGACTTAGCCCATTCCTTAGAAAATCAGAAAACAGTACGAAATCACAAGTTAAGTAAGCAGCATTTTCAAAAAATGCCATGTATATATACACATATATATCACATGGGCTATTATAAAAGTAGAAGAGGGTCTTATGGTTCTATTATGGAAATATGTATTACACACAGAAATATGGACAAGGCTAAATAAGAATCAAGTTGTAATAAATAAGAAGTAAATGTAGGCCATTTTCATTCCATTCATCTACCCAATATAGATCCATTCATCAATCATTCAAACCACATTTATTGGGAAGCTACCACATTTGAGATTACAACTAAATGGAGCACACTAATCTATAGATCCTGATCATAAAACGTGCCCCCAAAGGCTGTTATTTTGGTCAATTATATCCCTTTTCTGAATTTAACTCACATTTCTGCTTACATTCTGTCTGTTACGCATCGTGGTTGTTGCTCTCTGTCCCAGTCTGCTGCTGCCAATACTTGTGCTTTCAGTGCTTTTGGGGAATGATACCCAGAAAGCCACCTCAGCCCTCAGAACACTCTGGGACGGGCTAAATACAGGCGAGCCCTGACACACATCCCTGGTTGGCCACGAGACAGGTCAAAATGAACAACCGTATTTCCTTGAAAATAAGGTATAGTTGTTTGCTCCGGTACTAGCAGCATGTACGAGGGTGCGGGCTCTCATCTGATGGCCATTGCGAAATGAGAATTGGGGGATGGCAGGTGGGTTGTTTGAAGTGCCACAACACTTTCTTCCCACAAAGCAGCCAGTTCTTTTGTCACCTAGTCTTTGCTTGGTTGGTGAGAGTTGTTGCCGGACTCTATAATTCTGTAAAAGTTGACTTTTGTTGTTATGCCAGCAGAGTAGTTGAGTCGTGAAGGGCCAAAGCCGTGGAGTTCTCTACTCCGCCATTTTTGATGATGCCTCATTCTCCTGAGTTTTCTTTTAAGCAGGATATGAGAAATAGCAAAGGAAGTTATAGGTCAGTCTTTCCTGTCTGGTCTTCACACTTAGAAGAAAGCAAATATACAACCATATAAACTGTTCCCATGTTGTCATTAAATTAACACTCCTGACCACATGGATTTACCCATTTATCTTCCTTCTTTTCAAAGAGAAAGGCTTTTTCTCTTTGGTGCAATGGGATAAAAGGTTACAGCTTTCCTGCCCTAAGCTCCGTTTTCTCTCTCTCAGTCTGGGCTGAATACACGATGGGGGTAATTGCTCTCCCTTCTCTGAGTCCACATGGTAAATTCATTTTAATGGGACTGAGGTCTGTCTGTCTGTTTTCCTGATTACTGGAGCTTGGTGAGCATGGGCCATTATGTCCTTTAGATGATGGTCTCATCTCTTAGATGACAAGATAATTATATCGTCGGGTGATATATTGAAACACCCACAGACAATGGAGACAATATTAAGAAAACCAGTTGTAATCACAGATTTAATTCCTTTTTATCAATTCAGTTTGTATAATACTGAAGCTAATATGTCGATTTCCCTTTTATGATTATTTGTGTGTGCGCACGCACGTTTTCCTCCATTAGAGCCAGCAATATTAGTGGTTGAAAGGATATGATTAATGATCTGCCACAAATTATGTTTTGTCTGGAAAACAATGAAAAATAGAGCGGGACTTACATTTAGTAACTAGAGTGAACAGATTTATTTATACAGATCAAAGTGTGCCTATTGATGAAAAAGACATTAGGAAGCTCAAGCCTTTCTTTGACAGGATAAAGCCACTATTGCCATGGCTGTTTGCCATCATTCACCAGTATGATGTTTTTAGGCCTTTGTACCTAACAACTGAGTCACAGCTGTTGGCATTGGCCTCCTTAGGAGTGGCACACACTTAAATAGTCGGCAAAGAGTTACGTTTTCATCCATAGTGATTGTCTATGTTGTATTGTGGTTTTCCACTTGGATTGTAGGCCAGAAGTTAAACTGCAGAAGGCAGTTAACTTGTATAGGAGATATAGATTAATAGTGTATGTTGTTATGTTTAGCTATAAATTTGTAATGGTAAGCATTCATGGATGGAATTTGAGACTAACAGTCTCAAGTTCTGTCCTCTCTGTTATTTCAAACTCTATCTAGGACTAAGAGAATTGTCTTGTCTAAGAGAGTATGAGTATCTTTTTTCTGAAGGGATGTGGTGGAAGTTGTATGTCCTAAAGTCATTGATTGCCCACTCATATCTAGCTAGCTTATGATGGGTTTATAATATGTAGGTTTTGACGTGATTTTGAATTCAAAGGATTCGAAGAAATAAGAAAGGGAAAAATACAATGGCACAATATTTAAAGCTACAGATAGGCAATTAATAGGAGCAGTTGGGGAATTCACCTTTTACATTTTGAAAACCTTGAGAAGTATAGATTAAAAAATGGAGGCAGAATTGAGGGAGCATGTGAGAGCATTATTAATTGAGTTGCAAGGTAACACAGTTACTTCAGGAGGTGATGCTGGCCCAGAGACCCTGACTAAAAACCGTGCGGAGGTGGATTGTTGAGGGAAAACCTGGGATGCTGAGACATGACCGGGGACCCGGAGACCACATTCACACACAAAATCCAGGCTTCCGTGTAATCCGGGTCTGATATGTTTCCTCACTGGTGGCATACAAAGCAGGGGTGTATAATACATTTGAAAAAATGAGTAATTTTGGTAAATT
This sequence comes from Prionailurus bengalensis, assembly GCF_016509475.1. Lineage (NCBI taxonomy): Eukaryota > Metazoa > Chordata > Mammalia > Carnivora > Felidae > Prionailurus > Prionailurus bengalensis. The sequence continues at coordinate 53,898,564 of NC_057359.1, read as the reverse complement.
CTAAACTCTTTGACTTCTAGGAAAGCATGCTACAGAAAACAACAGTCTGGATTATAAATAAAACACACAAACAAAAAATGTAACCAAGCAAACACCTAGATCCAATAAATAGTAATAGCCCTACACTTAGTTAAAAAGAAAAGGGAGTGAATTATGAAGTTTATGAAATGAAGAAACTCAGCTGTGGGGTGCCTGGGTGGCTCAGGCGGTTAAGCATCAGACTTTGGCTCAGGCCATGATTTCACAGCTTGTGAGTTCAAGCCCGGCATCGGGCTCTGTGCTGACAGCTCAGAGCTGGAGCCTGGTTCAATTCTGTGTCTCCCTCTCTCTCTGCCCCTACCCTGCTCATGCCCTCTGTCTCTCATAAATGAATAAATGTTAAAAAAAAAAAAAAGAAAGAAAAGAAAAGAAGTTCAGCTGAGATTTCCAGAAAGCAATGTGGGTAGAACAGTAGAAGAATAGAACCCTGGAGGACTATGCATTTTGGACAGCAAAATATTTCTGTCACTGAAGTTAGCAAAAGTTACTCATGGGAAAATTGAAAATGAGAAAATTGAAGATCTTAGGGAAACTTTTGGTTCTGGCGGGGGGGAGGGGTTGGGGGAGAGGCATGCAGCAGAGATGTTTGTTATCACTAGAAACCCCCCTCCCCTACCTTTAGAAATCCTAAGAGAAGCTTGAGTTCGGGATTCTATGGCAAATATTTCTCCACCAGAAGGAAATGGGAGCACAATGGCAAAACCATACTAAAGAAGCTTTGAGTTTTTAATATTGAGAATGAAGGGGCACCTGAGTGGCTCAGTCAGTTAAGTATCCGACTTTGGCTCAGGTCATGATCTCACAGTTTGTGGGTTCGAGACCCTCATCTAGCTCTGTGCTGACAGCTCAGAGCCTGGAGCCTGCTTCAGATTCTGTGTTTCCCCCTCTCTCTGCCCTTCTCACGCTCGTGTTCTGTCTCTGTCTCTCAATGATAAATAAATGTTAAAAAGTTAATTTAAATACTGAGAATGAAGAGGCAGGAAGTAACAAAAACCAATGTCCATAGTACCAAAAAAAAAAAAAGTTTGCTCATGAGAGAGAAAGGAAATGACCTCAAATAAAGGCCACATTTCATGCAGCCTTGGAATATCCAAAAGATGGTTCCAAGGAGGAAGGTGAACAAAAAGATTTTATGTATGTAGCATGGGGAAGATTCCACCCTAAAGCAGTTGACAAAGGGGTTATCATTGTTAATTTCTAGCATTTTGTAAGACAGATGTGTTGGATGTTACTTTCTGTGAAATAAAGCAGGAAGCAAAAGCAGATTTTCCTGCAACTGTGTTAATCATACTATCATGATCAACCCATGTGATAGGTGATTTCTCACAATTATGTTTAGATTCATTGATTTTTGATGATTGCAATACATTAAAATCCCAGTGAGGCTGAATGGAAGAAAATATTTCCTTCAAGATTTTCACTACACCTCTCTGTCTCCTAGAAACTTGTGAGTCTCCCCCTCCCCCGTCTATTTTTTTTCTTTCATTTTTTTGACAACATTAAGCAATGTGAGTCTCGATTATACCACATATTAAAGTATGGGAGTTTTGTTTTTTTCCTGGAGTAATTGTACAGCCTGAGAATTTTCTTGCATATTTATAACTTTGTGAATTATAATAATCCTATATGCGTTATCACTTTTTTTGGCCTCTTTAAATAGCAACCATATTGAGAGTTCTGAATCAGCTCTACAAATCTTAGGCCAAAAATAACCAAAAAAGCCCACTTATACCCAGGTAACCTAATGATGGCTGAGATTGATCAGAATTAAGAAAGTAGGTTGGAGGGCGCCTGGGTGGCTCAGTTTGGTTGAGTGTCCAGCTCTTGATTTAGCTCAGGTCATGATCTCACAGTTGTGGGATCGAACCCTGCATCAGGCACTGGCAGTGAAGAGACTGCTTGAGAGTCTCTCTCTCCCTCTCTCTCCCCCACTTGCTCACTTGTGCTCTCTCTCTCTCTCTCTCAAAATAAATAAATATAAGTATATAAATAAATGAATAAAAGTAGGTTGAAAATAAATATGGACATTAATTCATTTTGGTCTTATCCCACAAGGAGAACGCTCATTCTTACTGAACTTCACTGCCACCCTAAGCGTTTGATAATAGCAAGGGAGTACTATTGAACAAATTCTATCCAGTTTACATTTCTGATTTTTGTCATTACCTGATGTCTGGGGAGCTGTATTGGACAGTTGAGCGGGGCGCAATCTAAAATAAATAATAGAATGCGAAATGAAGCACTAGCCCATAGGGCAGCTAGGCCATAAAGTTAATTTTTTAAAAATTTTTTTTTCAATGTTTATTTATTTTTGGGACAGAGAGAGACAGAGCATGAACGGGGGAGGGGCAGAGAGAGAGGGAGACACAGAATCGGAAACAGGCTCCAGGCTCTGAGCCATCAGCCCAGAGCCTGACGTGGGGCTCGAACTCACGGACCGTGAGATCGTGACCTGGCTGAAGTCGGACGGTTAACCTACTGCGCCACCCAGGCGCCCCGGCCATAAAGTTAATTTAATTGACATAACGTATCAGAGTCTTCTAGGCCAAAAGTTGTCTTGTTCAACAGTGTTTTCTGGAAGATGCATGAAGGAATGATGGCTGGCTTTTGGGAGTGTTCTCATGAAAATGAGAGCAGGCTTGTATTAAATATTTCTGTACTCTTCCTCCAAGGGGACAACTCGAGGGTTAACAACAACCTGAACTTCTAAGTCTGATGGGTTAGAGAACCAAATACAGTCATTCTTAAAAAGAACACTATCCTCTTTCTAATTCTGGGAGGGGTTTTCTGCTTTCAGAGAAAAATATGAGTTAGGTTTTTGGTTCCTTTTCCCATTTCACATAATTAGAAGCAGTTACACTGATCTTGTTCATAATGGAAACAGGGTTGCCTGGGTGGCTCAGTCAGTTAAGTGTCAGACTCTTGGTTTCGGCTCAGGTCATGACCTCACAGCTCATGAGTTTGAGCCCCACATCGGGCTCTGCGCTCACAGTGCAGAACCTGCTTGGTATTCTCTATCTCTCTCTCTCTCTCTGCCCCTCCCTCATCCCTCTCTCTCTAAATTAATTAATTAATTAAAAAATATTGGAAACAAAGTCTGTGAATATAAAATAGTAATTATTTACTTCTCTTTTTAGGGTAAGCTGCCTACAGGATAAAAATACCCTGTCCCCTCCTTCTCTGACTTCCATGTAATATGCATACTTGGTGCAGAATGGATTTCCAGACCCATGTCAGGAGATGTATCTCTAACTGATGTACTATTCAGGATAGATGAGGATCAGGTATCAATTCTGGCAACTGATTAGGTTAGAGTCTACTGGGAGACTCTGTCCCCAGCTGGTACTTGGGGTATGGGGTGTTACGACATGATAGATTAAAACCCAGTTGTAGTCACATATCCAAGAGCCTTTTCAGGAACAAAGCAGGTAATCAATCCCTATGTGTTTGACATTTTTGTGTGCTTTTCAAATCTTCCTAACTGGTGGTACGAACAAACGTGCGGTTACGTACAAATGTAAAACTTTGCTTTTATCTTCCACTGTCCTTTAAATTTCAGTCAATGTGAACAACTTTCCCATCCCACAATGAAATTTGAGGCAAACTACATAGATTTTCTGTTTATTTTTATGCATCTGGCACTTCTATGGTTACTTTCGCCCACTGAATAATTACGAACTAAAATTGAATATTAGTTTAGCACGGCATGTTCAACAGTACGTACATTTTATCCATTTTTTTTTCTCAGCCATCACTTTCATGCCTTTCACCAGTGACTAAACTGGCTTTTAACACCACATCTATGCTACTTACATGATGCTTTTAGGTTTAAACATGTGGAACCCAGAATTCTTCAACTTAACTCTGTAAGTGGGTTAGATTAACCTGCAGAGGTAAAGGTTAAGAGTCAGCCACGGTGCAATCACTACGGGCACAGCACGAAAGTCCCCTGTTCCTGATAGACCTAGCAGTAGACTTGAACGTACTGAGCGTCAGAGCGACACGTCAGTTTCACTCCAAATCCAAGCATTTCGGAACCACCTTATAAATACTGCCATTTTGGCATGGCACCATAATTATTATTTACTTATATTTTGTAAATGAAGCTATGTTTTATCTACATAAATTGCTCTATAACAGAAATTGTGTCTTAGTACCGTAGTGAAGAATAAGTTGTTGAGTTTTGTTTTGTGTTTGCATTTTGCAGCTTTTGCCTGTCCAGCAATGAGACGGAATATACCTGGTGCCGTAGAAATCAGAGATTTCTTTCTTAGCTGTCAAGGATCTGGATAATTGGGGCGCCCGGATTGGATTTCTAATTTGGAGCTCTTTGCTCACAGGCGGATTTCCTTTGAGGCAGTGGCAACGGCGATGGCCAGTGTCTGGGAGCAGCAGTGGCAAAGCTGCTTGTGGGGAGAGTTGAAGTCCAAGTAGGGGGCGGTGTGGTGTACCCTGTGGTTGGTGGTTTAACAGCTGCCGCATCAGAAGCAGAATCCTCGTGGAACTCATTCTCTGGTATGGCTGTGCCCATCATTTTGTCTGACTGGCCTACCTGTGTTCCTTTCATTTTTTCTGAGGTAATTTTCTCAAAATCTTAATCATTCACTGATTTTCCCAATTATTTTTGGTAAAATATCTTTCTACATCAATCAACCACAGTACATTTTTGTTGCGGACAACTAAAAGGCTTGAATGGTAGATGGGCAATACGGAATAACAAAGATAAATGCAGCAAAAGCAATCATTGTGTGTTCATTTATATGCACCTGAAAGCCTTTGGTAGTACTTTGGTGGTCCACACACATGTGACTCTTTGCAGAAACTCATCCTCAATATTTTCAAAAAGGAATTTTAAAATGAAAGCTACTTTTATTAGAAATAGAGATAGAGGGGAGCCTGGGTGGCTCAGTTGGTTAAGCGTCCAACTTTGGCTCACGTCATGATCTCAAGGTTCATGAGTTCGAGCCCTGCGTCGGGCACTTGCTGACATCTCAGAGCCTGGAGCCTGCTTCAGATTTTGTGTCTTCCTCTCTCTCTCTCTGCCCTTCCCCTGCTCATGCCCTGTCTCTCTCTCAAAAATAAATAAACATCAAAAAATTAAACGAGAGATAGAAAAGGATTGGAGAGGAGAGAGGAAGATTATCTGACAACTAAAAGCACAAATACAAGAAAGTTAAGATTTCATGAAAACTTAATCTAAAAGATTGGAGTCTTTTGGCTAAGATAAAATAGGTCTTATGGGTTCTGAGATCTAAAAAATAAATGTACTCAAAATTCTTGGATAGTCACATGCATTTTGGGAACGGTAGTCCTGTGCATCTGTCTATAGGCATCTACTTGGATGTGTAAGGGTGTAAAGACCGAAGATGGGATGTAAATATGAACACGTGGGCTTCCTGAAACCATGAGAGAATAGCAGGTGCTTTTTCCTCACACATTCTGAGTGTTTCATTTATTGCTTCTCTCTGATATTTCATCATATTGTTTTCAACTTCTTTTCTCCATCATCTATAAAGGTCATAGACACAATAGTCATGCGTAGTTTTGTTTGTGTTGGTGTTTATAATAACACCACAGAGTGTTTCTTTTTCACATCAGGAGAAAGGTAAGCAAAGGATTTTATATGAAAAACAAAAGACATGATGATAGCTACTCATAATTATGCCTACACATTTAATTTACTTCATCATTTTTCTTTGTTGGTTCTTTTTGGTCCTTTTATTTCTTTTAAATATTAGTTTGAATTATATAAAATTGTTCTTCTGGGGGGGTGCAAAAGTGTTTTACATCTAATATTGACACTTCCATTGACAGTGATTCAACTTGAAACCGTACGTGAAGGGGCAGCCTAATAATTCTGAATGTTTGGAAAATCTGCTAGCTTGGAATTCTGATGTTAATTAGAGGAATAAGTTTTGAGCCAGTGGTTTTGGAGAATACTACACTTGAGGAATAGTTGCCAATAAGAAACTCGAGGATTATTTGGATGGAGAAGTTGAAAAAATTATTATGGTAATAATACATGGACTGAAAATTTTTCTGTTATCTGAAATTGTGGGCAAGGCCCAACGGAGGAAAAATATCCTCACGTTTTCAGAAAACAACCAACCAGATGCTAGGATTTTGCATACGGCATTTACTATGCCATGTCTGATATGAATCTCCTCTCTGTATACATACAAGATGAGAGTAGGAGAGATAATTGAATGATTATCTTTGTGGTGAAAGGTTCTGTGATGCAAAGGAAACTAAGAAGAATGTTTTCCCTTCTTAAAGCTAAGCAAGAGAAAGTACTCCAACAAAAGTTGGAGGAGGTACCTGATAGATAAGTGGGTTGGCATTTTTTCCCCTGACTTGAGCATCTAATTAGGCATTCTATGTGTTAGGATTTTTTGTGTGTTACTGAGCAAACACAGGAGAATTGGAGAGAGGTTGACTGAAAGGAGGAGCAATGGTGTTTGTGATATTTCATACTTGGGCTTGTCAGGAATTTGTGAAATTTCTGGGGGTGCCTGGGTGGCTCAGTTGGTTAAGCATCTGACTTTAGCTCAGGTCATAATCTCACAGTTCCTGAGTTCGAGCTCTGCATCAGACTCTGTGCTGACGACTCATAGCCTGGAGCCTGCTTCAGATTCTCTGTCTCCCTCTCTCTCTGCCCCTCCCCTGTCCATGCTTTGCCTCTCTCTGTCTGTCTCTGTCTCAAAAATAAACATTCAAAAATGAATTTTTTAAAAAAGAATTCGTGAAATTCTTGTTAATTGAGTGTTCACCATGAAAGATAACCAGGTTTTAGTCATTTTCCAGAGGCTTTCAGCAATAAATATTGCACAATGCGGTATGAATTTTAATTTAGGAGTAGAGGTGTAAGGTGTTATCTCAACAAACTAATGTCCTTTTTAAAAACCTACCTCCTTCAAGTGTATTTTGTAATTTTCTACTTTGTTTTGTTTTTGTTTTCATTCCATGAATTTCATGTTCATGGTAGGTATGAAATTTGAATTTGACCACCTTGTCTCCCTAGTACAAAGATAGAGCTTATCAGTATTGATCATGATCCTATTTTTAAATTTCAATAAAATGCCAGTATGTCAGACATTTACTAATGGTATTTATTGAATATGTATTGTTTTATTTATTCATCTCTAAGCAAACATTCCAAGTAAATGTGAGCTCAGGAAATAAGTGTAGCTGAAGAGCTGCTCTTAGTGTTAGGCTTTCATTTTTACTTTTATATTGAAGTAGAGTGTTGAGCAGCATACACTTTCATTCTGCTTTTAGTGGCACTTACTGTTCCTTGGTAGCTGATAGCCAGGACTTTCATGTTTTATATAATCCCAAATAAACCCACTGACATTTAAATACTGTAGATACAGCTAACACATGGAAATTCAGAATATTTTTCTAGCTTGGGAATTAAAGACATCCAGCAGTAATTAAGGTGTTCCATTTAGTTTTGACCTGATGGTTTTGTTTCTTATAATTTATCATATTTAATTCTGATAGAGGTATTTTATTTATTTTTTTTTAAAATTTTTTTTTCAACGTTTTTTATTTATTTTTGGGACAGAGACAGAGCATGAACGGGGGAGGGGCAGAGAGAGAGGGAGACACAGAATGGGAAACAGGCTCCAGGCTCTGAGCCATCAGCCCAGAGCCTGACGCGGGGCTCGAACTCACGGACCGCGAGATCGTGACCTGGCTGAAGTCGGACGCTTAACCGACTGCGCCACCCAGGCGCCCCAGATAGAGGTATTTTAAATAATTCTTCAAAGGGCATTGAAAATATTCCAGGGATTTAAAGGATTAAGTGAATTTTTCTGGAAGGATTAATAGGTGACATTTAGAATATCAAGTAGTGTATATTTGCAAACTGTAGTTAGGAATAGCTGATAATTGATCCATTTAATTCTTTGATCAGGTAATAATAAACAATGACGACATATTGAGAAAGATTTAGGTAGTGTGTGTGTGTGTATAGAGAGAGTATATACAGATGTACAAATTAAAGCAAAATGTGAACATGCTTGCACTATGCCTTTTTAAAATCTTATAATTATTGCAATATGGTATTTAATAATTTTTGAGTTGAATATACTGTTTCACTCAAGAGCCTAGACTGATTTACATGGACACCTTAACTAGCCATCAGTTTTGAGCAGAGAACTATATTAAGAAGTTTAATTAGCAGAAGATTTCATATAAGAAACCCGAAGTTGAAAATTCCCTTTTCTTATAAAACCTCAGTCATGTTTAAAATGATCCTCTTGGGGTGCCTGGGTGGCTCAATTGGTTAAGCGTCCGACTTTAGCTCAGGTCATGATCTCACAGCTCATGAGTTTAAACCCTGCATCAGGCTCTGCCCCTGCTCACTCTCTGTCTCTCCCTCTTTCAAAATTAAATAAATGTTAAAATTTTTTAAAAAATAATCCTCTCATTTTGAGTAGTTGGATAGAAATGTACCTTCCAGTTTTTAGGCTTACAATGACTGTGGGCTCATACTTTTAACTGCAATGGATTACTAAAAACATGTTTGAAAGTAAAGCAATGAAATTACATATTATATTAGAGAATTCTATTAATAGAATAGAAATAGAAATAGATTTGTAGATATTTAAATAAATATAAATATATAATATAAAACATAATTTAATATCTCCTATTCATGCTCTAAAGATGCTGCCTTCCTTTCACCCTGGCAGCCCAAGTAAGAAGTATAGTTTACAAAGCCATGGCTATCTACCAGTGATCTGTTGGGACTGATGTAGACCTTTAGTTAAGTATTGTGCTTTCTGTATTACTGTATTCCTTTTTCCTATTACTCCTTATGGGCTAAGGAAACATAGTCAATCCCAGTTATTAAGGAGTTGGTGTGGTAAAGCAGGTTGAGTTTAGATGAGTCTTAAATCAGAGCCAAGCATAACTGAGCAAGTCCCAAGTTGTCAGGAAGCTTCAAGAGCTCCTTCATCAAACTGGGGAATGGAGTGGGGAGGAAAGGTGAAAGGGATGTAACCTTCCTTCATAGAGAAAAAAAGTTCTCATCATTCATCTCAGTAATCTCATGCGTGAAATGTATGCGTACTATAATAGGAAAACCTGACTATAGGACAATTAAACATGACATTTGAATGTTGTGTCTATATTTTACTGACACCATTGCTTCTGTTACATTTCCAGTGTCTGTAGAGCCTAAAATTGTTACAGTCTTTGAAAAAAAAATTCTGTCATTCTTTTTTTCAATTGCACTGTCATCTACTGGACAAATAGAGACTTAGCAGATAGAAAAAGAAAGGCTTTTTTTCATTATTGTCTTGTCTTTTTCATTTTTCTTTTAGATGTTCATACCTTTTTTTTTTATTCACTAGTGTTGTGTTAGCAGAAATAATGTTGCCTAAGACTTTGAGACTTACATATGCATGCAGACTTGTGTATAGTAGAGCAAGATTGTACCAATCTTACCTAATTCAAGAAAGAGTAGGTATGGTAGAAACTCTTGGGTAATTTTTTGTATCCCTTTAATTTACCTGAATATCTAACTCCTCAATTATTTACCTGAAAAAAGGCAAGTCCACATCAAGTGATTTGTCTGTCTTTGTGGACACAGATAAATGAAATAGAGTACTGCCGATAAATGTCATCTGATGGTAAGAAAAATAAAAATCTTCAATACAAGATCTTCCTGAATGAAAAGAGTCAAAGATGGAAAGTTAAAAATATGTTTCAAACTTTATATTAAAATAGTTCTTCACATGGGGTGCCTGGGTGGCTCAGTCAGTTGAGCATCTGATTTGGGTTCAGGTCATGATCTCATGGTTCATGGGTTCCAGCCCTGTGTCAGGCTCTGTGCTGACAGATCAGAGCCTGGAGCCTGCTTTGGATTATGTGTCCCTCTCTCTCTCTCTCTATCCCTCCCCAGCTCATGCTCTGTCTCTGTCTCTCTCAAAAAAATTAAACAGGAAATTTGTATAGCAAGAATTAGAAAATAAAGTTGAAGAAGTGACTGGGATGAAAATGACTAAGAATACACAATGACCTTCAAATACAAATAATTGGAAGAATAAGTGATGTAAAACTAAAAAAATAGTCATTAAAAACTACGATGATAAAGTGAGAATATAATTTTACAGTATAGATGGGCATATAATTAATAAGGCTATAGTATAGTGACTTATTTAAGCCTTTTCAAAGGGTTATCTTAAGTTGTTTTATTTCACAAACTGGTCAGTATAATAATTGGTGGTTTAAGAGACTGTACTCAGTCACTCTGACTTCCATACTCTGACCATCCCAAAGAAATGCCACTCTTTTTATCTTCACCTTTGCATTTTATCCTTGTGAATTTTCCACCTATTTGTCTTTGATTTATTAATTTTGCCTTGAAGATTATTGGAGCAAACACTAAAATAAATCAGAAAAATCTTCATTTTTTATTTTGTTAAAATGTGTTTCTAGTCATATGCTATAACTGGAATTTGAGCTATTGCAGAATTAGCCAGAGAAGAGTGATGACTTGGAAATGGTTGTCTGGTCAGGCTACAAGTTATGATAGAAGCAATGACCTGAGTTACAGGCAAGCATTAGAGATAAATCACCCACCAGCGGATTGGCGTACTTGCAAATATGTTTCCACTCTACAGAATTCTCTTTTTTTCCAAGCATGGGAAATGCTGACAATTGTTTATATCCTATAAACGCCCCTAACCAGATGTATCCTACTAGTGTGTCTCTCCCTTGAGTCTACTAGGTGACATTTGACAAAATCTGCTCTCTGCCTCTTACTAGATCAGGTATTCTCCAAAGCTCCACCTCCCAACTCCATCTGTTCTCTCATATATCCATATCTGCAGACCTTTGCACAGACCCTTTATCCCTGAGCCCGTCTTTCCTTGGGAAGTAGACTTTATTTCTCCTTTGCCTAAGCCCCGTAGCTCAAGGCAGCCTGCACGTTCCAATTCTTATACCCTGTCAGAACTCTCGATCAGCAATTAACCTCACCTCTTTGAGGATAATAGTCCAGTCTTCTAAAAGCAGTTAGTAATGTTCCAAGTAACTGGCAAACTGCATGGGTTTTGGGAAATTGGAGGAAACTGTGAGGATTTCTCCAATCTCAGGAGCACAATAGCTCCGTGACAGACTTTAGGTTTCTGAGAAGACAAATAGAAAAGCAGGTAGGTACACTAACACTAAAGAGTGAGACAGAACTCTGTCGAGGAGAAAGAGCCCAGGGAGGTTGGTACAAGGCTAGAGTAGTAACTCCCACAGAGAAACAGATCAATGCCCCATTTATTTGGGACTTCGAAGTCCAAAAGAGAGTGCTTCCAGCAGCAACAATGGAATCTTGATTCTTGTCCCGTAGGATGTGATGTCTGGTTATGATACCAGAAAAAAATGGTCTTAGTTATTATAAAGCAGCATGCTTTTAAGTTTTAATAAACCAAGAACCGACTTTTGCCACCTCTGTTAGAAATTTTCTTTTTCCTTTGTCTTGGCCCAATCTGAGAATTGGAAGTTTAAATTACTTAAGCAATAATGGCTTTCTATTATAAACTGGAAATGGAGAATTCTGCCATTCTGAGAAGCAATGATGCCCACTCCTCCATTGCATTAAAGAGCAGAGTGCTTGATAACTGTTGGCATCTTGCATCGTATCCTACCAACTTATATGCTCCTCTCTGTGTCACAGGGTTGGAAAAGTCAAAATTGCATTTTCCTGATACGCTGACATCAGGTTCCACTTTAGATTTCTTTCTGTCAAGCATTTCTCAAGAAGGAAAATGGAAGCTGTGTTTTCTCTGGGAGCATGGGGCAGGGGCACAGCCCTAGAGGATACCTGGCCAGCTTCACTGCTCTGGAGCTCCAAACAGCTGACGACAGGGTGTCTGAGACTTCTAAGACCTCCTGTCCCTCAGTCTTTTCATCAGGTTTCCAAGTAAATTATTTCCAGCATTAAATCCCTTTCCTTGATTTTCCTCCCAACTACAGGCAAGAGGAGCTCTCTTAGGAAGGCAGGTTTGAGAAACAAGTCCTCTCTTAATTTTCCTTAAATTGTATCTCTACACTGTATTTTTAATTTTGTAAACTAAATTTTCCATGTATTAGAACCACCAATAATGAGATAGATGTCTATACGTAGATCTGTAGATATCTATCTCTCATTTATCTACTTCTCTATTTTACTACTGGTGGTTTAAATATATGGAGCCTACTCATATGTACTGTAATATATACATACATATTTATTTCCACTGTTTTTCTTTAAAAATAATAAAGGCTTTTAGATGACGTCTTTAAAATTTTTTTTTAAATATTTAATGTTTAATTTTTTTTTTTTTGTGGGAGAGCGAGTGAGCAAGCGGGGTGGGGGGGGTTGCAGAGAGAGAGGGAGACACACAATCTGAAGCTGGCTGCAGGCTCTGAGCTGTCAGCGCGGAGCCTGACACGGGGCTCAAACTCATGAATTGTGAGATGATGACCTGAGCCGAAGTCAGACACTCAACCTACTGAACCACCTAGGTGCCCTGTAAAAAAATTTTTTTAGCATTTTTTCTTTTAAGAGAGAGACAGAGATAGAGAGTGTGCAGCAGAGGGGCAGAGAGAGGGAGACACACCTGCTTGAAGCAGGCTCTAGTGTCTGAGCTTTCAGAATAGAGCCCGATGCAAGTCTCAAACACACAACCATGACCTGGACTGAAGTTGGAAGCTTAACAGACTGAGCCACCCAGCCTCAGCCCCTAGATAGTTTCTTAATGTATAATTAATAGTATTATTTTAGCTTTTAATGTCAAAAGAATATGCTTATCTGGCTTCATATATGTGAAAATCCTAATTTTGAAAAATACTTTTCTCAGTCTCTTTTCAGTCTTTATATTTTCATTGTAAACTTTCTAAACAGTATTTCTCCCTACCAATATTTTTCTTCCATTAATAACAGAACAATTAGAACTTTGAAAATCTTGTGGATTAGCAGTTTTATGACCTTCGATAATTTTATTACAACTCTTTAGACCTTAAAAAGTACATAACATTTCCAAGTTTACATACAATGATGAATTTATTAATTTAGAACTTAATAAGGCAAGACGCTAAAAATGCTTTGAATTATTTACATTATTTATTCTATGGGTACAGTTGATTTCCTTTATGTAAAACATAAAAGTTAATAGTATTTTGATAGGGGTTTTGTTGAATTTATAGATTTCTTTGGGTAGTATGGATATTTTAATAAAATATTCTTCCAATTCATGAACATGGAGTATATTTTTGTTCCATCTGTTTTTAATCATTGCTTTATGGTTTTTGAGTTTGCCTCCTTGACTAAGTTCATTCCTAAGTATTTCATTCTTGTTGGCACAATTGTAAGTGGAATTGTTTTCTTAATGTCTCTTTCTGCTACTTCATTTTTAGCACATAGAAATGCAGAAGGTTTCTGTATATTACTTTTGAATCCTACAGCATTACTGAATTCATTTATTACTTCTGATTTTTTTTTTTTGGTGGAGTCTTTAGGGTTTTCTACGTATAGTATTAGGTCATCTGCAAATATTGACAAGGATAGAAAATACAGCACAGGGAATATAATCAATGGTATTGTGAATAGTGTGGTATAGTGACAAATGCTAGTAGCTACACTTCAGGTGAGCATAGTGAAACAGAGTTGTCAAATCACTGTGTTGTCAAATGACATATGTTAAAAGTACATATTTTGTTGCCTATGAGAAAAAGGCCCAATAGTCAGTATCCTACTGTGTAATTGCCATGTAACTTTAAACAGATAATTCATTTAAAAATTTTATCCTTCAATCTCCAGGTATGAAATAAGGTTTCAATATCTGCTTCTCACCTGAGAGACATATTCTGAAGGTCCTGAAAATGATTCAGAAATGCTTTGCAATGCTCAAGTGTGTGAGACCAGACTGTAAGAGTGAGTTATATCTTACAGACATCAAATATTTAATTTTGAGAAACATATGAGCTAGGCAAAGTTGGTGGTGGTGTGCAATTACTTTAGAGAAGTGTGGAGCCCTTCCTTAGCCTTTTGGCAAAGCACTCAGTACACGGGATTTGTTCTCACATTTCTCTTGATATATACATGACACCTTGTAGTGGTGTCTGCAAGTTACATAATTTCCAGGGCTCTTGGCTGTGGTTGTCTCATTAAATTTAATTTCCATTGTATCATTTTATATTTGTATCACAGTTGATGAAGTTTTATATAAGAAAATCACTGCATATTGACTTGGTACCCAAATGGAATTAACAAACCTTTCAGGATATGGAAAAACCCACATATTTACATATGCTTCAACCACAGTAGCACATATGTGTTTTAAATAATATGGTGGAAAAGGTTGGGTAAGTGGTACAATTTATTTTGAAGGACCCTTGGGAACTCCACTCTGGAACTTTCCTTCACTAGTAATATGCTTAGAATTCCATGAGGAATAATGAAGAGGATATTCACAGTGCTATTTTTTAAGACACTGATTTCATTTATTATAAAGCAAGAGATTGTTTCATGTATTCAAATCTTTGCCAATTAACATTTCCTACATAAACCTTTAGCATTTAAAGTGCCCTCGTGTTAGTCAAACCCGTGTAAGCTAAAATGCTGTGAGTTTCCTTCAGTTACATAGATAAAATCTGTCTACTGTAAAAGTGAATTTGAGTAATTTTTATGAAGTGTATGAAATAGTTAGCCAGTGTTAATTTGATAAAATTGTTGTTCTCTAATACCTGTTATTTTATGATGCTCCCTTCTGGAGTTTGATCACTACAATAGGTTTTCTTTTCCTTTAAGATGAAGAAGGTACATATGAAGAAATAAAACTGAAATGATATACTTTCCCATTTCTAAACAACTCCCTGCATCCTTCTTTTCACACAAACACTTCTGCTGTCACAAAGTATGTCTCAAGGAATTGCTAGTTTTAACATAATATATAAAGCAGAGGCAAAAGAGACCTAGGGCATAAATATAAGGTGTTGATGAAATTCAAGAAAGGCCTAAAATTAGGGTGAAATAGATAATTTATTTTCTAAAGTGGTCACTTTAAAGACTGAAAAAGGATGCTATTAAGAACTACACTAGTACAGCAGTCATAAAACCCATTGTCAAACACCCTCCTTATTGCCATTGACTATGAGAGTTTAATGCAAGATACTGTTGAGTGTGTTTGTGATTTAGTAGGGTTTTCAATATTTTGCAGATTTAAGGCTTGTTTTGTCGTATTGTTTTCTGTTAATCATCTATTTGGCTTAATAGTAAATGTTTGCTATGGTGTGAAAATAGCTTTCCAGTACGATATATTTTCCACATTTGCTGATTCAATGATCATACTAATTAAAGTATAATACCCAGACCTGCACACGTGCACACACTCAATACATAATTCTAGGATTATATGTCTCATAAGGCAAGTGATACTATTTATCTTACCTTCAATCTTTTTTTTTTCTTACGAGTACAATTAATACCTCATGATGTAAACTATTCACCTAACAACAGATAGATTTAAAGCATAGATTTGCTTCCTAACCCATCTATCTCTAGCGGTTGCAATATTCCCGGGAATAGCAACTTAGTTTTGAAAGTGACTGGCATTCTACTTAAAGTTATGCAAACCCAGAAATTAGTAATTTGGAAAAAATATAATACATATATTGTGTATTATTTGGTAATGTTTTTTAAAAATCACATCCTGATGATGTGCGTGATTTCTTTGTATGGTCTCTAATACGTGTATTTTCCATCTCTATTCTTCTCTCATCCCTAAAATGCTTTATCCCTCAAACACATTCTTTTGGATTATTTTAATTGGATTTTTATTGTGCCCTTCCCTGCAATCTCACACTCTCAAAATTCACCCTTGATCTTCTTACCATAGTCATCTCGATAAAACACAAATGTAATCATGCCACGCTCATGTTAGTAATTCAAAAATTTCTCACCATCTATGAGGGCACATACAAACTACCTGTTGTAACGCATCAGGATCCCGTGTGTCTTGCCCCTCTCTGACATCTTTCATTTTCATTTTTTTTAAGTTTATATTTTTGTCATCTCTACACCCAGTGTGGGGCTAGAACGCACAACCCTGAGATCAAGAGTTGCATCTTCTTTCAGCTGAGCCAGCCAGATGCCCCACATCTTTTATTTTCCGTATCCCTTCCATGCCTTTGCTCATTCCATTCCTGCTTAAATTCCTCCCCCTCCCCCACAACTGGACAGCATCTGCTAGTTTTGCAAAATTCACTTCAAGTTGATTTCTCCATATGATGTTTGCTGATCCCTTTCATCCAACTAAATGTAATCATCAGTTCCTTTTTAAAAAATTCAGCTGTGCTGTGTACACATTTCTTTGGTATATTACTTAGACTATTTTGTTGCATGCAGGTATCTGAAAATCAGCGGGTGTATTTTTATTTTCAATTTCCAACATAACGAAGCACCTGATAAAAAGTAAGCATTAAGTATGTTGCTTCATATGTGAATAAATGTCTTACTATAGCCATTTCTTTCTAAAAATTAATTATATTATTTTAGCTATTTGGACTATAAGACCATTTTTGATATGGCAGCTAAAATAATTATTCAGATTTTACTGTCCTATCCACTTGTAATGCACTATGTCCCAGCCTAAGCAGGCCAGTTAAGGAAGTGAAATTCTAAGCTGATCCTCTCTAGATCTTTTGAATAAATCAGCACTATATAGTACATGGAAAGACATTGTCTACCTTTTACTGTAATCCTGGATATCACATTTTTTTCATGTACCAAATGACTGATGAATCTAAAAACTGTAGACCCTTAGAGTAAATCCATCAAAAGCAGAGAGATGGATTGCTCTTCTCTACCTGATGATTTGAGTCATCAATCAAAATGTCCCAGGCCATGCTATAGAGTTTTACTATAAAACCTTGAAATTATAGAATGTTATGCATCATATTTTAAAAAGAGGTTTTTGGGGTAAAGGAATATCTTTTTCATCTCTCTTGGAGAGTTGTTTCAGTTCGCTTTAAAATACAAGCCAAAGAAAATGTTAAAGCCACTATTTCTAGATGTTTGCAAAGAATATATCTAAAACTGCTAATAGGGGAGTGCCTGGGTGGCTCCGTCAGTTAAGTGTCTGACTTAGGCTCAGGTGATGATCTCACAGTCCATGAGTTCGAGCCCTGCATCGGGCTCTGAGCTGTCAGCACAGAGCCTGGAGCCTGTTTCAGATTCTGTGTCTCCCTCTCTCTCTGACCCTCCCCCATTCATGCTCTGTCTCTGTCTCAAAAATCAATAAACGTTAAAAAAATTTAAAACTGCTAATAAGAAGGTTGGCTATTTTAAGTATTTCCTTTTCTATTTAAAATGGAAGTTAAATTTATACCAGTTATGGATCAGATCATAGTTTTATGTGTTTATTTCTCTTTTCCCATCCACATAGCCATGTCTAATTCTCCCATTTTTCTACCTCTCAGTGTCCCTTATTTTCTCTCTCACCCATTTTGGGGGAGGGTAGTTCTTTTCCTTTTCTGCATTGTCTGTGCCCCTCTTCATTTTCTTCATTTTAGCTCTTATAGACTGTTGCCCTTTTTCCTAATATTTGTAAGAGTAGACTTCAAGATATCTGATGTTTATTTTATATATAAATTTAAGTAGCACTTTGTTTTTAAGCCATTTATACTTAATGCAATTACTAATGTACTTAAGTTTAAATCTGTTATTTTGCTCTTTATGTTTGTTTTACTGTATGATTTTCACTTCTCTCTCTCTCTCTCTTTTTGATGCTTATTTATCTTGAGAGAGAAAGCATCCATATGGGAGGGGCAGAGATGGAGGGAAGGGGGAGAGAGAGAGAGAGAGAGAATGAATCTCAAGCAGGCTCCATGCTGTCAGCACAGTGCCCTATGTGGGGCTCACACTCATGAACTGTGATTTATGACCTAAGCTGAACAAAGAGTAGGATGCTTAACCGACCCGGCCACACAGGCACTCCTATTTTCACTTCAAGTTATTTTAAAATTGGTTTTTCTCCTCCATTAACTTACTTGTTACTTATTTCCTCAGAATTTTATACTAGTATCATAGAAATTAGAGCATGCATCATTAAATACTTAAAATCTATCATAAATTATTCTATGCATTTTCTAACATTTTAAATTCATTTACTTCCTCTTAGCATATAAGTTACTATTGCTATGTATTTTGATTATATTTTAAATCATACATATCATTATTGTTACTGTGTATATTTGATATTCATTTAGATTTCTTTAAATGTTTACTCTTTGCTTTTCATTCCTTATGTTTCACCAGTTTCCACCTTGGATCCTTTTTCTTCTTCCTGAAAATCAGTCTTTAGCAATTCTTTTGATTTTAGCGTATGGGTAATGGATTCTCTCAGTTTTGTTTGTCTAAAATTATCTTTGTTTTTTTGCCATTTTTAAAGAATATTTTCATTTGACATATATTAAGAGGTTGACAGCAATTTTTCTGGCATTTGTTTGGGGGTTATCTATTTTTTGTTTCTCGTAACCCTTTGGGTTTTAGTATCTGGAGGTATTAGCTCAAAGTCTGAGGTCCTTACCAGTAGCCCCTTCCTCAGAAGACTCTGAAATCAAAATATTTTTTCATGTCTGTAAGATGATCTAATTATCCTCTTATGTCCTCAGTTTTTAAGCTTTCTATTTGTTTGCAGCCTCTCAGTCTGTCAATTTCACAAGTGTGAAAGCTATACCAAGATAAATTCTCTTCTATGGGCCTCCCTTATTTGTAGGATCTTGACCCTCAAATTCCTGACTGACTTGGAACCTCCCAGGATCTCCCAGAAGAAATTTTCTCAAACCTTTCATTGGGTTTAGCTTTACTTATAATTTTTTTCCATTAATGAGTACAATAACTCTATTAGCCTTTATTGGTGTATGAGATATAATAACTTTTAAAGACTTGACTGAGTCCATTACTCAATATCCATAGAAAATTTGGTCATAAATTATCCACTTTTAAGTTATAAACTTCATGTCTTCCTTTTTAATTTTACAAGCGTTAAAAGTGAAGTTTGGGTCACCTAGGTAATTAGTTACTTTCTACATGTTATTAAAAGACCTATCTTTCTTTTTGCTTAAACACATATTACAAATATAGCATTTTAAAATAACATCTAGAACAATTAGTAGGTGATCAATTGATTTATTACTAATATTATTTAATTTCTTATAAACTCTACCTCCTTTTCTCTTTACATTGATTCATATATAAATACTTCTTATGCCACCTAATGTAGAAAACATTACCAGTATGTAAAGTTATGATGTAATATGTTGTCCCATTGCTAAATGAATTTAATAGTATTTTCCTGAATCTTGAAAGAGGAAACTATAAATCCATAGATATTTTTCAGGCTAACTGTTCTGTGCTAGTTAGATATTGTATGAATCACAGGAATTAAAAAGATACACAGTAAATGCTCCTTGTTCCTATAGAATGTTATTTTCTATCTCTTGTGTTAGGGTCTCTTTGAGAGGGCACCTGCTGTTTTTAATTCAGGAGAGAATTACTGAGCTCACCAAGAACTGAGCTACATGCTGTAGCATAGCACTTAACATTGAAATGTTTGAAATGGATACAAGAATTTATGATACACTTTAAGTAGTTGATGCATGTTGTAATTTCTATGATACAAGTATAAAATGCTAAATAAATAATCAAAGGTCTTATAGTATGACTGAGTGAGTCCTGAGTAGTGCCTAATTTCCAGTTGCTAAAAAAAATACAATAAAGTAAAAAAAAATCTATGTCAGAAGACTTGACATTTATGTATATGTGTGTGTGTGTGTGTGTGTGTGTGTGTATATATATATACACACACACACACATACATATATGTATACATATATATATACACATACACACATATATATGTATATATATGGAATCCTTTAATCTTAGCACATAGAGAAATGGAAGAAAAAAGATTAACATTGTATTGGTATTCTAGAGTTAGATTCACAGGACAGTTTATTTAGGATGTTTAACATTAGAAAAGGTACAAAAAATACTCTAAGTTTGCTAAGTCATTGAGTTTACTGCTGTATTTTATAATATTTAAATAAAAATTAAATCATCATGCTCATGGAGAGGTGTTTTAAAAGGGTGGTTTAGTTTTATGACTTTTAAAAATTTATGTTAGTAAGTGACCATTTTCTACCCTTTCTGGTAGAGAAGTACATATAGATCATTAGGAATGAGGCTTATGCTCTAAATTGAATTATTTTGTTTTTCTCTTTTAGATTGAAACAGAAGTATAATTTTCCCCTACTATCTTTATGGTTAACAGAGCACATTCCCATATTTTTAGGTTTGTCAAGAGGCATTTTATAGGTAGGAACATTGAAGTCATCAGAGCTAAAGGGATAATAAAAGCTCAGTATTATGACTTTGATATCAGTAGCTTTATGGTGCAACTAAGCGAGCTTGTCCCGAGTAGTGCCTAATTTCCAGGTGCCAGAAAAATTATAGAATAAAAAAAATTGCATCTTAGAGACTTGACCATGGAATATTAGCAGAGAAGAGCTGATCTGGTGTCTTTCTTACCTTTGAGAATAAGTTCTTTGTCTATATATATGAAATCAGCTCATGATATGGTTTATTTTTTGAAAGAAGATAATAACAAATCAGTGTCATTCCTTCATTTTTTGCATGGAAACCCAAATTAATAATATACCTTCAAATTTCTTTTCATACACTACTATGTATTATTCCTCCTTTTCCTTCCTAGAAATACTTCCTTTCCTCGCCAGCCAGATTTCAACTTGGCTCTGCACTTCTGATATCATTCATATTTTTAAAACCAGGTCCTTAGAGTATCAACAAGGTCTTCATTACAGGATTAGTGTGAAAAATCTACAAATTAGAAATGTGCTGTGTACTGCGATAGTGTATTAATACACAAATATATTACAGAGGTTGAGGGTCATTAAGAAAATATATTCACTATGGAGAAAAGAATTACAAGAATTAATAATGATTTGCAATTGTCAGTAAATCTCTGAACGTGTAAATATTACCTCCATTTACCATGAGTGAGTCCTGCTGGGGGTTGAGCCCTGGGTCAGGCATTGCTTTTCCAATTCTTGCTGTTGGTAATTTTTATAAGATGTTTTCTACCTATGGATGAATCATAAAATTGTAACAGAAGAAATATCAGATAGTCTTAGAAAATGTTCACAATATGTGGCCATGTAAGCTTTTGTTTGTTTTTGGTGTATGGTATAGATTATGTTTTCATCTTTATATATATTTTTAATCTTTACATAGTTAGACTAGAGAGAAATTCTAACTAAAGACAGAATTTTTGGATAGGATTGCTGTGATGCACAATACCATGTTGAGGGCAAAATTGTTTTCTGGAAAAAGTGCTAGGACATCATGATACAATGCATGAATGCATGTTTGGATATAACTTCTTCCATTTTAATCTCCTTTCTTGGAGTTACTTCAGAGATCAGTGAATTTACAACTTAGGAAACAATATATTTTCATTTATTTTGCATTCATTCCATTCAAAATAGCACTAGACAATAGAACAGATGACTTTTTAATACTACAACAATTTTATTAGCTACCTTGGTTTTGATCTTTTTAAAGTTTATTTATTTATTTATTTTGAGAGAGACAGAAACTTAATGAGTGTGGCAGGGACAAAGAGACGGGGGAGAGAGAATCCCAAGCAAGCTCCGTGCTGCCAGTGCAGAGCCCAATGCGGGGCTCGAACTTACGAAACCGTGAGATCATGACCCGAGCCAAAACCGAGTCAGACTCTTAACCAACTGAGCCACCTAGGCACTCCTAACTATCTTGGTTTTGAATAGTACATTATTATGTATTGTTCTCTCCAATATGACGAGAGTCTTTTTTGGTTTATAACTCTCTTTCCTCATGATGAAAAGCTATTTCACTCTCTATCTGTATGATTTACTCTCATTCTTCAGGTGTGTGCTCAGATAGTACTTTATCAGTGAGGCTTTTCTTGGCCATCCTATCGAAAATGGCATTCATAAAAGATGGCATTGCTTATTCTCCTTCTCTGCTTTATTCTCTATAATTAATTGTTACTGTTTGTCTGGGTATCTCTGCTGAAATACACGTTCATTGCATTCAGAGATGTACATCTCATTCAGATCAATGTGTCTGGCAATAGAACTGGACCTGGTGAACAGTAGGCACCCAATGAACGTTTGCAGAATGAGTGACTGAATAGATGCATTTTAAATGAGTATTCAATGACATCTACTTTACTATAGCCTGTAAACTCCTTAAAGGCAGGAATGTTGTCATGTTTTAAAATTGTTTTTTCATACCTGTAACACACTGATTTGATGTAGTTATGTTAATGTTATAAATTGGTTAAATGACTAGTTGGATGAATCCCAACATAAAATTGTCAAGTTATGGAACAACCTCAATCCGCTATGACCTCAGAACTGGAAGCTTCTAACTGCAGGATTTAAAGTCATCATCTTTCTGTCAGGAGAAAAAAAAATTTTTTAAATATCTTTTTCTACAATCACATCCCATCCTTCTATGTAGAAGGCATGAATTGGACTTTGGTATGATGAAAGGGAAGAGAGACAACAAATAAATCGTGAGAATATATAAAATAGGATGTTGAGTGTTAAATGATAGAGGAGAGTAAATCAAGAGAAGGGGATAGAGAATAATTGATGAGGCAAGAGATGATCGTATCAGCTTAGACTAGATGCTAGGGGTGGGGCTATTGGGTTGAATTAAAAATCTCCAAACTTCTGTTTTTTGCAATTAAAATATTAAGATTATAATTGTAACTGATAGAGAGGGTGATTGTTAGACTTAAATATAATAATACATGTAAAACACTTAGCCTGATATCTGGAATGTAATAAAGACTCTGCTATTAAATGCAGTGTTTTGGGCTAAGATAAACGTGTGGCAAATAGTTGTTTTTTCAAATGTATGGAATAGATTTATGAGTATATGGATACAGTCCTGTACTCAAGTGCTTTGGGTAGTGTAAATTACTACAAAAGGCAGGAGTCTCCCCTGATTATAGAGGAAAAATAGGTTTGGAAAAACCACTGAGATCACAGGATGTCCAAAGATTTGTTAACAGGGAGTAGCTTTTGGTTTCTAATACTGCCTATGTCTGGCTTTTATTAGCAGACTGACTGAAATGTCTAGAGTAAGGAAACATTCTAAACTGTTTCCTCACTTGTATTTTTTTTTCCTTGAATCTTTCCTTAGTCTGTATATCTGGACCACTTGCTTACACAGCCCAAAAGCCTTTCATATTCCAATCCTCTGCATCACTAGTGTCAATAAATTGTGAGTTGATTACTTCAAAATACCATTTGTATATATAAAAAAATGATAGCACTGATTTTACTTAACTCATCAAGTGTTATTCGTTAAGCATCCAGTTTCCGTCTTTTTTTTCCTATGAACATATTTCTTTCTAGTCTAACTATGTCGGCACTGGAATGAAAAAACTGTGAGTAACATGGAACTATCTTGATATATATAATATGACAACTCTTCAGATACACACTTCTCAACATAACATCAGAACGTGTGTTTAATATGCCATCACCCCCATGAGGGCTTCATAACATCAACTGCAACAGAAACAAATAATGAAATGCTTCAGTCTTGTGCATGAATGAGATATGTTCAAGCTTGCAAAGTGCAAAACCATACTTTTTAAATTTCTTGTATTTGTAGTATAGCTAAATCCTGAACCGGTTCCACAATGATGTGTACACTTACTACCTCAAATTAGATATTTATTTATCACATATTAAATACTGGGCACTGTGTTAAGGGGGAATGGGGACTTCAGAAAGTGTTTAATTACAGCCTATAATTCCAGCCTGCAGGAATCTAAAGTTAATTCCATCTTCTCAATTACATAGAAGATGCATTGGATATATTTGTTTAAAATAGTCAAGTGTGAAATCCTCAATATCAGGAGTATCTGTGTGGCCTGTGAATCTTACATCAAGATGAAGAAAGTAAAGACACAGGAATTTTGTTGATAAGATGGGATGAAACATATTCCTTGTCTCCTCTTTATTTAGTGATTTTATAAACTTCTTCATCAGATTAGGTGACGCAGATACTCTATCATTCCTGTCCCAGTTAGTAGGAAAATATTTTTCCCTCCTAAAGCTAAATCTTTTCTTCCCACTTGTTGGTAGACTTGCTTTATCCTGACCTAGGCTGTTACAGTGGTTTCTCCATGCCTCCAGACCTCGTTTTCTTTTTCCCTCGATCACGTTTTTTTGTTTTTGTTTTTGTTTTTCCCCATTCTGCAGGAGGCCGTAAAAAATTAAGAGGCCCCAGTAGATTGAAATATCACTAGAGAATACAGGGAGACTTGAGTTTAGTAAGACAGAATACCTGGCCTCGGGCACCTGAAGCCAGATCCCTAGGTTGAAATCTTGAATCCACTGCTAATTCATTGTACAAATGTGATCAGAGTGCAAGGAAGCTTTTTGCCCATTCACGTCTTTTCCCTTTAAACAAGGGTAATGATAGCATTTACTACCTGGGAATGTTGTGACAAACTATGTTACATTGTTTCTCCTCCTGTCAGGAAAAGTCGCACCTCCTCTTTACAACAGCAGAAACCTTAAGAACTACAGAGAGTCATGTCCAGTTCTGCATGAGTTGAAAAACAAAGGAACTTACATGAAGAAATGGCTCAAAGAACGTAAATCAAAAGAACTTTGATGTGAATTAATCACCAGTCAGGTGTGTTTTTTCCCCAAGACAGTGGGGACAGTGACAAGCAAAATGTTTCTGACTTTGCATTCTTTGAGGATTTCAGTGAATAGTGGATGTACCATAAGAAATAGATCACAATGATTTAGTGTTAGAGACTGGTTAGGATCAGCAGGTGACCATACTAAGAGAATGTGGAACAATCCCCTAAAGGGTGAGTGAGGAAACACTTGACATTTATGGGATGTGAATGTAAACTTAGATTTCAGTTTCTTCATATCTCAGTGTAAATCAGTACTGTATTCACAGGCTAGTATTTTCAAAGTCTTGTTTACCAAATTTAAAAAGATAGAATTTGTGAAATAAACGTGTTTTCCGAAACGTTACTGGTGATGCGATACCTCTTGCCAGAGTAAAAAGGCCGAGGAAAGATAAATTACTAAGGATGAGGGAAGTTGAGGATAACCTTAAACTCCACAACACTGAAGGAGGAAATGGAAGAAGGTAAGTGTGTCTTATTCATCCTTTTGTTTCTAGTGCCTAGTACAATACCTGGAACATAGCAGAAATGCAGCAAGTATTTCTGCATTGATATATACATTAGAAGTGGTAAATTTCTTCACAGTCATTCTCAGTGTGTTTGTATTATGGTATAAGAAGTGAATTTATTATGGTATATATTCATATTTCTACTGCAGATAAAATTTGAATCATTATATTACTATATCAGAAATGCTATTGTTGAATACATTAAGCTGAAGTACTTATATTCCTAGTAACTTAGGCTTGTTCTTAGTTGCCTCAGTGTTCTCCAGTTTGAGCTGATAGGGAAGGTAGATGTGCGGTTTGGAATCTGAAAATAGGGCTTTCACAGTGGATGTCTCCAACACACATTTTAATCTTCAAAGAACAGTTTTTGTAAGTACAAACAATAAATTTGAGAGCACTGAGTCTGGAAGACTAGGGTACAGAAGTTTCCAGTAAGCCATAGAGTAGGAAGGTTGGTGCCGTTCTGACCCCAGGAAAGAAATGAGATCCCCTTCTGAAATCATAAGGGGCCTAGCGGGAGAGGTGGATAGAGACAGGACTATGGTACAGAAGCTGGCCAACAGCCACCACACCTTGTTGCCCTGTGCCAAGTGCCCTGAATGAGGGCCTCGTAGAAACCCTCTGATAGGATAGATGTAGTCTGTTCTGAGAGTGATACCGATGTCCTCCCTCCTTTACATGTATGTCTATAGATATTTATATAAATTTGGAATTTGGTTATAATTTTCAATTTCTCTTTGGCAGTGTGTGTGTGTGTGTGTGTGTGGTGTATACATTTTACATTCTTACTCCTTTGCATTTTTTCTCCTTTTCCCCTTCCCTAATTCTTGCTTCTTTTCTCTTATACAAAGTAATGTCTTTGAATAGATCTACTTCCAGTTCCATTTTATAATACTACTCATCTTTGGAAGTAGTGGGATTTCCCTGGACCAGGTATTTCAGGGAGGTCCCATGGTAGCAGATTTCACTTAATGATCTAGTTATTGAGAATTTGTGTTTTTCACTTCTTTTGTCTCCCCAGCAAACTAAAAATGGCAGGGTTAGTAAAAATGCAGTGTTTTCTTTCTACATGAATACACAGAGAGTTTGCTTTCTGTAAAAATGACTTCTGTGGGTGCTTCCATTCTACCGGCCTTTCCAGATTTGCTGATTACGGTCTATGGAGGTCATGGCTGCACAGGCCTGGCCTTGGGTTCCATTGTTAAAAATAAGGAGTTGGTTTGGCCCACAGGATGTACTGTTCATGATGAAATCCTGACTTTATTAGGAGACCTATAATCATGAATATCCTTAGCTGTCTTCACTAAATCAGTCTTGCCTTATTTATTAGATTTGGTTGTATGGATATGTCAGACTTTTGTTAAAGATGATTTTTTTTGTTTGTTTGTTTTTTTAATGTTGAGTTTTCAAAGAGAGAGATAGCTTAGAGGGTGGGCGCTGCCGAGAGAGGGAGAGACACAGAATCCGAAGCAGGCTCCAGCCTCTGAGCTGTTAGCACAAAGCCCAACATGGAGCTCGAACTTAGGAGCCATGAGATCATGACCTGACTGAAGTCAGGGGCTTAAACCACTGAGCCACCCAGGTGCCCCAAAGATGATGATTTTTAGTCATTGTTTCTCCTTGTTGATTTTGTGTAAAATCCAGGAGGAAATGGGGTATATCATTTTTTCTTCTATAACTGCCATTTTAAAATTGGAACAATGAGACTAAGCTTAAACTTGTACATAGCAAAATGCCTTACATGGAACCTTTTTTTCCCTTCAGAAAATGAATAGAGAGATGATAAACACTGTCCATTTGCAGTAATTGCTGCTAAATTTTTTGCTTATCAGTTGTATTATGTAAATTTTGATTTCTTATTATGATTATAAATATATGTTCCATAAAAGATGGTATAATTGAAAATGCTCAAACTGGTGAGAAGCTCTATCTTATCTAAGGAAACATGTCTAACGAGTCTTACTAAGTCACAGTTAATTGATTAATCCGACAAGCTTTACATATAGGCATGATATCTGCAGATTATATTTCATATTAGCTGGTGAGAATCAAGCTTATCTTATGTATAGTGTGATAGATATATCCGTTACTTCACTAAACTCTCCTTCATAGAAATCCTGGCTTTTGATCTTTTGGGGACTTAATATTGTCCTTCTCTGAAGAGCATTTTTCTGCTTTAATTATTCACAAAATTTTACTTTAGTTTATTTCTTCATTAAATTCTTATTTCCTGTTTCTTTTTTTTAAACATAATTATGATGCAGTTTTCCTGCTCCATTTTATTTATTTATTTATTTATTTATTATTTATTTATTTATTTATTATGAAATTTATTGTCAAATTGGTTTCCATACAACACCCAGTGCTCATCCAAAAAAGTGTCCTCCTCAATACCTGTCACCCACCCTCCCCTCCCTCCCACCCCCCATCAACCCTCAGTTTGTTCTCAGTTTTTAAGAGTCTCTTAGGCTTTGGCTCTCTTCCACTCTAACCTCTTTTTTTCCTTCCCCTCCCCCATGGGTTTCTGTTAAGTTTCTCAGGATCCACGCAAGAGTGAAACCATATGGTATCTGTCTTTCTCTGTATGGCATATTTCACTTAGCATCACACTCTCCAGTTCCATCCATGTTGCTACAGAGGGCCATATTTCATTCCTTCTCATTGCCACGTAGTACTCCATTGTGTATATAAACCACAATTTCTTTATCCATTCATCAGTTGATGGACATTTAGGCTCTTTCCATAATTTGGCTATTGTTGGAGTGCTGCTATAAACATTGGGGTACAAGTGCCCCTATGCATCAGCACTTCTGTATCCCTTGGGTAAATTCCTAGCAGTGCTATTGCTTGGTCATAGGGTAGGTCTATTTTTAATTTTTTGAGAAACCTCCACACTGTTTTCCAGAGTGGCTGCACCAGTTTGCATTCCCACCAACAGTGCAAGAGGGTTCCCGTTTCTCCACATCCTCTCCAGCATCTATAGTCTCCTGATTTGTTCATTTTGGCCACTCTGACTGGCGTGAGGTGATATCTGAGTGTGGTTTTGATTTGTAATTCCCTGATGATCGACATTGAGCATCTTTTCATGTGCCTGTTGGCCATCCAGATGTCTTCTTTAGAGAAGTGTCTATTTATGTTTTCTGCCCATTTCTTCACTGGATTATTT
Source organism: Prionailurus bengalensis (assembly GCF_016509475.1). Lineage (NCBI taxonomy): Eukaryota > Metazoa > Chordata > Mammalia > Carnivora > Felidae > Prionailurus > Prionailurus bengalensis. The sequence goes on along the minus strand of NC_057359.1, from coordinate 53,870,068 downwards.
GTTTTTCGTGTGTGGAGTTTGGTGAGCTCTTTTTAGATTTTGGATACTAGCCTTTTGTCCGATATGTCATTTGCAAATATCTTTTCCCATTCCGTTGGTTGCCTTTTAATTTTGTTGATTGTTTCCTTTGCTGTGCAGAAGCTTTTTATCTTCATGAGGTCCCAATAGTTCATGTTTGCTTTTAATCCCCTTGCCCTCGGGGATGTGTCAAGTAAGAAATTTCTGCAGCTGATGTCAGAGAGGTTTCTTCCTGCTTTCTCCTCTAGTGTTTTGATGGTTTCCTGTCCCACATTCAAGTCCTTTATCCATTTTGAGTTTGTTTTTGTGAATGGTGTAAGAAAGTGGTCTAGTTTCAACCTTCTGCATGTTGCTGTCCAGTTCTCCCAGCACCATTTGTTAAAGAGACTGTCTTTTTTCCATTGGATGTTCTTTCCTGCTTTGTCAAAGATGAGTTGGCCATACGTTTGTGGGTCTAGTTCTGGGGTTTCTATTCTATTCCATTGGTCTGTGTGTCTGTTTTTGTGCTAATACCATGCTGTCTTGATGATTACAGCTTTGTAGTAGAGGCTAAAGTCTGGGATTGTGATGCCTCCTGCTTTGGTCTTCTTCTTCAAAATTACTTTGCTGCTTGGGGCCTTTTGTGGTTCCATACAAATTTTAGGATTGCTTATTGTAGCTTTGAGAAGAATGCTGGTGCAGTTTTGATTGGGATTGCATTGAATGTGTAGATAGCTTTGGGTAGTATTGACATTTTGACAATATTTATTCTTCCAATCCATGAGCATGGAATGTTTTTCCATTTCTTTATATCTTCTTCAATTACCTTCATAAGCTTTCTATAGTTTTCAGCATACAGATCTTTTACATCTTTGGTTAGGTTTATTCCTAGGTATTTTATGCTTCTTGGTGCAATTGTGAATGGGATCAGTTTCTTTGTCTTTCTGTTGCTTCATTATTAATGTATAAGAATGCAACTGATTTCTGTACATTGATTTTGTATCCTGCGACTTTGCTGAATTCATGTATCAGTTCTAGCAAACTTCTGGTGGAGTCTATCGGATTTCATGTATAATATGTCATCTGCAAAAGGTGAAAGCTTGACTTCATCTTTGCCAATTTGGATGCCTTTGATTTCCTTTTGTTGTCTGATTCTGATGCTGGAACTTCCAACACTATGTTAAACAACAGCGGTGAGAGTGGACATCCCTGTCGTGTTCCTGATCTCAGGGAGAAAGCTCTCAGTTTTTCCCCATTGAGGATGATATTAGCTGTGGGATTTTCATAAATGGCTTTTATGATGTTTAAGTATGTTCCTTCTATCCCGACTTTCTCGAGGGTTTTTATTGAGAAAGGATGCTGAATTTTGTCAAATGCTTTTACTGCATCGATTGACAGGATCATATGGTTCTTATCTTTTCTTTATTAATGTGATGTATCACATTGATTTGCAAATGTTGAACCTGCCCTGTAGCCCAGGAATGAATCCCACTTGATCATGGTAAATAATTTTTTATATGCTGTTGAATTTGATTTGCTAGTATCTTATTGAGAATTTTTGCATCCATATTCATCAGGGATATTGGCCTGTAGTTCTCTTTTTTACTGGGTCTCTGTCTGGTTTAGGAATCAAAGTAATACTGGCTTCATAGAATGAGTCTGGAAGTTTTCCTTCCCTTTCTATTTTTTGGAATAGCTTGAGAAGGATAGGTATTATCTCTGCTTTAAACGTCTGGTAGGATTCCCCTGGGAAGCCATCTGGTCCTGGACTCTTATTTATTGGGAGATTTTTGATAACTGATTCAATTTCTCCACTGGCTATGGGTCTGTTCAAGCTTTCTATTTCTTCCTGTTTGAGTTTTGGGAGTGTGTGGGTGTTTAGGAATTGTCCATTTCTTCCAGGTTGTCCAATTTGTTGGCATATAATTTTTCATAGTATTCCCTGATAATTGCTTGTATCTCTGAGGGATTGGTTGTAATAATTCCATTTTAATTCATGATTTTATCTATTTGGGTCATCTCCCTTTTCTTTTTGAGAAGCCTGGTTACAGGTTTATCACTTTTCTTTATTTTTGAAAAAACCAACTCTTGGTTTCATTGATCTGCTCTACAGTTTTTTTAGATCTATATTGTTTATTTCTGTCCTGATCTTTATTATTTCTCTTATTCTGCTGGGTTTAGGCTGCCTTTGCTGTTCTGCTTCTATTTCCTTTAGGTGTGCTGTTAGATTTTGTATTTGGGATTTTTCTTGTTTCTTGAGATAGGCCTGGATTACAATGTATTTTCCTCTCAGGACTGCCTTTGCTGCATCCCAAAGCATTTAGCTGGTTGTATTTTCATTTTCATTTGTTTCCATATATTTTTTAATTTCTTCTCTAATTGCCTCGTTGACCCATTCATTCTTTAGTAGGGTGTTCTTTAATCTCCATGCTTTTTGAGGTTCTCCAAACTTTTTCCTGGGGTTGATTTCAAGCTTCATAGCATTGTGGTCTGAAAGTATGCATGGTATGATTTCAATTCTTATAAACTTATGAAGGGCTGTTTTGTGACCCAGTATGTGATCTATCTTGGAGAATGTTCCATGTGCACTCGAGAAGAAAGTATATTCTGTTGCTGTGGGATGCAGAGTTCTAAATATATCTGCCAAGTCCATCTGATCCAATGTATCATTCAGGGCCCTTGTTTCTTTATTGATCCTGTGTCTAGATGATCTATCCCTTGTTGTAAGTGGGTTATTAAAGTCCCCTGCAATTACCACATTCTTATCAATAAGGTTGCTTATGTTTGTGAGTAATTGTTTTATATATTTGGGGGCTCCTGTATTTGGCACATAGACATTTATAATTGTTAGCTTTTCCTGTGATAGATCCTGTGATTATTACACAATGCCCTTCTTCATCTCTTGTTACAGTCTTTAATTTAAAGTCTAGTTTGTCTGATATAAGTATGGCTACTCCAGCTTTCTTTTGACTTCCAGTAGCGTGACAGTTCTCCATCCCCTCACTTTGAATCTGAAGGTGTCCTCAGGTCTAAAATGAGTCTCTTGTAGACAGCAAATAGATGGGTCTTTTTTTTTTTATTCATTCTGATACCCTATGTCTTTTGGTTGGAGCATTTCGTCCGTTTACATTCAGTGTTTTTATAGAAAGATATGGGTTGTGAGTCATTGTGATGTCTGTAGGTTTCATGCTTGTAGTGATCTCTGGTACCTTGTCTCACAGGATCCCCCTTAGGAGCTCTTGTAGGGCTGGTTTAGTGGTGAAGAATTCCTTCAGTTTTTGTGTGTTTGGGAAGACCTTTTTTTCTCCTTCTATTCTAAATGACAGACTTGCTGGATAAAGGATTCTCAGCTGCATATTTTTTCTGCTCATCACATTGAAGATTTCCTGCCATTCCTTTCTGACCTGCCAAGTTTCAGTAGATAAATCCATCACTAGTCTTATAGTTCTCCCTTTGTATGTTAGAGCATGTTTATCCCTAGCTGCTTTCAGAATTTTCTCTTTATCCTTGTATTTTGCCAGTTTGACTATGATTTGTAGCGCACAAGATCGATTCAAGTTACATCTGAAGGGAGTTCTCTGTGCCTCTTGGATTTCAATGCCTTTATCCTTCCCCAGACCAGGGAAGTTCTCAGCTATGATTTCTTCAAGTACACCTTCAGCACCTGTCCCTCTTTCTTCCACCTCTGGAATCCCAATTATGCGTATGTTACTATGTTTAATTGTGTCACTTAGTTCTCTAACTCTCCCCTCATACTCCTGGATTTTTTTTTCTCTCTTTTTTTCAGCTTTCTCTTTTTCCATAATTTTATCTTCTAATTCACCTATTCTGTCCTCTGCCTATTCAATCCAAGCTTTGGTCGCCTCCATTTTATTTTGCTCCTCACTTATAACATTTTTTAACTCCTCCTGACTGTTTATTAGTCCCTTGATCTCTGAAGTAATAGATTCTCTGCTGTCCTCTATACTTTTTTCAAGCCCAGCAATTAATTTTATGACTATTGTTTTAAATTCATTTTCTGTTACATTTCTTAAATCGTTTTTGATCAGTTCGTTAGCTGTCACTACTTCCTGGAATTTCTTTTGAGGAGAATTCTTCCCTTTCGTCATTTTGGATAGTCCCTGGAGTGGCGGAACTGCAGGGCACTTCCCCTGTGCTGTCTGGAGTAACTTGTGTTGGTGGGCGGGGCCACAGTCAGACCTGATGTCTGCCCCCAGCCCACTGCTGGGGCCACAGTCAGACTTGTATGTACCTTATTCCCCTCTCCCAGAGACAGGACACACTGTGGAGTGGTATGGCCTCTGTCTGGGCTACTTGCACACTGCCAGGCTTGTGGTGCTGCTTAGATGGGATCTGGTATATTATCTGTAGTGGATTCGAAAGGTGTATGGGGGCAGGAGGGGCAGACTCAGCTGGCTTTGCCTTAGGTGATCCACTTAGGGAAGGGCTTGCGGCACCAGGAGGGAGGCAGACCAGTCAGAGGGATGGATCCGCGGAAGCACAGTGTTGGGTATTTGCACAGTGCAAGCAAGTACCATGACAGGAACTGGTTCCCTTTGGGATTTTGGCTGGGGGATGGGCGAGGGAGATGGCCCTGGCAAGCGCCTTTGTTCCCTGCCAAGCTGAGCTCTGTCCTCCGGGGATCCACAACTCTCCCTCCCGTTGTCCTCCAGCCCTCCCGTTCTCCAAGCAGAGCTGTTAACTTATAACCTTCCAAATATTAAGTCCCACTTGCTGTCAGAACACACTCTGTCCGGACCCTCCGCTTTTGTAAGCCAGACTCGGGGGCTCTGCCTTGCAGGGCAGGCTGTCCCTCCACTGTCCCGGCTCCCTCCTGCCAGTCCGTGTAGCATGCACCGCCTCTCCGCCCTTCCTACCCTCTTCCCTGGACCTTTTGTCTACCCTTGGCTCTGGAGAATCCATTCTGCTAGTCTTCTGGTGATTTTCTGGGTAATTTAGGCAGGTGTGGGTGGAATCTAAGTGATCCCCAGGACGTGGTGAGCCCAGCGTCCTCCTACGCCTCCATCTTCCTCTCCCTTTTTTGTTGCTTCTCCTTTCATTTAAAAGACACTGACCCTATGGTAGACCAGTCTTTGTGGGAGAGTGAGTGGGCTGCCACATGGTATATGAGGCGTCTCTATGGGTCTCGACATAGGAAATGGACATATATTCCATTCAAGGGCATAGCTCTTTTTTGTTTGTCATAATTGTAATAGCACAAATGTGAGAAAACAGGTTCTAAAGGGAGCATGACTCCTAAGAGGGTGAGGGAGACAGACACTTTGCAGCAATGAAGCAGCAGATAAGAAGATATCTTCCACAGGAAACGAGAAGCTTGGGTAAATGCATGGGCTTCTGGGAGTCCAGCCACTTGCTTTCTGTCTGAATAGGTGACTGAGTGCAGTTTCTATTCATTAGGTGCTTCCGAGTGTCCTGATGTGCTAGTCCTTCCACGTCATGACAGGATGGTATAATGATGTATTTGCTCTCTACTCCTGTCCCTCTGTATTTCACTCTCTAATTGCTTCTTGTCATTTAAATAATTAGGTAATTATGCTCTTCATTTAACATTAATTGGACACCTATTCTGTTCAAGGCATAATATTGAAGTAAAGAAAATACATGTTCCTCAGTAGCTCACGGTTTGTTGGGAAGAAACACCTATAGATAAACAATTATAGACTTGATTTTTAAGTGTTTCAATGGATGCATATATGTGTGTTTCATCATAAAACAACTAGAACAGTGTAATCACCATGATAGCTGGTGTTTGTAGTTATGAAAGCAAAGACCACCTGGAGGTCTTTGTAAAAAGTGGTGTGACAGGAACAAAGTCAGCCTGTTGTTGCCTTGGCGGTGTGAGGCTTTTCTTTTTACACAACAGCAGCCTGCCTGTTGGCTCAAGTGGCCACAAGCATCTTTATATCTGAAAAGGTCCAAACACCTTGAGAATCAGCTTTACAGTGTGTGGATAAGAAGATGTTAATGGTGGTAATTTTGTAAACTCCAGAATGGTAAACTTTCCCTATTTTCTCCCCCGTCCTTTTTTTGTGGGGGGAGGGAGAATGATTAGTAAGGCAAAAGAGGTAGAAGAAAAAATTGTTAAACAAAATTAAAACCTAAACCAGACAGTGAGAGCATATTTACCATAAATACAGATAGCTTCACAGCATAGATTGCTGTATAAACCAGAAAATAATTGGAACCTTAAGTCTAATAAAATGCAAGAAGTAAAAATAAGAAACAGAATGCAAATGACCAGTAGCCATTAGACATAAAAGCTAATTCAATAATGACAATTTTAAACTGAGATACAATTTTCACATATGTAATTACAATTTTTTTAACCTGGATATGGCTGACATAGTGAGAGAAGCTATGCTGTATTTGAGAATTGATATTGGCACAGCACTAAAGAATTAATTTCAGGTGTTATTTACACAGAAAAGCTAAAAACAAGTAGTGGGCGCTTTTGGAATGGTTGCGTATGATAGTACAACACTCATAAGACAGTAAAACTCTGCATAAATCATCACCTATTACTACTTTGTTTTATTTGGTTTCATTTCATTTCATATAGTTAGCACATGATGTTAAATTCATTTCAAGCATACCACATAGCGATGCAATGTCTATACGTGTTTCAGTGTTTGTTACAAGTGTCACTGTCATCTGTTAACCATGTAGCCTATTAAGACAACCACCAACTATCTCCCCTATGCTGTATCTTTTACCCCTGTGAGTTATTCATTCCGTAACTGGAAGCCTATATCTTCCCTCTCCTTCACCCATGTTGCATAAAGTATTACTATTAATATCACATAGAAACTTTATTAGAAATAAGGCTCTGATGACTATGGCAAATATAGAAAAAGCTAAGCAAGAAAAGGCTACAAAAGTATATATCAGTGACTATATGAACGTTAAAAGAAAAATTAGTTCTTTAAAAGAAATGTAATTAAAACATCCATAGTGGATTTTGGTGACCAGCAGTCCTTTGGGCGATGTGTTTCATACGTTAGAAGTTTGTATTTTTCTGTGAAAAAGAATTTTGAAATAAAAATGAAATCAATATACACATATGATCAGAGCTTATCTTCTGAGTTTGGCACTAGCCTGATTATAAGAAATGAGGATTTCAATTAAGTAATATCAGACACTTCAGTGACTGCAGATATGATTCTGTGTTCTGGTGAAAATGGCAGCAAGCTAAATGTAGAGAGACGTAGAACACTGCTGGCAGGGACACTCTGGGATTCTGGGCCAAAATTTGCCTGGTAGCCTCAGGCTTTCTGCTATATACTAAGAAAACAAGTCATTCCTTGCCTGACAGTGAGGAGGTCAGTTTTGAAATTAAGTGAGTCAAGTGTTTTATTTCAATGTCTGATGCTGTTTCTATGACTTGGTTAGCCCAATTATATTATTACATTCTCACTAAAGCCCTGGGCAACATGAAGTCCATTCTGATTTGGACATTTCCCCCTTTTTGGAAAGGGTTCCTTTACTTTCTGATTTCTACTAATGGATTTTTTTCTCCACTACTGATATCAACCCTTTTTCAATTTTACTCTCCTCCTCTGTTTTTTTTTAAGTTTATTCATTTTGAGAAAGAGATAGCAAGCACAAATGGGGGAGGGGCAAAAGAGAGGGAGAGAGAGAATCTCAAGCAGGCTCCATGCTGTCAGTGCAGAGCCCAATGTGGGGCTTGAACTCATGACCTTGTGGGATCATGACCTGAGCCAAAATGAAGAGTCCAACGTTTAACCAACTGACTCACCCAGGGTCCCCTCTGTCTTTCTTCTTATGGTAACTATTGTATTTTATTTTATTTTTTAATGTATTTATTTATTCTTAGAGAGCAGGGGAGGGACAGAAAGATAGGGAGAGAGAGAATCCCAGTGCAGAGGCCAATGTGGGGCTCGAACCCATGAACTGTGAGATCATGACCTGAGTGGAAATCAAGAGACGCTCAACCAACTCAGCCACCCAGGTGCCCCTGTAGTAGACTAAAATTGATGACAACTTTGAAAGGTGAACTAAAAATCAACTAAAGATTTATCTACAATATGATGCCTGGAAAAATAAAGACCTGCTTATAAGATACTGATGATGTTTTTCATAACATTTGCTAAATTGCTTAGATTGTTATTTAAAGATGAAAATTAAATAATTTGTATTCACAGAAGCTTAATTGAAAAGACAGCCATGTTCATTGATTTCCTTTGGCCACCAACAGTGCTTGTGCTTTTCAGTTTTTGTGAAATTCATCAGAGTTGTCATTGTCCTTTTATCATTAACACAACTGGCTTACAGGTATCAATTATAGCTTTATTAAAACACAGCAGCCGAACAATTCTTTTGGTCGTGAAGCTTATTTTTGTTCTAAATGATATTGATATTTTAAGAGAGATGTCCTTGAAAAAATAAATTATTACATTTTTACCACATGGTCAAAATGCATCATTTTGATGAAACCATTTGTTCCTATGTCCTAGAAAGAGACAAAAAACTGAAAGCCTCTAACTAGCTCTCTTTGCTCTCGAAAAGCAAATCAAATTCCTATGCTGCCAAAGCTCCAGTAAACACCCTGGCAATGGAGCGTGTCCTGAGTTCATTACTCTTCTATACTGACTGCCAGTTCTCGCCATGCCAGGGTGTAAAGAATGCTTTCCCATTTACATTTTCTTCTCCAGCTTGAGGGAAAAGAGTGCAAACATCACAACAATCACAATGAAAAAGATTATTTTAATATCTTGGCAACTTCTCCCTGAAACATTGTTGAAATCCCTCTTGCCATGGCATTCCCACCTTGGGTCATGTGCACATCATCTTTGGGGAATGGGAGCCACAAAAAGACAACTAAAAAATAGCTCCCAGCCAGGGAGCTATAAGCATCTGCTTGAGAAGCTAAAAGAATGATAGATTTGGGCTTTGTTTCTGACCTCGCTTTCACGGTGTCTCCATATTTACATAGCTGAAGTGAGCACAGGGAGAGGAATGCTGTCAAAGAGCATTTCTTTTATCCCACATGTCAACCGTGGAAAGAAAGAAAAGACAACTTTCATCTAATAGCTAGTCAGGACCCAGAGCAGAAGGTGCATTCTCTGCTTCCTTCCCTTTTGCTTCCTGTGACTTGTGAGACACTGGATGAGTCAGCGGTGGTTTCTACATGTATCAGAGACATTTTCTAAACTATTTATTGTTGGTGGTGCTGTGATTTAAGGCGTCTGGAAGAAAAGTTGTTGGATACAAGTTATAGAGATGAATTACATCATTGTGAAAACAGTTATTTATTCAAACTGGAAGACAGTACAGTAACAGAACATTGGTTTTTAAGTGGGGTATTATCTCATTTGCTCTAGGCAGAGATGTTCTGCTATCTAGTTAATTTTCCTATATAATGATGAGCCATCTCTTTCTCTGACTTGGGTTGCAGCACATCCTTTAAAACGGAAATGTTTGGCTACTTCCTGAGTGCAAAAAGAGAAGGGAGAATCAAAGTGATTGTATTATAATAAAAGGTAGGCTAGCCTAAAGTATTAGATCTGGAAGCGTACTAAAAGGCCAATTCATCTAACTTCTCATTATCAAGATGAATAGACAGAGGCCTAGGATATTTGAATGTTTTGCTCAAGGGCATTGAGATAGTTTGCATGGGCTGACACTGTGTTAGCCACAATACCGAGAATCTTACATGTATAGAATTCTAGGCTTCTGCTGCCATCCGTTTATTATCTCACACCACCTTTATTGTCACTAAATCTGTACTGGAAAATCCATAAATGATATCTCCTACATTGCACTTTCTCTGGGAAAATTTCGTTTTCACCCTTGATGCAGTGTTTAGTTTGTACTGTAGAAGAACATTAGAGGAAGAATCCATTAGAGAGCAAAGCCGTTGCCTTGGAACTTACATGTAGTAATAATGGCCAAAGGAGACTGTGGGCTGAGGTAAAGGTTTTATTTATGAATTTACTATCTTTATTACTTAAAATGTGTTCTGTTTACTTGGAATAATTTGAACAAATGTAAATAGTAACACACATCTGAAATATATTTCTTGGTTCCTGAATCTCCTATTTATACAAATATGCACATACTAGATATTAAAACAGTATTGGGGTATGATGTTGTATTTTTACTCTTTTATAGCTTAGTTTTGAAATGTGCTTTAAAAACCTGAAATAGCATTCCAGATTCAATGTAGGCATTAGAATATGAAAAATGGAATGCACACAGATTATCACTCAATAGTTAACTGAGTACCTAGTTATAATTTCTTAAATGTTGCATTAGGGTGTACTTACTACCTAGTTTTATATTAAAGTCTGCATTACAAAGGTGTCAACACTGGCACAATAGCCTTGGTTTTACACAAACAAATAACTTGTTTCCTTACAGTCTGTAGATGATGGAAATGATGGGTTTGTGAGTAACTCCATGCTTGACATCGTAGAATAACATATATGGCATTGGTTTCCAAAATCTGATCAAATTAATAGGATGTCCTCTTTTAAAGATCTGTTATTGATGTATTCCATTTCCTCACAGTCCTGTGCCTGTAAAATTTTAGAATTTGGAGGTATCAATGTTGGAATACTCATTTGAATGTCTATCCCTGGATTCTTCTTATTTACAAGTTAGTCTTCGTAGTATCTACGAACTACAAGTCTCAACATGAGCTTATGTGTTCTTAGTCTACTCAAGGCAGGTGTGTGATGGGGGGAGGTACACAGGAAATATCTGGTGTTGCAAAGCACCTGTAGGTCAGAGTATACTTGGGCATTAGTAAACCTGCTGTGACTAGCTAGAGTTGGTGACTACCGTAAAATATGTCAGTAGAAATTATTTCTACTTGCTGTGATAATAACAGTTATATGAAGTTAATGGTACAAGTGCTGCTAAGCAAACACAGATGTTTTGCATTTAAATAAATAGGAAAATAAATTACCTATTGCTTAATCAATGCTGATTAGTAGAATAATCTTTCATGATAGTGAACTCAGTAAGAGATATTAAAGGATGGCTTTTGGCAAATCAGTTAGGAATTACGGCTTTAAACCTTTTTTTTCTTTTCTAATATGTGAGCCAGAGAGCGTACGTTTCTGTCACAGGATTGTCAAATCAGAAAATGGGTAAATGCATAATTAGGACCCGGTTTATACTTGCACTGAAGGTTGATTCTTAATCCACATAAAATAATATGCCTCAGTTACAATTATTATTTGTGTACATATATGCATGTGTGAAATCTCAAAGCAAAACCTAGTGTATAATTCAGGGCTTCATGTGCAAAAATGGCAATGAATCTTGATTAGTTAATATATATTCTTTAGCGGCCAGAGTGCTATATGAATTTTAATTTCAAATTTGATCACTGACATTTTTTCTCATCATATATATCTGCTTTTTCTCCACAACTAGTTCATAATTTACCTTCATGTTTAAAAATGAATTTCTTAATCCAAGATTCATATAGGAGTCACTTCCTATATATTGATACATTCACTCAGTCACTAAATACAAGAGGTGAATTCAGTGCTAAGTAAATAAAAGCAGAGTGTGTTTCTTAATTTTTGTTTGTTTGTTTGTTTATTTATTTATTTATTTATTTGCTGAGTGTGCTCTAGTGGGGAAGGGGCAGAGAGAGAGACGGAGACAGAGAATCTGAAACAGGCTCCATGCTGTCAGCACAAAGCCTGGTACGGGGCTCAAACCCACGAATTGTGAGATCCTGACCTGAATAGAAGTCAGATGCTTAACCGACTGAGCCACTCAGGTGTCCCACCAGTGTGCTTTTTAAGATGCTCAGAGTCTAATAAATTAAGCGACTAAGGATTATGACTGAACTAATTGTGTGATAAATAATCCACACTAATAAATAATAAATAAGTAATAACTAAGTCAGGGCCCAGTTATGCATATTTCTTGGCCTAGCATCAGACTGTGATAAGGCAGCAATACTTGAAGCCCTGAGTGTTTCATTTTCAAGAATGTATAACACCTTTCAGCAATGATGCTTGTAATGTTTAAGTATTACCCATTATTTAATAATCCTTATATTTTCACCCCAGTTAATTTGCATTTTTTTTAAGAATTAGTCCTAAATTATGACATGCTGTTACCAAAAACAGGAAATGTTTTTAATTTCAATTTTAAGCTGTAATCTGATAACATTTTGGGAATAATTTTCTAGGCTCTGGGTAGAGCATTACAGGTTGTTTGCTTTTCTTAGAAACAGTACCACTTGAATATTGCCAGAGGGAATGATGAACAAAAGATGTTACGTAAAAGAACTTTTTCTCTTTTTTCTTTTTTTTTAAATTTTTTTTTCAACGTTTATTTATTTTTGGGACAGAGAGAGACAGAGCATGAACGGGGGAGGGGCAGAGAGAGAGGGAGACACAGAATCTGAAGCAGGCTCCAGGCTCTGAGCCATCAGCCCAGAGCCTGATGCGGGGCTCGAACTCACGGACCGCGAGATCGTGACCTGGCTGAAGTCGGACGCTTAACCGACTGTGCCACCCAGGCGCCCCAAAGAACTTTTTCTACATCGTTTTCCATCTCCCTTCCAAAATCCCAGGGCTCAGGAAACTAATGTCTTGAGATGCTACCAAACATTAAACAGTGTCCAGTTTTCAGGCTAATGAATGTCTGAAATAGATGTTTTTCTTTTCTGCTTGAATGTGGCATACAGTTTTCTCTGATGAAGGCTGCTGAGTTACTTTAGAACAATTCTGGTCTACATTTAATATTCGTTAGACATCAAGTTAAACATTGACTCTGATAGAATTATGGGCCAGCTAGCTCCTTTTATTTTCAAGAATGTATTGTTAATTATAGTTTCCATGCTGTATGTGAGTTACAAATGTCACTGCGTAGTTTACTGTACAAATAAGAACTACTTTGTGCAAAAGTACACAGTAACGGAGAGATCCTAGATTTGAAGACATTTCTGGAATGGCTAAGTCTGTCTTCTCTGTAATATACGATATTTTTGATCTTTGAGAAACTTCCCCGCAAAATAGTTTCCGTGACCTATGATTCATATATAATTCACTTACAAATGGGGAAGTTGATTGGAAGAAAATGAAATAATGTTTTTCCCTAAACAATCTTCTTTCTCTTCCATAAATAGCACATCACTATTTTACTTCTAATTCGGTGATTCCTAAGCACTAATAGGTACTAACAAGTGAGCACCTCATAATGATCCTGGCCACAGTCATTATTATCTTCATGTTCTAGCTGAGAACACCAGGACTTGGAGATGTTAAGTGATCTGTGCAAGGGCACACACATTGTTTTTAGTTAAAAATATTTTTTTTTCACTTCAAAAGATTCTGAGATCTTGAGGTCTTGGAATAATTTATGTCACTTCATATTTTATGTACGTCCATTGGGGCTCATCTACTTGACCAGCTATGATACAAGGTGACCAGATGATCTTACACCAATCTCACATAAATCGCATACGTGTGCTGTGTGACATAATCTCAGCTATGCCCTCATCCTTGTTCTTCCGGAACCTACCACTCCCTCTTTCTTCGTGGTTACACTCCCCTAGAGAGACCAGCTTGATTGATCCTCCTGGTTTTTTACATCCTCTTTTATCTTTCTCTGTTTTCTTTTCCATGAGAATCTGGAGTTCATGATGTTCTACTTTTACAGATGATGTACTCATTGACTGGACCTACCTCACTGGATCTTCTCTGTAAAGAAAACATGAAAGTACACAATTCTGAGCTGAATGTACATTCAGAACTCAGTGGAAATGGTGAAATTATGGTTAGGTAGTACCTGGGAATTCCTTAGTGTGACATAAATAAGAAAAAAGCTTACTAGTAATGAGTATTAATTGAGCTATTCAGCAAGTTTACTAGAGAGAAAGTTAAACATTATTATTTATACCTGTGGGCAACTATGTAAATGCCATAAATAATAAATTAAGTGTTCAGACTCTTTTTCTTTTTGGAATACTATTATATTTTATGGTGTCAGATTCATAGCTGAGATAGCATTTAGCAAATGATTATGTTTATTAAGGACTGACCATAATCTATTTGGTAAAAATAATACCTTCCCTCTGTTTACTGCTTCATAACATGTAATACAATTTCACTAACATGTCACATTTGATCCTCAAAGCGTTCCTGAGAGGAAAGAAACGAAGAAAATTCTACAGGGTGTACTTTATAAATCTTCTTAACCTGCCCCCATCGGCATAATCATCTTTTCCAAACCTCTCTTACCCTCCCTTTTTATGTCTTTCACAATTTGCTAAGTTACAATCGCAAACTTTAGATAAATAGATGCCATATGCTTTAATGGAAATGTCATTTTAATTCACAGATAAAATGTAAAAACAGGAAATTTCAAGTTTTCAGCTGGTATGGGGACCCTATGTTATACCTGATTCGATCTCCATGCTGATCCATACAAAAAAATCCCAAAATTTGTGTCTACAGCTCCAACAGGAGTCTGTCTTAAAATTTAACAGCTATCCTGTTGGAATGTATCTCAGAAATCACAACAAAATAACACTGCAGTCCTACAGCAGATGAGGGATGGTTTTAGATTCATTAATGGGGAAATTTGGGCCAAGCAAAGGGACAGGGCACCGTTCTGCAGGAATCGCTGGGGAAACAGTAAGTAAGAGCAACGTACTGCTTTGCTACAGATCATATTTGTGTGGTAGAGATTTCACTGCCCTGAAGCAGGTTATATTACAGTCCATTTATTTGTCAGGGTAGGATTTTATTAGCAACCAGTTCCAGGCCTTGCATGAGAATGAATCTTCTCACAGTCTGAGCATAAAAGACTAATGGAGTTCAAAATCAACACGGCATCTGAAAGCCTTCACCCAGGATCAGTGAGGTGAGGAGGTTGAAGTTAATGTTCCATCCTGTTCTGCTCAGATGAAGCTGATAACAAACACTACATGGGTGTATGTGTTTTCATCTTGATCTGTTGGTGTTGAGCATTAGCTCTGGATCTATTTTAGCTTATCCACATGTTTGTGCTGATGGAAAATCAAAGTTTAGCACAGACATGAAAGGAAAATTGTGACTTCAGCCATTTTAGAAAGGGGAAAAAATGATGGGGTTAGGCGTTTGTTATAAAACACCGGAATTGTGCAAAGGCTTGTGAAGGCACTTACAGCTAATTCAAACTCTCAAGGCCCCTGGAGGGTCAGTTGGCAAAACAAAGACTTCATGTAAAGTTTGATCAGATTACACATCGGGAGCATTTGGCATCTGTATATTAATGTTTTAGTGGTACCCTGTTTTGTAAGAGAGCAAACATCACTAAAATGGCTTTAAAAATTATTCTAGGTTAGAAACAACAGTCTACTTATTTTATAAGACCATCTAAGTAAGGGTATCTACAGAAGAGGGAAAAAAGAAAACATCCTGTTTAACTCAAACAGAATGTTTAAGGATGTCTGAATAGTTGTCTGTCCAAATTCCTTGTACAGCTCCAAGGATCCAATGGTGAAGAACATGAGTCCCATTCATATACAGCCTAATACACCTGATATTTTGAGTTGTATATTTTATCTCCAGGATGGAGTGCTGGAAGGTAGTGTCTGGAGAGGGGTAAAGGAGAATGCAAGCATTGTGGGAAATGGTGCTGGCAGGGTTGATAGATCAGCAGCAGCCCTGAGAGTGGTGGGTGAGCTGTGGTCACTGGTACCGTGTAACATGTAACATTGCATTTGAGTACATCCTAATAGAATGCCACACCAATTATCACCTTTTCTTAAATACTTGCTTATTGGGAGGAGGAGAGGACTATGCGTTAAAACAACAAGAGAAAGGACTGTTGCTAAGAACTTCAGTGCCTTGGATGCAGTACTCTGCGTCCCCCAACACTTAAAAACAAAACAAAACAAAACAAAACAAAAAAAAACAACAAAGTTGTAGTCTAGAAAAAAGAAATAATTGCCTGCAGGAGAAAAAAGGAATGACTTACAAAGCGTCAGAAGATTTGAGAATCACCAACCAGGAAAACAGTTGAAGGAAAAGTGGCGATCTCATTTGGTGGGTGAGTTGAGCATTGCTGACATTTTCAGAGCTGAGATATGAAAGCCAGAAACAAAGGCAGCAAACACAAATGATCACAGAACAATGGTGGTCCTCATGATCAGCTGCTTTGTGAGACAAATCACCACCCACCTTGAAGACTGTTGAGAGAATTACCTAAGTGGGTAGAAAGTTAATGTCTACCTTTTTTGAGTTTGGAGTTATTAACGCATAGGGTGAATGTCCCACCGTTTAAAGTGATCTTCTTTGAGACCCTCAGACCAGTGGGTTCTTGAACCTTACTGATGGTACTTCCCCTTTGTAGGCAGACAGTCTCTTGATTCATTGCAGTAACAAAATCGCCCAGATGCCTGCCTTCATCTTGAAAGAACATAACCTGACAGATTTGGAAGGCTAGCCACAAGGGATCTTTCCACACACATAATAATTTTCTTTTAGTGAACAATCTGGAAAATCATATGTTTTTAACCATAATTTCAAAACTCCTCAATTTCAGCTTTCTCTATGGATGTTTCTTTTATCTCTTTGCCTTAATTAAAGCCAGTTTTTACCTGAGGAGTTGATTCTCATCATGCCCTCTCTAAAAAAGTAGTTGTGGGGGCGCCTGGGTGGCGCAGTCGGTTAAGCGTCCGACTTCAGCCAGGTCACGATCTCGCGGTCCGTGAGTTCGAGCCCCGCGTCGGGCTCTGGGCTGATGGCTCAGAGCCTGGAGCCTGTTTCCGATTCTGTGTCTCCCTCTCTCTCTCTGCCCCTCCCCCGTTCATGCTCTGTCTCTCTCTGTCCCCAAAATAAATAAACGTTGAAAAAAAAAAATTAAAAAAAAAAAAAGTAGTTGTGTATTCATAGCCCTTAGATCTCAGGGTCAGAATATGGAACTGGTGTCCGTCTTCTTACCATACTTCACTTCCCAGTCGTTATTTTATGACTGTCTTTTAAAATGTTTGGTGTTTGGTTTATTGAGTAATCTCTGTCCTTCCTTACCCTACCATCTGTCAACCACCCTGCCATTTATCTTTATTCAGTAAATATTTTTGTACCTGACTCACCACATTTTCCTAAACCTGGCATCATGCTGGATGATTTTAGTATCAATTTTAATATCCAAATAAGGTAGTCATTCTTCTTTATCTCCACACACTTTTGGACCCTCTATCTTAGCTACCTACTTACCTGCCCACATTCTATACATGATGATTACACGTTTCTAAGCCATTTCTAAAAATCTCTGTCAAGTTTTACACCCAGCTATTATAACCTTTTATTTTTCCAGTTTGCTTGGCCAGTTATTCCCACCTCAGTCTTTGACAGCTTCATTGAGACTTTCAGTCTAACATCCTTCTACCTGTTGCAAATGTCATTCGAGTCTTTATTTTATGTCCCATCTTACCTACATTACTTACAGTCTTATTATGTGCTTCTCCATTTCAGAAAATGTCATAGCACACTGTTAAGAGCATGGATGCTGTGGGCACAAAATCTGGGTTCAGATCTAATCCCTGACATTTTCCAGATGGTTAACTCTGTGCTTGGATTTCTTTTCCTTAGTGTTCTCAATATTAGTACCTCTTTCGTAGGATTGTTGTGAGGATGAAATGACTTATATCTGTAAAATACTTAAATCTTAATTGGTAGAAATTAGCATTAAAGTACATGTAGTGTATATATGAGTGTTTATTATAAATTATACAGCTTGTCTAATAGGTATGTAAGTATTAGTACTTATTTGCATGTATTATAAGTGATATTTTTACTAATTTATTTTAATTTTTGTATTAATTTATCTAAAATTATACATTATTGAGAAAACTATAGGCTCCTTTGTTCATTCATTTTTACACACCGTCTCTGGCAAATCTCAAAACATAACTGAAACCAAAGGATTCATTGATTTTTTTTAAGTTTATTCATTTATTTTTGAGAGAGACCGAGACAGTGTGAGTGTGAGAGGGGGAGAGAGAATCCCAAGTAGCATCCACACTGTCAGCACAGAGCCCGATGTGGGGCTCAAACTCAAAAAACTGAGAGTTCACGACCTGAGCCAAAACCAAGAGTTGGAAGCTCAACCCATTGAGCCCAATCAGGTGCCCCAGGATTCATTCTAATCATACCTCTATCTAAGTAGTTGACTCTTGCTGGAAAGAGTTCTCTATTTTGTGCCACTATAGCTTGATGGTCACAAAATGCAAGGCCTTATTATTCTCTGGTTGTTCTATTATTTCTCTCTTTTTCAACACGCTCTCATTCTCCCTACTACAACTAGTTATTCTTCCCTCTCCCCAAATTCCTAAAATGCCTAAAAATTTCCCCCATATCATAGTGAAGTGATAGTATCTTCTACAAAAAAAAAATACACAAAGCAATGGGCCAGTAAGCCTGAATTTTGTTAATGTCCTTCCACTAAACAAACTAACCTATTTCTAACTGTACCTTTCCTCATTCTCACTTTTTGCAATAGAAGCAATGCCTTACTATCTAAAATTAATCCTGCCACCTACGTTTTGGTTCATTGCTCTTGCCACCTTAGAAAGGTATACAGTTTTTTTTTTGTTTGTGTGTTATTCTCACTTGTATCTTACACATTGCTTGTAACTTTGTTACAAGTACACATTGCTTCTTACTTGTATCTTACACACTGCTTCTTTTTTGTATAAAGAAACAGCAAACAAGCCTGTATCTCAAACTCCGAGACTCCAATCCCTCTTTGTTTTGTTCCTTTCAGAAAACTTCTGATAAGAATTGCCTTTGCTTCTGGGGCTCCGTTAAGCATCTTGATTTTGGCTCAGGTCATGATCTCATGGACGATGAAATCTGGCAGCACAGAGCCTACTTGGGATTCTCTCTCTCCCTCTCTTTCTCCTCCCCCCCACCCCCGACTTGCACACATGATGTCTCTCTCCAAATAAACACTAAAAAAAAAAAAAGACTGGGGGATAAATAAAAAGGGAATTGCTTGCTGTTCAATGGATACAAAGTTTCAGTTATACAAAATGAGTAATTTCTAGAGTCTGTACCACATAGTGCCTATAGTTAACAAGACAGTGCAGTGTAGTGTCCTCAAGGTTCATTATGTTGTCATCTATTGCATTATTTCCCTGATAACACTGAATAGTATTCTATTGTATGTACAGATGACATTTTCTTTATACACTCATCAGTGGACATTTATATTATTTTTTCCCCTTGGCTGTTTTTCCTCAGTGAGCATGGGAATGCAGATATCTCTTTGATATATTGATTTCGGTGATTGTGGATTGATACCCAGAAGTGAGATTGGCAGATTATATGGTAGTTCCATTTTTAATTGTTTGAGGAACCTCCATACTGTTTTCCATAAAAGCTGTACCATTTTACATTGGCCACCAACAGTGTGCAAGAGTTCCAATTTCTCCATGTGTTTGCCAACTCTTACCTGTCATAGACTCTAAGTCTAAAGTTCTCTTTTGGCCAGCAAAAGAGCGGATGCAGGATTAAAATGAGACATGGCTAATGTCTGGGAAAAAGACAAGAACCCCGAATAAGCATCCTTGCCCCATATTCATTCAGGTCAGAAGGCTTACAAACATGATGGGCGTGTACAAAGAGACAAACTGTGAACATTAACTTGTGGATGTGGGGGAAAAGGGAGGTTTTGAAGATATACAGTGTTTGGGGTTTGGGTCAATATAAAACAAAATCTAGGCACCAGGCAGATGGGTAGATGGCTGTTAACAGCAGACAGGAGACTCCGTGCCTGTTTAACTTAGCTATCCTAGGGGATGAGGCAGATAGGGAGAATAACCTCAGGGTTAATAAGGCACCTTTTCTTTTGTTAACCATCTGCTCTCTGGGCTGCTTTGCCTGCAGTGCAGCAGTCCATAGTCCAACTCACCAATTTACTTAACCTGGCCCTATTCTCCTGTGAAAGCAGCTTTTCTGCTATAGTCCTAAATTGGGGGTGCTTCCACCCTGAATATCTAATCTTGTTATTCCTATGTATTGGGCTCCTTTGTGCCATTTCTATTTCAGGCCTTTGCCTCTCCCTCTCTATTTTGAGGGCTCTGCACCCTGCATTTTGGGGTGCCTTTGCACCTCCCTATTTCTGGCAACTTTGCACCTCCTATTCTTGGGGTGTCTTTGCACCCCCTTATTTTTGGAGTGCCAATCTGGTTTACCCAAACTCAGGTGTGAGCGTTTTATGACTTTGTATTTCTTTATTAGTTGTTAACCCATTGGTGTAAGCCCTGGGGATTCCTAAGCTTATCCCCTACACTTAGCTTTTTTTTTTTTCTTGTGGTAATCACTAACAGGTGTGAGGTAATATCTCATGGTGGTTTTGAATTGTATTTCCTTGATGACTAGTGGTATTTAGCATCTTTTCATATACCACATAATTTTGTTGTAACAAGAAAACCACAGAATTAAAAACAATTTTTTTTTTTGCATTAAGTATTGTGATTCACTATTTTTAGTTGTGGAATGTCAACATGTAACTCATATAATTATGTATAAGTCTATGAAAATATTTAGATTTTGCATTAGTTAAAATTAATATCTAATTAGGAGAAATGACATCATATTGACTTCAACTTGATGAAAGTCCAATTAGAATTTTAAATGTAATCCATATTTTAAAATGCATATAATGGCGTTTATTTTTCTTTCTGGCATAAATCTTCTGTCACATTTTAGAAATGTCATACAACTTAATTGCAATGTAAAGGATTATATAGACAATTAACATTATTGACAATCTTTGCACTTATGTATAAATCATTTAGTTCAAAGAAAACTTCATAAAATATAAAACAATTTATTAAGTGAAAAAATTTATAACGAATTTACAAATGGGCTGTCTTTTTTACAAATAGCAGCTTGTTTGTGAATATGGTTTGGTTCCCCAAATGCTTTCATATATGAAAAATGGCTCAGAATTGGACAGATATCCTTTCAAACAGCAGTTCTGCTGCGGACTCCACAAAGTGTATCAGGCAACATACATAAAACTAGGGACTCTAGTTCCCTCTCTATAAAGAAGGAAGAGTAATACCTGCCTCACTGAGATGTTCAAAGGATTGTACTTAATATACTTAATAATGACTTCAAGCATTATGCATTGCCTTAGCCCACTAAGTGCTAGAATGCATAATTATTATTCAACCCCACATGATCTCTACTTTGCCAGGATTATACACTGAGCACAAGAATCACTTAATAAGCACAATGCCATGCTTGGCTGCTCAATAGATGTTTTCATAATTTAGTGGCTAATCGGTAAGGAGAATATGTTAAGACTTTTTTGTATATGATATTTAGATTTCTCAAGCAAAGAACAGTAGAGTACCTATGTGATGAGACCCTAATCAGCTTTGTAAGAGAAAGATGTTGCCATGTATGACATGAAGCTTTTATAATGTCTTACATTGGTTCCAAAGTTTGGAAGGAGGAATGCTAAACTCTAATTGTGTTAAACCAAACTTGGAAACTGTCACTCCCTGACCTCTCATAAGTCTTTAATTAATTAGATGATCACATTGGATTTGTCCATGTGGCAGAAAGATGGGCAGTATATAAAGTTGCTCAAGTCCATGTCCAAGATCATGTGCATGGCAAGACTATCCTGACTGGTGACTTTGATTGTAAAGCTGTAGTCAGAATTCCTGAGCAAGAATCTGTCACCTCCAGATGCATATGCAATTTAGCTTTTTCACCCACAATTTACTTTGCTCTGTTTTCTCCCTAACTCAAATTTTCCTCTGTTATTTGTAGTGTAATGACTGTCCATAATGTTACACTTGTATTAGGTTTTAATTTTTGTCATGCAGATTTATATATATAATTTAACTCGAATCACAGAAGAACTTCATGATTAGCAGAATTTTGGAAATACAAAAAGTAAGATTTAATACCTTTCTGAGAAATGGTTCTCGAGATCCTGCTTGGAAGTTCTAGCCAATTTCTTACTTTAACCAATTCTTGCTTAAAGAACCAATCTTAATCTGGGAAGACTGGCCACTTTGTCAGCGAATGCATATTAACAATTGAGGGATAAAAGGTAAAAGTACTTAGCTGTCAGTGTGTCAGATGTCAGAACAACCTCAGCTTCACAGCTAATTGTAAAAGTTGGGAGATTTTTCTCAATGTGATACAACTGATAAGCTGAAAATCAGCTTGACAATTAAAGTAGTCTGTACCCTGGTTTGCCCTAAAATAATACCCATTGCCTAGAATTGTGGGAAGTGCTAAGTGTATTTATGGAACAAGCTTTACATGATGCCTCTTGCATTGTAGAGGGTCTATAAATATTCTCCTTTAAGGTCGAGGCAGCTCCAACTGAGAAGTTCTATTTGTTTATACAATGTGTTCCTAGAAGTTCATAACTGTGTCAAAGCCTGAAAAAATATTGGGCATTGCTGCCCCAGAGCAAAGAGAAGAATCTAAGACATTATGCTGTGGCATGTCACACAGCAGGCAATGTAAGATTTTAGGTTCTGAAATTCATCTCTTGAAATAGTTCCTAGAATAGATATAGGACATTTATTTTGAGAAATTCAAAACCAATCTTTTACCCTATCGCATTCATTCTCACTACACACCATGAGAAATGAGAAGGTCAAATAAAACCAAACCCAGATTTTTGATATGTAGATCTGATAAGTGCTTTATTTAGAAACATAACATTTAATAGATCTCAAGCTTCTAGTTCCCAAGGCTTTGCAGTGTTTACTGACGTAATGAATTAACTATTTGTGTGTGCGTGTGCGTGTGCGTGTGCGTGTGTGTGTGTGTGTGTCTGTGTAGAGGGCAATTATTCCTATTTTTTCTGGGCCTTATGGATGCAGTGGTTGGAAAACTTGGTTGTTTATCTGGAATGTGTTCACAATCTTGGTCACCCAGGGTCTTTTTAGGATTGGTCAAATAAATGGCACAGATTCCTGAAGTCAGCCTTTGCATTTCCAGGTTTAAATCACTTTGTTCAAGTTAGTTTCACAGGACATGTGGACTGAAACTAACACTGTCATGTTAGTGAAGAAGATGTGTGAGGTTTCCTTCTTTATGGACTCTGTAGGTGCAGAAGTATAGCCACCATTGCCCAGAATCGTCACTCAAATGAATAATAAGTGAAAACTTAAAAATAAGATTTTAAATAATACAGCACTGCATTGTGTGGAAAGAGTAGTCTCACTCACCCTCATTAGAATGGCATTTATTATCTGCAAGGATATCAGCAATTCTTGCTGACCAATGTAAACCATCACTAACAAAATCTCCTTCAGGTGATTGGTAGAACAGCTTAAAATGAACTGAGGAAGTAAATATTTTAGTGTGGAGAGACATCCTTGTCTTTATAAGGAAGTTAAATACCTAATCAAATTCTGAAGTAGAATGCAAAAATTAGCAGATCACAAAGCTTAGCAGGTATAACGTTTGAAAATATGTCTAAACAGCCAAAGTAAATCATATTAGAAAAAATCCTTCTGAGGAAGAGAACTAAGTTTAGGAAAGATTGTTTGGCATTAAAAGGTAGGGAACTATTTTAGCCATGGTCTAGAGGGAAATCCAAAGAGATAGCTAATGTAATTTCCATTGCAAATAAATAGTAATTTACGAGAGGAAAAGAGGGAATAAAGGAGAAGAAGGACCTAGGGAATGTTAGTTATTGGAAAGAATCTGAAACCTGTGTGAAAGGTGGAGTTAGGAATTTCTAGGGTCACTGATATAACGGAAGAAATTGTAGGAAAAGTTGCTTAATACAGTTTGTTACATCATTGATGTGAATTATTGATGTAAAATTCCTCTCCTTGCAGGATATGTATGCATGAGTGTGTATATAAAAGGGACAATCAATTGAGAAAGCCTCAAACAAAAAGAATCACAGATAGGTGAGGATTAATTGGGATGGAAAGTTACAAGGAATTAGAATCATGAAGCCAGAAGCCATAAAATATGAAAATCATGAAAATACAAGTCCTGAAGTCCTAGAAACTGTAAAATACTTAGGAATCTTGGGAACAATGTGTAACATACACCTTTAATTGTCGTCTGGACAAAACTGGTATCAGTTGAAATTTTCTTTTTTTGCCAATTCTATGTGAGACATTTTTTTTCCATTTTCAAAGTAAGTTCAGTTGGGATTTCATTCCCGTAGTTTGAGCCGCTTGAAAAACAATGATTTCTGTTGCATATCTTTTAATAATATGTTGCTGGACTTTGTTTTGTTGACCAACAAAAGACAAAACTGCAAGCCACAAAATAAAATCTATGTGTTTATTTGGGCTGTTAGGGATTACAATCCAGGAGTCACATATTTGATAAAATCAAAAGTGTGTTTTGGGGAGACAAAGGAGGTTAGAGTTTTTCAAGAGGAAAGAGGGAATTTGAATAAACTATTTTGAAAAATATAATAGGTCTGCTATAGCTATAGTTACACTAAGCTATACATGATAGGTTCTAGGTTCGGGAGAAATCCATTTATGTCCAGCCTAATATGTAGCATATGTCTTGACTTCTAGCTCAGTTCAGCAATAATTTCAAGAATTTGAGACAATAGACTTGCATAAGCCCCACTTCCTCAAGGTCCTCTGGGTAGGATTTTAAATCACTATTTTAGCAATGCTTACTCCACTTTATTCTCTTTGTTACCAGTTTTCTGGAGTTATTTTTGCACATCCCTCCCCCTCACATGTGTGACTCTGCTTCTTAAGGACAGCTCAGAATCTTTGGTTTTAGCTGTCATCACACCCTTGTTTATTATTTTCCTATTTTTGCTATCCTTACACTCTATGCCTTTGCCCATGATGCTACCAGCTATCTTTCTTAAAATTTTAAATAATATTTCTCTTTTTAAGTAACTGTGATAGCCGCACTTTGTGGCAGAAGAGTTGGACCTTTTCATTTTTACACTCAAGGGCACTTTGAGGCCACTGTTTAACCCTTTATTTCATCTGTGGTCTGTTACTGGTGGGGAGAGTTACAGTATCCTGTGCAAAGCGATAAGGTGACTGCGGAATAGAGTGAGTGGTAGAACACATGCAATCTGGTCAATAAAGTTGAAGGTAATTTTCCATATTTTCTCATTGGTTAAAAGGGAAGAAGTACTTGCTACCTAACCAGAATGAATATGACTGGCACTTGTCTTTAATATAAAGTAATAATAATAATAATAATGGCCAAAACTTCTCATTGTGAAATGAGTTTGGAAATACTTTTACCCGCAGACATCAGACATGGTACACAAACACACATGCGTGCAGATTTACAATGGCAGAGGCTATAAGGGATAAAATTTTAAAGTGAAAAAAAACAAAATGATGTAAAAATAAATTATATTTAAAGAAAATAATACATTTCAAAATGTTAATTAGAATAAATGAAAATAGATGAAACTTGCCTTAATATATTTAAAAAAATATTTTTAACGTTTATTCATTTTTGAGAAACAGAGACAGAGCATGAGCGGGGAAGGGGCAGAGAGAGGGAGACACAGAAACTGAACCAGGCTCCAGGCTCTGAGCTGTCAGCACAGAGCCCGACGCGGGGCTCAAACTCACGAACTACAAGTTCATGACCTGAGCCGAAGCCGAAGTCGGATGCTCAACTGACTGAGCCACCCAGGTGCCCCAGCTTAATACATTTTTAATAGAGATTAATTAGTGTTAATATATTTTTAAGTATTAAACATTGTTTTTAAAAATGTGTTACTAAAATGCTGTCAGGATGAAAATGGTGTGTCTAAATATCTGATCATTCATTCCTTATTGCTTAAAGGGCTGCTTAAAATATAGAATTCAAATTACTTTGCCCACTAGGCTCAACCACCTTCCCAAGCTATATTTCCTAATTTCTTTCCAATTTCTTAAAATAATCCTAAGAACACACTGCTTTGATCCTGTTGAGGATCGTAGTTGTATTTTTACAGTCTCATGATTTTTAGTCCTGAAACGTTTTCTCACAACCCCTTCTTCATCTTCCACCATATTTTCTACCTGGCAAATACTTATCCCTAAAGGCTCACCTCCTTCATCACAGACAGGATTGACCACTTCCACCTTAAGAGCTTACTAATGACATGGTAGTAGTCACATTAAATACATATCTTTTCTCAACAGACTCCATCCACCACTAATTTTGAAATCGATAAAAGCCAAGAACCAAGAGCCAAATTTTATAGGCTTGTATATTTCTTCAACGTTTTGCAAACACGTTGTACATATTTGAAAAAATGTTCTAAATAACGAAAAATTAACCTAATATTTATTTTTTATCTTTAAAGTTTATTTATTTATTTTTAGAGAGAGAGAGAGTACAAGCAAGGGAGGAAGACAGAATCCCAAGCAGGCTCTGCACTAACAGCATGGAGCCTAATGCAGGGGCTTGAACTCATGAACTGTGAGATCAGAACCTGAGCTGAAAGCAAGAGTTGGACAGTTAACCAACTGAGCCACCCAGGCACCCCCTAACCTAGTATTAATTTAGAGCAGAGTGGCTTATAGTAATTGCTTTTAGAGGTTCATAATGAATGTGCCCTTTTAGAATTATTTTAAACTTTATTTGTGTCTTAGGATTCTGTTTGGTTTTGCTTTTCTCATCTTTAATGGTGACTAAATTAATATATGCAATGGATACAAAGGACTTAGAGCTGTAGTTCATAAAAAGTAAGTATTCCATAAATTTCATCTAACATTTTTAAATTAACTTTATGTCTTGAATATTTATATGGGTTTAATCAGAAGTAAGAATACAGAGAAAGTTCATGAACTACCTACCGGCTCTGAGATTTCCTATGGCTACTGAGTAAAAGGCTAGACATGCAAGAATTGTTTTGCTGTTGTTTACACATTGCGATGCATTATGCAATGTAACTGGGATTTGAAAGTCCATGTAAATTATAACTATAACTTCTGTATGATGGACCATAGCATTAACAATTATAGAATTCAATTTAAAGGAATTACATTAGTGTTGGCTGTTTTCAATGAGCTACTTTAAAAGTTAATTATTTTTTCATTTAATGGTTTTAACAAGGAAGTAGCTCTTCAAGAAGGTTGAAAAGCATGATTTCTTTGACTCTTCTTTTTTTTTTTTAATGTTTACTTATTTTGAAAGAGAGAGAGTACAAGCAGAGGAGGAGCTGAAAGAGAGGGAGAGAGAATCCCAAGCAGGCTCTGTGCTGCCAGCTCAGAGCCCCATGTTGGACTTGAACCTATGAACTGTGAGATCATGACCTGACCTGAAACCAAGAGTTGGCCTCTTAACCAAATGAGCCACCCAGGTGCTCCCTTTGACTATTCTTTTTTTTTTCTTAAGTTTATTTACTTATTTTGAGAAAGAGAGCGGGGGAGAGGCAGAGAGAGAGAGAAGGAGGGAGACAATCTGAAGCAGGCTCCATGCTATCAGCATGGAGCTCAAAGGAGGGCTTCATCTCAAGAACTGTGAGCTCATACCTGAACTGAAACCAAGAGTTGGATGCTTAGTTGACTGAGCTACCCAGGCGCCCCTGACTATTCTTCATCAAAATGTTTTACTGTTCAGTCACTGTCTGATCTTTTAAAATAAGTATTGAATCATATGATGGATGCAGGACTTTGAGTAACTCAGAGGAGTTCTTTGCAAACAAGCAAATTAAAAAAAATTCAGAGACAATCATAAGGCTTGATTTCTACTATATAATGGCTCTAGCATTTGACAGTTTCTCTTTTTTTAAAGTTTTATTTATTTATTTTGAGAGAGACAGAAAGAGCAAGCATGAGTGGGGGAAGGGCAGAGAAAGAGAGGGAGAGAATCCCAGGCAAGTTCTGCACTGTCAATACAAAGCCCGATATGGGGCCTGAACCCACAAACTATGAAATCATGACCTGAGCTGAAATCAATGAGTCAGACATTTAACTGACTGAGCCACCCAGGTGCCTGACAGTTTGTTTCTTAACATCAAACTACAAGCAGACATTTTTAGTGATTACTTAGTGTGATAAGAAAGGAGAACTTCTTCTTAATTCTTACCTTTTAAAACTATACACCTTGGGGCGTCTGGGTGGCTCAGTGAGTTAAGTGTCCAACTTTAGCTCAGGTCATGATTTTGCAATCTGTGAGTTTGAGCCCCACTTTGGGCTCTGTGCTGACAGCTCAGAGTCTGGAGCCTCTTTTGGATTCTGTGTCTCCCTCTCTCTCTGCCCCTCCCCACTTGTGCTCTGTCTGCCTGTCTGTCTGTCTCTCTCTCTCTCTTTCAAAAATAAACATGAAACAAAATATTTAGGACTATACCTGCATGGATCTCAGCTTTTGGTAAGGGAAACCATCATGGTCGACTTTAAGGTTGCTCTCCATACCTGGTTAGTAGTTGTTCTGGAGAGAGGAAAGGGAGAATATATCTTCTGTGAGTAAGAGAGATTTTTGTAGGTATTCACTTTTATTGAGGAAAAAAAAATGTTTGGACTTCCTTAGCATTTTGAAAATCAGCTATAACAATACTAAACCAGAAAAGAACATTATTCAGGCAACACAAGCACATTCATTTCTGATAAGGAAGGTAGTACAAGTACCCACCCTTAGGGAATAACTATAGTGGTATCAGTTATGGTATAAACAGCTGTATACATGGTTGTATTATTTCCAAAATAGTAGGCCTCAGCTTTTTTTTTTTTGAGGATAACAATGTTAGTTTATGACATAGCTTGTGAACATGTGCTGACACAAGTGGTTTTGTAAAGACATTTATTTGAACACTCATTCATTCAGCAATCTGTTCTATAAGAAGGGGTGGCAGATATAAATCTTAGGAAACATAACGACCCCAAAACTACACAGGGGTTGCGTGTGGCTAATTTTTCAATTTTCCTGGACTATAAAAACAATGAGCTTTGAAGTTTTATTAGTGTTTTGGAAAATTATTGTGCATCTCGGCCTCTTGGCATTTTCCAAAGTCCTCATAGGCATGGGGAATTTCACATGCGTCCTGTACTCCCAGGCAGAGGTCTAACTTGCTTCCTCTTCTTTTTTGAGGCTAGGTACCCGGAATATGGCTTGTCTGCCACTCAGATAGATGTACATATGGCATGAATTCAGAATACATCAATATGTAGGCAGCACCTACATATGTAGGATATTTATTTATGGTGTCATGGCACCCAGAAATCTGGCTTTCAGAAGTAACAGTAACACTGGAGATTGTTCTGTACAATGCTTAGTATGAGCAGGGTAAAGAGTGCATGTCTAACAAAGGGCAAGATGGTCGTTGATAGTACTCCAATGATAGTCGGATCCTATCAACAAGTCTGAGAACTTTTAAATATCTTCCAAATAAATCTTTCTTCTCAAACTAGTAACAGGAACTTAAACTATAGTTTTCCCAATTTCTAGAATACAGAAATTGTAATGACCACTAACTTGAATTATAGAACTATGTAATACTTGAATATGGACTTGAGAATTACCTTATTTTAAGGTCCTATAGAGTAAGTAGTTTTTGTTTGTTTTTTCCCCTTTGAACAAATCAAAACTTGAATGACTCTCTGAGGGTAGAATTTTTATTTTAAAGTATCAATGCTAATAGCTTCCTAAACTAATAGTTGTGAAGTTAAAGAGCTGCTTCCTGAGGGTATGGCTTCTGATAAACATGAAACTAGGTGTTGATTGAGATCCCTCCCTTTGGAATATTGGCATGTCTTGGCACACCCTCAACAACTGGGACCTATCAGGATTAAATCAGGCTTCTCACACAATCTCAAAGATGCAAGAGGCAACTAAGACCTAGGAGAAAGTTGAATGATAAGGCTTATCTCCTATACAAGGCCAACTCTTGAAGAATGGGATAGATAGCTGTGTCACCTAATACACAGAAACAACACAAAGAGCCAAACAAAATGAGCAAACAGAGCAATATATTCCAAATGAAAAAGGAATACAAAGCCTCAGAAAAAGACTTTAATGAAACAGAGATGAGTAATCTACCTGAAGGAGAGTTTGAAGTAATGATCATAAAGATACTCACCAAACTCAGGAGAGAGAGGAATGGGTGAGCACAGTGAGAACTTTAAAAAAGAGACAGAGGGGCGCCTGGGTGGCTCAGTGGGTTAAGTGTCCGACTTCGACTCAGGTTATGATCTCATGATCTGTGAGTTCGAGCGAGCCCCGTGTCGGGCTCTGTGCTGACAGCTCAGAGCCTGGAGCCTGTTTCAGATTCTGTGTCTCCCTCTCTCTCTGACCCTCCCCTCTTCATGCTCTGTCTCTCTCTGTCTCAAAAATAAATGTTAAAAAATATTTAAAAGAATTTAAAAAAAGAGACAATATAAGAAAGTAGAAATGGAAGTCACAGAGCTGAAAAATAAAATAATTGAATTGAAAAATACACTAGAGCATTTCAATTGACAATTAGATGAAGCAGAAAAATGGGTCAATTACTTGGAATACAGGTAGAACTCACCCAAACAGCAGTGAAAAGAAAAAAAAG
The DNA here is from genome assembly GCF_016509475.1 of Prionailurus bengalensis. Lineage (NCBI taxonomy): Eukaryota > Metazoa > Chordata > Mammalia > Carnivora > Felidae > Prionailurus > Prionailurus bengalensis. The sequence continues at coordinate 53,839,603 of NC_057359.1, read as the reverse complement.
AATTTTAAAGAGTGAAGATAGCTTAAGGGATATATGGACAACATCAAGTGGAATAATATTTGCACTACAGGTGTCCCAGAAAGAGAAGAGAGAGAAAGGGGCAGAAAACTGATTAGAAGCAATAATGGCTTAATCTTCTCTAACTTAGGGAAGGAAACATACACCCAGGTCCAGGAAGCACAGAGATTTCCAAATAAGATGAACCCCAAGACATCCACACCAAGACACATTATAATTATAATGTCAAAATTAAAGAATCTTAAAAGCAGTGAGAAAAACAACTTGTTATGTAAAAGGGAAGATGATAAGCTGATTTCTCATTAGAAACTCTGTAGACGAGAAAGGAGTGGCATAAAATATTCAAAGTGCTGAAAGGAAAAAAATTTCCAACCAAGAATACTCTACTCTGAAAGATGATCATTCAGAATTGAAATGGAGATGAAGAATTTCCAGATCAGAAAAAGCTTACAGAGTTCATCACCACTAAACCAGCCTTAAGGAAATGTTAAAGGAATGTCTTTAGACTGAAAAGAAAAGGCACTAATTAAAACAAAACGGAGGTGCCTGGGTGGTTTAGTCAGTTGAGCATGTGACTCTTGGTTTCAGCTCAGGTCATGGGATCTCACAGTTGCTGGGTTTGATCCCTGTGCAGAGCCTGCTTGGGATTCTCTCTCTTCCTCTCTCTCTCTGCCTCTCCCCTGCTCACACGCTCCTGTGCTCTCTTTTTCTCAAAATAAATAGTTGGAGAATTAAAAAAATAAAGACAAGAAAACATGGAAGTAGCAATCTCACTGGCAAAAGCAAATATTTAGTAGATAGTTGATTATTAACCAAGCTAGTATGAAAGTAAAAAAAAACAAACAAAAGTAGTAGAATTAATTGTAACTACAGGGATAGTTAAGAGATATACAAGGAATACTTATGGGGTAATTTAAAGGATACACAAAATAGAAAGATGTAAAAAAGACATAAAAGATGAGAGAAGGAGAGCAAAAATATAGCCTCTTTAGAATGTATTCAAATTTGAGTCACTATCACCTTAAAAGAGAATTTATCTGATTAAAACATGGGCAGAGGATCTAAATAGACATTTTCTAAAGAAGACATAGAGATTGACAACAAACACATGAAAAGATGTTCAGTCGCACTAACCATCAGGAAAATGAAAACCCAAACCACAATGAGATATCATCTAATGCCTTTCAGAATGGCTATTATCAAAAAGACAAGAAATAACAAGTGTTGGAGAAGATGTGGAGAAAAGGGATCACTGGTACATTGCTGATGGGAAGGTACATCGGAGCAATCACTATGGAAAACAGTATGGAGGTTCCTCAAAAAAAATAAAAGTAGAAGAGCTCTATAATCCAGCTATTGCACTTCTGAGTATTTATGTGAAGAAAACAAAAATACTAATTTGGAAAGATAGATGCACCCTTTTGTTCATTGCAGCATTATTTACAATGGCAGAGGTATGGAAACAACCAAAGTGTCCATTGATGGATAAATAAAGAAGTTCTGGTGTATATACACACACACACACACACACACACACACACACACACACACACACAAAGTACTTAGTCTTAAGGGAAAAAAAATGGAAATCTTAGCATTTGCAACACCATGGATGAAACTTGAGGGTGTTATGCTAAGTGAAGTAAGTCAGATTGAGAAAGACAAATTCCATAATACTTCACTTGTATTTGGAATTTGAAAAACAAACAGACAAAACAAAACTCATAGATACAGAGAATAGATTGGTGGTTATCAGAGGAGAAAGGGGTTGTGGGGTGGCCAAAAAGGGTGATGGAGGTCAGTTGTGTGGTGATGGATGGCAACTAGATTTATGGTAATCCCTTTGTAGTGTATACAAATACCAAATTATTATGTTGTAACCTGAAACTGATACAATGCTATATACCAATTTTATTTCAATTAAGAAAAAAAGCATTGTTGATACTTCTCCAAAACCTATGTTCCCCATACCATCCAATATTGTCTATCAAAATCAAAGTCTGACAAACACAAAGGTATGGCATAGTCTTACATTTTTGACATGTGTCATTTTATTTAATTATCACAAACCAAAAAAAGACATGTTCTGTCCAAAAATTATATCAAAACGGGCACATGGTAAAGCCAGGAACTGCAGCTAGCCATTGCTTCTTGGTCTTTTGGCTAAGATCAAGTGGAACTGAAGCTAACCAGTGTGACTTTTGAATATGTATTATTAAGAAATGCTAATTAATAATCTCTAATTTGCTGTGGTTAAGAACTCTGACTGGAGTCAGTATAACCCAGATTGTTGTATGTGATCATTAAGACATGACAATATGTGAACATGTGCTGTGTTTAAGGGGTTTGTTTTTGCTCTGTATTTGGGGGGATCTTTTTGTTAAGTGGACATTAAACCTCTCTGTTTCCTGGTTTTTAGTGACAATCTTCTACATTTGTTTTAAATTGAAGTATAGTTGCTCCAGTGTTTCAAGTGTACAACATAGTGTTTGGACAAGTCTTTCAGTTGCACTTTGCTCACCTCAAATACAGTTATCCTCTATCATCATAAAATGCTATTTGCAATACTATTGACTAAATTCCAAACAAACTACTGATGGGGCAGGGAAGAGCTCTAGGGGGGATATGTATGTTCCCTGCAGTAATGGAAAAGATCATAGTCTATGAGAGACTGGAGCAGTGGGCAGTGTTTTTCTGATTCTTGACAATGCTCAAGGCAGACAGTTAAACCTGGATAATAATGGCTGTGTGGGGAAACAAGAATTAAAAATCCTCAGCCTCACAGAAAATCCCCCAAGTTCACAGTTCAGGCTTGGCAAGGACGTAGTGGAGTATCACTTATGTATGTGAATTATAATTTATATATAATGCATAGGGAAAACAATAATTCTCTCCTATGGGTATGGGTGTGTGTGTGTGTGTGTGTGTGTGTGTGTGTGTGTGAGTGAAGTGACTTACAGTCTATGGAAGGAAGAGTGCAGTGCCTGACAATGTCAATCATTTAAAAAATTTTAATGATTTTTATTGATATTTTTATCATGAATTATTTTTTTAAATAATGAACGGGTCATTATTAAAATGCTGAGGATAAATTCTTTTAATTTAAAATCGTAACATTACAGATGTCTGTACTCCTTATATTTCTGTATATCTTATATTTATCACTAAATTTGACTGGTCTTCCTCTCCCTTTGTTTTCCCTAGAATGTAATTATCACTCTAAGTACAACCTAAATTTTGGGGAAAAAATAGCACCTAGGTTAATAGGTAGAAAAACATTTTGAGCTATAGTTGAAAAGTAATTTTTAAGTTATTCCTGATGCTTCATACTAAGTTGATGTATGAATATATGGTGGCAATAAACTTACTTTTTTAGTAGTACAGTTTCTGTCCAATTAAAATATGCTTGTTAGCATTTGTTTGAGTTATGTATGAATAAATGCATACAAATCTTCCATTTGTGTACTTGTAGCAGATGAAACTAATAGGAGTACCTAAAACAGATGAGATATAGTCTGGCTGCAGTTCAACTACAGAGCACATAAGTCTTCCCTTGTGTTAAAGCCTTCATACCATTAAACTGTTATTTATTGATCCTGCTGACAAGGGCAGCAAAGCAGAGTAATTTTACATCTCAAAATGAAAAAAAAATAAATTAAAAAATCCGTTTTCTGATAGATTGTGCATATCCAGTGCTAAGCATTCCATATTTATATTTTTCCAGTCCTTGATTTCCTTATATGCCCAGGAATAATATCGCCATAAATGAGATTAATGTGTGGAAGTATCATCTCTGCTTTTTTAATTGATAGTATCTTGTGTTTAATTCATTTATCAAAAATATTACTATCAGGAAGGGAGAAAATCTAGTAAGGCAAATGCCACATTAAAATGTAATAAAATTCTTAACCTTATCTTTTAGTATCAATTGGCTAGGTTTACTAAGGTTTTTCAAAAAAGAGAAAATTACTAATAGGAAATATAGTAATTATGGTAATGATTAAAGTAATGTTTATCTTTTTATGTTTTTAGTTTTGTCTTCTTCCTCTATTCTTTTTTTTCTACTTGTGGAATCTACAGAGAGACAGCAGTGAACAGCTGTGCTAACTAATTCCCTATCAATTTGGAAAGGGGGGGATTTATTCTAAAACTGAGCAATTATGACCTATGATTTGGAATATAATATTTAAATGTGAATTGTATATGTTGGGTTTTATTTAGTTAATTATTTAATTAATTTTAGTATTCCTTACTATTATTTTATGTGCCAATTTTTAACAGGGTTTTCATTTAGAATACTGAGTTTTCTACTAACTTACAACATAGTGCTGCTATGCTGCACTGTTATCTTTTTTCCCTCTGTACTCATTTATTTATTGAGAGTGATGAAAATTTGATGTATCGGTTCAACATTATATCATTGAATTTGCCACAAGTGTGGGCGGCGGCAGCGGCTCCTCCTCCTCCTCCTCCTCTTCCTCCTCCTCCTCTTCCTCCTCCTCCTCTTCCTCCTCCTCCTCCTCCTCTTCTTCTTCTTCTTCTTCTTCGTCTTCGTCTTCGTCTTCGTCTTCGTCTTCTTCTTCTTCTTCTTCTTCAACTATAGAATAATGGATGGTTTCTGTGTTTTTCTTGGCTTAATCAATCTCTTCAGTGATGGATCCAGAAGAAGCAAGTCCAGATGAAAGATCTCTGCCCCAGGAATGCACCTAAATATTTTTTCTGGTATGCTTCCTTATCTTGGTACAGCTTGGTGATGATGGGGATGCAGATTTTCTCTAACTCTTTCTGCTGATATGCAAAGTCTCATTTACTGCAATGTGATTCTTATGGAGCCAGTTGATGATTTCATTGTACCTGTCAAAACTTCTCTATTTGTCCTCATCATTGGTAATGCTTTTGATGTTTTTTTGTGTTGAAGGTGTAGGATTTAGAACAGTTAGAAGGCACCTTTGTCTGCTTTTGAGTTCACTTTTGTGGTTCTTAGTGTCCTGAATTGTACCTTCAAAATGTCTTCCCTGCTCAAAGGACTCTTGTATTTTATGATGGCAATCTTGTTCTTTTGTTCTGTATTGTTATCACAGACTGTAATCTGAGGTACATCATGGAAAACAAAAGTATGGCCATGAATTAAAACTTGCCAAGCAGGTTGCCATGGCACATTCACCTTTACGAACTAGAGTAAGTTCACTAAGCTGGTTGTCTGGTTAAGTAGTGAAGGTCTGTGTCTGTTTTGGGGCATTTTGATATACTGTGTTTGATCATGGCACTTATGACCCAAGCAGGACTTTAAAAGCAGTGGAAAACGTAGGGATAGCCAAAAGCCACAAATGTTGAACATTGTCAGTTTATCCCTACATAAGGTCGTTACCTGCACAGGTGATTTGTAAACAATAGCCTTATAGAGGTTCTGTCCTTATCAGTTGTTTTCCATTGAAGATAATGGAGGTACAGAAGTCAACACTTTCTTGGCGACATCTTGCTTAGAGATATGAGTGCCAGCCTGTTTTGTGGTATTCTGAACTCTCCAAGAAATTCTGTCAGGATAAGGATTTGTGTCTGTGACTTACCTAACTTGGCATTGGGAAGGACTTTCTCTGAAGAATCCAGAATGCCACAAAACAGGCTAGCATTCAATTTTTCAAACTGGCACAGGTAATGGAGTGTGCAAGTCAACACTTTCTTGAAGAGAATCAATATCAATTTTGCCTTTTTTTAAAAAGTATTTTGAGCATGTTCAGAGTAGTACAGTCAGAACAGATTATAAAATATCTCAGTCCTCATAATACCTCCAACACTAGATTTTAGCTGCACATTTTAAACTTTATCAGTCTGATGGTTGAAAAAGTATACCTCATCATTTTACTTTGCCTCTATTTTAATACATAACTGCTTTTTCTGTTATTTTGGTCATTTGAATGCTCCCTTCTGTGAATCACATGTGTATGCACTGTGACTATTTTTCTACTTGGAAGATGAACTTTTTCTAATTAATCTGTAGTTGATCGACTTAATATTTGTAGTTACTTAACTGTTTTTCTCACCATAAGATTTGTTTTTGCTCATTCTTTGCACACTGGGCTTGACCATGGGTTTTGCTTTGGCCGGGAAATGGGAGTACATGTGATAACCAGTGATGTGGAGCGCAACTCAGGGTGTCTGCAATGGTCCCACTATTCCTCTTTATCTCTCTGCCACAGGAGCCTTTTCTCCTAAAGAGACTTTTCTGCTGACTTGCAATATAAAGTGAGAGCAAAAATGTTTGATTTTGGCCAGTGAGATTTTGGGGATTGCTTTTTAATGCAGTGACCAAGCCTAAGCTGATTGGTACACATTTATTTTAAAATATATTTGTGCACTTAAGGGCAATCAGTCACTCAGTTGCTATGATTGGGTTTTATTTCTTTATTTTTGTTTTTATTTTTTTTATTTTTCATTTGAGAGAGAGCATGCACATGAGTGAGTGAGCATGAGTGGGATAGGGGCAGAGAGAGAGAATTCCAAACAGGCTCTGTGCTTGCAGCTTAGAGCCCAATGCGGGGCTCAAACTCACAAACTGTGAGCCTCATGACCTGAGCCGAAACCAGGAGTCAGAGGCTTAGCAGACTGAGCCAGCCAGGCACCACTGGGTTTTGTTTATATACAGCATTTGCTTCCAACAAACTTGACTACCAATGTAGAATTAAAATACCTATTGAATATAAACTTTCAGTATTTCAGTCTTCATTTTTGGATTAATACAAAGTCTAGATTTTTGCTCTATAAGCATAGGCTGTTTAGATTTCTAAAAATCCTTAGATGAGTTTATAGTCATATGGGTGTTGTGTCTAATGTGTACATATTCATGTTTTTCTTTAAAAACTACAAATGAAGTGACACCAAAAGGAAAAATCAATGGAAGACTCTACATTATGTAATATCACTGGTAGTTTGCTACTATAGTCAGGATTCCAAGTGAATTGATAAAAGCCTATTAGACCTAGCTCTTTTGTGATCATTAAGCAGTGATCATATAGAAAAATTATAATTGATTTTACCTCAGTGTAGAGGACTGAATGAAGATACTTAGGATGAAGTTTTCAGGAGACATAATTGACTTTAAAAAAATCTACAGATTCGGGGCGCCTGGGTGGCTCAATCAGTTAAGTGTCCAACTTTGGCTCAGGTCATGATCTCACAGTTTGTGAGTTCGAGCTCCGTGTCGGACTCTGTGCTGACAGCTCAGAGCCTGGAGCCTGCTTCGGATTCTGTGTCTCCCTCTCTTTCTGTCCCTCTCCTGCTTGTGCACTCTCTATCTCTCTCAGAAATAAACAAACATTAAAAAAATTTAAAAAATCTATAGATTCAATCTATATGTATAATAAAAGCCTTTGCCAAATAGTGAGTTCTCAGAGAAAATTTTTAAAGAAGTGGTTATGTATGTTTTGGAAATTTCAAAGAGTGCATTACTGTTTTGGTTTTCCCTTTATGTATGCATTTGTGTTTCCTGGGACTCGTGGTTTCAAATAACACAAGTAATTTAGCTACATCAAACAAAGTGGGAGAAGGCATGTTACATTAGTAAGAAATATCCACTGAGGTGAAAGACAAGGATCTGACTGGACCATAAGAATGAACTAGAATGAGGTTCTCAGATGAACATTGGAATATTCTTCAGCTCCTCACTACTTGACTGCATTTACATTAATTTTCTTTCTTGTTAGTAACTATGTGCTTCTGCTTATTTAGTCCATGGGTGGGGAGGAATAGATTTTTTTTTAACATCTCGTATTTTATGATTTTGTTTAGCCCCTTTAGATGAAATAGAATTTACCTTCTCATGAGATCAGGTATCTCACTAGGATCCATCAACCACCAACAAAAGGTCAGGGTCTAGATAATGGTAGGTAGTAGGCCCAGTATCTGGGTGAAGTATCTATATAGTCTGGGTGGGTCATGGCCCATGAGTGATCTTTTAGTCCTAACCATAGGCAGTTAAAATGGTTTCACCTGGCAGTGCCTCTTTGGAAAAAGCTGACTCACAGTACACTTGGCGCACACCTGTTATTTTAGTCTCCGAAGGGAGTGACAGTCAAGGACTGAGGCACCTGTGAATGTTGGTGCTTTTATACCCATCTGTACTCCTAGCCTAGGCACCTCCATTGGGAAGTGTCCTAGTGGGAGGCGAGCTTGAACATACTTTTCTCCACTCAAACTCAATACCTTTTCCTTCTAGCCCTTTGCCTCTCCACCTTCCAAGGTTCCCCATCCCTAATATGGCAGAAACCTATTATTTGAGACTACGTCTGCAGTGAGAGGATCCCATATCTGTGCTAATCCACCTGACACCTGGCCAGTGCAGTTCTATGGGAAAAACTGAAGGAGTGGAGGAACAGTGGAGATGTTCCTTTTCCTAGTTTAGCTTCTTGTTTGTACTGTAGCAGTAAGTGATTCAAGGCTTGGCTGTTACTTTCATTTTGGCTTTAGTTTTAGTAGACTCCTTCAACACATGGCAGACCAGCTCTGCTCTTAACCGTATGTACTCCTATCAAAGAAAGATACTAAAGGGATAAGCTGGTTGTATAAATATGGCTACTCACAGTACAGGCATAAAACTGAACTTTGGAAAGACTCACCCCTAAAAATGTACATAATATCACCCAGTCCTAGTATTCTACAAGTTATGTTGCCTCTGGGGGAGAAAATCTTTCAAATTGTCTAAATATAATTATCACTATGAAGATGTGAAATACATATCCAGTAGAGGGAAACAAACGATGAGCAGTAGTGGGCATTTTCTAAGCCTACTCAGAAGGGTATGCAAGATATTTATTACAGCAATATTATCTATCTACTGAAGATTGATAACATTAAATCAGTAACACAGGTGATTAAATTGAGAGCTTAGCTCTGAAGACTGTAATATCCTGCAAACTGTGGATGCTGTGAAGATCTGTGATCTGATGTTACCTTGACATTTTCAGTTGTCAAACTGAATAAAATTGCCTTGAACTCCTATATATGTATCCTGTGAGAAATCTAATACACAATACAAGATGTCTACTAGTGGCTTACTTTCTCATTTCCAAGGTCCTCTCTTATCAACATCTCGTTTTATTTTAATAATAATTGTATTACAACAAGGCTTATAACCTTCTCTGTGCCATAAGTTTAGCCAATGTGAAACCCATCTGCATTTACAAAATTTGTTAAAAATACTGAGCATATTTTTTAGGACAGTTTTAGACTTGAGAGACAATATAAACCACAGCATATCAGTAAAAATATAAAATATTCTCCATTCTTGAAAAAATTTTCAGCCATATACTCCCACAGACATTTTCTGCGAACTTGCTTTTCTCCTTTGCTGCTTCTCTCTCTCCATCCATACTTACTTTTCATTCCAGCCCATTCAAACCAAGCCTGGAAGATGTTGTTCCTGTTCTTACCCATATTCATTGGACATTTTTCTAAACAAAGGTAGTTCTTTCTATTAGGAAGGTAGTTCTCTCTCTGCAGCTCTTTTAATTATTCATTTCCTGTCATGCTATTAGGGCATTCTCAAGCAAGAGCCACAATTAACTAATGTAATTCATTTAATAAAGGTTACATTTGAGGTACACAACAAATGCTTCAATATGTCAGGTAGTGGGAGAGTATAGACAGGAAGATGTGTATCTATACAACCTGAAAGATATTAGAGACTGTGGCAGGAATCCACTGATAAATAGAAAAGCTAATAGTTATATTCATCAGTTTGGTGTGCCAGACAGTGTGAGACATCATCTATTTTATTTCTTTTAACCTTTACAACCATATTCTCTGTTAATATTGCTATCTCTATGAACAGTTTTGTGAAAACTGATACCCCAGGAGATTAAATTGCCCATGGTCCTGTACCCCTCTATGTAAGTCACATCACAGAGTGAAGAATTGAAAAAGTATGTATTCTGATTACTGAGCCCATACTTCTATACAAAGATCAGTATTTGGGGCGTGTGTGTGTATGAAAATACTTCATTAAGATGGAAATGCTTTTAACAGTGTAGTTCACTGGAATCCAAAATAATTACTTAAGGTACAAGTTTTCAAGAGAAAATTCATAGTACTTTTAAATCGATATCAACTATTTGTATAACATAATCTGTCCTGGCCTGTAAAGTCAGTAAACAACCTTCCAATTCTTATATATGCGGGAAGTAATTGTTTTGCTTACTCCACAATGAAATATTCAAAGTCTTAAGTAAGGTATTTACTAGTTAATTGAGTAATGAAGGTATAGTAACAAGAAACATGTTAAAAGTACCCAGAATATTTTATCTTACACATTTTTATTCCCTGTCTTTGCTCTCATACACTTTATTATGAGCCCTCCAGCTTCTAAATAAGATTGATTGGTGATTCGATTACAGGGGTACCTGAGCACAGATTGTGGGAAGTCTCAGTGTGACTCAGTATACCATAAATCAAACAGCAGGTGAGTGTTTGGGAAACATAGTTCCCTGACTCAAAAAATAAAATGATGGAAAAAAAAATAAGTAAATACCCTATATTCATTTATTTAAAATAACCAATATCGGTAATAACTTTGGTAATATATGGAATATAGTTATAGACACATACATAGTCTTTTTATTTACAATTTAAAAACGTTTATAGTATGTGTGTTACTACACAAACAGCTCAGAGATATCAGTGTGCAAACCAACAAGGTACTTACAATGCATTGCCATTAAGTATTGGAAATGAAATACATCACGAAAGCATAGCATAGAAATTAACAGCAAATGTTGACTGTCATTTGGAAGAGAAGAAATTTATGTTCCCTGGGGTACTGATTTGAAGAATAGAGAAAGATTCTTAGAAGGTGTTCTGTGCATACATCCTATGATGAAAAAGGAAAGGCATTCAAAGTGGAAATAGCTATGTGGGCATGGTTCCTCCTATTTTCACAGCAGAGGCACTTAAAGAAAAGCACTCTTCAGTTCCTTACTCTTTAATCAGTACCTATGTAAGTTAGGCATCTATTGCTATGAATTCCCTTTTCTTTAATTCCCTCTTTCCTTTTTTTAAGTTGAAGTACAGTTAATATACAATGCTACATTTGTTTCAGGTATACCATTTTTTTTTGTTTGTCTGGTTTTCATTTTTTGATCCCGTAGTATGCGCCAGTCACTACAATAAGCCCTGGGAATGAAGGAGAGTAAGAAAAATGTTCAGTGTCTTCCCCATGTCAGAAATGCCTACAGATTTTCCCTTTCTGTCCCATTTTGTAGTCACTGCTGTAGTATTAACATCACGTGTTTATAGAATTATTTTGACTAGCAGTTTTTTAGACTTTCCCCACTTTATTTTTTTAGTGTTTATTTATTTATTTTGAAAGAGAGAGAAAGGAGGAGAGCATGAGCAGGGGAGTTGCCGAGGGAGAGAGAGAATCCCTAGCAGGCTCCACTCTGTTAGCACAAGCTGAATGTGGTGCCCAAACTCATGAACCCTGAGATTATGACCTGAGTCTAAATCAAGAGTTGGATTCTTGGGGTGCCTGGGTGGCTCAGTTGGTCAAGCATCCGATTTCAACTCAGGTCATGATCACATGGTTTGAGCCCTGCATCAGGCTCTGTGCTGACAGCTCAGAGCTTGGAGCCTGCTTTGGATTCTGTGTCTCCCTCTCTCTCTGCCCCTCCCACTCTCATGCTCTGTCTCTCTCTCAAAAATGAATTTAAAAAAAACATTAAAAAAAAAAGAGTTGGGCACTTAATCAATTGTACCACCGAGGTGCCCCTACACTTTTCCCACTTAAAACCAAAGTGCACATTGTTGCGAATCATCTTAGGCTCACTCTGTTGGCAGGAGTAGAAATCAAGCAAGATTACTGAAGTCAGGATATCACCAAAAAATGAACCAAAATGTAGACAACAGTTATGTACATAAATGAATAATGGAATATGTGCAAAAATATCCATGCTATAATGGTCATCTCAGAACTGTTGATAATAGTGAAACAAAAGACATTAAGTCTCTATCGATATTATGGCAATGCAATAACCGATATATATTATTCAAAATGATGTATCTATAATTTCTGACCTTTGTGCGTGTGTGTGTGTGTATGTGTGCGTGAGACAGAGAGAGACAGAACTCTGAAGAGATATGTATCAAACTGCTCAGATTGATTATTTCTGTGTCGAAGAATTATGGTCAGCAACTGAAATTTTTTTCCCAAGATCATTGATTATAAAATTTATCAAAATCCTAATATAAATACATCTATGATTACAATTTAAATACAAATGAATAAGCTCGTATTGTAAAATGGGGTTTTCACATAAATGAAAACATTACTATTTGGTATAGTCAACAATATAAAAATGGATGTTACGAATACCTAGGAACATATACTTAGAAGTTTTCCCATTGACATGTCTGTTTTATAAAATAAAATTTTTCTGCCACTGTTTTTCATTAGGTTATCATGATTTCACATTAAACTTTTAACATAGAGATGGCACAAAGTACCCAACAATTTGTAGGCATTATTATTTAGTCAGGAAATCCACTAGGCGTAGAAAATATATTTGTTGGACAAGTTTATAATTTTGTGCGAGTGAATTTACCTTTTACCATTCCTTCAACTAAAAAAATGAGTTTTTACGTTTTAAGCTCTTAACTGTGAAGATCTCTTTATTGTTTCTAAGTGTCTTATAAATATTTAGAGAAAGAAAGGCTCTTAACTGATGAATTTGGTATAATTGAAAAAAATTTACATGATAACATTTTTCTGACAGTAATATTAGGTTGCATATAACCACAGTGAAAAATTAGTGTTCATTAGAAGTGTAGACAATAATATGGGATCAGTCTGAATATCCCTATGGATGATTTTTCTGAATTGCGTTATAGTTTATCCAGGTCCTTTTATCACAGAGCTTAAAAGTCTCATTTGCAAAGAAATCATCATGAAGTATTGGGAGGCTTAAAGAATCAAAATTCTGATATAGGAAAGAACCAAACAAGATCTATATGAATTTGTATCAACCCTCCCATCCTCTTTGTAAATTGTTGGATGTTTTGTTATTTTCGCCTTGTGCGATTCACCTGAACTCTGGAGTGTGTTTGGGCTTACGATTTTTCTACTGGTTGGGTTCTTATTCAACAGAATTAAAGTTTCCTTTCACATCTTCCTTCTCCTTACAACCCATCAGTTTCCAAGTTCAATTGTCTTCCATAACAGCCCCCTTCTTTTCTTTTATGATGTTTGCCTCTGTCATAACAAAACTTCTCTCTTTTCTTTCCTTTAGGGACTCCAGTTTCCCATGTTAGATCACTTGAAGTTGTCTTACAGTTCAGTACATTTCTTTTTTCCTTTCTGTGTGTCACTTTAAATCATTTGAATTTTATTTTCAACTTTAGTAATCTTTTTTTTTCTGCAGTGTCTAATTACATATTTTAACATATGGAACACAGTTACAATAATTGTTTTAATGTCCTTGTCTACTAGTCTGATACCTGTGTCAGTCCTAGATTGGGTTTAATTGATTGCTGGTGTCTTCATTATGGTTGTAATTATGGGTAAAATAGGGAATATATTCTTCCAAATAAATCTGAACCATGGATAAATGAAGAGATGTGTTGGATTGGTAGAGCATTAAAGAATACAATTCCATGAAAGACATATCAGGAGTTCTGTGTAATCTTGGAGTAGTTGAAGAAGACTTTTTGATTGAAGGAAGATGAGTTGGTTCTTAACGTTTGGAGTACTTACTTACCTTGATGATAGGGCATGTACCATTTGCAGAAAAAAGCAGAAGGAAATGTTTACTTCCCTGTCAGATTTTTAGGACCATAAAAACTTGAGGGGAGAGGCAGAACAATGTTCATTTAAAACCATCAAAACAATAAAAAGTTAATTTCTAGCTAAAATAGAACTGAATTATATGCATAAAGATAATTGTAATATTGCAGTTCCTTGGCAGGTGAGAAAAGGAAAGGACTTCATGCTTTCTGAAGAAGTGTCCATCATTTGTCTTTGCACATTTATTTCTTACCTGCATGTTGCCGACAGAATGCATCAGGGATATAATCATCTTTCTGGTGTTTGCTCTGATGTTAACCTTACCAACAGAAATGATGGTGTATGTTTCTGTAAAAAACAGGCCAAAGGTGGTCCAGAAATGAGTTCATGTTGTGCTTTCACTTACCTCATATGACAAGATTCTTATGATAACTAAGGCATAAGCACTGATGTGGACTCATTATGTCCGTTTTATGATTGTTGGATATAAAGTTTAGAAAGGTTAAGTGTTCAGTCATAAAATAAGTCTATGAAGCATTCACAGAAAACCCCACAGTTTCTGGTTTTATATCCATTACTCTGCCCTCTGCCTCAAATGCATTTAAGCTTGTGGTTAGAGGCAGTAGAAATTTGGCTGTTTTAGATAGCATCTGTGAAATATCATAATTTACACCTAATTATGTTTAAGGTACAAAGAAACTTTATTCTACTTTCATGTTTTTTAACTAAAAACTTTAGCTTGAATATTTCATTTAAAGAATGTTCATAGAAAATTTAGAGAAAATTAGAGTTCTCCAAGTAAAGCTTGGAGAATACAAATCTGCATTTGCTTTGACAACTAATTAATTTACATATGTAAAGTAAGTACCTTTCTGTACAGTATATAATTAAGATGCAAGGCTAAGATAGCAATGACTATTTAATTAAGGCAATTAGGTTGTTAGTAGGTCATGGCACAATTTACCTTAAGCGGTGTGAGCAGAATACATCATAGATGATGATACAATAATCATTGAGTTCAAACTACTTCCCATGCAGTAAAACAAAGGATATTTGAGTGCTTTGTTTCATTCATTCTTAACACTGTAGATACATTAAGGTGAAGAGAGAACTTTACAGCTTTCCTGCTTTTCAAGACTTGGTACACATCGTGTTAAAGGACTTCCATACACTATGACATATTATTCAAGGCAATGGAGTCCCTTGTAGAAAGCACTTGTTTGCCTGGTGTGTACTCTAAAGTATCTGTATTAGGAATCTTAACCAGTAATTGGTAGCTGGCTAAGGGTACAGAGAGATAAACCCTGCCTGTGTTTCTGTCTTTCCATTAGAGAACTATGGAGAAGAGTTGGTGACATTATCATGGGCTTTGAAATGACTTAATCCTGGATTCAAATTCCAGCCTCAGTCATTATTTCCTGGTAAATTGGCTTTGGATGCATAATTTTTTTGTCTCAGTAATGATACTGTTGTATCTGCTTCATAGAGACAGATCCAGGTTTTGTGGGACCTAAAGTTACACTTCTGGGAGTACTTTTTAAGGGAAACTATACAAAATAAAGGTGATTGTGAACATTTATTTAGAATTAAAGAGGTCACAGTGAAATTTAAATTTGAAGAACCTGACAAATTACACACACATGAGCAAACTAAACTATTTCAGTAAACTGTCTGATACACGCTTTATTATACTTTTTCTTTGGTTGTGTATTCTCTGATAACTTCTTTATATTGTAACAGGTTTGAATTATTCTTTAGTGAAAATGGAAATATAATTTCATCTTTCCACTGGCATGGTTGATTATTTTTAAACTAATAATGACAATTTAAAAGGGGTCTTTCAGTTCACAAATAATGATTGATTATGTAATGTGGATTTTGAAGATTATTTTCAAACTTGGGAACTCCCATTGAGTTTCTTTTGTATACAAAATGTTTCAGATATACTTTATATAGTATTGATCCAGGTCTGTGTCCTGTCAACACAGCAATTTTAATAAATATTATTTCATGTATTTATTCTCATTTTTTAGAATGCATGATGCCTTTATAGTCCTAAAGGCCTGATTGAGTTATATGCCTGATTGACTATACGCCTGACAAATTTCTTGTGATTGGGTGCTGATGAGAACGGAATACTCCTCTTCCAATTTTACACTTAACACCGCAAGAATATTCCAACAACAACAAAAAAACCACGTTTGAGCCTTGTACTTTCATGCCTCCATTATTTGCATATATCTGTTGACAAATTTATATACTATCATACATGGCCTTAAGCCTTGGTGACATGATGATTGGGTGACTCAACACAGTGGCCCTTCAGAGTACCCACCATTCTTATACAGTGTATTCAAAATGTCTTAACCATACATGAAAGGGATTTCATCTACTAAATACACATTTTATGTACCCCCAACTCAACTTCTGCTAGCCAGATGACAAAATTGCCCATGGCTGCTCCAATTTTCCCTGATAGAAGAAGAGATATGACAGATAAGAGGTTTCTTATTTAAAGAGACTATCAGTCTTAACTAACTGTGGTTAAAATATTTAAATTGTATAGACGTAACATAATTATAGGGCCATGGGAAGCAATTGCTAGTGTCTCACATTTGGAAGAAGCTCTGTAAGCAAATGACCCTGGGCTTAAGGTTCATTACATATATGGCATAATTGCTTCTGTTTAATGTTTACTGAATGTACAAATAAAAGAGTATATTTAACTTTACATATTTTTGATTTTATACCCACAAAACTTACTGACATATAATACCTTAGAAAGAAAACCACCTGGGGCGCCTGGGTGGCACAGTCGGTTAAGCGTCCAACTTCAGCCAGGTCACGATCTCGCGGTCCGTGAGTTCGAGCCCCACGTCGGGCTCTGGGCTGATGGCTCAGAGCCTGGAGCCTGTTTCCGATTCTGTGTCTCCCTCTCTCTCTGCCCCTCCCCCGTTAATGCTCTGTCTCTCTCTGTCCCAAAAATAAATAAACGTTGAAAAAAAAATTAAAAAAAAAAAAAAAAGAAAACCACCTATTATTTTCTATTTCAAATTCAGACATTCTTATGCATTCTAGATAATATCTCAGTAAGATGTTTTTGGTCCTTATCAATGAAGAATTAATAAAATACTTCCAGTTTAATTTTTGTGAGTAAGCAAGTAGCACTTTATTAAAATACCACACTGTGTAATTACAAATCTCCAACTAATCATTGATTAAAATACACAAACATTTTGGTAAAATTAAGTACTTTCCTACATATCTTGAAATTTCTTTTTTACAATTTTGATTATTTTACATGATATAAAGACTGATTTAATAAAAATATTAGGACATTGTTAAATTTTTTATTGTCCTATCATAATCCCTTAATAATGAAAATGTCCTCTTTAGAAGAATCTGTTGTTGTTCTCATTTTTAAAAGGCTTATCTCTGCTGGTTAATAGTTTTGCATGTAATTCTGGAAGTTCTCCAACATTTTTGTCAGTTTCCTGAAATCCTGTATGTTAGAATTTGCCATGTCACTTGATAATCAAGTTTCACTTCTTTTCTATTATATTTTGTGGTATTGAACATACAGTAAAAATTAGACAGGCTAAGCAGGCAGGGATACACATTACTACAAACTAGAGATGGCTGATTTGGGGAAGACTATATTAGTCTGCTTAGGCTGCCATGACAGAATACCACCAACTGGGTCATTTAAACAACAGAAATGCATTTTGTCACAGTTTTAGAGGTTGAAGGTTCAAGATCAAGTGAAAGCAGAGTTGGTTTCTGGTGAGACTTTTCTTCCTGACATTTAGATAGATAACTACCTTCTTATTGGGTCGTGCCATGGCTTTTTCTCTGTGCATGCATGGAGAGAAAGAGAGAGAGGTCTTTGGTGTCCCTTCCTCTATAAGGTGGCAGTCCTATCATATCAGGGACCCACTTTTATGACTTCAGTTAATGCTAATTATTTAAAGGTCTTACCTCTAAATACAGTCACATTGAGGGTTAAGGCACCAACATATGAATTTTGAGAAAATAGGTCAGTCTACAACAGGAACTAACATTATGAATGCTCATATTATTAATAAACATGTTCATGTTGTGATTATTTTTGCTTCTTAGTTCTGCATAATGAATACTTAGAAAAGAAATACCCATTGTTTCAACATTGGGTAACATTAATGTTTGTTTCAACACCTGATTTCACTCTGCTGTCTTTTTGTTTTCATGTGTTCTGAAGAGAAATCCAGTAAAACTCCTATCTTTGTTCCTCCATAAGCATGGTTCTATTTTTTGTTTTTGATTTATTCTCTGCCTTATTTTAATATTTTTCACTTTTAAATTTTCTGTTATTTGATCATGATATGCCCAGGTGTATGTCCTTTTGGTATTTATCCTGCTTGGTGTCTTTGAACTTTTTGGAACTATGGTTTTAGAAAGATCTCTGTCATTATTACTTCAAATATTGCATCTTCTTCTCATTGTCTTCTTTTAGTACTTCCATTATGTATATATTATATTTATTGAAATTGGCTTAAAGTTCTTACAAATCCTGTTTTGTTTTTGGTTTTATTTTTGTTTTGAGAGAGAAAGAGAGCAGATCTGTGTGCATGAGGGGGCAGGGGCAGAGGGAGAGGGACTGGGAGAATCTTAAGCAGACTCCATGCCCAGCACATGGGGAAGGAGGGAGCCTGACGAGGGGCTTGATCTCAGGACTGTGAGATCCTGACCTGAGCCCAAATCAAGAGTCCGGTGGTCCATAGACTGAGCGACAGAGGTGCCCTCAAATTCTGTTTTTGTTTTTTATTCTTTTCTCTTTGCATTTCACTTTTTTTTAATGTTTATTTGTTTTTGCGGGGGGCGGGCAGAAAGAGAGGGAGACAGAGAATCCGAAGCAGGCTCCAGGCTCCGAGCTGTCAGCACAGAGCCTGATGCGGGGCTCGAACTCACAGACCATGAGATCATGACCTGAGCCAAAGTGGGACACTAAACAGCCACCCGGCACCCCAGGGCTTATTTCCAGGGTTACTTTTCCCCTGCCCAGCCAGCATCTTTAGGAGATCTTTCTTGGTGGTTTACTTTGAGAATCTGTTGGAGTCAGAGGTAAAAGGAGGGACTAAGTGGGGGGCCTCCTTCAATCCCCAGGGGTTTCTCACTTTCCAGTCTGTGTACACTAATCTCTAGCAATTCATTAAAATTGCTATTCACATATTCCTACCAGCTTATGACTCCAGGAGCTTCTCCTCTGGTAAACAGACCTTTGCTGTGACTCTGTCGATTTCCAGGCCTCTCCAGTTTTCAGGGAAGCCCTCTGCTCTGTGACCTCAGTTCTCTGATGAGTCCAGGAAAACAGTGAATTTCAGGGACTTTTTCTTTTTCATCGTGTCTTACTGTAAGGGTAGGACTGATGATGACTTCTAAGCTCTTTACATCAATGTTGGAGCTGAAACTAGTAGCTGTGTTGAAATTTGACTTCTCTAAAAGTTATACCAAATTAAACATCATAGTGTATTAATTTTTTTAAATTATTTTTAACGTTTATTTTATGTTTGAGACAGAGAGAGACAGAGCATGAACGGGGGAGGGGCAGAGAGAGAGGGAGACACAGAATCAGAAGCAGGCTCCAGGCTCTGAGCCGTCAGCCCAGAGCCCGACACGGGGCTCAAACTCATGAGCTCATTACCTGAGATCGAGATCATTACCTGAGCTGAAGTCGGACGCTTAACTGACTGAGCCACCCAGGGGCCCCTATTAATTTTTAATAATAATGGATGTCACTTGAGAGCATACTTTGTAAGAATCATTGTGCTAAGCAATTTTATGCCCAATTTGATAGAAGTAACAAGCATAGTAGATGCAGATACCTAGTTTGGAGTTAGACTAACTGCATTTACATCAGGCTATATCACTTATTACAGGACCTTGGAAAGTTATTTAACTTTTCTAAGTCTCAATTTTATCATCTTCTCATGGGAACAATAATAAAACCTACCTCATAGAGTTGCTGTGAGGTTTTAATGAAGTAACACACCAACAGTGCATGACACATTATGAGTGTTGTGTGTTCGCTATTATTATATCATGTAAGTGTATGATAATCCCCTGAAATAGGTATTCTTTTCACAGAGGGGGAAGTCATAGATAGTTTAAAAAACTTGACTAAATGCTATTAAATGACCAGTACAGTTTTCTAAATTATACTGGTGACTTGGAGATAATATAGAAGAAAAGTCTCCCATCCTAATTCCCACAATTGGCCACACAAGTTTTATAACTTAATGTAATACTCTTAGCCTGTGGTAATGGGGGAATGCTATTTAGAAATTAACTTTTATGTATGTGTAACCTAAATATTGTGGGTTAATTACATGTATCTTAGGGCCTGGCTTTACTCTGCACATGTTTTGCTTCATAAAAATAGGGTTTTATGTAAAAAAGAAAATCTGAAAGACTCCTGCAGAGTCTCCATAATTTTCATTACCTGGTTAAGTATCCGGTTTTCACAAGGGCACTCATCACATATCGATAGGATGTTTTCAACTAGCAAGATCATGCAGGCTTAGAGGGCTAAGCATTCTCTAGTCCCTCCATGCACCCCTTTTCAGTTCCCTGGAGAACCAAAATGTGTATTGTTCTCTGAGTTATCTCTTTTTCATTGTGATTTTCTTTGCCATTTAAAAAAAAAACTTTCTATTTGGGTAAAGACAGTCCTTCACTTCAGTCACGTGTCTTTTTAATAATGTTTGCTTATACCAGCACTGAGGGCAAGAGTCACCAATAGGGTTTATACAGTGTGTATAAGTAATCAGTGTCTGTACCACAAAAAGCTTCTGGCTTTCTGATGTCATTGTTATTGACATAATGCCTCTTTACCAATTTTTGTGCTTGTTGGAAAATTTTGGACATTGCTCCACTTTCCCTAATACAGCAGAAGCTGAAAAGTATGGTTTTAATTCTGAGGCAAACTGTAAAACCTACTGTAAGGGAAAATGAAATGGCCAAACTCTTCTGAGGGGGATTCCCACGTGGTGAATCTTTAAAAGCCCATAAGTCCAGAATTATATTGCCTTTGATGCAGTTGTCTTTCAGGGGATTCACCACCTTCCTCAGTCTGTTAAGTATTGTATTAACCTTCTCAGATATACTGCACCCTAGTAGGATTTCACTGAACTTTGGTAAAATCCCAACATATTAATAGCTCTTTTATTTCAGTGGGTATTCAGACCTCCTTCCTGAGCATTCACTTCATCAGAATGGAGCCTCCAATCTATTACTGCTTCAATATATGTTTCATAATAACTTGAAGGAGACATAGCACTTAAGCAGTTTTACCTTCCTGCTTTTTTTTTTCCAGAAAGCATTACTACCATTCAAAAAAAAGAAAGAAAGAAAAAAACTCACTTAAATAAAAAATTAGAGGGGCGCCTGGGTGGCTCAATTGGCTAAGCATCCCACTTCGGCTCAGGTCATGATGTCACGGTTTGTGAGTTTGAGCCCCGAGTCAGGCTCTGTGCTGACAGCTCAGAGCCTGGAGCCTGCTTCGGATTCTGCATTTCCCTCTCTCTCTGCCCCTCCCCCCGCTTGCACTCGGTCTCTTTCTGTCTCTCAAAAATAAACAAACATTTAAAAACTTTTAAAAATGAGATACTGTAGTGTGTGTGGAAGGTGGGATCCATGTACTTTCAAGAGCACGCACACACACACACACACACGTGTGTGTGTGTGTGCACCAAACTCGATATTTTAGCTGAGCAGAGGAATGAGGTTTTTATTTGATTGGTATGTTGAGTTAGGTACCATCCTTCTTCCAATTTGTCAGTTTGAGTCAGAGATTTTGTTAAAGCTAATGTGTCACAAGGCAACACATTTTTCCTAGATAGACATTTGAATTCACTGGTTCCTATAGTGGATCATGGAACTCCCCAGGGAGTAAAGGGTCTTAAACCTTTGTCTGGTAACATTAAAACTTATGCAAAGAAATAAAAATTCTTGCTATGGACAAAGGAAGGTAGGCCCTGTGGGTGGAATTGATGGATGTCTCCTTGAAGAAAATGACAGTGAGATTCCCTGAGAGTGAACCCAGCATATTCATTCTAAGGGAAAGTAGCTCCTGGGAGTAAACAGGATTCAGCATTAGGACTTCAGTGTCAACGTATAACCAAACTCAAAGGGTTTGCTGCTTGGGATGCATCAAATTGAACATAACCCAAGGAAATTTTGAAAGCAAAGGATTTTTTTGTTGCTTGTTATAAGGAGACAGATAACTCTCAAAGTACTGTCTCCCATGGGGTCAGTGCAAAAGGCTTTTATTCAGTGTATTAAGGGGTGGGGGCAGGGAGCTTATAGAGCTACTTTTGGTGCAGTTGCACATGACCTAACCTGTCAACAGGCTAGGGCATACATTGTATCACCAAGAAATGATGGAAAACCCTGCCCACAGGAGGAGATCTTAGTATTATGAGCTAAAGGTCACTTGAGGACAACTTGGATCCATGTCCTCAGTTCCAGTCTGGCTCAAACTGGCTCATATAAGGGGCTATCAGGCAAGACCACCTAGCAAGGGGCTATTAGGTGAAACACCTAGTTGGTCGTATCCCTGGCTAGAACAGTTGGTTCTGCAAGACAAAACATATCCCTTTTCTGCTTTGGTCAATTCCCCTTCTCCCTTCTGCTGGTAGTAGCTTTTTTAACTCTCTTATTTGAGTAACTTCCTACTGCAACCTAGCTAACAAAAGGTTGGGTTTATTGTTGTTTGTTTTTTTGCTACCATAATTGTTTCTTTTGTGACCTGGTCACTGGGAAGACGTGTGTGTGTGTGTGTGTGTGTGTGTGTGTGTGTGTGTGTTTGTGTGTGTATGTGTGTGAATTAAAAGAGCACAGTGGGACATTTTTAGAGTTTCAACTGGTATCTTAAGTGATGGTGGTGATGGCTACCCACTTCCCTCAGTATCGAATGGTATATATTTCGATGTATCAATTCTTTACCTTTGAATTTGTTTGGCACTTGAATGTACCCTTAGGAATTCTTTCAAAATATGTGAAGATGGGTATTCCAGAAAAAATAGAGAGGGAGTGTGGGATAACCAATTAGGAGAGAAGCC
The DNA here is from genome assembly GCF_016509475.1 of Prionailurus bengalensis. Taxonomy (NCBI): domain Eukaryota; kingdom Metazoa; phylum Chordata; class Mammalia; order Carnivora; family Felidae; genus Prionailurus; species Prionailurus bengalensis. The sequence goes on along the minus strand of NC_057359.1, from coordinate 53,816,719 downwards.
TAGAGCAATTGGAAATGGAGGTTTTAATGAAGAGGTAATCTCAAGTTTATGCCTGGAGTTATGAAGCCTTTTCAAAGCAGTTGTATACTGGTAATATTTGAAAGTATCATCAAAAGTGCCATTACACGAAAAAAAATTGAGTTCAGTATTATAGATGTCACATTTCTGTTTGCTCTAGCTGACTCCTAGCAATGTAGTAAATCCATTGGGTGTATTTTTGTATATAAGTCCACTGATACCACTGTCATACAAGCAGTGACAACTGGACAGTTTATTCTTTTGTCATTGTTGCTGGAAAGTAATTCCTTTATCTACAAGAGATTATAATTCAGAAAGTCATCTCTCTCATCTTCGGCCTTGGCTTGTGTTGTCAAAGTACCCGTTTTCATGTCAACCAGACTTGAATTTAAATCTATGTACTAGTTCAGCAATTGGATATGTTATGGAACATTTCGGGCATGTGTGTTTCTTTATCCATATATAAAAATCATAGTGGGATAAAAATTTCTAGAATGCAAGGTTATCATTGAAGAAGGAGCTTTAGTAAATTGTGATGCAGTGATTAGAATATGATGCTATTTAAATTACTTGCCTCTCTCTTGTATACACCATTCCCAAGGGTTATGAAGTGACATCTTCTAGCGACACTCTGAGTCTTTTTTTTTTTTAGGTTGATATAATTTATTCTTTTTTTTTTCTGAAATTTATTGACAAATTGGTTTCCATACAACACCCAGTGCTCATCCCAAAAGGTGCCCTCCTCAATACCCATCACCCACCCTCTCCTCCCTCCCACCCCCCATCAACCCTCAGTTTGTTCTCAGTTTTTAACAGTCTCTTATGCTTTGGCTCTCTCCCATTCTAACCTCTTTTTTTTTTTTTCCTTCCCCTCCCCCATGGGTTCCTGGTAAGTTTCTCGGCATCCACATAAGAGTGAAACCATATGGTATCTGTCTTTCTCTGTATGGCTTATTTCACTTAGCATCACACTCTCCAGTTCCATCCACGTTGCTACAAAAGGCCATATTTCATTTTTTCTCATTGCCACGTAATATTCCATTGTGTATATAAACCACAACTTCTTTATCCATTCATCAGTTGATGGACATTTAGGCTCTTTCCATAATTTGGCTATTGTTGAGAGTGCTGCTATGAACATTGGGGTACAAGTGGCCCTATGCATCAGTGCTCCTGTATCCCTTGGATAAATTCCTAGCAGTGCTATTGCTGGGTCATAGGGTAGGTCTATTTTTAATTTTCTGAGGAACCTCCACACTGCTTTCCAGAGCGGCTGCACCAATTTGGATTCCCACCAACAGTGCAAGAGGGTTCCCGTTTCTCCACATCCTCTCCAGCATCTAGAGTCTCCTGATTTGTTCATTTTGGCCACTCTGACTGGCGTGAGGTGATACCTGAGTGTGGTTTTGATTTGTATTTCCCTGATAAGGAGCGACGCTGAACATCTTTTCATGTGCCTGTTGGCCATCCGGATGTCTTCTTTAGAGAAGTGTCTATTCATGTTTTCTGCCCATTTCTTCACTGGGTTATTGACACTCTGAGTCTTAATAAAACAAAGCTGTCTTGGCTGCATATTAGTCATTGGAATAGGGCACCAGGAAGATTTTTTTGTTCATTTATGAAAATAGATAAATCGTTTTACTTTAGAGTTTTTTGGACATACTGGAACATTTTAGCATTAACTCTACATACTCTGATAGCTTGTACATCATTTGTGTCCTTCTTATTTTTCTGCTATATCGTTTAGAAAATGTTGAAACTGGCTTCATTCAACCACAGATGAATTGGCCAGAACTGCCAGGGATCTGATGTGTGGGGGCATATAATACAAGTATGACAAAGAAACCATAAAATTCATATAGGTAATGAGAGTTAAAAAATAGAATTCATCAGTTAAGGTGTTTCATAGAATAATCAGGATATGAAATACTGTATCAACTGATGAATTACTTTGAGCTATCATTTAATGAGAGTAATTTTTCATAAGGATTACAGTTATGAAGAGATTTATATAAACAGGGTTTCAAATAATGAACTATTTGGATGTTTCATAGTATCATTTTACTAATTGAACTTCCTTTTTTTTTTTTTTTTCTGAGAACGATTCCTTAGAGGTAGAGGCTGTAGTGATAGTTACTTTTTAACACATGATATTGATCTTTATTTGCTCCCTGGTACTTATTAAACACTAGGTGAATACAAAGCAAATCTACTAGATATTGGTTGATTATCTAAAGAGATAATAATATAAGTTAGATTTTATTTATTTAATGTTTATTTTTGAGAGAGAGGTTAGATTTTAATTTGCGATATGAAAGTGACTGTGAACTTGGCAGTGGCCAAATTTGGACTATGGATCGACTGTGGAATTATAAATTGTAAACTTGAAAAATCATATACTACAATTTTTAATATGGGAATATAATGAGAATTAGATTTTGCTACATGCTTTTAAAAAATGATAGAGGCTTAAATGAAAGCAGTTGATTTTTGTCATGCCTAAAATATTGTTGGTCAAGTGTTGTTATGGTAGTTGGGATATCATCAGGAACTATGGTTTCTTTCTTTCTGTTCCTTGGTCATACCTGACACATGGCTTCAATTCTCCAAAGTTACTATCTAAAGAGGGGTCGCTGTATATAGGCCCATAGGTCAAATCTGCTGTTTACCATATTTTTGTATAGAAAGTTGTTTTGTAGCATAGATACTGCCATTAGTATGTGTTGTCAAGGGCTCCTCTCATGTTACAATGACAGCTGGCATAGTTATGACAGAGACTATAGGCCTGATAAAACCAAATAGGTTTGCTATATGGCCCTTTATAAAAACACAGTTTGGTGACTCATGGACTAAGAAAGTTTTATCCATTAGAAATATAATGTGAGTCACATGTAAATTTTCTAGTAGCCACATTAAAAAGTAAAAAAATAAAAAGAAAATTCAACTTTAATGCGATTCATTTAAGCCTTTAAAAATTATTTCAATGTGTAATAAATAATGAGATAGAAAATGAGATATTTTACTTTTTTCAAAGTCTTTGATATTTGGAATATATTTTTATTTGAATTTCTCTCACTTCAGTATTCACATGGCCACATGTCTCAAGTGGCTACCATATAGAACAGGAGAGAACTAGTATGTCAAAATGAGTACAATTTGGGACGACTGGGTGGCTCAATCAGTTAAGCTTCCAACTTCGGCTCAGGTCATGATCTCCCAGTTTGTGGGTTCGAGCCCCTGCATAGGTCTCTGTGCTGACAGCTCAGAGCCTAGAGCCTGCTTCAGATTCTGTGTCTCTATGCCCCTCCCCTGCTTGCACTCTGTTCTTCTCTTTCTCTCAAAAATAAACATTAAAAAAATTTAAACAATGAGTACTACCTATATCCTTTGTGTTATTGATAGTAAGAAGGAGGAAGGGGAGAAATTGGGAGAAGAACAAATAAGGTAAATATAAACCAAGTAATATTATATATTAGTTATATATATCATATAATATAGTAATATTATATATATAATAACAGAATCATTAATATTAACATTAAAGGTACACGATTTAAAGATATCAGTTAAAAGGCAGAGGTTGTCCAGTGCGTAAAAAGGAAGAACAAACTATATGCTGCTAAAAGGAAAACAACTTTAAATCTAAACACACAAATAGGTTATAAGTAAAAGAAGGGAAAAGATAGTATTCTGCTAACACTATTCAAAGAAGGCTGGAGTGAGTATATTATATCAGACAAAATAGATTTCATAGCAGAAATATTACCAAGTATAAAGAGGTACATTTAATTTTGATGAGCCAGGTTTTATCATGAGAATATAATAATTATAAATGTTTTGTTATCTAAAAACAGTATTTTGACCTTTGTAGATACTCCACCTGATAACAACAGAACAAACTCTTCTGTTTGTTGTATACAAAAGAAAGTTTACCAAGATGGATAATTTCCTGGATCATAAAAGCAAATCTAAATAAATCTCCATGCAGTCTAATCACAGGAAGGATGTTCTAACACCATAAAAGTAATAATTCTAAATGAATAACAAATAAATTTGAAAAAATCTCAAATATTTGTAAATAATACAATTTTAAATGTATTGGTCAGAATAGCAATCATAATGGTGATTAGAATATATTTTTTAACTGAAAGAAAGTGTAAATGAAAGGTACCATAATGTATAGGATGCAGGTAAAGCATTACTTTGAGGTAAATTTATAGCATTGAATGCCTGTATAAGAGAATACTGAATACAATAGAAAACAGAAAAATAATAAGTAAATCAATAAAACCCAAAGTGTGTTCTTCCAGAAAAGAATTTAAATTAATGAACCTATCATTAGACTAACCAGGAAAAATGAGAGAAGACACATGTTACTAACATGAAAAACGAGAAAAGTGACATTGCTGCAAATTCTACTGATAATAAAAAGATACAAATAGAATATTGTCAATAACTTTATGTCAACAAAGTTGACAATTGTATAAAATGGACAGATTTTTCAAAAATGAGAATCCCAAAGCTCACTTAAAAATAGATCAGCTAAGGAGCGCCTGGGTGGCTCAGTCGGTTAAGCGGCTGACTTCAGCTCAGGTCATGATCTCGTGGTCCGTGAGTTTGAGCCCTGCGTCGGGCTCTGTGCTGACAGCTCAGAGCCTGGAGCCTGTTTCAGATTCTGTGTCTCCCTCTCTCTGACCCTCCCCCGTTCATGCTCTGTCTCTCTCTGTCTCAAAAATAAATAAACATTAAAAAAATTTTTTTTTAAAAATAGATCAGCTGAGGGGTGCCTGGGTGGCTCAGTTGGTTAAGCGTCCGAGTTCGGCTCAGGGCATGAACTTACAGTCCGTGAGTTTGAGCCCTGCATCAGGCTTTGTGCTGTCATTTCAGAGCCTGGAGCCTGCTTTGGATTCTGTGTCTTCCCCTTTCTCTGCCCTTGGCCCACGCACACTCTCTCTCTCCCTCTCTCTCTCTGTCTCTCAAACAGTGAATAAATGTTAAAAGACATTAAAAAAATAGATCAGCTGAATAAGCCACTCTATATTAAATAAGTCATGTGTGTGTTTAAAAATATAGGTCCAGATGGGTTCACTTGTGACATCCATGACATTTTAAAGAAGAATTAGCATCAATTCTGTATAAACTTTCCCAGATAATTGAAGAGGAAAAAATAATTCCCAACTTTTTCCATGAAGTCACCAGTTCTTGGATAAGACAAACTTTTCCACAATTGCTGGACCAAATATAGGTAGATAGACAAATATATAGATTGATACATACATCCATATATACATGCGTACATACAGAGATAAATAACTTTTGATCCATGCTGTGTATCATATGCAAACTCTTAACATAGGGCTAAGTGCAAAACCTAAAACTTTAAAACTTCTAGAAGATGATATAGAGGAATATTTTTGTAATATTTGTGAATATTTTGTGATATTTGTAAGGCTAAAAATTCTTGGAGACAGTATCATGAGCATGATTCCTCAAAAATTATAATTTGAATTTCATCAAAGTGAATAATGCCTGCTCTTCCAGAGATATGTTTAAAAAAATGAAATGGCCAGGCGTAGACCGGAAGAAAATACTTGTGAATCCAATGTCTGAAAAATGACTTCTATTTGGCAAAATCACTAAAAATAAAGACTTAAACGTACATTATATAGGAGAAGATATGTACATAATAAAGTACATGATAATATCTGCATCAGTATAGTATTTAGGGAAATGCAAATTAAAACTACAAGAAGATACCACAGCACATCTAATAGATTGTCTAAAATTGAAAACCACTGAGTGTATGCAGTGTTAGAGGTGTATATGGTACAAGTATTCGGAAAAGGCGTTTAATATTTCTTTAAAAGTTATATATGCCTTCCATACTACTTAACAGTTACACTCCTAAATATCAACTAAGGGACATGAAGGCATATATTCACATAAATATTTATATACAAAAGTTCATAGCATCTGTATTTGCTAAAAAAAATGCTACAACAAATGTCTATCAATAGGTGAATTGATAATTAAATTGTGGTATGACTATGAGTGAAAAACTACTGAAGAATAAAAAGGAATGAACTAAGGTGCTACTGAGAATAATGGATGAGGTTCTGAATAATTTTATTTACTGAAAAGAGGCCAGACCCCCCCAAAAAAGTATATCCTCTGATTATATTTGTATAAAATTTTATAAAATGCATCTATACTGACAGAAAGAAGATTAGCAGTTGTCTTGGGGTGAGAAAGGAAAGAAATGATACAGAGCCATGAGAAAGAAGTTAAGGGTGATATATATATTAATTATGTTGATTGTGATGATGGTTTCTCAGGGATATATATACACACATGGATATGTTAAAACTTACTAGATACCCCACTAAAACTGCTGAGAAAATATGCAGTCTCTTTGACTCCACTATTCTAAATGAAATGCATTTGAAATAAAACATTTCCCATGTAAAATGTCTTGATCCTTCTTTCAAAATATATCTTTAAGCCTCCAATCCACTTTTCTCCCTCCCTGCCCCATAAACCCTAGTTGAGATCACAGCCTAACCTAGCAACCCTGCTAAGTCTCCTCCAAATTTTCCCTTCTTTTGTACTCACCTCCACCTAGAATCCTTTTCCCCCTGGCAGCTTCAGAGATCTTTTTGAAAGAAAAGAGATCATATCACTCCTCTAGTTTCAATCTGGCAATAGATACCACCTTAAATAAAGTGTTTGTAAGTTATTCTGTGCAATGAGTGTCTAGGAAGTAGGAAGACAAGATAGAAAAACGAAGCAAATTGGGCAACCAAATAATAACCCCTTACAATTAAACCTGGGTTTACTGATGTGACAAATAGATCAACTACAATATATAAACAGGATGCATCTCTTTTTAATGCTTCTTGGACAGCTAGCATGTTGATCACGAGACCTATTCATTTGTATTCTTTTCTGAAATATTTACCAGAAAAAAGGAGAGAGTAGAAAAAGAAAGAAAACATTGCTGAACCGGTTGCCCTGAATGGCGTTAAGCTCTCATTGCGTGTGGTGTGTGAAAACGAATCTGACATAGCTGATTAGAGGATCAGTGCAGTTGCTTCATGCAGGCTGGCAGGAAAACCTGGCTTGTATGCTGACACGGCTGAAAGCGTTGATATGAAGGAAAAGCCAAGCACTCCCTGGTGTAATACACACTATGATGTGTGGGAACAAGGAAGCTTGGCTGCACACAATTGGGAACAAGAGAGCAAAATCTTTTACCCGTGACTTTATGCAGATGCTTTGTTTTGCAACACCTTTTTCACTTTGCCTCTAGAAAGGTACTAAGATTTCCACACAGCGTGCAGTGAGTGAAACAGTAACTTCTAGAGGGACATGTTTTGGGGTGAGTCAAATGGGTTGGTTCAGCACAGGGATGTCTCAGGATACTCTATTGGCTCGACCTGCATTTAAGGGTCTGGGATCAAGAATAAGTTTAGAAAGCTGTATTCTTTTTTTAATGTTTTATTTATTTTTGAGAGAGAGAGCAAGGAGGGGACAGAGAGAGGGAGAGAGACACAGAATCTGAAGCAGGCTCTAGGCTATGAGCTGTCAGCCCAGAGCCCAACGTGGGGCTCAACTCACAAACGGTGAGATCATGACCTGAGCCGAAGTCTGATGCTCAACTGACTGAGGCACCCACGCGCCCCTGTTCTTTGTTTTCTAACTGATGGGGCTGGAGAGTAGGAAAAGGAAATGAACAATTTTGAGAAGAGTAGGAGACCAGGAGGTTAGCTAGAGACCTTAGTATGGCAGGCCTTATCAGAGAAACTTACCAAACTCTTAATTTTATGTTGTCGAGAATGTTGTAGTTATAGTGTGCATTGATGTATATCTCTTCATCTTTGCTTTTCTGATTTGCAGTTAATGTATGATTTAAGCATTATAATTACATAATCAAATGTCTTTCATTAGGTTAATAGGAAAAAAGTAACTTTAAGAAATGAACATGCAGTTAGCTGTGTCTTCTTTGTAGTTTAGTTCAATTATTTGTACATATTTTTGTACAGTATAGTGATCTCTGAATTTCATGCTTACTGTCTCTGCTCTCACATTGCTTACTAGACTGCTTGTATTTTGCTATCGGTCTCTTTTCCATTTCCTCTGCTAAAAACGCATGAACAAATATTAGTTGCTTGCATGTGGTACATGTGTATCAATAAGTCAGGGGAGGAAAACTGCATGTATACTTTGGAGAAGTGAAATCATTTCAACAAACCCTGCATTACTTATGATTCTAGTCAGATGTACTCAGTCACAGCACCGCCTGATACTTTTTCTACTTGCACAGAGTAAGGTCTGTGACCAGTGATGTATAACTCATAAAGGAGGCAGAATTGATGTGAATGGAAATTCGGAATGGCCCAATTCTGATTCAGCCTCCTTAAATTAAACAGCCATGCTGATCAGTTTCTAATATTACTAGTGACGTTACAGAAATAGCCAGTGTTGTTAAATTCTTAAGACATACACTTCATGCAACCGCAGTCCCGTAATCACCTAGCTCCCACAGGACACAGAAAATAGGCAATCTTTCAGACCCAACCTTTCAGTTAAGGAGATGGGAGGACCTGTCGTATGGAGCAATGCAAAAGGGATAAAGAGAATATGTTTTAAAGTGAAATAAAGTGGCTAAAAGGCATGGCCACTTGTGTCAAATTCAATCTCTTAACTGCAAATTTGATTGGTGTCATATTGTGGGATAGAGTTCTAGGTGGGGGATGAGGACCTCAGAGGCAGTGCAGAACCAAGTGAACTGAGACAAGCTTCTTCATCTATGAGAGAGAAATTACGCATCTTTTTAGTTTGGTAAGGTTAAAAGGAGAAAATCTATATGAAAGATCTGAAACACAGTAGAGTGCTAAATAGAACACAGTTTCCTCTCTCTTCATCTTTTTAGCTCAAGATTCCTTCCTAGTAACTGGTAACAAATTATTCTTAAGTGTGGGGAATAAGTTTAGGAATTCCCTGAACCTACACAGAGGGGTTAACCAGGCATAAAGAATTAGAAAGCCTTAGGATGCTCACACCCAAGTTTGGGTAGGTAAACAAGATTAGGTAAATAGGTATAGAGAAGGTGGGGCACAGGCCCCAGGATAGCACAAAGATACATGAGGTAAACAAGATTGGTTATTCAGGGTGGAAGGTGGAAACACCCCCCAACTTAGTACTGTAGCAGAAAGCTGCTTTCACAGGAAGAAGGAAGGACTGAATTAGGTAAACAGGTAAATAGGGCTATAGACCCCTGCAGGGCGAAGTTGCCTAGAGGGAGCTAATTAGCCAAAGAAAGGTGCCTTGTTGACCCTGAGGTCATGTGCTCTGTCTTTCTTGCCCCTAGACCAGTTTAGGTAAATGGAGATGGTGCCTCACGTCTGCTGTAAACACCTTCTGCCAGGCACCAGAATTTTGTTTTGTATTAACCGAAACCCCTAACTCCACATATCTTCAAAACCCCTTTCCCTCACGTCCCTGAGTTAGTGTTCACAGTTTCATTGTCCCTTTGTGCACATCCATCACCATGTTTGTAAGCCTTCTGATCCTAATAAAAATGGAGCAAGGACCCTTAATCAGGGCTCTTGTCTTCTCCCAGACACTAGCCATCTCTCACATTTAATCCTGCATCCCGTCCGTCCCTCTCTCTTATTAGACAAGAGAGAACTTTAGATCCAGAGTCTATGACACTTAAGGACTCTGGAACGATTCACAACATTTTCTATTTAATTAAGTAGCTATGTAATTTACAGACACTAAATCCACCATAAGATGCAGGGAAGAACAATGTGATAGAATTTCCATTATCCAAAGTAATTTTGCATTGACAATAACCAAAATGGAGTCTATAATTTATACAGTGAAATGGAGACAATATTTTGTTTTGGAGTCTCTAAATAGGTTAAAAGATAAGATTGAAAATTGTCCAGATAGTGATTATTGTTGATGTAAAAATGTGCATTTTCATAAGTGGGGAAACTGAAATAGTCTGTAGGGAGGGAAAAAAAAACAACTTCTAATAGGGTTAGATGAAAGTAGAGAAATTCTTAAGAGCTGAGGTAATTTTCATAAAGGAATAGCACCTAATATAATTGGCAAAGTGAAACACTGTTCCGCAATAAACACTCAAGAAGGTTAGCAGGATAAAAAAGTTCCAGGATTTTCAACAGCAGAGAAGCAGAAAGTTTAGTTCATTATAATTCAAAAAACATGTATTATTTATCAAATGGCAAATACTGCCCCGACCATGAAATAGTCATAAGATGTTTTCAGCCCCTGTCCTACAGAAGCTAATATTTCAGTGAGGAAGAAGGGCAAGTCAGCAGGTATTTCTAATACTATCTCATTTTAAGAGTTTGCTAAGTAAAGCCCCAGAGTGTAAGCTCTGTGAAGGCAGAAATTTTTGACATTTTACTTTTATTTTGTTTGCTTTGTTTTATCTTAACTGACACACCTACGTTAACTTGTTTATATAATTGGTACTTAGTAGGTTTACATATTGACTGAAAGATTGGGTAATCAAATGGAAAAGGAAACAATGTTTTGCCAAAATGGAAAGAATTTTAAATTTGTCATGGAAATGTTTTCCAAACTTTACACCATCCACTTCATTAGTAAAAATGTGTTCATGAACATCCCCACCCCAGTCTTATGAACAGTCTCCATTAAGAATATGAGAGAAAGTAAACTAAATAGAGATGAAAATAAGATACAAATAAATGGAAATAGAAGATCTAATACTTTTTTCACATTCACTTGTAAATCTTTTTTGTGTGTTTTTTGGGATGCATGAAATGAGTTTGTTTTATTTGGTTTTGTCTTGAAGGAAGAAATATGGGAGTAAAAATGTTATCTGATGGTTCTATGACACCAGGTAAATTTAGGGTGTTCCATACGTTTTCAATATATATAATTCTGAAAGTGAGAACTAAAAGAATACATGCTCTTTAGTTGGTAAAACCGAGTAAATGATCCAGTACATTTCACTTGGGCAATGTCAGTGAAGAGAAGAATATGTGAAATGACAGTTATAATGGTATTGATTGCCTCCTTGAGTGAGTTGATTCCCAGTTTGTGAGTAAAGGAAAACTCTGCCTGAATAATAGAAAAAGGTTCCTGGTAAAATGTATCAGATTGTTTAACCTTTGAACATAGTTAAACAGTTTTCTCTTTTACTGCAGATTTCTCAGATTCCAATTAAGTAACTAATACTGAAGGCAATACAGGAAACAAAAAAAATGCATTAGAATAAGTAGAATTTAGCAGCATACATAAAACTATGCTTGATTAGATTTAAACTTGTATTGAAATTTTTTGTAAAAAATTGGTTACCTCTTTCATGATTTTTTTCCAGCGTGGTGTGATTCATAGAATATGGCCAACATAACCCAGGGAAATGGATATGACTTACTTGAGTGTAGATAAAAGATGTACTGAAAGATACAATTACTAATCACCAATTAGCAGGCTTGAAGATCCTGCCTGAAAAGTTGTTACTATTTTATGGGCATTGTTCAACCCTACTGGTCTCTGTTATCTGTTTTGGAGATTATGTTTCCCTTTTTAACTATGTGTGCTGGTTATCATAATACCTTTAGGAACTGTTATCAGCCAGGTCTGAATGTGGGCTAGCTGGAGTTATGGCAGCCTGGGGAAACTGACATTGGACTCTTCCTAACAGAGAGCACTCAGAATATCCAGGGCAAGTAATAGGAACAGCCCAGCACATTTCAAGTATCCCCTGCATGGAGGAGTCTGACATCAGTTTCCCAGGTGCACCATCACTCCAGCCAGCCTACTCTTAGCCTGGCTGAAATGTATTCCTAAGCTGTTAGGATATTGGTGCATATTAGTAAATTTAGTCTTAGGAATCTATGACAATAGAATAGGTGGGGTTTCCCAGATGGATCTAGAGACACAAAGGGTGTTCATCCATAGGATCCCGTCTCATTTCTGGCGGTGGTTTTCTTTTTATGGGCATTATCACCAGCTACCATGGTAGCCCCGCACAGTGGTGATTCTACCACCTTTGTCATGAATAGTCTCAGGAGATAGTCTCATTGCAATAATTTCATGAAAGCCCGTTATTGAAATATAGAAGATGAGATTAGGTCATATGTGCATCTTTGAGTAACCACAGTGGCCAATGAAATACACTGCTCTTATTAGCAAGGTACTATTTCCAACACTGAATGTGTAGCAGCAGTTTAATCTACCCAAACCACATGTGCTATAATGATTTAGGGAGAGCTATTTTCCGTTGAAAAATTAGTGCCTCTTATCTGAAGTCAAAATAGATGAGGGGTAATTAAAATGATCAGATTTCTTCTATAAAGTAAAATCCTAGGACATTTCTCTCTTCAGGGAACTATCATCTGAATGGCATTCACTTTTATTATAATGTCACTCTTCATGGGGAAGATATCTTGATGTAGCCTGGTCTGAGTTAGTTTCCACCCTTTCTAAGTAGAAGAGTTTTTTCCTAAATGTCCCCTTAAAATATTTGTCACATAGCTACCAGCTATCTTTTTTTTTAAAGTTTTTTTTTTCAACGTTTATTTATTTTTGGGACAGAGAGAGACAGAGCATGAACGGGGGAGGGGCAGAGAGAGAGGGACACACAGAATCGGAAACAGGCTCCAGGCTCTGAGCCATCAGCCCAGAGCCTGACACGGGGCTCGAACTCCTGGACTGCGAGATCGTGACCTCGCTGAAGTCGGACGCTTAACCGACTGTGCCACCCAGGCGCCCCACTACCAGCTATCTTAAAGCACACCTATTTTTCAAATGCAGTGGCAAATTTACTTTTATACAATTAGTGATTTCATTATTACATAAAGTCTAACAATTGATATAATTAAGAAATTGAGTTGAGACTATCCCAGTAGCAGAAAAACTTATGAACATGTAATAGAGGCTTTTGTTTTGTTTTGTTTTCCCTACCCAAGTCATTTTTCCTCAAAGGTCATCCTTTTGAACTGGGAATTAGCAAATCATTCATGCTTTATGGCAGTATATGCTTCGGAAATTCAGAGATCACAGAAGTTAAAGAAGAAAAGCCCTTTAAAATGACAACTAAGTCAAGCTTATGACTTTCTGTCACAGCAGGAAATAAAGAATTACTCATATTTATTGTAAAATATATATATATATATATATATGTATTCTGTTAAAGTTGTAATGTAGTGTTGTAATAAAATCACTTTCAATTGCTGATAAAGACAACATTTTTCAACATTTTTAATTGAAAAATGTTTACATTTTACCATGATGTTTTAGTATGCATTTTTTTTCTGCTTAGTTTATTTTAAAGATACAATTTGAATTATGAAGAACCCTTTACTTAATAGCAGAAATAAAAAAAAACTTGATGGGATTTCAAGCAGTTACAAATATGTTAAATATATGTATATACATATATAATATATGTATATATATAATTGTGTATATGTAGGTATAGATGAACTTGTATGCTTGTACATATTTAGAGCATATGTATAGGACTGCTAGAGGAAATATAACTAGATAGTTCTTTGGATTTAATTGATATTAAACTATTATTTTGAATTTTCTAGATTTTTGGGCTATTGATACTTTGTAGGATAGGTTTTTCTTTGATTTTCTTCTAGGAATAAAGTTAATAATTTCAATTTTATTTACCTTTATGTATATGTGTGTGTGTGTGTGTGTGTATATATATATATGTGTATATATATGTGTATATATATGTGTGTGTGTGTATATATATATATGTGTGTATATATATATATATACACATATATATATATATATATATATATATATATATATATATACCAACTGTATTAAATCAAACCATAGAAGCCCAGAAAATTAGGCTATCATTAGCAATATTTTTTGTTTCTGAAATGTTATATTTAATTTTTATATTTGAAACAGTTCTCTAAGTTATGAAAATATTGGTCAAGCAGCATGTTGCTCATTTGGATAAGTGAATGTTATTTCAGAAAGCATAATTGTATTATCAAGACAGTGTTTTTTTCTCTTTCATGTTCATCCTCCATCACACATTATCATAAAACTGACCTCAACATGAACCTAATAAAACTCACTTGTCTAAAATTTGTAATTTTTGAAACTCTAGTATTCTCAAAATTAGGTCAATAAATCTACAGAAACTGTATTATAAAATGAGTTTTTAGAAAGCCCTTTAAGTTACTTGAGACCCATTTACTAATGCTTTATAAAGATACTAACAAGTTTATCTATTTTCAGTGCATAACTTCACTGAAATGTGTGTGTGTGTGTGTGTGTGTGTGTGTGTGTGTGTGTATTATTAGTCTGCTAGGGCTGTCATACCATTGTGCCACAAAATGGGTAACTGGGTTGCTTAAAATATGAGAAAAGTATTGTCTCACAATTCTGGAGTCTAGAAGTCCCAAATCAAGGCATCAGAAGGCCATGCTGCCTCTGAGACTTTGGGTAGAATTCTTCCTTGCCTCTTCTTAAATCCTCGTAATTCTTGATGTTCCTTGGCTGTTTCAGTGTAATGTCTGTCTCTGTCATCACATGGTCATCTCCACATCATGTTCCCTTTGTCCATGTTTGTCTCAGTTCAAATTTCTCCTTTTTGTCAGGCCACCAATCAGTTCAGGGCCTATACTAATGATCTCATTTTATCTTGGTTACCTCTGTGAAGATCCTATTTCCAAATAAGATCATGCTGTGGGAATATTGGAACTTAGAACTCCAACATACCTTTTTTAGGGGAGATAATTCCATCCGCAACAGGGAATGACAGAGGGCCATGTAGTGATATCAAAAAGAAGAAAATAGAGATAACCTGGTAACAAATAAATCTAGAGTTTGAGAACAATACAACTTTAACCATTAGGGGCAAAAAAAATAAGGAAAGAAAAGATTAGAATACAAACGGAAAACAAAACAAAACTTTAAGCATAAATGAAGTGGAAAAATGCCCTATAAATTTCAATGGGGCATAATAGAATAACTGATATTAGAATTAATATTTGATGTCCATAGTGATTCTAAGCTATTAATAAAGAACTGACTTTCAATACAGTTTGTTTAGAGAGATAGTAAAGTTTATGATACATATTTGGGGGAAAAAGCCCTCTATTTTTTTTTTTAATGTATACAATCCCTTGTTTTTAGGTTACCAGGAAAGTATAGTGAAAATCATATTTCCCATTGGTCCTAAATATATGTAACAAAGCATTATTATGATTCCATTTTAGTTTTAATTTTTGTTTTGTCAATACAACATGAAATTCTATCATCTAACTTAATATTAAGTTTATTTACTTATTTTGAGAGAAACAGAGTCAGTGCAAGTGGGGGAGGGGCGGAGAGTGAGGGAGAGAGAGTCCCAAAAGGGCTCTGCACTGTCAGCACGGAGCTTTATGTGGGGCTCAAACACAGGAACCTCAACATCATGACCTGAGCTGAAACCGAGTTGGACACCTAACCAATTGAACCACCCAGGTGCCCCTCTATCAAACTTTAAAACAAAGGAAAGAAAAATTTAAAGCATACTGATAATAATAATGTAAAAATACAAGATACATAAAAAAGGAAATCATTAGAATATATTTAAATCATTTGAAAAGTTTCTCAAAGTAACATTGTAAAATGGAGACTTGAGCTCAATATAGTGTTCTTTCGTGTCCTAAAATATACATTCTTATGAAAAATAAGACCATTAAAAAAAACTGGTTTTTTTCTCATTAGTCACCAAGTATGAATAAGGGATTAAAAAAGTATTTTAATGATAAAATCTAGAAGCATTTTTAAAATCCTCAGTGCAGTCACAAATGCCATTACCCATTTAGTTCTGATTACCTTATCATATCTGAGATTTTTCTGGATAAACTGAATGTAAGAGAAAGCATTCTAATATTTTTTTCAAATATCGTTTTTGAAGATCTGAGGCTTTGAAAACATGCCACTTCTTCTAAAGGATCTCAAAATAAATTGCAACCCTGATTCATTTGATCTATTGTCATGATCTAGATTTGTTTTTAATCTACAAGTACAAGTGATTTTAATTTTTAAAGTCATGATTAACTATATAAACCATTTATTTTCCCAATAACTAGACAAAAAAAAATGAAAAGCATTTAAAAAATCTGAACCTCCAATCAGCTCTCTGGGATTCTTTCACTTTGCACTCTAAAAGATTGATGCAAAATAATGATTATATTTTATCATAGTATTTATTTGGAATGGTATGCATTACATATTTCAGCAAAAGTACATATCTCAACATAATGCAACCTTAAATGGTATTTTACACAGAGTTGGGTGGATTCAAAAGGTGATACTTAAGATGCTTAAAAAACCAAAACTTTGTAAGACCTATTATCATTTTTTCTCTTCAATATCAAATTTTGGAATATGACTCACACAAAAGCTGAAATAAATTCTAAAATAATAATCCCTATGTCTGTAGACTGAGTAGCTCAGTAGAAGTCACTTGCACAATATTTCATGTTATCCTTATGGTACCATCTCATATGCGTTTTGTATACATTGGCAATAACGTTTATGATAGTTATGTTCAAAAACTTAGGTAATATGGTTGTGATGTAGCAGTGCCATTATACCAAATATTCCTCATCGCCTACCTGTTAGGCCATTGTTTGCGAGAGGATTAGGTTATCCCTTTCTCTTTGATGGTTATCCCTTTCTCTTGCCTATACAAATGAATTTGGCCAGTAAGATCGTAAGTGTGAGTGATGGTTATGTCTTTTCTGAGCCGATAGTTTCAGAGTTACCGTAAAGCGTGTCACATTACTTTTTCTATTACACCAAGACAAGGAACATTCCAGATAGTGTCTGCTACAGCACTGTGTATTCTGGAGAGATCGCATGAACCAGAGATGCAGTTGACCACTTGAGATTTGTCCTTCATATAGCTGTGTAAACTTTAACTCATTACTTAACCTCTCTGACCTTCAGTTTTCTTACTTAGAGACATGAGTGTTGATATCTTTTCATGTCATTTTTATGTACAGTTAAATGAATATGAGTAAGCCTACTAAGTACCTGGAAATTAGTATAGAAACAATGAATGGTAGAAATCTCTGTTATTAAAAAAAAAAAAGAAAGAAATCTGTTATTAATCTTTGAAATTTACCTGGAAGAAAGTTACTCTAGGTTTTCCTTTAATATTATTATATGGATTTTTAACATTGAGAAAAAAATGGAAAATAGTATAAAGAAGCCTTAGGTACACATTCAACAAGTATCAGTGCTTATTACTGATTAAAACAATTAAAATTATAATTTTATTTCAATAATAAGTAATTATTAATTAGTAATATATTGCATTTTTCTATTCCACCCATATCGAAAAACAAATTGCAAAATCATATCATTTCATTCCTAAATAGTATGTATTTCTAAAATTAAGGATGTCCCCAAAACAGTGTAGTTGTTATACTCATCAAATTAATGATTTCTAGATTCAGTTAATATTTTATGGGTTTTTGAATTTTGCTAATTGTTTATAAAATAGTTGTAAATTTGGTTTGTTAGGAGTAGGATTTAAAGAGGTTTTTATATTACCTTATGTTTCTCTAGTGTGTGTGTGTGTGTGTGTGTGTGTGTGTGTGTGTGTGTGAAAGTTTTTGGGAAACTTTTCATGTATAAAGAAAAGTAGAAACAGGTAGTACAATAAACATCTGTGTACCTGGCATCTAGATTCAATTGCTAACATGTTGCTATATTTAATAAAACTACCTACCTAATCATCCAACTATATCGATAAACTATTTTAAAGTCGATTGCAAAAGTCCTAACGTACCCCCCAAACTCATAATACATCATTAAAAAAATAGTATCCAACATGTTTTATACCACAAACACTTGAAATCATTATCACTTATGTCTAATACCCAGTTCATTTTAATATTTCTAAGGTGTTTCACATTGCTGGGATGAAATGGCAGAGAGGTATATGATGAATACTGAGTGATGAAAGAAACAAACAAAAACAAACTCTCAAAGGAGTTGGCCTTCAGCCCTGGCTACCAACAGCACCCACGTGCACACTATCATGTCCTGATGTGAGGTGAACCCCCTAAAAGCAGCTTGGGAAGGAGGTGTATAATAAATGCACATCATGCAGGCCATGAGACCAGAATGACAAGGTAAAAGACACCCATGATTGGCAGGAAACTGGTAAAATACTGAAAATAGACATTAAACTCCGCAGGAGAGAGTGAATAGAAATAATTAGGCAGTTGTTGACTGAAGAGTGGGTTAGCATGAGATGGGAAAGTCTAGTGACATGTACGGAAGGGGAACCATTTGTATAAATGTATGCCTGTGGCCTTAGGAAGTTTTGACTTTATAGAATACCAGAAACTGTGTAAAATAGCCTGGTAAGAATGAGTCCAGTCACATCAAGTCATATTAGAGAAAATCCAACTTGGATGCTCATCCCTTGTCCCTCATGGGCCTTCTTGTTGCAGAATCGAGGGCTACCCCCATCTGCAGACTTAGAGAATAAAGGTGCGATACAAAGGCAGTTTCTTAGATGCTGTAGCTCATGGATTAATTTCTGGATAAGGTACGATAGGAGTTGAAGGAGAAGTTAATAAATATTGAGAAGACATGGGAAAGAGTGGGTTTCTAAAGATACTTTAATAATAAAATTAATCCATTATGCTCATGTTTAGGCAGGGTGTTCTTTTCTGCCTGGCAGATGGTAGCACAATAGAATTCCTTAAACAATGTTGGAAGTGGCATTGAATGCTGATGGCTGCTGATGTATTACACTAATACTTTTTTAGAGTGACAGCACTCTTCGTGATGAATTATAGTAATGCTGTAGTTTATCACATGAGCAGTACTCTGATGATGCATTACAGCAATATATCATCAAAGCAGTTGTGTTTATTTTCTCTCTCACTAATCTAAGTCAAGTCACAAATTCTGTTAAAAGGGTAAATCTTTGAGTCCAGTATGGCTTTCAATCTGTTGGGGGGAAAAATCTTTGAAAAAGAGTATGGCACTTGTAGTTACTATTAAAAAAAAAATGCATACGACTGCAAAAAACTCAATTGCATCCTATAAGCTTGCTTTGAAAAATCATAGTAGATATTTTTTTCTTTGTATTGGCAGAACAAATTTTATATCCACTGTATCTATAATAACTTGCATGTTCTGCTAGAAAACACTGAAGGCTAAGGACTGAAACAATATTTAATTGAGGGACTGTGATAAATGAAATGAGGTCAATTTTTTTGTATTAATTGTCTTAATTTAAGAAAACTAAGAACTACCATTGTGTAGGGAGGAATTAGCACCTGAAAATACATCATTTTCTCCAGTAACCAGCAGATTTTGATAAGGATGATCATGTGATTAAGAGATCCAGAAAGAGTGACTTAATTCAGGATATTGGGGAGATACTATGGTTTATTGGTTGGGTGGGCATTGGAGAGAGGGCAGGAGAGGAAAAAGAGAAGATCAGAGAAGATTTGAAACCTCAATTAGCAGGAAGTTTAGGCCCATCAATTATGGCACCAAAGACAGATTTGCTCTGAAGTTTAACATTCATTTTCAAGGAAACTCCAACCGTAAAATGTATATATATAAATGAAAATTACCAAAATGACTCTTGCCTGAGCACTAGTCAGTGCACAGAGGTGATGGGTGGAAACTTAATCTCGATGGACAGAGAGTGAAGATCAATCTTTAGAACACTCTTGACTGATAACCTCTCACCCACACTCAGGTTAGGGAAAAAAAAATGTTTTGTTGGTTACAATGCATATTGTATATGTCCCTGCTAAGAGGAAGATCATCAGGATACAGACCATGTAGGATAATTTGTAAATTAAATGATTTAAATGAGAAAAGAGGGCTGACACTTCAAGAGTACATAATTGTTTAATTCTTTTTTTTTTTTAATTTTTTTAAGGTTTATTCATTTTTCAGAGACAGAGAGACAGAGTGGGGGAGAGGCAGAGAAAGAGGGAGACAGAATCTGAAACAGGCTCCAGGCTCTGAGCTGTCAGCACAGAGCCCGACGTGGGGCTCAAACTCACAAACCATGAGATCATGACCTGGGCCAAAGTCGGCCACTTAACTGACTGAGCCACCCAGGCATCCCTCTTTGTGTGTTTTCTGAAACAAGTAGAGACCTCTATGAGCTCACTGGCTATGTGAATTTAGGGAATGCTTCTTAGATGAGAGGTATTTTCCATCTTTTCTAAGAATCATGGTAGGACAATTAATTGAATTAGTGATTCAAGTTTTCCTTTCTTTTTGTACATAAAACCTGACTTCCTTCATGAGAATGAAAACGAAACAGTTACAGTGATGTGTTCTCCCAGTTGGAATGGAACCCAAGTCTTGGAGTTGAAGATGGAGAGGTGGCAGGATTCGTGTGAAGGGAAGTAGAGTTTCTGTAAAAAGAGAAAGATGTATTCAGTTTCTAAAGGGATTCACACATAGTATGCTGGAAAGGGATTTCCCCCAGATGATTCTTGAAGGGAGGAAGTGGTAGGAATAAGCCCTAAGAATTATGGGTTTGGGGTGTCTTTTTAGAAGACGAAGAGACACAAGGCTTTGAAGTGTCCACTGTCCCATGTATTCATGTGACATTTGAGGATGAGCAATGACCCATGTGAACTGCAGAGCAGGGCACTTACCCTGTTTCCTCTGAACTATATATTTGTGTGTGTGCATGTGTGTGTATGCATGTGTGTCTATAAAATCACATATGTAACTGCGCAGAAGGAGGAGTATAGGAAGCCCAGATAACACTGAGATTAAATACCCCATCTAGTAGGATTTAAAGCAAACTACATTAGAATTGGTAAACAAGTTTGTTTTTTTATAGAGAGCCTGGGTACCTTGATTGTAGCACAAAATCAATTGCCAGTTTGGCTGATGTCAAATACCTGTATGTTGGGGCATAAGCATGGGCGAATTATTTAAATTTTACATGCTTCAGTATCCCTATCCATATGATAATATTAGCTATGAAGAATATAGATCTGTTGTGAGAATGTAGCAGAATTCTATCTAGCACAGTTGTGACCCTGAGGCTTTCCTTTCCAGGAAGCAACTTTATTCGTGTCGGCACTGCTCGGTTGGGTTCGTACCCAAAGAACTGAGCCCTGAATGCCGTGTGGCATAGTTTTTATGTCTTTTCTACTTCGTTGTCTCTCATATATGTAGTAACACACACAAACATGCAGTCTGATTAAGTGATCTCATGTCACAAGGTCATGAGGGATGTCATCATGTACGCGCTTAGTTTCTAGTCACTGTATACCTCTATAAAACTAAATTCTGCTTCTATTACTTAATAAAAACAACTACAAACCAGACTGAAATATTTGCATGATTTTAGTAGTAAAGATAAGCAATTGTCTATTCTTCTTAGAATACAGTTTCTGTGAAAACAAAAGGTAATGCATTTTAGAAAAGTAAAATCTTGTGTTTAGTTTGTGAACTTTCATTTACTGGGTGGAACTGGAGAATCACTGATAATAATTAATATTAAACAGGAACCTACCTAAGTATTTTGATAATATATATGCTCTCAGACTATGAAAGACTTTGGCCAGTTGTTATTTTGTGGCAGATTTCAAGATAAAATTTCTTTCTAAAGAATGAGTTTGTATGCATGTAGGCAATGTATTTATCTAAAAATTAGTTTTACCTGAGCAGCTCCCAACATGATAATTGTCAGATAATTAAAATAATGATAATGGAATTATAAACATAACAAAAACTTTGATTAGGTAAGTTAAACTGCTTGCTATTAGGTGTTTTCAAATGCCAGCCTTTCTATATTAAAGAAAAATGTTATATGAAAATTCTTTTGATGTATATGCTTCCAATTACACAGATTTTAAAATATTTTTTAGGAGTGAATATTGCAAAACATAATCCTTAAATTTAAGTACTTTGTAAAAATTGAATTATATTTATAAGGTTATAAGTTCCTTTTTTCCCCCTCTCTTGCTATTAAAATACAGTTGTTCATATTTTTTCTTTTCCTCTCTGGAGGAGATATTTATTTATTTATTTATTTATTTATTTATTTATTTATTTATTTATTTTTGTACTGCATCAGGAAGTGTGTAAGTTAGACATATGGAATGCTGTGTTTCATAGTTCTAGATTACAAAAGGTCATCAAATATATGCTTTTGAAGACAATTGCATCATTTAATCCAAGCTCTCTACTTTATAGATGAGGGAACAAAGTCCCCCAAAATGATTTGCAAAATGTCAAACCAGCCATTGGTAGAGCTAGAAATGGAAATCAGGCTTATTTTTTTCCCAGGTTGCAAAAAAAATTGTATTTCTTTATAATTATTTTAGTTTAGAGAGAGAAAGAGCAAGTGAGCTGGGGAGAGGAACGGAGGTAGAGAAAGAATCTTAAGCAGGCTCCACCCTCAGCACAGAGCCCCATGCAGGCTTTGATTCCACAACCCTGGGATCATGACCTGAGCCCAAATCAAGAGGTGGCCGCTTACTGGACTGAGCTACCCAGGTGCCTCCAAAATAAATGGTATTTATTTTTTAATATGTAGCATTTCTGAAATTATTTACACAGTTATAATCAAACACCTTTGAGATGGGAATGTTTGTGGAAGAAGGGTGCATCGTTCTTTAATGTGAGGGGGTTCACTTGTACTCCATGAAGGCTGCTGCATAAACCAATTGTGGCTTTCTTCACTGTCAGCCTGCCCTTTCAGCCACAGGCTAGACACAATGGAATGTCAGTGCAACGGTCGTTTGAAATCCATTAGTTTCTCATGAAATGAGTTGCTCATATAAACCTCATAGACAGTTAAAGACAGAAAGAAATGTGTTTGAAAGTGAACATTAAACAATAATGGTATTTTCCTCTTTTTTAACTTATGGGTTCTTTTCATTTCTAACAATTAAGTTAAATGTCGAGTAGAAGGAAATGATGAATGCAACCGTCAGTGAGATGCTATTAGTGAAATAGACTGTGTGTGGCAGTGAGCACGATGCTACTTACATTGTTAGGATTAAACATTGTATTTAAATGAAAGAAATAGACACAGCCTAGTGTTATATGTAACACCAACAACACTGCAGTTTGTAGTTATTTGAGAAATCAGATGTGACCTAAATTCCACGAGATGGTCTGCATCAGTGCACATTTTGAGACAGCACGTTGCACTTCTGAGTTTGAGTCAAGCCTTAATGAGATTAGACAGAAGAGAAAAGGCCTCATCAATTTTTTCCTTTGGGGCCTCATTTCGCATTTGTATTTTCCCAGCTTCTCATTCATTTGTCTTCTGTGTCTGATCTCCCAAATTGTGTTATCATCCAGATTCTAGGTTATTTTCATTTAGTTCATATATTTCCAATTCTGCAGCCTGCAGAGGTCATGATTTTCTTTAAGAGCCACATAACGTAATCTAAGCTTCCTTCCGAGGTACCTGAGGGAATTAACCCTGATTTATCAAGGCTTTTCTCCTAAGGACTCCGGCAAATCCTTGCCGAGCGCTTACATATTCCCCAAAGATTTCCTGTTTGCTTAAGACCACTATGCTTGTTTCTACTCTAGTTTAAAAGAATGTTAATAAGGAACACTGGTCCGGCTGAGCTCACCAATTTAGGCCGCAGAAGAACTTTAGTAAGCATTAACGCCTGAGCTTGTTGGGTGTCCTTCTGCAACTGCTTGAAGGTCTCTCCCCTCAGATTTGGCCATACCTCCTTTCTCATCACAGACAGGACTGAGAGAACAGCCCAGAGTTTGCCTATAACTCTGCTCTTGACTCCTACCCCATCATGACCCCCAGTCTCTGAACTTCTTATTAGAGAAAAAGTCTCCAGACACAACCACATTTTCACACGTGGCAGAGCTCAGTTCAAATCATACTTTATTGCCATTCATGTAACTGTAGCATGAGAGAAGGCCAATTACAGCTTATTGGATTCTTAAATGATACAGAAAATGAAGTGATCAAAGCATTGTTTGGGGTTATTGTTAAACCCACTGAGTAGAAATGCTGCTCCCTATTATTGAACTTCCCCATCAGAAAGTACTGCCGTACACAGACAAAGACAAGGTGAGGACATAGAGAATTAGAGTGCAGACAATTAAACACACCTGGTGATAATAAATTTGCTCTCAAGTAGCTCTAAGTAGCTCTTCTTCCTCTAATCCCATTAATAGTTGATTTTCTGGTCAGGTGCACTATTGATCAATTTGCACTGAAGCCATTTCTTCCTCATTAGCTTTCCAAACTTTTCTTTGCCTCAATTTTCCTCAGATACAAAAGCCTCACGTGATTATAGAAGGCTTGTTGCTTAGCAACAGTCTCATTCCTATAACTGTGATGGTTGAGCACACAGCGTCACCTTTTTGGGGGGAGAAGTCAAATGTTCTCCTATTTCCATTTGATGTTTACTCCATTTAATTACCAAAGTAAGACGTTTAGTTCTTGTTAATGATAACTTTCCTACATGAATGGTTTCAATTTTTGTAATTGTACATAGCTATGGTGAGACAAAATAATGCCTTCTATACTTCCTTTCTAAACACATCCAGAAACTTAGGCCTGTTTATAAAAAAAAAAAAAAACTAGCAAGAAAAATGCCTGTTCTATTTTATCCTCAAAAACTCTTTTCACACTTGAAAAGAGAATTTTGGCACTTCTTGTAGCAATAATAGCTTTTTGGTATTATGTCCTCATGGATTGGAGAGTATGAAAGTTTATAGGTAAACAAATTTCCTGTAGTAAATTCTTGTAATAACAGAAAGTTACTTTTCATAAGTTTTCTGTTGTCCATCCACATGTGTACACCTTTTGTACCATTTGTATGTGCTCGATGCAAAGTATCTTATCTGTTTTTTGTAAAATATTTAAATATAATTTGAGGGTATCCAGAAACCAACTAAGTTTTGTGGTGTGACAATATATTTTTGTACAAAGTCGAACACACGCACGAGTGGGTTGTTGAAGTAAGACAAAAAAAGTGGAATAATATATATAGGTGTGTTAAAGAAATAAAACATTCTAGGTTACAAAATACTGTACCGCTCAGTGGGGACAAACCAAACTAGCTAGTTCATTCTCTTCCCATATGATAAAATAAATGTCAAGGAATTTAAATTTGCAAAGTTGGATTAAGAACATTATACTAATTTCTTTAAAATTATGGACTTCCACATAATTGACTAGAATGTAAAACAATTTATAAAATTTTTGGTTTTTTAATGGGAGGACAGAGGTTTGAGAAATAATTTAGGAGATAATCAAACATGAAAACATACTAAGTATCCTTTGCGTATATTTGTTGGGTGATTCCTGTATGTGGAACTCTAGATTCCCCTAATGTGTTTTTTAAATTTTTCTCCTGTTATTAACCCATTTACAGTTATATATTTATTTATTTTTTGCATACTACAGTTACCAGGTGATAGACGTTGCACATGCTTGTACACTGAAATTGCTTTTGTCAGATGACTGTCCTTGTATCTTGAGGGAGGGCATTCACTTGAATTAATCCTCAGAGCTGACTGATGAGGCATAAGCGTTCTCATAATCCTTTTATTATTTATTCAAGTTAGTGGAATTTTGGAGAAGAAAGGGGATAAAGCAGATCTTCCATAGCAACATTTAACTGGAATCCCACATTCTTATTTTACAGATTAATTTTCTTAGCATCAAAAAGCCATTCATATAGAGACCTAAAGTTTTTTTTTTTACATTTACATTTTTTTTTAACACTCCTGTTAACTAGGTGACTAAGGGAGTATGATACTGTGCACGGAAAGGAAATTGCTCGTCAGATACCTTCCTTGTATGTTGTGTTGAGGAAATTTATTCAAATCATACCACAGAAGGGACTGACAATGAGCTGATACCCTCTGCCTCTAAATCTTGGCCGAATGCCAATTACCAAGATTTTGTACATTTGATGTGAAAAGCGTGTTTCTTAGATGGTGCATTAGTTTACTAGGGATGCTGTAAACAAAATGGCACAAACTGATTTAAAACTAGAAATTTTTCTTTGGCAGTTCTGGAGACTGGAAGTCCAAAATTAAGCTGTCAGCTGGTGGCAGTCTCTAGAGGAAGATCTTTTCTTGCCTCTTCCAGCTTCTAGCAGTAGCCCCAAGTATTTCTTGGTTTATAGTAGCATAACTCCGATCTCTGCTTCCATCTAGATGTCTCCCTGTGTCTCTCTCTTGCCATAACCATCTCATTATAATGGTGTTGGTCGTATTAAATCAGGAGTTTACCGTACTCCACTGTGACTTCATCTTAATTAAGTCTGCGAAGACCCTATTTCCAAATAACGTCACATTCTGAGGTCTTGAGGGTTATGATGCCAGCGTGTCTTTTTTGGAAGACCTAGGAGAGGCCAAGGGCTGGACAGCTTTGACCAAGCGTTCTTAGAAATGCCTCCAAGAAATGGAGGATGCGATATTCCATTAAACTGCTATATTTTCATTAAAAAAGAAGAAAGGTATTGCAACAAGTAGAAAGTTAATCATTTTTAACGTTAGGAGGTGAGTACGTGGGAACTCATTGTATTTCTCTCTCTGACTTTGTGCATAGTTGAAAATTTTAGTGGTAAAAATTAAAGAATAAACTTAAAGGAATAAAATACAGTATGTGCCTCTGAAGAGAGGAAGGCAGAATCCATTTTATTTTTTCTAAAACTGAAAGTAATTCCTTAATATCACCAAATGTCTAGCCAAGGATCAAATGTCGTCATTTTTTATACTGAGGTGTACGATGCATCCATTTTGACAAATACACGCGCTGTGATGTAACTACTGCCACTGTCAAGATACACAACAATCTCATCAGCCACCAGACTCCCTTATGCTGCCCCCTTGTGGTCAACTCCCGCACCACACCTCCAAGCTGCAGAGTAGCTGGCAGCGGAAATCTATCTGCACCCGGACAACTACACCAGTAGAAACTGTGTGATTTAACTCCTTTGGGACAGTAGGGTCTATTGAATGCTTTCAACTTGGAGCAGAAGGCTTGGACAGTAAATTGCAGTCAACTTTGTCAGTTTCAGCTCTATAGCACCTTAGCAGCAACCCAACCCATCCTGTGCCCTCAACCCTGTTGGCAGGCAGCTTGTGTCCCTGGAGCAGTTTTCACATAGACTGAGAAAGACAGGGTAAGCAAAGATCACTCACCTTGCCGGTGTCAGAGAGCTGTGCTCTGATTGCTGGTTCTAATCACAAAAGTGCAGATGAGGACGCCTCAAGACACTGTGCTTTTACTTGCCCCAATATTTTGCAAGCCCTTCCTCCTGTGGCTGAAATATTTCCTGGGGATTTCAGGGGCTGGTGTCTTTTCCCCATATTTTTCTTTCTTTCTCCCCCCCCCCCCCCCCCCCCCCCCCCCGCCCCTTTGGGAGCCAGATATTGAAGACTATGGTATTCAAAAGCAACCACAAGAGTGTGGGGAATTAGAAGTCATTATGCACGCCCAGGAGAAGTTGCAGGCTCAGAAAAGATTTGAAAATACTCTAAACTCTAAGGGAGAATCCATTTCCTTCCTGTTTTCAGCTTCTAGAGGCTGCTTATATTCCTTGACTGGTGGCGCCACACTTCATCTTCAAAGCCAGCCACTAAGTGTCTTCAGATCTTTGGCTGTCAAGGTGACTCCTACCTTCTTTTGTCATTTTTTAAGGACTTTGTAATTATACTGGGACTACCCAGATAATCCAAGGATGATCTCTCCACCTCAATAAGAGCTGATCAGCAATCTCTATTCTATCTGCAACTTTAATTTCTCCTCTTCACAGAACATTACTTGTTCACAGGTTTGGGAGATTAGGATATGAGCATTTTTTTTTCTTTTTGAAGGGAAGGTATATTTTTCTGCCTTCCACGATGTAGAAAGCAAGGAAACAGATTTTTCTCCAAAGCGTCCAGAAGGATATGTGACCCTGCTAAAAACCTTGCCCAATGAGATACACATCAGCTTTTAACCTGTATAAGTGTAAGATAATTTCATATTGTTTAAACTACCAAGTTTGTGATAATTTTTTATGTCAGAAATAGAAAGCTAATATAGACACTTATGGAGAGTAGAATTCAATGATGTACACCTGGAAGTGGGAATACTTTCTGATTTTATTTTATAAGACAGATTATTTTAAGAAAAAAATTGGAAGGGGAGCCTGGGTGGCTCCGTCAGTTAAGCCTCCAACTTCGGCTCAAGTCATGATCTCGTGGTTTATGGGTTCGAGCCCCACGTCAGTCTTTGTGCTGACAGCTCAGAGTCTGGAGCCTGCTTCGGATTCTGTGTCTCCCTCTCTCTCTGCCCCTCCCCCCATCATGCTCTGTCTCTCTCCTTCAAAAATAAAAATAAATATCAAAAAATTTTTAAAAAGTAGCTTTCTGTTAGAACTATAAGAAATTACCCAAAATTTTATCTTAGAACTAATTGACAGGCACATGATAGAAGATTCTTGAAAAGAAGAGAAATAACAGAAATCTGAGTTCCTTCAGTATGTTGGGAAATGTAAATTAGAAGTGAGGAAATTTGGGTAAGGAATGTAGTTTTTGCACTAACAAAAGAGACCTCAAATACTCAATGGGGTACTAGTGCTGGCCTGGGACAGAAGTTTCGTGGTCTCTTATTCAGGGAGTATTTAGAAAAGTTTAATTTATTAATTTTAAATAATTTGTTCCCTCTTGTCCGGTTACACATTTTCTTGATCAAATATTGGCAACACGTTGCCATTATAATTGTCAGTATCTTTATTATAATGTTACAGATGGTTGTCAACTTTAACCCAAAGTCTCACATGATCATTTAATCGCTTGCATTTTTTTTAAGTTTATGTATGTATTTTGAGAGGGAGAGAGAGAGTGAGTGCATACACACTTGCATGTCCTTGGGGGAGGGATAGAAAGAGGGAGAGAGAGAATCTCATGCAGGCTCCTGCTGTCAGTGTGGAGCCCTGTGCTGGACTGGATCCCACCAACCGTGAAATCAGGACCTGAGCTGAAATCAAGAGTTGAGCGCTCAACCAACTGAGCCACTCAGTTTCCCCAGTCTCTTGGATTTCAGTTTCTTGATCTGTAAACTGAAATAGGATCCTTGATTTTCCAGCTCTAGTGTTTTTTGTGTGCAGGAATGAGTTTTACCATTTTGCATTTGTTGGTCAGCACATAGACTAATTCAGATGTTTCCAGATGAATATACTCAATTTGTAAATTTCACTTGGAAGATTATTCTTTAAAATGCTCATTAATACTGACACTTGGGTGGCTCAGTCGGTTAAGTGTCCGACTTCTGCTCAGGTCATGATCTCACGGTTCATGGGTTTGAGCCCTGCATTGGGCTCTGTGCTAACAGCTCAGAGCCTGGAGCCTGCTTCAGATTCTGTATCTCCCTCTCTCTCTCTCTGCCCCTCCCCTGCTCATGCTCTGTCTCTCCCTGTCTCAAAAATAAATAAAAACATTAAAAAAATGTTTAAATGGTCATTAATATAGCCAACATAGCAGTAAATTATATCCCTTTATGTCATCCCTAAGCAGACCTATTAGGGTGAACAAAAATATTATCTTCATGTAGAAACCATCTACTTTCTTATTTTTTAATAAAAGTTGGGTCTTAGCCTTTATTCTGGCATTCTTGGGAATTTTCAATAAGTGTTCCAGATCATCAAATTAGTCTAATTTATAGAAACTAGATATTCAACTCAGATAACAAGACTGTAGACCTGGCTTCCCTCCTTTTCTCACCCTATTTTCTGACTAAAGGTGTTTCTTCTTAGTTTACTAGTATAAATGTTATTATAATTTTATTACAGTAGAGTATTTATTATACCCAGACACATTTTTTTGTTCAGAATGATTTTTATTGAATGTTATTTCATAGCTATAAATGCTCTTTTATTGAACTTTTATTAAAATATTCATATGTGAAGAACAAATGCATAAAGGTAACATTTAAAAATTAGTCACAAGAATTCAAAATTTAGGTTTTCTTTTTCTTCTTTAAACATTTTTTCTTCTAAGCTTATTTATTTTGATAGAGCGAGAGCGAGAGAGAGAGAGCGATCATGAACAGGGTAGGGGCAGAGAGAGGGAGAGAGAGAGAATCCCACGCAGGCTCTGCACTGTCAGTGCAGAATCTGACGTGGGTGTTCAAATTCATGAACCGCGCGGCCATCACCTGAGCCAAAATTGAGTCTGACGCTTGACTGACTGAGCCACCCAGGTGCCCCTATATTTTCTTTTTTCAAGAAGATACAAAAGATTGCCTTAACCATGCATCTAACTAGTTTATCCTAAGAGATTGAGGCTGGTTAATTTACGCACTTGTATTTCCGGGAATAGATGAATGGATACATAGATGAATTGATGGAGAGATAAATGAATGATTGGATGAATCACAAATTTATAGATTTACTAAGTCTTTGCCAGTCAAATATGCATTTATCTTCTACATTCCACATCAGAGGCTCACACTTTAAAAAAAACTTGTGCAATAGCATATACCAGTCTATTCCTAGTACAAGGATTTTATGATTTAAAAATTGATTTTCTTATATTTGCTATGTCTAGACAGTTTTGATATGTAACCATATTTCATCCAGGAAACACTTATTTTGAGGTCAATAGAACTATCATTTTTATTTCCTTTATCTTACTACTGGTTTACTTCCTGTGGGCATAAAAGGAATATAGAAATATTCATGAAAACCTACAAAATCTGGTTTTATTAATAATGCAATAATATACATAGACACTAGTTATACTGCCAGCATGCTTTGGAGCATTTAGAATTCTTTTGGGTAATTTGTTTTGCTAAAAATATATAGCTCAAAAATTCATACCACTAATGTATTGAACTTTCCATCTTCACTTTAAAAATAAATTCTCTACAGACATTGAAATTGTGAAAATCTCAAAATAGAGCCATTAAAATACTTTTAAAAGTCATTAAGGTATTTCCTCACTGCACATCTTCTATAATGATTTTGAATTATGGATCAGAGTAAGAATCATTGAATAAATATGGGATTCCCATTATGCACACAAGACTCTTTCATTCAGGGATGGAGAACTTGATGTTCACACTCAGGAACTTAATTCTCTACTGAAATATGCAGACCTAACCCACAAAAGTCTAATAACAAAGAATGTAATTATGTGACCTGTGTGTGTATTTTTAAATTTTTATTTTTTTAATGCTTATTTATTTATTTTGAGAGAGAGAGTAGGGGAGGGGTAGAAAGAGAGAGCGAGAGAGAGAATCCAAAGCAGTCTCTGCACTGTCAGTAGAGAGCCTGATGCAGGGGTCGAACTCACCAACTGAACCGTGAGATCATGACCTGAGCTGCAATCAGGAGTCTGATGCTTAACAAACTGAGCCACCCAGGAGAACCTGTATATGTTTTTAATGTATTAATTCAGAAGAATATGACAGATTTTAAGAAAGAAATGGACTTTGGCTCTTGAGAGTGAAAAAAGCATCAACATGATAAATATTAAAAGCAAGTAAAGTCTCAAAGGCAGAAATTAGGGAGAATATGATGACCTGTGTAGGCTTCAGGTAATTTAGAGATCTGCTTCATCAAAGGGAATCATGTATTTTGGAAGTTAATGCAACATAAATTTGGGTGGATTTATGGAAGGTTCTGAAAGTGAGAAAACAACACATTTTTGTAGTATTTAGAATGCATTGTTCTACTGAGTAATCTGACTTTAGAAAAGATGAATATAATATAAACATATTATAGATTACTATATCATTATTAATGATTATTTAAATAATATAATGTTAATACATAGTAATAATATAATAGAACTTTATTTTTCCACAAGTTTCAATTCTAATGTTCTCAAATTTTCATTCTTTACCTATGGTTGAAATAATTATAGGTACTTTAAATTTTCCATTTAGTTTCTGTGTTATCAGTCTTATTTTTGGATGGCCTCACATTTGGGAATCTGCTTTGGTTATTTGTGAAGGCATGTAAGTGTGTGCGTGTGCGTGCATGTGTGTGTGTGTGTGTGTGTGTGTGTGTGTGTGTTTGGATGGTATTTTGATGTTTGGATGGTTCCTTAGAAAACATGACGAATTCATCAGTGGAGACTTTAAGCTCCTCCAGTATGAAGTCCTCTGGTGAGGGATAGTTCATGATGCTCTTGGTTGCTTGATCACATTGTTGGTGAAAGTGCTTCGTCTCCTCCAACCCAGGGCTCTCTTTCTCTGTTTTGCTACCACAGATATTCTAGTGGCAGCTGTAAGTCTTAGATTTCTTTCTGGGTAGCAATTGCTAGCTCTTCTGAAGTCCAAAAGAGATTCCACACTCTCCTATTGATTCGCCTATGATATCATTCAATTTGCCTGCCAATAATTGGAGCAGACACTGTGCTCCATCAACAGTGCAGCTAAGAATTCTAATGAGTAAATTCTGTATCTTTAAAATCTTCAAGTCATTTCTTAAATATTCACCGGATAGAAGTAAGCTAATGCTACCATAATTCCCTTTAAATATATTCTGTGAAGACATTGTTCACATATGGGCATATACATACTACATGATTTTTTGTTTTATTTTTATAATTTGGGGACTCAGACAAAATTCTAATATTGCACATACTCTATTTTAACTAACAGTTAAACTAGCAGGAAATAATCACTGATTTAGGAGCAGACTAAAGATAGAAAATGTGGTGATATTATTTATTACTGATTGAAAGAATATCTTAATCTGGAACAATCCTCAGGTTTTTTTAGTTTAATGATCTTTACATTTTCAACAAATATAGAGTATATTTGTAGAATGTATCTACATTTGGAGTTGCCTGATATTTCCTCGTGATTAAATTTTGATGGTGAATTTTTGGCAGAGTATCAGAAGTAATTTTGTGTTCTGTATATCATATCAGGGACACATGACTTCTCATATTCCTGGTGATGTTAACTTTGTCACTTCGTCAAGGACTTGTCTGTTGGATTTCTCCACAGACAAGTTACTATTTTTACTGCATTTTTTAAGTACTATGTGGGGATACATGTTGAGAACAAATAAATACCTTTTATCCAACTTTCACCCACTCATTTAAAATTCATTGATTCTTAGTCTCTGAATTATCATGATGATGAATTTTCTAAGTTTATCATTTTAAATATATTTATCCTTTGACATTCTTCTGTGAGTATGGTTTCCATTCTTTCCCCGTATTTATTCATTTATGGAAAATTTGATTTTTATGAATTCTGAGTTTATTTGATGGGTTGTCAAATTGTCACAGATTTGTCTAGTGGAAGAACCTTGAAGCTGGCCCCTGTAATTTTTTGACATATCTTTATCATTCTTGGAACACATTTTTAATTTCTGGCAGAAAATATTACAGGCCCATTTTGTACTTCCACTTTCTCAGCCCTAGAATTGCTCATTTTCCTTGGAAGACTGTTTCTTTCAGTAATAGAAAGTATCGGTAACTAAGCTCTGGGAAGTGGGTGCTCAAGTTTACTGGCTGCCATTGCTTAGAGACCTTTTTAGTGAATTAGAAAATAAACGTATGTATGTATTGGCTTGTATTTATTTAGGTATTTCTCAATTTCTCTGCATTTATCCATCTATTCGCCTATCTAAATCTGTCTCTTCAGAGTAAATACAACTGTGTATGTAGAACAAATTCTTCTTAAAACTCAAAATAATGCATATTGAAAATAAAAAAAAAACCCAATGCACTCAGACAAAAAGAACATTAGTGCATTTAGACAAGGAGTTTCTGCAATGTGTTCTCATTGTTCATAGTGGTAATACTCTATGATGTCACTGCCAACATTGAATTCATGAACACTGAAGCATTTCTCCTCGAAGAAATATAGACTTAGGTTTGTACAAGCCTCTGGTCACAACGTTATCATCAGCTAATCAAGACATAACTTTGTTTTATATGAGTTTATGTTTAAAGAAACTTTTTTTAAAATATATTGTTGATTTGTTAACGTTGAAATCATGACCAATAATTGTAACATATGTATTTTCTCCATAAAGCATACCAGAGCCTTCCTATACTTGAGACTATCGGCCAGTACGTCAGTAATACACTTGGGACTAATATTAAACAGCATATTTACAAAAAGCACAGGAATACAAAAATACAAATAAAAAAAGGCACAAAATACATTGTGACAAGGACATTTATTTATAAGGTGAAGATTGAAATAAGGAAGCAGAACACTGCCTTATTAGACCTTAATTGGAAACATGCATGACTGGGCAACTTGAATTTTTTGCCATGTTTTGTGTGTCTGTGAATGAGAAAACACAATGAGCATTGATTTTTGGATTACAAATAAATTTTAACAAGTAGGAAAATTCTCAAATAGGGAATCTGAAAATAATGAAGGCCAACTGTATATTTACACATCACTTTTTATATAGTTTTTGTTTTGGGGATATGATGATATTGGTACAGATAAGAGGCATGAATAAAAAAGAATCATTACTCTGTAAGAGCACATGAAGTAATGGAATAAGCAGCTGTGTTGGTTAATTTTATGTGTCAACTTCACTAGGCTGTAGTGCCCAGATGTTTGGTCAAACACCAGTCTAGATGTTGCTGTGATGTTTTTTGTTTTTTGTTTTTTTTTTTTTTTTTTTTTTTTATGATCAGCATTTAAATCAGTTGACTCTGAGAAAATTAGATTATCTTCCAAAATGTGTGTGGGCCTCACTCAGATAGTTGAAGGCCTAAAGAGAAGCAGAGTGAAGTTTGGAGAAGAAAAACTTGTACCTGCAGATTGCCTTCTGACTTGAACTGGATCATCAACTCTCTCATGGGTCTCTAGCCTGCAGGACTCTGCCCTGCAGATTGCCAGACCCAGAATGTTGTGAACTGATTCTTTAAAAATCTCTCTCTCTCTCCATATAAACACACACACACATCCTATAGCTTCTGTTTCTGTGGAGGACCTTGACTAATATAGTAGCAAATGTCTCTCTCATGTTATAACAGCGCATTTTATATGCCATAGCAAGCGCTGACAAACAAGTGGACATTTTCCACAGTAAGAACGCATAAGGATTAGACACGATAAATAAAATTGCAGAGAGTTTACAAGTCAAAAAAAGTTAAGCTTAAGGATTTGATGTTTAATTTCAGATATGCTCGTACATTGTCCATTGTTAGGAAGACTACTTGACCAGAAATTACTTTGGATATTCTGTCTTCCTGATTTATCTCTGAGATGACCTAATATTAGGTAATCAAAAACTTTGTACCTCAAGGATTCATGACCTGCAAAATTGTACAATATAAATTACTCTCTATTGACCATATTTTCTTGGAGTAGGGTGTCTAGAAGTGTATTTTCATTAAGCCCTGTGAGGGCCATTATGCACAGAATGGTGAGATGATGACCTTTTACTCAGAAAAGGTCAAGAAACATGAAATCAATCGTTAATAGCACCCAATCCCGTGTTGTGACTTGTTCAACTCTGATGTAATTGTGGGATATATTCTTTGATTTAACAAAGGATATATATCAAAGATAATGATTTGTATTGATGCTTCTTTATTGTAGCAGTCTGGCCTATTTAACAATTTACAGTCCTTGAATTGGTATCTTTGTGTCTAAAATTGCCACCACTTAGAAGTGAGCTCTTAAATTCTATTGATCAACTTTAATGTAGAATATGCCTTCCTGCTCTGATTTATAGTAGAGCAATGGGTTATAGGAGCTCACTTGTAAGGTGATCATCTACACGGACAAACTATTCTCTAGCTATTAGCCACGAGCCGGTATGGCTTTGCAATCCTGGAATTTGAGCACACAGCAGTTATGATTTAATTATCTGTCTGGAAGCAGACAATAGCACCGACTGACATAATGCATAAAGAGTATGTAATAAACATCAGTTAAATGTTAAAAGAATTAATTCATGACCAAGTGGTAAGTTGTTATATAGAGTATAGGCTCTGAAAAATATATAAGAAATTCTTCCTAGAGACTTCAGGAAATAATTGCAAATTTTTGTGTTCACAAGTCAGTGGCTTGCATAGTATAAACTTATACCTGCAGGAAAGAAGCAATTTAGGTTGTCTAAGAATGTAGGAAACCATGAGTTTTCATGAGTTAATAGGAATGGTCAGAGAACTATGCCTGGACCAGACATGGGGAGTTCTCAATAAGAGAACTCAGTTCTCACTGAGTTTAAGCAAGGTAATTGACTTGGGAAGCAAAATATGAAGAAGGTTTTGACAGAATTATATAAGGGGGGATTATAGTGTACAGAACATAAAAGAATCATCACAAGAAAACATTTAAATATATTAAAGGAAAATGTGTTAGAGAAAGATTTTAATGAAAAAAGTCTTAGAGGCTGGGTTTCACCTTCTTCCTCCTTTCTCGAACAGAACTCGTGAAATAATAAAAGGGAAAATGTGAGTCTTAAACAATGTGGGCTGAGCTTTCACACGTAGAGAAACCCCCATAGAGTTCAGTTTGTGGCTTTGTTTATCACAAACACTTGAAATTCATCTTGATTCATTCTGGTTTATAAAACTCTAGTCCCCCATGAGAAAACTGATTTAAAATCTCTATTTTTTTTTTAATAAGCTAGATTGTCATATCTCATTGCGTCAAGTACATTAAACTTTGCCCTATTCCAATTCCGAGGGGGTTAGAAACACAGTTGTTGTTTTTTTCAATTTTTTAATTTTTTGCAAGTTTTCTGCATTTCAATATGTTCCTTCATAATTTTTATCAAAATGCTGTCTTGCCTACTTTCTCTGATAGTAAGGGACAGCAGATATCCCAACAAAGAAATAAACAAACTGCATCCCTCCCAATGATGTTGAAGTCTTAACCTCTGTACCTACGAATGTGATTTTATTGGTCACTTTATGGTCTTTGCAGGTGAGCAAGTTAAGATTATATCATTAGGGACTTTATAAAAATATGTAAAGGGAAAATTTGGACACAAAGAAATGCAGAGAGGAAACATGATATGAAGACAGAATTCTTTCTACAAGCCATAGAACACCTGAAGCAATCAGAAGCTAGGAGAGAAGCATGGGGCAGGCAAGATTCTCTCTCTCATCCCCCGTAAGGAACCAACCCTGCAGACATATTGATTTTGGATTCATAGCTTCCAGAACTATGAGACAATAAATGTCTGATGCTGAAGCAACACTGTTTGTGGTACTTCGTTATGACAGCTCCAGGAAACTAAGACAAGGTGTATTTAAAACATATTCATATGTATATACAAATCGCTGTGAAATAAAATATTTTAATGATAAATACAAAGATTGTAAAGTGATAGCTACTGGGTTATCCTCAACAAGAGTCTTATGTCCACTTTCTATACATATTAGCAGATACTTTTAACATAACTTATGGAAAGTATGTCAAGAATTTTAGAGAAAATATTTTCCTATTTAAGAGAAAAGCTGGAAGATTCAGTTCAATGTTCTGTGTAAGTTTCAAGTCTAATTTAAATTTATGAAATCTGCTTATATCATTCTATTTCTGAAAGACTTTCCAGATAAAGATTTTTTTTAAATAAGCATTGTGCTAACATATATTCATCTGTTGTTTTCACTGAATTCCTTTCTCAGCTCTTACATAATATAAATCTGCATATGAACCTCTCTTTTTCTCAGTAGTTATTTTTGGGACTATGGTCAATTTTGCTTTGTATATAATGAGGCAAACTTTTGTTCATTATCTGCTCTATGATTCATATACTGTCCTTCCCATCAGGATCCTAGAAATATCTCTTAAGTTTCTGTTTATTCTTTAAAATTTTATTTAAATTTTCTAGCAATTAAAATAATTCTCCATTTTTCATGGATTGCTTACCTTATATAAAAATGCCAAACATCATATTTCTTCAGCATAATTTTTAATATATTCCTGGTAGTATGTGATACTTCCATTTTTTTTAATTTTCACTTCTAATTTTTACTTTCTTTTTTCTTAATTTTCACTTCTAATTTTTACTAAAGTTTACACTTAATTTCCTCTGGATGTTTTGCATGAAGGCACTGACAAGTGCTGGGTAATTTGTTATTTGATGCTTTGGCAGCAACCATAACAGTAGTAAAAAGTTAGCAAGTGTGATGGACCAAATAATGGTCTGCAAAGATAGCTAGCTATTAATCCCTAGAACCTGTGAATGCTACCTTATATGTCAAAACTGACTTTCAGGTGTCATTAAGTTAAAGATTTTGAGATGGGGAGATTATCCTAGATTATTGAGGTGGATCCTGAATGCAATCACATGGCCTTATAAGGACAAAGAGGCAGATCTGACTACACACAGAAGATGAGAAGATAACACAATGCTGCTCCTGGCTTTGAACACAGAGAAAGGAGCCATTGGCCAAGGAGTGCAGCTCTAGGAGGGGGAACAGGCAAAGAAACAGGTTGTATTCTAGAGTTTTCAGATGAAGCATGGCCTTGCTAACACTTTGGTTTTGGCTTATTGAAACCATTTTCTGACTTCTGGCTTCCAGAGCTGTAAGAGAATAAATTCATGTTTATTTGAAACACTAAATGTGTATTGTTTTAAACCACATCTGTAACAATTTCTTACACAACCACAGAAAACTAACACAACAAGTGTCCTTGGAAGGTCACCATAACTACTTATGAAGAATATGGAACCTCCCTGAACATCAGACGTTTCATGCACATCTACTCTGTGGGTTTATTTCTATCCAGAAAACGAATGTAACAGGAGATGAGACCTGTGAATTGAAGGTAGGGGTGAGATAGAACTGAGGAGCAAAAATGGAAAGGTGTAAGGGATTGCCATTGCAACTTCCCTTCTCTGAATCCTCTGTGAAAAGAGTTGGTATATGTTCCCATAAGAGTTCTTTTTAAGTAACAGATTTGGGTGGCCCAGAAATGTCATTTGGATGTTCAAGTGATAAAATGTAACACAGAATAGAAGAGAAACTCATTCTATCACGTTGGTCAAAGAAATGAGCACAGTTTAAGTCCAATAAAAAATCACAGTGAGAAAAGACTCCCTCTAGAATCGTAAGAAATCTGCCGTTTTAGCACTTAGGAAGATGGACCATTGCTGCTAAACCCTTATTATGATGGTAGGTTCCATCCATGGCAACAGTAAGCATTGCCTCTAAGTGGATTTCCATGCAGCAAGCGTAACTGATGGGACCTGGATCCAAAGAATATGGGAGGTCTGTTCATGAACTCAAGTGTGTTGGACATAAGAACTCTGAGTAATAAATGGATGAGAATTTAAAGGAAATATGGAAGTCCTGGTCATCTAAACGGGGTGAAAACATGTTACTGGGACACAGTCTGAACTAGTTGATCTGTCTTTCAAGACCTAAAACTAAATATTTGAGCCAAATAGACTTTTAGTTGTTGTCTGGAGTCACAAGGGCTCTTTTCTTTAAAGTTGCATGGTGGGGCACTTGGTGTTTGTCAATTACATGCATAGTCAAATAATTATCAAAGCTAGCAATAACAGGGGCACCTGGGTGGCGCAGTCAGTTAAGCGTCCGACTTCAGCCAGGTCACGATCTTGCTGTCCGGGAGTTCGAGCCCCGCGTCAGGCTCTGGGCTGATGGCTCAGAGCCTGGAGCCTGTTTCCGATTCTGTGTCTCCCTCTCTCTCTGCCCCTCCCCCGTTCATGCTCTGTCTCTCTCCCAAAAATAAAAATAAAAACGTTGGAAAAAAAATTTTTTTAAAAAGCTAGCAATAACATTTCAATAACATTTTCAATATTTGAAGCTAAAACAATAAAATTTCTTGGCTTCCCAAAATTATGAAGTATGACTATTGTAAGTTTAAGGAGCCTATCACCAGTTAATGAGAAATTATTCACATACAGAAGAATATTTCAGCAAAATATTTTTAGCATTTCCTCCAAAGAAATCTCTGCTTCCTCTCCTGCCTAATCAAAACTTTCCTAAGTGCACTTGTCCAACTTTCAGGTGGCATCCCTAAAGCAGCTCACACTGACAAGTAACTCTGGCATGAATGGGAAGAGCACACACAATCTGTAGTCAGTTCATTAGGATTTGTGTTCCAGCTTCTAAAGAAAAAATTTTAAAGATAAAATTCTAACTTTTATACAATGACCACCAAACCTTTTATTTAACACATTCATTAACGAGAGAATGAGTAAGGTATTACAGTCAGTGCAAAGGAATATCTGGAGTGCAATAACACAGATAGAGGTACACAAGGAAAACCAGTAATGACAAATTGAACTTGCCGAGATATGAAATGTTTAAAATCTAAGGGGCTATAAAATACAATATTTGAAATCACCTTTTCAGTGAATAGAAGACAGTTGTAGCTCTGCCTGAAATTTGCATTTCTATGGACAAAAAAAGGCCCAACTTGCATTATCTTCAGTTTTCTGTGACTTACAGAGAAATAGTCAAAGAAAATGAAAGGTGCAGATCCCATAGAATTAAATAAGTCCAGAAAGTATACGAAAGCCCCAGATACCATTTAAAGGACCCCTACCAATCTTTTGCCCATCTTAAAGACCTTCACATTTTCTTCTGAGCTACCTATTACACACCAATTATGTGAACATAGTCAAGCTATTATAACTCTTTGAAACTCAAGCCCTTGTACTATAAGAATAAAATAATTTCCAGATCCCAGGATTATAAGGCAGAATAATTACTGTGTATAAAATCACATTTTGTTTAGAATCACTGTATGAGGTAAATTTAGTGTTTATAAATACTATGTATTTCTTAAGTAACACTTTGCTTTCACATCAGAAAAAATAAAGAAAACTTGATCCACCTTTCCATGTAAATTTCTGAAGTCCAATTTCCACAGCTTCCTTTTCAGTACTAAAGAGTCTATTAGTATAGTTTCTAAAAGTTATCATATTAACCTAACAAAGTTTGCAAATAACTTTTTAAAAATATAATGGCTTTTATGTTGACAAATGTGTTACAATTTATAACTTAGATGAATTTGTACCACATACTAACCACCAGATTAATATTGAAATATTCTCTAAAGATTTATTTTTGGAAACTAATTCACTGAAAAAATACATTAAAGATTAATCATGTACCAGATACTATTCTAGACAGTAAATAAAAACAGATTTGTCATAAGTGTTACCATTTAGAAAGGGGGAGGGCATAGAAAACAAAGTAATCAATTAAGTGAACTATTTGTAAAAGTGCTGTTAAATAAATAGTATTTTTAAGAAAAGTTTATGAAGAAACTATTTCACAGAAATATCTCTGAATATTTAACATATCATATGAGAAGACAAATAAGAAATATAACCTCTGAAAAAGTAGGCTGAAACAATTTTTGTAGAGTGGAAATAGAAAATGTAGAATATTTTGAAATAAGAAAGAGCTTGGTATATTCAAGGATATGAAAATGAGTAAAGAAAAAAGTTAAATGACCCAAATTTGATGAAGAAAGAAGAGTGAAAACAGATGAAGTCCCAGAGGTGGATATGGACAAGAACACACAAAACTTTCAAGATGTTTGTAAGGAATTGGTATTTTATCCTACATGCAGCGAAAAGCCACTGAAGATTTTTAAACACTGGTGTAACTTAACTTTTGTTTAAGATTTGGATTTAAACAAACAAACAAACAAAAACTAAGTTGGGGCTAGTGTGAGTGTGATTCAAATTGTTATCAGGGATCAAGGTTGTTGTAGTAATAATCTAGGTATTTGATAATAGTGTCTGAGACCAGAATATTGAAGTAGAAATATGCAGTTGAATTTGAGCCATAAGTTAGTAGAAAACAAACAATTTCTTCATGGAGTAGATGGGTGATAAGAGAAAAATGAACCAATGGTGAAATTTTAGCTTTCTTGACTGACACAGGTAAAATAATACAGTACCATTTACTGACACAGGGATGAATGAAGGTGACAGCAGAGTTCTCTGTGTATGCATGTCAATGTGTCAACAGATCAACTTAGGAATTTTATAACTTAGAATGTGGAAGACATCTAAACAAGGTGAAAATAAGGAAATAAGGGATCTGAATACTTAATCTCAGGCATAAAGAAGATTTATACATTTGGGAATTATTGACTCAAGAGAGGCTCACCAATGTAGACAAAGAAGAGAAAGAGCACCTGCAAACAAGTACCGGGGTGCTCATTTTTAAAAAGATTGCTAAGAATATATTTGAATGTTAAGGGATCTATTTACGAAGAGAAGGCTGCTTGAGGATATAAGGAAGAGGAGATTTCCAAGGGAAGGTACAGTTTTAAATGTTTTATTACAGAAAATTTTACATATAACCAAAAGTACAAAGAAGAGTATGATAAACTTCTATGTCTCTCCATCCTGGTTTTAAGTTTTCAACATATGGCTAATCTCGTTCATCCCTATTTCCTGTGCTTCCTTCCCCACTTCCCCAATGCCAGCTGTTGTTTTTAAAGAAAATACTGCAAATGGTGGTGGCTGGGTGGGTCAGTCATTTAAGCATCCGATTCTTGGTTTGGGTTCAGGTCATGATCTAATGGTTCCTGAGATCTAGCCCTGCATCAGGCTCTGTGCTGACAGCACAGAATGTGCTTGGGATTCTCTCTCTCCCTCTCTCACTGACCCTCCCCTGCTTATACTCCCTCTATCTCAAGTAAATAAATAAATTTTAAAAATACCCAAAATTGTATTATTTCTTCCTTAGACACTCAATGGAATGAAATATTGAGAAAGTAAGCCAAAATGAAATCCTGAGCACAAATAAGTTGTGTCCAGGTACAAATACCTGGTCAGAATTTGAAATAGAAGAATTTTTGATGGAAGCTTAAAGATAATAGCATAATTCAGAAGAAGCTACTATAGGGAATGAGAACAATTGTGAGATAAAAGCTTTTCACTATTCTTTGAAATGATCTATTTATATAAAATCTATTTATATAAAAATATAACCTTTGCATGATGAAAAATAAAAAATAACCTAAATAACAAACAAAAGAGAGCTGGCATTCACACATTCAAAAATGAGGTGTATGAATAGAGTACTGTTTGTAGTATAACTGTAGATAAGAAAGGAGTTGATGATTATGCTTCCTCAATTTTTCTCTGGCATCCCTGAGAGTTTAATTATGTCAATACATTTCCATAAATTTCAATTAACCTCTGTCATAATTACTTTCTACACACCTTATAAATTACATTGACATTTACCTGTCTTTCAGAAAGATAATTATCCTTTAAAAAATGATTAGGAAATTTCTTTGGAAACTATTCTTTTAAAGTGAGGAATGCCACCTCTCCAAGTAGTAAGATAGATACATAGATTGATAGATAGATAGATGATAGGTAGATAGATAGATAGATAGTAGATAGATGGTAGATAGAGATGGGGATATATAGATAGATACATGAAATTTCAAATCAAGTATGATTCGTGAAGGAGATATACATAATTGGACATTGGTATATTTAGGATGTTTTATTGAGGGGACAAGGGACATTAAGCAGGAATACCGATTCTTAAATTCACCATTATCCTTGTTTTAGTTCTTGTACAGCCAGTATTAGAGCTGCAGGAGAGTTATACATTTGCGTAATCAAACACTGACCTCCCTCAGTACATCACAGTCATCTTCTCTTCTGAAGAACCAAAGGTTTTGCTAAGTACTACTTACTGTGGGACTAGCCATAGACACATGAAGAATGAATTAGAATCAAAGAGTTTCTAAATGAGCCACATAGTAAGAATTTCATCAGGTCTGTGATCTGGAATAACATTGAAGGAAA
Organism: Prionailurus bengalensis; assembly: GCF_016509475.1. NCBI lineage: Eukaryota > Metazoa > Chordata > Mammalia > Carnivora > Felidae > Prionailurus > Prionailurus bengalensis. Next base: position 53,772,959 of record NC_057359.1, on the reverse strand, counting down.
AGATACATATAGACATTTAAATTAAATATCTGTTGTAAGTTAGATGGATATCTGTGTTGAAGTAAAAATGTCATAAAAAGAAAAAGTGAACTGCTAAAAATTGGGGAGGAACTTGGTGTGTCTTGATTTTATATCATTTTGTATATTGCTTAAAGAGATGTGTGTTTGTGTGTGTTTGTAAATTTTAAAGATAAGCAGGAATAAAAACGTCATTTTTTTTTTAAAGTTCTTTATTTATTGGGGTGCCTGGGTGGCTCAGTTGGCTGAGCATCCAATTTCAGCTCAGGTCATGATCTCTTGGTTTGAGCCCTGCATCAGGCTGTGCACCGACAGCTCAGAGCCTGGAGCCTGCTTCCGATTCTGTGTCTCCCTCTCTCTCTCTCCCCCCTCCTCCCCCATTTGTGCTCTGTCTTGCCCTCTTTCAAAAATAAATAAACATTAAAAAAATTTTTTTGAGGTTATATATATATTTGTAAATTGCATAATAAAGTCATTTCAAGGTTGCTTCTGAGTTAAGAATTCTGGGAGTTCTTGTAATAATAAATTGTACTTCTCTAATATGTACATAGCATGAAAATCTTAAAAGATTTAAAATATATGTAATAAGGAAAATATTTAAATAGTATAAAGGGGCAGTAAAATTGAGAACTGGATATAAGTAGTTCAAATTAATTTGGGACAACACTATATAATCTGCAATAACCTAAATTTGTCTTCCAATTTCCAAATTCTTCTTATCTCTCCTGGTACATGTAAACATATAAATGTTCCTTCTTTGTCTCAAGGCATATTGAGAATCATGATGACTGTTATATAGTGTGTGTGTGTGAGTAAGTGGCAAGGAGGAAGTATATTCTAGTTAATAGTAACAATCCAACTTTGATATGCCAGGATTCCACTGATATCCAGGTTAAAATGAGCATTTTGTTCTAGTCATCCCTTAATCAAGACTGATAATTGACCTTCGTAGCCATCTTCCAGGGGCTGCTGCTGGTGTTGTTGAACAGACAATAACCTGAGTATCAAGAGAATCATATTGAATGTGTCTAGGGACTTTTGTCTTCCGATGATAGAGGAAGATAAAACCTAGCCCTGTGACAGTAATAAACTTTGGACAAAATATGAAAATAAGGAGTACAACCAATTTAAGGGATTGAGGAGTAATGAAAGTATGCACACTAGTGTACATGTGAAAGAAAGAAATAGCAATTGGTGATTTTCCTTTTTTTTTTTTTTTTGTCAATTTTCCCCTGAAGAATGGTCCCTGTTAATATCTGTGTATTTTGTGTCTAAAACAGTAGAGATTTATGTAAATGTTTTCCCCAGTGTGCCTAAGGTGAATGGTTACCTCCAAAACTGTATGTTCACATCTTATCCCTCAAGCCTGTGAATATTACCCTCCGGGGGGGAGGGGGGGGGAGGTGGGGAATGGGTCTTTGAAGATGTAATTAAATTAAGGATTTTGACCTAAGGGGGACCCTGTGAGACAAAGTCCCAGAGACATCACTACAAGCATAAAACATACAGACATCACAATGACTCTAAACCCGTATCTTTCTATAATAACACTGAATGTAAATGGATTAAATGCGCCAACCAAAAGACATAGGGTATCAGAATGGATAAAAAAACAAGACCCATCTATTTGCTGTCTACAAGAGACTCATTTTAGACCTGAGGACACCTTTAGATTGAGAGTGAGGGGATGGAGAACTATTTATCATGCGACTGGAAGCCAAAAGAAAGCTGGAGTAGCCATACTTATATCAGACAAACTAGACTTTAAATTAAAGGCTGTAACAAGAGATGAAGAAGGACATTATATAATAGTTACAGGGTCTATCCATCAGGAAGAGCTAACAATTATAAATGTCTATGCGCCGAATACCGGAGCCCCCAAATATATAAAACAATTACTCATAAACATAAGCAACCTTATTGATAAGAATGTGGTCATTGCAGGGGACTTTAACACCCCACTTACAGAAAAGGATAGATCATCTAGACACACGGTCAATAAAGAAACAAGGGCCCTGAATGAGACATTGGATCAGATGGACTTGACAGATATATTTAGAACTCTGCATCCCAAAGCAACAAAATATACTTTCTTCTCTGGTGCACATGGAACATTCTCCAAGATAGATCATATACTGGGTCACAAAACAGCCCTTCATAAGTTTACAAGAATTGAAATTATACCATGCTTACTTTCAGACCACAATGCTATGAAGCTTGAAATCAACCACAGAAAAAAGTCTGGAAAACCTCCAAAAGCATGGAGGTTAAAGAACACCCTACTAACGAATGAGTGGGTCAACCAGGCAATTAGAGAAGAAATTTAAAAAATATATGGAAACAAACGAAAATGAAAATACAACAATCCAAACGCTTTGGGACGCAGCAAAGGCAGTCCTGAGAGGGAAATACATTGCAATCCAGGCCTATCTCAAGAAACAAGAAAAATCCCAAATACAAAATCTAACAGCACACCTAAAGGCACTAGAAGCAGAACAACAAAGGCAGCCTAAACCCAGCAGAAGAAGAGAAATAATAAAGATCAGAGCAGAAATAAACAATATAGAATCTAAAAAAACTGTAGAGCAGATCAACGAAACCAAGAGTTGGTTTTTTGAAAAAATAAACAAAATTGACAAACCTCTAGCCAGGCTTCTCAAAAAGAAAAGGGAGATGACCCAAATAGATAAAATCATGAATGAAAATGGAATTATTACAACCAATCCCTCAGAGATACAAACAATTATCAGGGAATACTATCAAAACTTATATGCCAACAAATTGGACAACCTGGAAGAAATGGACAAATTCCTGAACACCCACACTCTTCCAAAACTCAATCAGGAGGAAATAGAAAGCTTGAACAGACCCATAACCAGTGAAGAAATTGAATCGGTTATCAAAAATCTCCCAACAAATAAGAGTCCAGGACCAGATGGCTTCCCAGGGGAGTTCTACCAGACGTTTAAAGCAGAGATAATACCTATCCTTCTCAAGCTATTCCAAGAAATAGAAAGGGAAGGAAAACTGCCAGACTCATTCTATGAAACCAGTATTACTTTGATTCCTAAACCAGACAGAGACCCAGTAAAAAAAGAGAACTACAGGCCAATATCCCTGATGAATATGGATGCAAAAATTCTCAATAAGATACTAGCAAATCGAATTCAACGGCATATAAAAAGAATTATTCACCATGATCAAGTGGGATTCATTCCTGGGATGCAGGGCTGGTTCAACATTCGCAAATCAATCAACGTGATACATCACACTAACAACAAAAAAGAGAAGAACCATATGATCCTGTCAATCGATGCAGAAAAGGCCTTCGACAAAATCCAGCACCCTTTCTTAATAAAAACCCTTCAGAAAGTCGGGATAGAAGGAACATACTTAAAGATCATAAAAGCCATTTATGAAAAGCCCACAGCTAACATCATCCTCAACGGGGAAAAACTGAAAGCTTTTTCCCTGAGATCAGGAACACGACAAGGATGCCCACTCTCACCGCTGCTGTTTAACATAGTGCTGGAAGTTCTAGCATCAGCAATCAGACAACAAAAGGAAATCAAAGGCATCAAAATTGGCAAAGATGAAATCAAGCTTTCGCTTTTTGCAGATGACATGATATTATACATGGAAAATCCGATAGACTCCACCAAAAGTCTGCTAGAACTGATACAGGAATTCAGCAAAGTTGCAGGATACAAAATCAATGTACAGAAATCAGTTGCATTCTTATACACTAACAATGAAGCAACAGAAAGACAAATAAAGAAACTGATCCCATTCACAATTGCACCAAGAAGCATAAAATACCTAGGAATAAATCTAACCAAAGATGTAAAGGATCTGTATGCTGAAAACTATAGAAAGCTTATGAAGGAAATTGAAGAAGATTTAAAGAAATGGAAAGACATTCCCTGCTCATGGATTGGAAAAATAAATATTGTCAAAATGTCAATACTACCCAAAGCTATCTACACATTCAATGCAATCCCAATCAAAATTGCACCAGCATTCTTCTCGAAACTAGAACAAGCCATCCTAAAATTCATATGGAACCACAAAAGGCCCCGAATAGCCAAAGGAATTTTGAAGAAGAAGACCAAAGCAGGGGGCATCACAATCCCAGACTTTAGCCTCTACTACAAAGCTGTCATCATCAAGACAGCATGGTATTGGCACCAAAACAGACACATAGACCAATGGAATAGAATAGAAACCCCAGAACTAGACCCACAAACATATGGCCAACTCATCTTTGACAAAGCAGGAAAGAACATCCAATGGAAAAAAGACAGCCTCTTTAACAAATGGTGCTGGGAGAACTGGACAGCAACATGCAGAAGGTTGAAACTAGACCGCTTTCTCACACCATTCACAAAAATAAACTCAAAATGGATAAAGGACCTGAATGTGGGACAGGAAACCATCAAAACCTTAGAGGAGAAAGCAGGAAAAGACCTCTCTGACCTCAGCCGTAGCAATCTCTTACTCGACACATCCCCAAAGGCAAGGGAATTAAAAGCAAAAGTAAATTACTGGGACCTTATGAAGATAAAAAGCTTCTGCACAGCAAAGGAAACAACCAACAAAACTAAAAGGCAACCAACGGAATGGGAAAAGATATTCGCAAATGACATATCGGACAAAGGGCTAGTATCCAAAATCTATACAGAGCTCACCAAACTCCACACCCGAAAAACAAATAATCCAGTGAAGAAATGGGCAGAAAACATGAATAGACACTTCTCTAAAGAAGACATCCGGATGGCCAACAGGCACATGAAAAGATGTTCAGCGTCGCTCCTTATCAGGGAAATACAAATCAAAACCACACTCAGGTATCACCTCACGCCAGTCAGAGTGGCCAAAATGAACAAATCAGGAGACTATAGATGCTGGAGAGGATGTGGAGAAACGGGAACCCTCTTGCACTGTTGGTGGGAATGCAAATTGGTGCAGCCGCTGTGGAAAGCAGTGTGGAGGTTCCTCAGAAAATTAAAAATAGACCTACCCTATGACCCAGCAATAGCACTGCTAGGAATTTATCCAAGGGATACAGGAGTACTGATGCATAGGGGCACTTGTACCCCAATGTTCATAGCAGCACTCTCAACAATAGCCAAATTATGGAAAGAGCCTAAATGTCCATCAACTGATGAATGGATAAAGAAATTGTGGTTTATATACACAATGGAATATTACATGGCAATGAGAAAAAATGAAATATGGCCTTTTGTAGCAACGTGGATGGAACTGGAGAGTGTGATGCTAAGTGAAATAAGCCATACAGAGAAAGACAGATACCATATGGTTTCACTCTTATGTGGATCCTGAGAAACTTAACAGGAACCCATAGGGGAGGGGAAGGAAAAAAAAAAAAAGAGGTTAGAATGGGAGAGAGCCAAAGCATAAGAGACTGTTAAAAACTGAGAACAAACTGAAGGTTGATGGGGGGTGGGAGGGAGGAGAGGGTGGGTGATGGGTATTGAGGAGGGCACCTTTTGGGATGAGCACTGGGTGTTGTATGGAAACCAATTTGTCAATAAATTTCATAAAAAAAAAAAACTCTAGGCATTATCTTCACGCTTAAAAATACAAGAAATAATAAAAAAAATAAATAAATTAAGGATTTTGAAAATTGATCATCCTGGTTGTCTGGTTGGGCCGTAAATCCAATACAAATATCCTAGCAAAAAAACATACTGAGCAGAGACACAAAAATACACAAAGGATAAGCATTGTGAAGATGAAGACAGAGATTGGAGTGATGTTACCATACGTGGAGGCACTCCAAAGCATACCTGGAGTCATTAAAAGCTAGTAGAGCCAAGGAATGGATTATTCCTGGCTCCTGAGGGAACGCAGCCCTGATGATAATTCTCCTCCTTTTCTCCTGTGGATTTCTGGAGTCGTCTCCACCTCTTTGCTGATTGCTCAATTAGCCATACCTATAAGAAGCACAACAGTTCTCTAGGTTGAGTTTCAAAACAATTGGGAAGCAATTTTCTGGCTAAGTTTTCCAGCAAAACCACTGCTGCTGCTTTCCTTTGTGTGTCTGTTAGGTGTCTGGTTGGTGGTGGCACCGCATAAATGATATTGGGTTGGATAGTGTGTGTGGAGGGGCCGGTGGAGGTTGACTGGTCTAGATAGTACTACTGTTAGCCAAGGTATTACCCAAGGACCTTTATACAAGAAAAAATGCTGGGCTTTAGGGGAATTGAGCACATTTTTTTTTGTCCTCTTGATCCTAATATATTTAGTGGTCTAATATAGCAGGATGATTTATAATCAGAATTCTTGATTTTGAGTCCCTGCCTTGCCATTCACTAACTGTATATACATGGTAAATTTTCTAATGTCCTTGAGATTCAACTCCCCTATTAAAAAAAAAAAAGTATTGAGTCTAGCTTTTTGTTAGAATTCTATGATAAAAATATGTAGCTTTTTTAGTGTAGTATATGCCAATTTACTAAATTAAATTATAGCAGAGTATATGCCAGTTATTCTAAGGTATTCCAAAAGAGGTAAGTAATTCTTTACTTATCATTATTATAACATGTTTGTATTTATTTATTTAAAGTGCATATACATTTGCTTGCCTACTATTTGCGACTTACCATACAGAATAGCCTACTCGGTCACACTCAGTCAAGTCCATGAACATTTTGTCTGTCTGTGGGGTCTCCGATGGAAATATCAAGTGGCATATTATGAAGGATTATGACTTTACCTTCTGCTGTTGGCTTCAGGGACTTGACAGATGCCACATATTGTGGTGAGCCATCATGGTCTCAAATGAAGGAGTTTTTCCAAAATCTTATAAATCTTTCCTTGACTTTGTCCTGTACCAGTTTTTGGAATATTAATATCAATTAACTTTTAAACAAAGTCCAAGTGTTATTTCAGCAAGTCCTGGTTTAAATGGAAAGCTAGCTCTGCCACTTACTAGCTAGCACCTGGTAAGTTCAGTCTCCGTATCTGTGAAATCAGGACACTCATTTCTACCTCATGGGGTTATGGTGAGATTTAGATAATTGATTGGATGTGAAACCTGGCATATGTTTGTTACCCAAAAAGTGATAGCTATTTTTAATATGTACTTATTTGTTTTCTTTTTTCTTTTCCTTTAAAATAATTTCAAGTAACAGGTTTATTTCTGCCTTCGGTTGTTTCAGGATTTTGCTTAAAGTTTTCTGGTTTAATGGAATTTGGGGGGGAGGATTATTTGTTTTAATGGATTTTTTAAATTCCTTTTTAGAGAGAGGGAGCACAAGCTGGGGAGAGGGGAAGAGGAAGAGAGAGAGAGAATTTTAAGCAGGTTCATGCTCAGCGTAGAGGCTAACACAAGGCTTGATCCCATAACCCTGGGATCATGACCTGAACTGAAATCAAGAGTTGGACGCTCAGTCCAGTGAGCCACCCAGGTGCTCCTATTTTAATGGATTAAAAAAAATGTTTTATTCATTTCTGAGAGCGAGAGAGACAGAGCACAAGTGGTGGTGGGGGGTGGGGGACAGCAGAGAGAGACGGAGACACAGAACCCAAAGCAGGCTCCAGGCTCTGAGTTGTCAGCACAGAACCTGACATGGCTCAAACTCACAAACCACCAAAGTGGGACACTTAAGCGACTGAGCCACCCAGGTGTCCCTTAATGGATTTTAATCATATTTTCTTTTAATCTTTTAGGCTAAAGAAATGACACTTTAAAGAATATTTTGTCTATCATATAACTCATTAACAAGTTAAACATTATCATGGTGTAAAAACAGCAGAGAATGATAATTGTAGATAAATCAAGGGCAGAGATGGATGGACATATGATATGTAAATAGCAGGTAGATTGGAAGAGAGGAGAGAGGCTTGGATGGATGATAGATATGTAAAAATAATGTAAATACATGTAGATAATTGGTAGCAGATAGCTCTATAGAAGATAGGTAGAAAGGGTAGGTGATAGATAAAAAAAAAATAGAGGCAATAGAAAAAATAGCTGGAAGATAGATGAGAGGGAGTGATGGTTGAATAAGGAGAAAGGTAACTGGATCATAATATATATGTTATTTAAAAAATATGAATTAAACCTGTTTTCTTAAAATTAAAAAAGGAAACAGAAAAAATTTAAGTTTTAAATGATTTTTTTAGCTACATGAAGAGTCATTATTTCCTGAATATTTTTTTTACTGATTACAATATAATAAAACATTAAGAGTACAAAATAATTTGTAATTTTACTTTTCTGTAATTTTAATTATTTTTAATGTGATATTAGCTCTTGATTAGCTGTGTTGAAAGTGAATTAAATTAATAATTCTCAAATCCACTCCACCCTCCTCCCATCAATATATTTGAATAACTTATTCATTTTAACATGACCTGAGATATAACATTTATATTCTATTCTACAGTCCTAATTTGCAAATATTTTTAGATTAATTATATATTTAAATGTTTTCATTGATCTCTATGAGTTATTTTTATGTATGCTAATTTTTTGAGCTCATTTTTTGAGTCATTCATAATATACTGTATTTGCTGTTTTGCATTTTCTTTATTATGTATCCAGGATTATACATGGCCTTACTTCTTACATGTTAAAAAAATGTCTACTTGGTACTTGACAATAATATTTTCAGTTTACAATTGTTTTTCCTGTGAGAACTTTGGAGTTTCCATTGTTCTTTGGCATTAAATGTTCTTTCGGAGAAATGTGAGACCAGCCTGATTTCTAACTTTTGGGAATGATGTAATATTTACTCTCAGAGAAGTAAATAGCTTTTCCTCTTCCATGGTATGCTTTGGTGTTTTATATATGTAATGTGTATTTGTTGGACATGTGTAAATTTTTAGTGTCAGTTCTTTATTCATTTTTCAGTACTTTGTTTCCAGTCTCAAGTTCTCTCTCTCTCTTTTTTCTTTTTTTTGTAATTATCATCTGATGAATTAGCTTTGTCTCTAATTTACCTTCTTTAAAATTGCTTTAATTTGTCTTGTGAAACCATGGTTTGCAAATGTTTCTCCTAAGTCCCTCCATTCATTTTTAGCAACAGCTATTAGTTTGTACTTTATTTTTTATTTTTATTTTTACAAAACCACTCTTAATTTTAACCAATTCAAACAAACAAGGCAATTAGTACATAAAATTCAACAGAGCTAAAGTAAACTTCTATATCCTCAATTTATAGATTCATTTTTGAAACAGTTTGTAAATAATTTATAGGGACTACCAGTAGGTGGTGCTCAAACCAGACGGCTGCCTTCACAAGCCTACATTGCATGGGGTTCTATGGAGTTAAGTACCCCAACTAGCCCAACTGAAGCTTTTCTGGATACTACTTCCACTTTCCTTCCTCCATTTAGTGGTAGGCATTTTCTGCAGCTAAGTGATTTCTTTGCGGGGGAGGGGTGAACAATAAATCCCTTCCAGTATATAAGATTTTTTATGCTGGCTACCATTTATTGACATGCTGTTTAAGAATCTTACCAATCTCCACTCCTCTAATCTTAAACCAATAGTAATAAACATATTTGTACAAATAAGAGGAAAAAAATTAATGGTATTTTGGAGCTGTGGAGACAAAGTCTTATTAAGTTTTAATTTACACTGTCTCTGGTAATACTGTCGAGAGACCGTAACTGTTAGCAGTATAAAATACAAGGTGTCCTGTGATTTTGCCTATTTCAAAGCAACTTAAAATTTAGGGGCCAAATAGGGTCTTCCGGAATTCACGTCCAAATAGTCAAGATGCGTGGAATGTTCTATCAAATGCACCAGTGTTCTTAAGAGATTTGCCAGCTATCCAAAACTAAGAACTTAAGACTACAATGTTGTCAATCAAAGAAAAGTACTGTTAATTTACCAGTCTACATACACTTTATACAAGTTACAAAATAAACACAGTAGAGTTTAATGAGCTCTTCACTTTCCAATCCGTCCATCAAGTTCACTTGGAATGGTCATTCTTTTATTGCTTCTCATTAGGTAATGATTTTGGAAGGACATCTTTAGCAAAATCTTGAAAACATTTTCAACTTAAAACAAAGCTTACCCTACAGTCCAAGACAGGTCCTCATTTAGGTTGAGTATTGCCACTTTGGGTTTTAAATCTCCAGTGCAGCAATGTTCCCTCTTCACTCAAGCTTGGCTTAGATGAAAATTTCTATTGGAGGTGGGTTTCTAGTTCTCAAGTGACAGTAAACGTCCAGTATATACTTTGTTCTCCTACAGTTTGGATACAATGAACTCTACCATTAAATATAATAATGTTATTTAATGGCTGACCTTTCAGGGTACGTTAAACTACAAGATTTATAAATGCGACAAAGCATTCCAGTAACTAGGAAACTCAATTATGACAATGTATCAAGTTTACTCAATAGTGATAGTATACAAATTTTATATGCAACACATTGAGTTTGGTATTACAGAATTTAACCATTTATAACCTACCTTAATGATGTTACTGTTCTAAACTATGTTGCAGATCCCCTTTTCCCATAGCTCTATGTGCTTGTTTCTTTCCCTTACCTGGTAAAAACGTTTCCCAGCCCAGGGGAAAACAACCCATTAACCCAATTCTCAGTTTCAGCAGATATTAACACCAGGAACAGGTTATGGGCCACTCTTAATCTTTTACCTGAATAGTACAAGGTTACAGTGTTGACCAAAAGAAGACACAGGTTTCTCATTAAACTTTTGTTTTATTGGGTCTCAAAATTCTATGACAGATTTTTGGTCAAGTTGTTTCCATTAAAAAGTACTGATTTTAAAAACTGATAACTTAAAAATGCCACACACAAAAAAACCCAAATGGTCCACAAAACATTCTCCTTTCCTTCTGAAGGCTTGACGATGCATTGTTATCATTAACCAGTCTTTTACTATTAAGCCTAAGTGGCCAATTGACACAAACAGTTCTGAGACTATTCTTCCACCACTGATTAAGACTGGGGTAGTAGGTATTGGGGATAATATTCATTTAGCCTTCCGAGCTTTCTGGGAAGACTTGGTGACCTTGCCAGGTCCAGCTGCCTTCTTGTCCACTGCTTTGATGACACCCACAGCAACCGTCTATCTCATGTCATGAACAGCAAAATGGCCCAGAGGAGGATAGTCAGAGAAGCTGTCAACACACATGGACTTGCCAGGAACCATATCAATGATGGCAGCATCACCAGATTTCAAGAACTTGGGACCATCTTCCAGCTTTTTTCCAGAATGACAGTCAGTCTTCTCCTTCAGCTCAGCAAACTTGAGGGCACAGTGCAGCACAGGTGCATATCCAGCACTGATTTGGCCTGGATGGTTCAGGATAATCACCTGAGCCGTGAAGCCAGCTGCTTCCATTGGTAGCTCACTTTTGCTATCACCAGCCACGTTGGCACGATGAACATCTTTGACAGATACCTTGTTGACACTGAAGCCCACATTGTCTCCAGGAAGAGCTTCACTCAAAGCTTCATGGTGCATTTCAACAGACTTTAACTTCAGTTGTAACGTTGACTGGAGCAAAAGTGACCACCATGCCTGGCTTAAGAACACAGTTCTCCACTCGACCCATAGGGACAGTACTAATACCACCAATTTTGTAGACATCCTGTAGGGGCAGACACAAGGGCTTGTCAGTTGGACGAGTAGCTGGCAGAATGCAATCCAGAGCTTCAAGCAGTGTGGTTCCACTGGCATTGCCATCTTTACGGGTGACTTTCCATCCCTTGAACCAAGGCATGTTAGCACTTGGCTCCAGCATGTTGTCACCATTCCGACCAGAAATTGGCACAAATGCTGCTGTGTCAGGGTTGTAGCCAATTTTCTTAATGTAGGTGCTGACTTCCTTACCGATTTCCTTGTATCTCTTCTGGCTGTAGGTTGGCTCAGTGGAATTCATTTTGTTAACACCAACAGTAAGTTGTTTTACACCCAGTGTGTAAGCCAGAAGGCCATGCTCACAGGTCTGCCCATTCTTGGAGATACATGCTTCAAATTTGCCAACACCAGCAGCAACGATCGGGACAGCAGAGTTGGTCTGAGATATGCCTGTAATCATATTTTTGGTAAAATCTCTGTCCTGGGGCATCAATGATGGTCACATAAAACTTCCTGGTCTCAAATTTCCACAGGTGATAAGCATCTTCACGTTCGGCTTTCAGTTTATCCAAGACCCAGGCAGACTTAAAGGAGCCCTTTCCCATCTCAGCAGCCTCCTTCTCAAATTTTTTGATAGTTCTTTTGTCAATCTCACCGCATTTATAGATCAGATGACCATTAGTGGTAGACTTGCCCAAATCTACGTGTCCAGTGATGACGATGTTGATATGAGTCTTTTCCTTTCCCATTTTGGTTTAGGTTTAGAGGTGGTTTTAATGACACTTGTGTTCTGGCAGAAAACCCGTTGCAAAACAGTTTGTACTTTATTAATTTTTTCTTTAATCCTGTTGTTTTGGCCCTTGCTTATTTTCCTGTTTGTCATTGGTTTTATTTAAATCTGTTTTTTTATGATCTAATTGACTTTTATTTAATTCATTTGCTTTTAAGATATTTTGCAGCATGGAATAATCATTAAAGTATTTTATGCCTTGAGTTTTATATATATATATATATATATATATATATATATATTATGAATTATATTTCCTTCAAGTCTCTTTGTTGGTTGTTGTATACTATTCCTATTCAACTTTGATTTGTGAGTCCTTGACTTCCTTCCCACAATTTATGGGCTGTTGTATTTCTTCCTTTATCACTTCTGTTTTGGTTTTGGATACCTTGTGATATTTTTGAAATAAGGAAGATGGCTGAATATTCAGTCTTATTTTATGTACCCTTATGATGATATTGAGTGTAAATTAGTGAGAGATGGAGGTAATAACTTATATACTCATGAAGAGCATACCAGTATCACTATGAAACTCATTGTTGGTCAGCACTATCAGCAAGTGATTATTTTAAGAATCAAGGTCCCTGAGAGCAATAGGGAGGATGGGATTTCAAAATAGTAGAGGCCAGGTATTGGTGCTTAACAATCAAAGCATGGTGGTGATATTTTATAATGAACAGCAAGGTCAGAGTGACATCAGGGGCCTAAGAATTATGCAGATACTTAATAGAAAAAGGTAAAATGGATGAGTGACTAATATATGTTCAATATATGCTCAATATATGTTATCAAAAACAATCCAGGATAGATGATCAGGAGTCTGAGAGACATTGCAATAGAAAAAAAAATCACAAACTTTTCCATGCCTGAATCAGTTTTTACACCTGAAACCATTGACTGAAGGAGAGGCCAGATCCTCAAAGAAAGTAAAAGTGATCATGATTTCCCTTTGTTCTCTCACAAATGGACTGCAATTACTCTGAAAACTGAAAAATAGGAAAAGGAGAATACAACTCTAGTGTTGTGGATTAAAAGTTTGGGTTGACAGTAAAGTTTGGGTGGTCCCTGCTCCACCACTACTACTCTGCCCTTAGAGGTAGGGCATATGAGCTTTAGGTAATAAAATGGGGTACTGTCCCAAGTCTGTTAAGAGTAGATCCATGGAATATTGGCATGCTATTGGGCCTTGGTAGAGACAAAACATCTTGCCATAGAATATCAAGTGACCATGTGGCCAGAGCTGCTGTAAGTGAACAGATGTATTGTCTTAAGTTTAAATGGGGCATCAGTCCACTGAAAAATGGAACTTCTATTTCATAGATTGGTCACAAGCAAAGTTAGAAAGAAAACACAAACTGCAGGAGTAAGTAGAACAGATGACTATTTTTTGTAATTAATTTATTTATTTTTGAGACAGAGACACAGCATGAGCAGGGGAGGGGCAGAGAGAGAGGGAGACAGACTCTGAAGCAGACTCCAGGCTCTGAGCTGTCAGCACAGAGTCCGATGTGGGGCTCAAACTCACTGTGAGATCATAACCTGAGCTGAAGTCGGATGCTCAACCGACTGAGCCACCCAGGAGCCCTGAGCAGACGACTATTGATGCTCCTTTCAACTCAACCCTGTGGCTATATTGGGTCAGAGTACTTCCATTATGAAGAAATGATGAAGGAAAGAAGTCAGACTTGATTCATCAATGAATGGGATGGGTCTATTGTTACAAGCCAGAATGTACTGTAGCCCAGTTCAACAAAAACCTTGAAAGAGAAGGATGAAAATAAATTTTCATTACAGCTAGAACTTCTAGTAGATAAAATGGTCCTTCACTTTGTGTCCAAAGATATGTGTGTATATATGTGTGTGGGTATGAATCACAGGCAGTGGCAAATGGCTGGTTGGTCACGTCTGGAAGGGAAAAGGATTGAAAATTTGGGGTCAAGAGTTTCTGGGAAAGTGGCATATGGCTTATTCTTTAAAATGATTGGAATCGTAGATTCACTTTGTTCAGTGAAAACAGTAATGATCATTATTTACAGCACATATATTTCCGATGTCCTTCTGTTATTATAAGTAGTATACTTCATATGTAGTACATTTATCCTTGTTTTGAAAGCCTGACGCATTCAGGCTTAAGTATTTGTTTCCTTATTAGATTATCATGGTCAAATCCTTACTCTAAATTTTTCTAGTAATTTGTTAAAAAACAAAACAAAACAAAATCTTCTCATTTAGTTACATGTTCTGCGTATATAGTTTCTTAAAACTATGTGCAGTAAGATAATTTATTTTGGAATTTGAAAGTGTAGTATATGCTGAAAGAGATGAATGAATGTAATTATAGCTCATTACCTAAAATGACATGAAATTATGAGAACTGGTTTGGTAGTTTGTCTACACTTTTTAAACCTGAAGACAAAATTTTGTAGAAAGATAATTTTGAAAAAATTATTTTATCAAAATTATTGCCACTAAGTAGTATCTAAGGAATGATTGTATTTGATCAATGTGGTATGTGTAGAGTATAATATACACATATATATTCTGCTTCTTTAAAAAAATCTATGACAACAAAAGCATATTTCAAGGGACTCACCAAAATGGTGAATATTAATTGGGAATTAAGCTTACTACATCATGGAGTTTTGAAACTTTGTAGAACTAGATTTGGGGAGAACAATATTGAGTGAATTTGACAGAAGAATAAATAGAATTATGTTATCATATTAAAATTACCATGTAGCAGAAATGATTTCGCCTTGTGATTTTAAACTGATATTTATAACCCTTGTTACTAGAATCCTGTCTTTCTCTTTAGGATTATACTATCTTGTATTGTTTGTCTCATCTTAGTTGGTTTATTATCCTCTTTTCCTTCATATGGCAAAGAAACACCCCACTTTGATTTATCTGCTTTAACAAGCGTTTCGGTCTCCAGTGTGTCTAATCTTGAAATTGTTGCTTGAAATTCCAAATTAAAATAGCCTCATCTAAAGTAGCTAATACATGCTCCTTTTAATGGTAATAAAAAGTTAAATTTGTAAAGCGAGGTTGTATAGTGATAGAAGAATCTGGGGGCAAGAAGATTCATCATGTATTATGTGGAAAAGGCTAAGATGTGTCAGTGTGGTTATATTTGACAATCTATAAAGAAACCTTCAAAGGAGGATAATTTCTTCCAGTGTACAAGGCATATTCTTTTTTCATTTTTCCTTTATGAGTAGTTTTCAAGTACTTTAACACAACTGATGAGAAATCACTTGGGAGGGGCAATTAATAATAAGAAATAACTGCCTGCCTTATATCAGGACCTCTCAGAGTCCATTTTTACTGGGATACAATAATCTGCTTGCCTATTTTGGGTAGTTGCATTAAAAAAAATCAAATGAAAAGAAAGAGAAAGAAAAGTAAATTGATAAATTGGGATGATAAAACAATAAGAAATATAGAAACATGCTCAGGAAGGCCATGTAAGCATATATTTAAAAATATAATTTGTTTCTGGCATTTTATGGTAATAAATCTTTAGGTATTATATGAAATACTTCATTTCCATTTAGAAGTGGTTACAATAAAATGTATAATATAAATACTCAGTTAACATATATTTTATGACATTGTAAGGTTTGATATTTAATATATTATCAAATGACAATTATGAAAGTGTGTTGTCTAAATGTACTGACAATCTCCTGGAATTGATATTAATTATTGCCAAATCTCAGTTGATTAAATCCAAGATAATACAATATACAGCAGTCTAAAATTTTAGTAAAAAGTCATTATAACACATATAAAAAGTATATATTATGTATGTATATTATAATATATTACACATTATACTTGAAACATATAAAGTATATATAACATAATATATAATACATGATTATATGTGTATCTTTATGCCCATCTATATGCAATTATATTAAATGTATATAACTATACTATTTCTAAACTATTACTTTTGATTGACTTATCTCTCCTTATGTCAGACTGCTCTCGTAATAGGTACAAATTTATATTAATTCTTTTATTTTTATTATATTTAATTTCTAGAGAGAGCGAGAGAGTGCAAGTAGAGGAGAGGGGCAGAGGGAGAGGAGAGAGAGAGAGAGAGGGAGGGAAAGAGGGAGGGAGGGAGGGAAAGAGGGAGGGAGGGAGGGAGGGAGAGGGAATCTAAAGCAGGCTCCCCGCTCAGCATGGAGCCAGATGCAGGTCTTGATCCTACGACCCTGAGATCGTGACCTGAGCAGAAATCAAGAGTCAGACACTCAACCGAATGAGCCACCCAGGTGCCCCATACGGTAATTCTTAGTAACCAGGAGAGATAATCCTCCTAACTTGGCCTTCTTTTAAAATTTATTAGATTATGTATAATAAACTATATACATTTATGATTTATGTACAATAAGCCACATATATTTAAAATGTACAGTAAAATGTGTTCTGACAGTAGTTTCATCTCTGAATAAACAAAAATCTCAGTCAAATTTCAGAACTTTGATCACCCAAAAGAGATACCTCAGACATTTTTTTTGTTTCTGTTTTTTTATTTCAAGTTTTATTTAAATTCTAGTTAGTTAACATACAGTAATAATAATTTCAGGTGTACAATTTAGTGATTCAACACTTATATACAACACCCAGTGCTCATCACAAGTGCCCTCCTTAATCCCCATCACCTATTTAACCCATCCCCCACCCACATCCCCTCCAGTAACCCTCAATTTGTTCTCTATCGTTAAGACATTTTTATAGTCCATTCTTCCTGCTCTCAGGCCCAGCAAGACTGACATTGTAGTCACTACAGATTAGTTTCCATTTTCTAGTGTTTTGAAAACAGATAATATTTGAAACCATATAGGATTTTTTTTCCTATATGGTTTCTTTCATTGAGCCTAATGATTTTGAAATTCATCTATATCATTGCATGTTGGATTGTTTCAAGTTTGGTCTACTATTTAAAACCAAAGAAAAAAATAATGAGAGGAGAAAATATGTATATTTGCATAGAAACAAAACTGTGAGAATTACTGATATCCTCACTTTAAACCCTATATTAAATGGAGTGAAAGCTCTGTATAGAACCATAGTAATATAGTAAAAATGAGCAGCAATGAAAATTTAACATGAAAGTAAATGTAAGTAAATATTTCCTTACAAAACAAAACTTGAAATACACTTTGGAAGTTAAAATCCATGTAGCATCCAAACATGGAAAATAATATAAAATAATGTCCAAACTTGGAGGGACATAGATGGCTATATAGTGTTCTAAGTTCCACTGCTATTAAGGTAGGATAAAATTAGCCTTTGGTTTATACTAGAGTTAGTACAGAATATATGTTTAAATCATAGACCAATTAAAATAACAACAAATAAAGTTGTTTTATTTTAAAAGAATGCAAAAATAATATTAAACTAAAATAATAAAGTGTTTGATCCATCCAGAAGGAGGGAAACAAGGGGACAAAAAGAATAGAAGATAAGTTAAATATCGCACAAATGGTGAGAAGGTAGATGTGAAACCAAATGGATCACTAAGCACATCAAATTAATGAGGCCAGAAAATCAACTAAAAGATGAATATTTCAAATTGGAATTTTAATATGTTGCTTCCAAAAGACAGGCTTTAAATGTAAGGAAACGAAATTCTTGGAAAGTGAATTGATGGAAAAAGATAAACCTTGTATATACCCACCCAAAAAAAGCTTCTGTAACTTAATATAAGATAAAGTAAACTCTAAGGAATAAAGCATTACTTTTGGCAAAGAGTAACATTTCATGTTGATGAAGATTCGATCCGCCAGAAAGATACAACAATTCTAAATAGGTATGCACCCAATTAACGTGGATTCAAAACAGATGACATTCAAAACGTGAGCTGGACACTGGGGTGTGCTGCTGTGATCTTCCTGCAAAGGCGTATTTGTGGTCCAGTCACTGAAATTCAGAACTTATTTGCCAGCCCTTACAGGAATTGCCTCTACAGCAGAAAGCCCCCTCACGCAGTGACTTAAGGCTAGGTTCCTTGGGAGTAAAATTATGGGACATTATTTAACCTGGTCCCTAGCCCTGCTTCATCAATTTGGCAGACACTGATTTGAGAAAGAACCATCTCTCTGCCTGATTTAAACAGCATTTGGAATCAAATCTTGTGGTATTATGAAAAAAAAAAAAAACAAAACAACTTCGCATCTAGCCCTGTTCTGCCTCTTCTTCAGAATCCATGGTTGGGGGAATAGCAGTTCATCATCTGTCATGATCAGGGGACTGAAGTCTGAATCTTGTGGCTGCTTCTTTATAATGTGGTAGACTAGTGATAATCAGTCTTTATCTGCCATCACTGAATTAGACCAGAATTCATTGACTTCGGGACTTGATTGGAGCTGTGCGTTAGGAAATAACATGTCATTTCTGAAATGGTTCTGCACTGCGGCCAAAATACAGTGAATCGTATTTGAATATGTTAAATCTTACCTCCCAGATATGATTTAAAATTCGAAGTAAGGATATCCCTAAATGTGGTATTGTAATATTTGAAAGTTGAAACAAGCACCCAACAGTTTTCTCAATATATATCATACTCTGAGGCATTGGGATATACAGCAAGTCTCACTTATTCTGTAGGTTACAGGATAGTGAAAGTAGAGCTGTAGCTTTTCAGAGAAATGATCTAGGATGGTGGGCATAAACTAGATAGGAATTTGTGGGTAGACAGGCCAAAATTTTATTGGCTAAAACTAAGTCATGTTAGTATCTGGGGCTTTAAGATGGTAAGCAAATAGAATTATTGGAAAAGAAACCCTCCTTAGAATTGAATTAAAATGTGGAGTGATTTAATGGTGAGGCCTATAAGGATCAGTCTTGGGCTACTCAAGTACCTATAAATTCCAAAATCTACTTAAAGTACTGAGGGAAAAGTTGAGTTAAAAAGAGAAACCAAGTATTCTCACTGGAAGGGCAAAGATGAGACTACCAAGATCCAGGCTTGATTTTATTATAAGCCTGTGTGCCTTCAGGCTGTTTTTACCTGGGTCATTTCACCTTTATCAAGACCAAAATAATTTAGCTTAGTAGAATATGAAAAATATCAATGACTAATGAATTGATTATATAATTTGATCAGTAGTTGGATACTGGTGGCTATTACACACAAACACACGGAGCCTCAGTGAAATAACCACTGTAAATATTTTCCTAGGTTATATTAGGCATGCATTGAAATGTTTCTTTCTTTTATTTTTAAACAGCTTTCTTCAAGTATACTTGATACACAAAGAACTGCACTTATGTAATGTGCACAATTTGATGAGTTTCAATATATACAAACATCTATGATACCATTACTCCAACCAAGATTATAGGTATATTCACCCCCTCCCAGAGTTTCCTTGTGTCTCTTTGTGGTGTGTGTGTGTGCACGCATGCACATGTAGTAAGAATACTTAATTTGAGAGCTATCATCTGGGGTGCCTGGGTGGCTCCGTCAGTTGAGTGTCTGACTTTGGCCCGGGTCATCATTTCGTGGTCTGTGAGTTCGAGCCCCGTGATGGGCTTTTTCAGATTCTGTGTCTCCGTCTCGTGCTCTGCCCCTCCCCTGCTTGTGTTCGTTCTCTCTCTCTCTCTCTCTCTCTCTCTCTCTCTCTCTCCCTCAAAAATAAACATTAAAAGATAGGAGATATATCATCTTAGCAAATTTTGATGTGTTTAAGACGGTATTGTTAACTACAGGCACCATGTTGTATAGTAGCTTTCTAGGACTTATTGATCTCTTGCATAACTGCAACTTCATTATGTAATAGTTACCCATTTCCCCCACCACATAGCCCCCGGCAACCACTTATTAAATTCTATCCATCCATAAGTTGGACTATTTTATATATCTCATATAAGGGGAATCATGCAGTATTTGTCTACTTTGTTTCAATTAGCATAATGTCCTGTGGTTTCATTTATGTTGTCACAAATGGCAGGAATTCCTCCTTTTTAAAGGATGAATAATACCATGTATTCATTTTATCATATCCATGTAGTAATTGAAGTCCTTTTTCTGAGATACTCTTTTATTTTATTTTTATTTAATGATTAAATTAGATTAAAATTGTGGACACTTAAATCTGAATTCTTCATTGTCATTGCATTTAGATGGAAGGGACAGATGCATTCCCCATCATAAATTTAGTGGTATTTCATATTTTAGATAGGTGATGCTTTGTGTAATTAAGTGATGATTAAATTTTAAGTTTAGGAAGTAGAAATATCCTCATTAAGTTACTGTTAATGGTCTGTTATTTTTTACTGTGGAGCTTTATTTGGTATCCACTGCAGATGTTTTTACTATAATCAGAGGACACTTTGCGAACAAGTGGCTAAATAAGGATGAGTACAACACTGACGTTAAGAGTATTGATATGGTGCTCCGTTTTGTGAGAGTATAAAATATTGACTTAAAAGAGAGAACTGTAACTATTGATTCCTCTCCAAGGAGAAGTATTTAAGTTTATGTTCCTTGTTTCATCTACAAATACTTAAAGTCTGAATTCTGCAATTTATAGCTGAAAAGAAAACACAAAAATCAACACACAGTAATAACAAGTGCTACTTTTTGTATAATGGTAAAGTTGCCTCTTTCTTCCTGCTGGTGAGACCCTTCAATATCATTAGTCTGTCTGAGCTGCTGATCCTGCGCCTCTTTGCCGATCATTATTTTATTTTATTTGGTAAATCTCTATGACAGTTTTATTGCAGGCTGAGAGCAGAATTGATCTTAGCCCTAGTTTACTTAGAATGTCTTTTCAAAGGATACAGATATTGCCCATTAATGGGAACTTTGAAGAGAAAGGAAATTAAGGACAATCTCAGCCTAATCCAAAGCTCTTTTCTGTGCCCATTTCTTCTCTCGTTACGCAATATCAGCTCTTTCAGTGATGTATCCATTAAAAAGAAAGAGAACTTATTTAGAGTAAAAATTATATTAAGCATCTAATTCTTTACTTACATAACCTCAAAATGATTTTAACTTTTCTCATTCTATTTTGAATTTCACGTTTAAAAACTAGTCCATATGGTATGGAATACTGCATCTTGGGGCACCATAGCACCTGCAGGAGCAATCTGCTAACTTCAGTGAAGTTAGCAGAACTTACAGCAATTAAATGTATCTGCACACTTCCTAAAATAAGTTATTTAAGAGTGGAGTTTGTGTCTTTTTTCTTCTTTCATGTAATAGTTAATAGAATGCTTGCTTATACTGTTACAGGCGTTCTATCAGTAATTAAAGATACATATGTCAATATCCTTGGTTTCAAAGATAAATGAACAGATATTTACCCGCCACTATGATAAATGCTTCAGTAGATGTTTGAAGAGTGTGCTATAGAACCACACTGAAGCATGTAACCGAGGATGGGAGGACACAGGGAAGCTTTCTGTAGAGAATGGTGACCTCACTGAAGCTAAGCACATATGTGAGAATCAGAGTCAGTCAGGTAAAGATCAATATTTAGAAATAAGGGCCCAAGTAATAGCCTGAGTGAAACCCTGAGGCATGAAACACCATAATAGATTTTAGTAACAAAGGAACTGGCATAATTCAGTTCAAGTATTAATTTGTGCTTGAACTAAATTAATAGTAATGGAAGTGTAATGAAGGGGCAATACTGAAGGAGCAATTATAGACAGACTTGATAGAATTTCATGAGTGGAGGCAGGGAATTAGACTTAGCCAATGACAGCTCAGTTTCTTAGCTTGAGCAGCTGGGTAGATGGAGTATAATTCAACAAATTCAGAAATAAATAAATGTGGGAGACGGAAGATTGCGTGATCAGTTTAGGAACACATAGGAGTTATCACTTAATATGCACCTTGGACCAGAAGTTGAGTGTGACATCCAAGCTGAAGAAAGATGTAAGTAATTTATTTGAATGTAGATGGCAATTTAAAGAATGGGACAGTGAATGGAGAGAGAGTGTTAGGAAGAAATATAAGGGGGAGCATCTAGAAAACACTAAAATGCAAAGGCCAGGGTATGGAAAAGGATGAGTTCCATGAACCATGATTATAGAAAGGAAAGCAGGAGCGACTACTACTGGAGCAGATGAGAGGAAATGTAGTTTCAAAAAGAAATGGATTGCCAATCAGGGGTCCTGAAGGCAACAGGTGGCAGACACAAATTTGGTAATTTGAAAATAATGAAGTAATAATTTTAAAAGATGTAGGCTATGTGCAGGGTAACAGAAGAGGTAGTACTATATCCCAGGGTTACAAATGGGGTAAGTGGGACCATGATTAACCCTCATATCCTCATTACTTAAAAGCCTAAGTGGAGGGAGGGGTTCTCTTAACTGGGGAGAGGCCACCTGATAGTCTGTGACTCTCTTATTCTGACCCTTCCTCCAAGTCTTCATGGGTGACCTTGATGAGAGTAATGGGAATGTTTTAGGAGAGAATCTAGTTACAGTGAATTGAAAAATGAGTACGGGTAACTCTTCATCTTAATTAGCAATTTCTTGAAAAGTCCATTCAATTGTTAGAAGCAGCAGTGAATAATTACAAAAACACCAAGAAACATGACAAGTGGAGGCGAGGGCACACTAAGGATAATACCTTCCGTCTCCATTATAAATAAAACGTGGATGTAACTAAGTAATATTTTAGCATAGGATGGGTAAAGGTAGTAGTGTTTTCTTGTTTTTCTTTATGTTTCCTTGAGGTCACGGCATGGTAACAAGAGGGGAATTGAGATCAAAACAATAACCTGGGCAAAACATATTCTTAGATTTTGAATACTGTAAACTCAGCAAAGTCAACTAAGTTCACTTTGACCACCCGTCATTCTGTCATTGTCATTTATTCACATTGGGCTTGCATTATGGGCAGTAGGGATAAAATCATTAACACTATTGTGTGTGTATATAAATTTGGAAATCTATATCTATATCTGTATCTACTTATCTACCTGTCTAATCCCTGTGCATTAGAATAGCTACCATCATGATAGAATTTACCATGACTTTGTCAAACGTAACAACCTTTCAACAATTTGGATAAAAATGGCTTACCAATTCAGTTGAATAACCAGGCAATTTAATCAAAATGCATGAAGTAATACTGTTTATATGCTGGAAAAATAACCAGTACACCTGGTTCTTCATATTTAGAAGAACTTAATAAAATGTCTTTGTTTTTCTCACCTACAGATCTAGGTCGCACTTTGTTTTTCCAGTTGTAAGCAATTTTTATGATGACTTCTTTATTTTATTGTGATTTAAATGAGAAAGAGAATACAATTTTTATCCTTTTCCTAAGAATTATTTTTCAGTTTTCCCAAAGAAGAAATATTGTGATATGTAAAAAAAAAAGTTGAGAAAGGATATACACTTATTTTTAAATAACAAGTGTATTATTATTGATTAATATTTATGGTTAATAAATATAATAATACATTTATTTTAAAATAATAAGTGTATTAATAAGTATTAAGTGTATTATTAGTTATTGATTATTATAGTTAATACGTAATAATGCACTTATTTTAAAATAATAAGCAGTAATAATACTGCTTTAAAAGCAGTAAAGTGATAACTAGAAAAGTTACAGTCTCACTCTTGATGTCTTGGAACTCTTGTTCTTGGTCTTAAATACTACGTGGATGTTCACACACATGCACACCCAAAGTTCGTCACATGGACTGTTATTACTACAGAAAAGCATAACACAAGAATTCCATTGACTGATACCATGTTACTGTGTTTCTGAAGTTGAACACTCCTCTAATTGAAAATATACTTATTTGCATTAGCATTTTCTTACGTTGCCTGTACTATTTCTTATTAAGCCTTGGTAAAAACATTGAATTCCCTTTTCTTGAGATGCATTTTAAAGACATATATTCCTTCTTAGACATATTTTCTTCAGAAATTTAGAAGAACAACTTTGATCTTAGTCTTGTAAGCTTACAGTGCACACAATTAGAGATCTTAAAACAAAAATAGTTCTTATAAGAAATACGGAAACAAAGACTGTTAAAAGTCTTAAATTTGAATTTTGAGCCTTAAACTTGAATTAAAGTATGAAAAATATGTACAGAGAGTCTTTGTAATTATTTATACATAATTGTGCAGGGGGATATATGTATGAATATTTATCCCTTTATTTTCTTTTAGTTATAGATAAATTTAATTATGCTGTCTTGAGAATGAATAAGCAGGGGCACCTGGGTGGCTCAGTCGGTTGAGCAACTGACTTCGGCTCAGGTCATGATCTCATGGTTTGTGAATTCGAGCCCTGCGTTGGGCTCTGTGCTGACAGAGCCTGGAGCCTGCTTCGGATTCTGTGCCTCCCTCTCTCTCTGCCCCTTCCCCACTCATGCTCTCTGTCTCTCTGTCTCAGAAATAACTAAACATTAAAAAAAAATTAAAGAATGAATAGGCAAAGGGGCGCCTGGTTGGCTCAGTTGGTTAAGCGTCCGACTTGGGCTCAGGTCATGATATAACAGTTTGTGAGTTCGAGCCCCGCCTTGGGCTCTGTGCTGATAGCATGGAGCCCAGAGTCTGGAGCCTGCTTTGAATTCTGTGTCTCCCTCTCTCTCTGCCCCTCCCCTGCTCACGCTGTGTCTCTCTCTGTCAAAAATAAATAAACCTTAAAAAAAAAAGAATGAATAAGGATGAATGAATTTATTAGATCTGCAATAAGAAAAATATAAATATCTCCCAAAGAGAAGCTAGTGAGCATTACTATGTATAAACCAGTTCATACAGTTTATTTTAAATTGCAAAGGGTAATTACTATTATTTCTGTTTTTATTATTTTTCTCTATTTTCTTTGTAATATAACATTATAAATATCATTTATAATATTGTGCTTCTATGACATACATACATTGACATAATTTATCAACAAAATGAAGCTGATAGAAGCTACATGTGAAGTATTTATCACATACTATATTTTACTTTCTGAAATACATATGGTTTTTAGTCCTTATTGCCTCGGCAGAAGTTTGAATAAGAGCATATAGAACTTTTTCACTCAGATTAGTTTTATGGAGGATGTCATCTCCAAAGCATCCCTTTGCTAAGTATGTCTACTTATAATGGAAAGAGAGGGAAAAACCTTATGTGATAGAAAGAGATAATAGCCAGATATGTGAATTTCTAGAGAAAGCCTGTTGTTTCCTAAGATAATGACTTTTTAGAACATAAAGGGAGAAAAAGGAGGTATGCAGACTTCAATTAAGTGATCTGCATAAGTGTCCATCCACCATCCATCCATCCATCCATCCATCCATGTATTATACAATTTTTGGAAGATAAACTGGTATAGAACAGAAAAAAAGATAGTGTCTTATTTCTCTCATATACAGTTTGTCTACAGAGTAGTCATACAGGCAAAAAAATATATAATATTCCATAATCTCATATGGGAGCATGAAATTCAAGAAAATGGAATAAACAAACAATAGTGGAAGTAAAAGGATGCTTTTCAGAGAAGATGGCATCGAAGATGAGAATTAAAGAAATACCAGAAGCAAAGTTGATGGTTATATGTGGGGAGAATGTTCGAGCCAAAAAACCCAACATTTACTGGTATCAAGAAAAAAAAAAAACAAGATCCTGGTACAATAAGAAATCATATTTTTTTTCTTTGTTTTTAACCACTTTGGCTTTTTGTGTGTATGTGTGTGTGTGTGTCCAAAAGAGTGATTTCAAACAGTTTTATGATACATGTGTAGTTTTTTCCTTCTTTATACTCTTTCAGTTTTACAGTTGAAAATGACTTAGTATACTTGAAGATTTGGCTCTAATCTCTTTTACCCAGAAAATCAATTGGTGAGTCTTGTAAAGCCTGGCATCATATGTTGTGCCAGTGTTTGAAAGGTGGACTCATCGAAGCAGATATGATTACCCGATAAAAATTATGAGCACACAGAGCTTCATGGATTAGACGGGTCAATAGTCACACAAATGACTGAAATATATATGATACATACTTTAAAAAATTAAGATGACACTATCACAAAGGTCATTATAACGATTCAAAAGGGACCTTGTAATGTGTCAAATTAGAATGTAAATAACTTGGCAGAGTTGGAGGAGATAATTTCCAAACTTCAATGAAAATGAATTTGTTAGAAGTAGGGTATAAAAATGAATGATTGTTGTCATACCTATCACAAAATTTTGCATTTCCTGAGAAAACAGAGTAAGTTAAAAACAAAGCAGATGCTATTTAGCATTGCGATGCTAGCCTATGTGCTGATTTATAATAGGATTGAAAGGAAGAAATGTGTTGTTTAGTAGAAATTTCTGTTTCTCATTACCATTATATTCTTAAAATGCAAACACAGTAAGGTAAAATGGAACCATTAACTTACGAACTTCTTAGTTTAACAAAAACATTCAGAGAATTAGAAAAATATAATTAAGTTCCACTGAGATGTATGAGATGAATCTATTTTGAAGATGGGGATAAAAGTAGGGAATGTGGGTTAGTCTCTTGGTACCATGTATGGTTGTACCTTGCTTTTAACCTTTGGAAAGATGCGGTCATGCATAAATCATAACATTTTAAAGGTTAAGGTAAAAATCTTCAAACCTTAAAAGGATTGGATGTTACCAAATTACTTTCCAGTCTTAAAAGCTTTAGACTTATAATAAGATAAAGCTTACTGAAGATTAAATCACTTAAACTAAATAGAATTGAGGTATTTTATGAACATAGATGGCATTAAAATGATGTATATTTTAATGAGAACCACTCTCATAAGAGAAATATATTGATCTCAATATTGGAAATTATCAAAAGTTTACACCGATTTGGTATTCATTAGCATGGTCGTTATTCGGGTTTTTTTTCAAATTCAGTATATTTATATAAGCCACATGCTGCTTTCTCATTTTATCACATTGTGAAGGTATGACTAAAGATGGTCTATTTATAGTCTTATGAGATTTAGACAGACAATAAGTAAGGCTTAACATTTGGAAAAAGATTCAATTGGGATAATTTTTAAAAGTGATTCATAATCCAAAAGGAAAAGTTAAGAAATTATTCTTAAGACATCAACTAAACATCAATACTATGAATATTTCTGAAAAACTGCACATATATCAAAACTAAAGAAGTAGGAATCTAAGTGAATGTGATGATGAATCATTTATATAGATAACAATGCTGTTTTTGTTTTTTCATTGCAAGAAGTAAAACTCCTTTAAGATCTGTACTCAAATTTCTTCTGTCTTCTACTTAGTAGGTTTTCTTATTGTTTTGATTTAAAATGTATTCAGGGGCACCTGCGTGGCTCAGTCGGTTAAGCATCTGACTCTTGATTTCTGCTTGGATCATTATCTCACCCTGAGTAGGTTTGAGCCCAGCGTCGGGCTTGCACTTACAACGCAGAGCCTGCTTGGGATTTTCTCTCTCCCATTCCCTTTCTGCTTCTCCCCTGCTCGCTGTCTCGCTCTCTCACTCTCTCAACATAAGTAATAAACATGAAAAAAATTAAAATGTATTCAAAGATGCTTTATTAACTTTTTTCTTAAACTTGCAAACTCTTGTGATACACTATTCGACATGTTATTGCCTCTTGATCAAGAGGAAAAACAAAACAAAAAACAAAACCATGTATATATATTGATAAATAGCACTTAAATGTGTAAAATACTATGTAAATATGCATACTTATATCTATACGAAACAGTGAAAATATTAAGACATGGTCAGTAGAATCAGACTGTCGACATTGGGACACTGGCTCCCCTATTCACTAGATTAAGTAAGCTAGGGAAAGTTAACCTCCTTGCTTCAATTTCCTTATATATTAAATAGCGAAATTTTAGCACCTCCTTATTGCTGTCAGATATAATAGTATTAATAAATATGAAATAATAAATAAGGGAGAAGTCACTAAGTGATAACTATTATAATATACAAATAGATAACTAGAACTTTCCTCGTGACTTTCAATTTATCTAATTAATTATTAATCTAATAAAATAGCTACGTAGAACATTTTGTTTTTATACTATAGTATTTTAAAATTGGGAAAAGAAAGTGAATAGATGTTTCAATAAATTATCCTGTTGTCACTTAGACCTTTGCTATATATTCTTTTTTTAAATTTTTTTTAATGTTTATTTCTGACAGAGAGACAGAGCATGAGTGGGGGAGGGGCAGAGAGAGAGGGAGACACAGAATCCGAAGCAGGCTCCAGGCTCGGAGCTGTCAGCACAGAGCCCGATGCTACGATCGAACTCACAGACCGCTAGATCATGACCTGAGCCGATGGCGGACGCTCAACTGACTGAGTCATCCAGGCACCCCTTTGCTATATATTCTTAAACGTTAATCCTTCTAGGAATTCACATTAGAAATTGTAAGGAATTAGCTAAGCATTCAGGTTTAGACTTTAGTTGTCATATAGCATCATTTCTGAAAACTAGCGTTCTGCCTATTACTATCAACTGTTATTTTTGACATTTTCAATAGTCAGCGATATTTGGATAGGGTTTCATGGTGACAGATGGCAGCTACCCTTGTGGTGAACATAGCATAACTATGGAGAAGTTGAATCACTGTGTTGTATAACTGAAACTAATGTAACGTTGTGTGTCAAGTATACTCAAAAAAAATTTTTTAATAAAGTGTTTATTGCAATTGGGAGCTCCAGATCTCTCAATTTCATCATTCCTGAATGAAGGAAAACGGCCACTACCAGTGTGATCCTTAAAGCCAAGTATAGTGTCTGCATAGAGACCATTTTACAGATTGCCTGACACACAAAAGGTGATCCATTAATGTTTGCTAAATGAATTAATGAATAATTAAGTCACTGAATACAGATGGAATTACTAGGATTTTTAAATATGTTGCAAATGAAAGGATTCTGGGCAAGCTTCCAAAATTTAGTTGAATCTCTGCTCTGTACCTTTATTTTAAGATGAGTACATTCTGCTTAACCATCTGAATGAATTGATCCAAATGTTTCTTTGTGCTTCTTCTCAAGAATCAGATGGCATAACTGAAGTAGAAATTTTACCCCATTTGACGTTGATTCTCCATAGTTAACTATTTCCAGTAAGGGCAGTGTCACACAGGACAGTTTCTGATTAACACTAACCATAGGATATAATTAATATAGTAAAATATACAGTTTCTAGTCTGAGGGATTATACACGTGTATGTGTTTATAATAGTATGGTTCAGTGCAGAGGAGTCAAATCCATCGATTATATAAATTTATAAAATAATGGATTAAAAGACATTGCATTGTTATCCCTAAGTGGATTTTTTAAATGTAATAATTTCGAGTATGTCCCAGATTTGGTTGAGAGTATGTCCCAGATTTGGTTGAGAGTATGGCATGTTACTAAATTAATATTATCCAAGAATGCTTTTATTATGAGTCTGTTTATGTATTTTCCTACTTATCAATGCATTTCTGTTGCTGACATTTGTTTCCTAGGAATCAATACGTTTATTAAGTCTTTCAGACCTAAGGGAGACAAATAAAACCAGAATTTTCTTGTGAATTTTGATTTAGGGGCATACATTGGATTGGATTGTGCATGTAATATTATCTGGTCCTATTGAAGATGAGATACAGATTTACTCTAAAAGCAGCTAACAATGAAAGTATATTCAATATATTTGTTTTAGAGTTTGTTTTGATTTAATAAGACCCTAATATTTGAATGTAAGTGTAGATACAAATATTTTGTCCCTTTTCCTGGGATATGTAGCTATAGGAACTTTAGCAGGATGGAAAAAGAAAATTATATAACAGGAATCAATAACCACAGATTCTCCTCTAGATCACGTTCTTATATAGTACAGTTTTTTCTCTTTCATCAGTCAAAGTTAGTCTACTCTTCTGCCCAATGTCACAAGGGTACCATCAATCAAAAAGGGATGTTTTTTTGAGCAAGTGAATATCATAAATGACTACTCACCTGAGAAAACCTTTTATTTAAACTATTAGAGACACAAAAGAGCCCATTGAATTTTTCTCTAACGCAGGTGTTAAAGGACCAGGACTTCTGATACCTCTAAAAGGAGTGAAAGTGTTTTGTCACAAGATTTTGAGCCTCATTGATAGTTAGGCTTATGACTGTAAGGTCATGCTTTGAAGTACATTGAGATCAACCAAAGATGAGAAGTAGAACCATGTTTTGTTGTTTTTTTTTGTTTGTTTGTTTGTTTTTTGGTAATTTAGATTAATTTCTTTCTATCGCTGGCATTCCTAAATCCTGATAAATTGTGCAACTTGTATTATACATATTTATATTCTCTTTGAAAGAACTTTTGGGGAACTAGTATTATTTCTGAATATATATAAACCTTGAGTTACACAGTGAAAAATGAAGGAATAACCAGGGATTTTGTTTACACTGGTTTCTTCTTTGTACAAATGTTAAAGTTATGACATGACATATATTTACCACCTAATGTATGGGCTTCACCATTTTAGGTGCCACTGAGTCTTTGATATTTTAGATGTTCCGTGAGGAAAATATCTAAATCAAACTTTATCAAAGCAAATTTTTGCCCCATATTCCTATGTTACTGAAGTCCCAGATCATTTTTGTTTCATCCAGTGAAGCTTCACATTAATGGATGATACTTTGTTTTATTTTGGGCGTGGGGTCAGAATTCTAATTTTGTGATATTCTTTTTCTGTGGTTGGTATGTATGTATGTATTTATTTTGCAATTTATCTATTTTTGAGAGAGAGAGAGAGAGAGAGCATGTGCATGAACAGGGGAGGGGGCAGAGAATGTGGAGAGAGGGAGAGAGAGAATCTGAAGCAGGCTCTCTGAAGCTTGACAGTGGGGCTCAATCCCACAACTGTGGGATCATGACCTGAGTGGAAATCAAGGGTAAGAGGGGTAACCTTTTGAGCCATCTATGTGCCCCTCTGGGGGACTTTTAATTTCTACCTCTTGCATCCTTCTTTTTTTTATATATATATATAATTTTTATTTTATTACTGGTCCTCTGAGAGATATCTCCTCTTCAAAGGTATTTTACCCTCCTCATGAAACATTGCCTTCCAAGATTACCTCCTCTTGTCCCATTCACTTTGAAGTCCTTTTCTTTGGTTGTTTAATTGACACATATCTACTCTGTCAGATCTCAGACTAGTATTTGACATATAGGTTGAGACTCTCTTTTGAGGGTAATTGTATCTGTGCTTTGCTTCTGCTAGGATTCCGCTGCCCCCTTCTCTGCACAATCTCTCAGACTACTTATTTGTCTTGAGCTCTGAATCTAGTTCTGCTGATTTTACGTGTTTCCTTCACATACGTATACAATGGCATTCTCCGCTTAGGTATATATTGAAGCTTACTGTTTTCTTTCTGATTATGATACAGACCTGAACATTTGCATTTCATAAGGTTTTTTGAAGATTAGGCAGTTTTATGTCATGGAAAACTGGAAATTGAAAGGAACATACTAAGTCATTGCCTTTAGACCCAGGAACATTGTAGAGATACAATGATTTTAATGAGTTAAATCAATTATTTAAGTTCTATAGAAGCACATCAATTAGAACACAAAGTTTAAAAGACTACATTAAAAGACAGGATTCTTCCTCTCTCCCTCCCTCTTTTCTTCCTTTTCTTTATTTTCTTGTTTAAGTTGTTTAGAAAAGGTTTTTAGTTAGGAGAATGTGGATGAAATTATAAAAATGGGATATAATAAAATCAAGACCTCTATCTCTGTATGTATCAGCTTCTTTATTAGTGTGAGGCAAATGTGAGGTGTTTGTGTTTTAATCAATTATAGAGTATGCCTCTTGCAAGAGTTTTTGACTGAAAGCTCAGAAATAGTCTGTGAACCATAGATTTTTACTGATACAAACTCCCTCTTTTTTTTGTATTCTAAAGGCAGAGAAGACAAATCCTGTCATCATAGCAGCATTGCCAGAGTAACATTGATAAAATCCTCATATTATGTGACTTCTCAGAAAGCAGTTTGCCTTTTTCATACTCTGCCAAAGTGGTTCTTGGAGATTTTTAAGTAGCTTAAGCACATGTTTTCTGTTGTTGTTTGTTTGTTTTTGTTTTTGTTTTTGTTTGTTGTTGTTGGGGGGGTGGTTAAAATAGGCTTCATTACTACAATGAATTGAATGTGAATTGTTTGGAATTTCAAAATAAAATAATCCCCAATGCCAGGTAAAGCTACCTTCAAAGGTACCAGGACAGCTTGTTGTAATAGCAGCAGGCATAGTCAACTCCACTGAACATTTTTTTTTCTTCCTGCTACTCTTAGTCTACCTACGAACAAGTGTAATGAGAAGACTGCTAAAGTATGTTTCTGGGGCAGTGGCAGTGAAATTCTACTGTATAGGCATGGTTTACTTTTTTTTTTTTTTACACTTATTTATTTTTGAGAGATGGAGACAGCGTGAGCAGGGGAGGGGCAGAGAGAAAGGGAGACACAAAATCCGAAGCAGGCTCCAGGCTCCAAGCTGTCAGCACAGAGCCCAACGTGGGGCCTGAACCCATGAACCATGATATCATGACCTGAGCTGAAGTCCGACTCTTAACTGACTGAGCCACCAGGCGCCTGGCATGGTTTACTTTTATCTGGTAATGGGAACTGTTTCTTAATAAGACTTTGAACATTTTTTGAAAAGACTATTTTTCCTCTCATTAAATTATCCTGGAACACTTGCAGGAAATCAATTAATCATATGTATAAGTGTTTATCTCTTGGTCTTAATTCTATTTTATTGATAGACACAAAGGACTGGTATTTTGATAAGAATTATGCAGAAATGGAAGCTAAATTGGGAAATTATTGCCATTTTTAAAATGCTGTCTTTCAATTCATGAAGACGGGGATCTCTCATTTATGTAGATCTTATTTAATTTCTTTTAACAGTGCCTTACACTTTTTAATGTAAAAGTCTTACACTTCTTTTTGTTAAATTTATTCCTAGGCATTTTATCCCATTTTATCCCTTATTCCTTTTCCATTTTATTCTGTACAAATGAGATTGCTCTGTTTGTTTTTAGTTGATTATTACTAGTGCGTAGATATACAACTGTTTTATGTATTTATCTTGTATCTTACCTTGCTGTCCAACTCATTTCTCAACTCTGTTTTATTTAGTAGATTCCTTTTGATTTGATCATGTCCCTTCAAATAGACATAGTTATAATTTTGCCTTTTCAATATGAATGTCCTTTGTTTCTTTTTATTGCCTAAGTGTGTTGTCTAAAATCTTTAGCAGAATGTTAAATAGGTACGGCAAGAATGGGCATTCTTGTTTTGCTCCTCAATTTAACGGGGGAAGCATTTGGTCTTTTCCATTAAGTATAATGTTAACCATAGGTTTCTCATAGATTCCTGATATTCAGTTGAGAGAGTTCCCTTATAGTCTTGGTTTGTTGAATGTTTTTATCATGAAAGGTGCTGGGCCTTTCTAAAATTATATTTTGTGTGTGTGAATTCAAGTTATTCAGTGGCCTGACATTTCAATCTGAAGTACTTCTTTAGTTTTTCTTTCAGGGAAGTTTACTCTGTTTTTATACAAGAGTGTCAAATTCTTTTTCTGCTTTTATATTTTTCTGTTTGTCTTTGGTTTTTGTCAATGGGACTATGATAGGCCTAGGTGTGGATAGCTTTTTCTGTGGGACTTTCACTATGTGTATGTTGGTATGTATGCTTTATCATGCCACACACGTCTATGAGGCTCTGTTTATTTTTCTTCGTTAATTTTCTTCTACTTCTCAGATTGAAAAATGCTGAGCTAGAGGGTGCCTGGGTGGGTCAGTCGGTTAAGCGGCCGACTTCGGCTCAGGTCATGATCACGCGGTCCGTGAGTTCAAGCCCCACGTCAGGCTCTGTGCTGACAGCTCAGAGCCTGGAGCCTATTTCAGATTCTGTGTCTCCCTCTCTCTGACCCTCCCCTGTTCATGCTCTGTCTCTCTCTGTCTCAAAAATAAATAAACATTAAAAACAATTAAAGAAAAAAATACTGAGCTATCTTCATGCTTGCTATTTTTTTTTCTTCTGCCCAATTGAATCTACTGTTGAGCCACTCTACTGGATATACATCTGGTTATTGTATTTTCCACTGCAGAATCTTACATGGGTAATTTTTTTAAATAATTTTTCTCTCTTTAGTGGCATTGTTTTGTGAGAAGTTTTTGGCATTCCTTCTTAGACATGGTGTTCTTTAGTTCTTTGGACAAGTTTAAAAAGCTCATTTAAAGTTTTTTTTTCCACTAAGTTCAAAATCTGAGCCTCCTCAGGGATATTTTACCTTTCTCACTGCCCCCTCTCCCCCATATACATACCATACTTTCTTGTTTCTTCTTCACATCTCATTTTGAACACTGGATATTCTAGGTAGCATAACAACTCTGGTGTCAGATTTTTCAACTCTTGAAGGTTTGTTGTTACTGTATTTTTTGGTCATTTTAAATATTGTGTGTGTGTGTGTGTATGTGTGTGTGTGTGTGTGTGTGTATTGTTCTTGCTTGTTTATCAACTCTGTTACACTAATTTTATAGATTCTGTATTCCCGGCAGTTTGTGGTCAATGAGTTGTTTATTAGCTAGTTGTTGTTCTTAAGTTCTTGTTTTCCCTTTTAAACCTGGCTTTTTGTGGGGCACACCCAAGTCAGTATACTTTAGTGTTCAGCCAATGATTAGTCAGAATATTTCCTTAATTACCATGTCTATAGGTTTTCTTCCCTTTGTAAAGGGATCTGTGTGAGAAGAGCATCTTCACATTTCAAGCACTTTTTTTTAAATTTTTTTTAACCTTTATTTATTTTTGAGACAGAGACAGAGCATGAATGGGGGAAGGGCAGAGAGAGAGGGAGACACAGAATCAGAAGCAGGCTCCAGGCTCTGAGCCATCAGCCCATAGCCCGACGCGGGGCTCGAACTCACGGACCGTGAGATCGTGACCTGAGCTGAAGTCGGACGCTTAACCGACTGAGCCACCCAGGCACCCCCATTTCAAGCACTTTATGACAGTCTTAACTTTCACTACTTGTGTAGTGTCTCAAGGTCAGCCTTTCCTTTTTCATGGTTTTTGGTTTTTTGTTTTGTTTTCTGGTAATACACACAGCCTTGCACATATAAGAAACCTTTTAGATCATCAGGTATGTGTTGGATCTTTCTAAAGTTCCCTGTTGTCATCTAGCTCTCCAGAATTTCCTTTACATTCTGGCCAAACTACTCCAATTGAAAGCACAGCTGCAGGCAGCTGAGATGTTGGCAGCAATTTTATTTTTTTCAGTAATGTTCTAGAAGTTGGCTCACCTTACCTTGCTGATCTGAATTCTGTGTCAAATGAAATAGGCACTACACCCTGAGGAAAAGATTTTCCAGGAATTCGAGTGTAGACAAAGTATTTCCTGGGGATGGTGCTTTTAAAGGAACTCCAAAAGAGGTCAGTCATCTTCTTTGGCTAGAAGCCGTTGGCTTTTCTCTGCTCCCGCACCACTGCTATGGGAGAGTGGGTGGGTGGGAATAGCTCCAAGTTAAAATGTCACAGACCCCACTGTCTTACCAAGATTAGTGTTTTCTCTGGGGTAACTGAGGTTTAGTTCATTTTGTAGCATTGGTTAGTTTCCAGAGTTCTAAAAAGGTACATTTTAGATCTTTTGTCTACATTTGTGTTAATTTTGAGGGAGAACAAGTTTATAAGTATACTTATTTGGCAATTCTGGAAGTCACTTGCAGCCCTACTTTTTTAATGGCACCTACTATGTCACCAAGTCCTAGCTCCTTTCATTAAGTCTCTGTATCTAATGGGATCCAGATGACACAAAACATGCTTTTGTCTTGGTGGCCAGGAAACTCCTCTGCCTCACCTGAGGCCAGGGTGATCATCATGCTGTCTCCTGATGAGCAGATCAACACATTTTCTAAAGGGGTTCATTTTCTCAGTCACTTTAGTCTGGTCTTTTTTATACCAGTATTGATCAGGATGGACAAGTTTATGCTGTGTTAACATCTTAAAACTTAATATAATAACTATTTATTTTTTTACTTACACTATTATTCATTTAGGTTGATGTGGAGGTATTCTGTTCCATATAGACACTCAGGGGCCCAGTGTGACAGAAACTCCTTCATGATGTAGCTGTACCAGCTGGAACCTGCAGGATCCACTGGCTGCTGGTTAAGTGTTGCAAAATCAAGTTTAAGCCATTTCCTCTGAGTCTCCTCTGTGCATGGTCTAGCACTTTGCTTTTGAATGGGGGCATGCTCGTTATCTGTTATTTTATTGTTAATCTGCTGGTGCCTAAGCTGGAATGAAAGAAAGAAAATCTCATTTTACTTTCCTGCTACAGACAGAAGAACATTTTATAGTTACGATATTTTCTCAGATGCCTTTTCAGAAACTGTCTTCACAACTGCCAGCAAAAATTGGCATGCTAGCCAACCCTAGTCGAGGAATGAGAGCAGTACTATTTCTTTTCATCTTTTTCTTCCAAACTGGTTCAGAGAATGAGAAGTTGCACTGATAGAATCTGACAGTCTGTCTGGAGGCATCTACCTAAACAAGAAATGGTTTTCAAACATTATTAGCAATAACTTTTGCATTGCTTTTCTAAAATTAATGTAGAGCCTTAGATCAGTCACTCTGTCCAATATAGAGCATTTAATTCAGAAAGACTATCCTGGCTAAACAAGCTTGCTTGGTTGCAATACATATGGGGCCTCTATCATCGATCATTCAGTGATACAGTAAACAGAGAGGTCTTGTGTTTCTACTACATGCTAAGGACTGAGCTACAACCTTAGAATATAATGAAATGTACACACATTATTCTCATGGAATGTTTAGTCTATTACAAATAATATTATAAAATAAGTATAATATATCACCTTAATCAGTAATGCAGTAATTATGTGTTTAATACATTGAACATTTATTAGATGCCAGCTTGTGAAATTTCAAAAGCAAATGTGGCATTGTCTCTGTCCTTAAGTTTTAAAAATTATGAAAATCTCATTGATTTATTCATTTCCATTTACAACAACAAACAAAATCATATCAGGATTTAAATATGCCACCCAAAATTCCTAATATAACTCTATACAGATTCTGTTAATGTCCAGAAATTGTACTTCAGTTTCCTCTTGTATAGAGGGAACAGAATTTATTAATAGGAGAATACTGATTTTATTGACCCTCTCTCCAACAAAACAGCATTTAACTAGAGGAAATTAGAAAAAATATCATTTAGAGATGATAAAATTTTTCCTAAGTGCGTATAGAAAATGAAGAAGTATTTGTTTAAGAGAATCTACTAAATCTTGTTAAGGACAGAGAGTCTGTGGCCTTTGAGCCCTCACCTACTCTCTTTGTCACCTCCTAGCCTGGTCTTATGGAAACTCTAGTTTGGACTGGTATGGTCAAGAGTATCAAGTTAGACTTAACAAATGAGATAGTCACTTAACAAATGAGATAAACACATAGCTTCTTACTCAGATACCTCAGAGTCAAAATGTTGAAAGGCAAACATGAAGAGAAAATTTGAAAGTATTATGAGAAAACCAACTCTTCACTTATAAGGAACCCCAATAAGATCAACATCTGATTTATCGTCAGAAAATAATGTGACAAGAGGACAATGGGATGATGTATTTAAAATATTGAAAATTTTAAAAAGCCAATATATTTATTCACAAAAATTTAATATCAATGATCATAGAATAACACTCTTCAAAATACTAGTCTATTGCCAAATGAAATCTACATTTCCCAACTAAATGTTCTCCATACCACAGAGAAAAGAAGGCAATGTAGAGTAGTAGAAAGAACATAGTATTTACACTTAAAGGAAACTAAATTTGAATGAATTTATTTCATTTCTTAGCTCTAATGTGGTGGGGAAAAGTTATATTCTCCATATCTCTAAAATAGGAATGAATATACCTATATCAGAGGGTCGTGATGAGAATTGACTATTGTGATGCATGTGTGGTGCCTAGCACAGGGTGGATGCCCAGTGAATGTTCTATTAAACTATCCTTCTTAATAGATGATGTGCATTGTACTAAGAACTTTGTATAAGTTTATCTCAATTATTTTACCTAAAAGCATTGGATGTATATTGATATTTATACTTTAAAGTAAATAAAAACTCATCCAATATTTTATATTTATAAGACATTTATTATAAGGCTCCATATGCTTCTAAGTGCTGAGTTGTAAGAATTTGGTTGCTTTGTTCACTGCTGATTTCCCCCTGGTGGTTGATAACCATAAGTATTTCTTGAGTGAATAAATGCAAATCTTAATCTCACTTCAGATATAACGCTGAGTCATGGTGAAACAGAGGAAATTGCTAAAAATTTTAATAATAAAACATAAGCCCTTTTCTTATTTAAATTAACAGAAAATCTCTGGAGGTTTCATGTATTCTTTTTAAATTTTGGCATATGTTCCAGTCAATATTCCAAAGAGTTAGTCTTTCTATAGTCCAGGAGAAAACAAAATCTAGCTATTCTGAATTTCTACCTGGCTTTACCTGAAGAATAGTTTGATTTTTGACCACCATATATTTACTGCATAAACTCCCCCAAAATCTCACAAACCTCAACATGTCAACAACGTGATACCCACCAATTAAGAATGTGTATGTAAGATATATAATGGTATGTAAGCAATTATTAATTAAAATTGGACATTTCCCATTGGCTCGCACTGGTATCATTCCCTGTCCTTGCTCCCACAGATGGTCTGAAGCTCAGCACATCACACGTTAGTCCGTAAAATTCTTCAGGGAAACTATATCACATTTTGTCTGATTAATGAAGTGTCCACACTCAGGGAATTTCCACAAATGCTCTATTGCCAATTCTTGATTACATTACAGTGAGATGGTGTTTTGAAGTATTCTGAGTATTTCTTTATTACATCATGTTTAAGGAAGCCCTAAAATGTGGAAATAAAGCAGGGCAGCTGGGTGTCTCAGTTGGTTGAGCATCCACCTTCGGCTCAGGTCATGATCTCAAGGTTGTGAGTTCGAGCCCTGCATCAGGCTCGTTGCTATGAACATGTAGCCTGCTTCAGATCCTCTGTCCTCCTCTCTATCAGACCCTTCCCTGCTTGGGTTCTCTCTCTCTCAAATAAATGAACATTTAAAAAAAATTAAAGGTGGGAATAAAGCAAATGCTCTGTGGTAATTGACACCTAAAAATAAAGTCACTGGAATCCTATATCATGACTCAGCAACAGAGTATAAATCAGTACATGTGGTAATGGGCAGTTAAAAAAAATAGCCACTGAAATCCTATATCATGACTCACAGCAACAAAGTGTAAATCCATACACATTGACCATGACTTAGATCTAAGTTCTCACAGTGACTTCAAGCTTCTTCTAGAATATCCACTATCTTTTATTACTGGGCACCCAGAAATGCTATTCTCTGTCTTCTCTGTAGTTAGATGAGACCATAAGTCTGTGTTCCCACTAATGAAATAGAATTATGTGTGACATTCCCAGACCAAGACTTCATGAAGCTAGTGTGCCCACTCTGTATTTTCTTCTTCCCTGGTGGCATTGTGGGAATAGGAGAGTTATTAATGTCACTTTAGCTTTTTGTAGCAGCCAAGCTGACCCCCAATCAGATCTACTACTACTAATGGATACATGGTTGAGCATAAAATGTCTAGTATGTTTGACCCGTTGCATATTTTGGGATCTCTTTGTGTCTGATGTTTTTTCAATACAAACAAGGTGTGTATTCATAAGCAAGGCATTGATTAATACAAGCCCACTTTAACAGTTGCAGTTAAAGGAATTTTATTGATCTATGGATTTGTAAGATTTTTCATTGTATAGTAGTTACAGGCCTTTGTGTTAAGATTAGCATCAATATTACGGATAAAATAATAAAAAATAAAAAATAACTCTTGGTCCTAGCTGTCTGAAGATTTTATTATTTCATTCCCAGAATGAACCAATTCCTTCTAGTGACAACTCTACATTATGGAACAGTGAGCATGAATTTAAGTACACTGTCTCTGTTGCAGATATTTTTTACAGAGTCTATAGTAAACCTGTGGAGTACTTTGAAAAGATATATATTGATAGTTTCAAAGCGTTTATGTCCTCAATGTCTAATAAAGTGAGCACTCATTCAGGGGCCTTGGTTGGTTTAGCTCTTGTTTTAAAACTCTATGTCCAAAATAACCAATGTTAATATTGTGAGAATTATGAATTATACTAACTCCAGTAAAGTTGGACAACTATATGATGATGCTTCAGTGTGTGTGTGTTTGAAAGTGATCTAACAAAAGAAAAATGTCCAAGCTTAGTTTGGGGATGCATGATACATGATAAACTTCTATAATTTCAATTAACAGTAGAGTATTTATTGTATTATTTATGTTGGCAAAGTGAAATATTGCAAATTGGCTTTATTTCTGGTCTTTATTTAACCAGTCTGGAAAACAGGTGGAAATATATTGGGTGACAAATGGAAGAAAATCCAGACTTAAACTTTGAGCTGTATGAACAAGTAACATTCTATGTAAATATTTTATTTAAACACAGAAAATAATATAATAGACTGAAAATTCCATGTAGAATGAAATGTTTAACAACAGCATTTTTCATACACTTCTAGTTTGAGTGTAAATGATGAAACTACTTTGGAACTCTGTCAATTTCTTATATGTTTTAACATATAGTTACTCTAACTCTACATTTCTACTCCTAAGTATATATCTAAGAAGGATGATTAAGTCCATAAAACATTTTATACAAGACTGTCTACAACATTTTTATTCTTCATACCCAAACCAAGAAAAATTCTAAATGTGTTTGAATGGGAGAATAAGCAAATTATGATGTATTAATACAATGTAGTACTACATTGCAATAATAATGAGCAGACTAAACAGGTCAATGCAAATATGTTTCAAAAATGTGTTGAGTGGAGTAAACTAAAAATAAAGAAAGGAATTCAAAGTAGGATTGGATTCATTGACGTGTAGCTTGGGAACTGAAGAAATTAATTCATATTAATATGGCTAGAATGAACTCTCTCTTAGGAGATCGTTAACTGGGAAAAGGCATGAGAAAACTGCTCATAGGTACAAAAATACCCATTATCTTGACTTGGTTAGTGGTCACCTAGGTATGTTAATATGAACAAAGTAATTTAAAAAAAATAAATAATAATTAAAATACTTTTGGAAACATGGTATCACATCTTCAGTTGAAATGTCTGGGTCTCAGATGATGGATTTTGTCACTCAATATACATTAAATATTTATTAAGGATTTACTATGTATCAACCACTTGGCTCAATGGTGGGAATTTTAAAGTGAATAAGGTATTGATTCTGTCTTCAAGAATCTCCTAGTCTATGCAGAAAAGGAATAAAATAATTCATAACAAATCATTGATTCCTTATTAACAGTATTTGATTGCATGTGGTACATCCCATGTAAAATGTGTGACAATGATGATGGCACAATGGAAAAATTGAGGCATATGGAACAGGTTTCATCTTCACTGTTACATAATGCACTTAATTATCACTAAAATAGCATCCTCCCAAAGCACAAATGTGGGAAAGCCATGTGGCTAACCGATCCTGTGTGTATTAGCTCTGTTTCCTTAGTTAAAACCAGTAGTCTCAAAATGAACCCCATTTCTTTCTAACAGCAGCCACCAGGAAAAATGGATTGCTCTAGAATGGCAATTAATGAAAATGCTTCTGTAGACCCTAGATCTCAAATTCTTCATTGGAAATGTTAAGATGACATATTGGGGGAAAAATCCCTAACCGAATTTAGAACTTGAGGATTTAATAGAAACTTACAATGAAAGTATCTAAAACTAAATGACATAACATATACATGGAGAAGGTTTCCATTCTGGCCTCCAAAGGAAAAGCCTTCTTTCTTGCCATTCTACTCCTTTCTAGTCTAGAACACAAGGCCCATCTTCAATACTCTTTTTGCCAGCCCTCTGCTAACAACCCTCAGATAGTCTATTCCACTTATTTCTTTTAGTGGACTCCTCCCAGACCTTCTGTTTTCACTGCAGGTATTTACAGTTCCAGCACTCTGCATTTTCAGCTGCAATGAGAAAGGGCTGGATACAAGGAGGGCCATTTCACGGGTCCTTTCCAACTGACTCATGGTTAATGTGTAATATTTCAAATTCCTTTTTCAAAGAGTAGTTTGAGTGTTGTAGTGTTCTGAAATAAAATGAGAACACATCGTTTATGCAAACTATAACCTCTCTGTCTTTAATTGCAACATCAATAACTTCAGTGAAAAATAAATAATTGAGCTAAGAGCTCTGGCAGAATAAGGGTTAGGCTTATTTTGAAATTTCTTTCTTAAAAGACCAAAGCATTAAACTGCATGGTTATAAACTCACAGCTCAAATAAAAAACCAAGTCATGCAAGGCAAATACTATTCCTGTAAAAAAAGTCATATAAGTAGAGAAAAGCTGAATCAAGTGCAAAGCTTGGCAAATATGTAAATATGCTAACAAAAGCTATTTTCTTACCAAAGCCAGATTGATGCTCCCTGTAGTTAAAAAACAAACTATATTACCACCTAGAAATCTCAAGCTTTATAAAAATGTATGGGTACAGAAAAAATGATCTAGGCAATGGCACATCATGCAATATATGCTGAATTTTACCTAGTAATGAAAATTGAAAAATGTAAAACCAAAAAACAGTGGCTTTCAAAGAATTTTTAGAAACAGCACTGAGTAGGTTCTATTTGTATTACCATTGCCAAGTGAGCCGCAAACAGATTCTCCACAGACCCCTGCTCCTTCACCCACTGTAAACTTTTCAGTGGCATACACATCACTACTGGCCAAGAAACAATCCACTTAAAGGCATCCATGAATGACGGGGACTGTGTATAAAGGCAGAGAAATAACTGTTACTTAATCTGTCAAATTGTTCTTTCAGAAGAAGTTGTGTTTAGCACATTACCCTGGGAGCTGGGCTAGGGAACTTGATCTCAACCGGAAGTTGCCCCACTGTGTCTTCAGCACCTCGTTGTGGGCCAACAGTGGGAGTTTTGTTTTACCTCTTTCTTAATGAGAAAGCACCTCATGAATTTTCATCGACTATCCACATAGGCAGGCTGCTCTCTTGGCGGGGGGTGAGAGGGTAGCGTCATTTTAATAGGTATGGATGCATGCCCAGGAGGATTTGCTTGAGGTTTTGGGGATCTTTGTTGTCCCATTTGTTACCTGCTTCTCTAGAAGTGAAGAAAGTTGTCCCAGTATTTTTGCAAGGTCTTTTCTTCAATGCAAAAGAAAAAGCAAGGAATATTTCACTAGGGTGGAATTGATTCTAGACGTTTGAGTGCTTTCTTTAAAAATAAATACCTTCTTATCCTGGCGAAATCTTCAGTCATTTGGCAGCATGGGATAAAATGGTAGACTGTGTGAATAAAAGTGAGGTCTCCAGAAAGCCTGTAGTCTTTTCCAACCTATTCTTCCCAAAGTGCTTCCTTTTATTCTAGCAATCTCAGAGAAAGACTGGAAGTGCCCATTCGACCTTTTTTTCAAATAAACATACAACGTATTATAACTCTTATAAATATAAAAAGCAAAGTTTGTGTCCTTGCCAAGAACCCTCTCATTGTAGTACAAATTAACACTGAAGCAAAAGCTTTCACCTAGTTATCATATCTATTCCACTTATTCTCTTGTCTCCAGAGCCTTTCTTTTTTCTCTTCCTTCACCTCACTGCCAAAAGATTTTTACTTCTGAAGAAAACATAAATTTATATTGCAGAACTGAAACACTGCTGTATTGCAGATTGTCATTTAGTCATGGTAGACCAAGGCTCTTATAATATGTTCATAAAACAGAACATCAAATAGTTACATTGCCTACATGCAGTTTAGTGGAAATTATAGATTCTTCTATTTACTATAAGGACTGCTTATATTTCTTCAGTATCCCTTATATGAGCACTTATTCTTTTAATTTCTCTCCTTGGTTTTAGATGTTTTCACCTTGAAGAAAGGAGTTTCCTACAAATCCATATTTGTTTTCTGCTGTACTTGATAAATCACAACAGTATTTTATACAGTTTTAAAATTAAGCATAAATAATCGCTCTTAATTCTAAAGATGTATGCTGATGTTCTAAATCTATCCTTGTTTTTAATTATGCAGTTATTCCAAATAGGTTATTTTCATGGAAGGTTGCCAGATGTTTCACTGGCTTCTATATACTGAATTTTGATATAGTAGGAGAGGGGCACTTGGGTAGCTCAGTCGGTTAAAGCATCTGACTTTGGCCCAGGTCATGATTTCACATCATGAGTTTGAGCCCTGCTTCGGGCTTTGTGCTGACAGCTCAGAGTCTGGAGCCTGCTTTGGATTCTGTG
This sequence comes from Prionailurus bengalensis, assembly GCF_016509475.1. NCBI lineage: Eukaryota > Metazoa > Chordata > Mammalia > Carnivora > Felidae > Prionailurus > Prionailurus bengalensis. Next base: position 53,728,184 of record NC_057359.1, on the reverse strand, counting down.
TCTTCCTCTCTCTCTGCCCCTTCCCTGCTCACTCTCTGTCTCTGTCTCTCTCTCTCTCCAAAATAAACATTAAAAAATAGATATAGTAGGAGAATATATTTGGCGATAGTTTCAAATTAATGGTGAATAAATATCATACGTTAAATAGGGACAGTACCAGGCTTACAGAGTTGATGAGTATTCTTTTTTATAAGAAATTTCCCCTTCAGGGGAAAAGTTATTATATAACATTTAATTTCTGATGAAACACCAATCAACACTTAAATCTATAACTTAAATCATTGATTTCATTAAAGCACTCATACTTTCTTTTATTTAAGTGTCCATTTTAGCATGAATTGATGTGTATCCCTTTTTTTTCCTGGATGAGCAGAGAGTTTATTACTTCTTTATTACTTCCAGCGTTATATACTAAAGTTCATCCTTAGCGACAATTATTTGTTATTGGCCTTACCAATCCACTTTCCATCCATAAGTAAGTTTACCCCTGCATTCCTTTTCTTCTCTATCCAGCATGTAGTCAGTAGTCTATCTTTATAAGCACTCTTCCAAAAACTGTTAGCTCCCTCCCTCTGTTTTTCCATTTTCCAAATTAGCAACACAGCCATCTCTTTTCTCTGTGTTCAAACATGCAGCTGAGTACTGATGTTGACAATTCCACAGCTCCAGAAAGTGATGTTTAGGTTCAGAGCCACAAATGTTACGGAAATCAAATAGGCAAGCAAAACTGCCTCAGTAAGATGACTCTCCTAATTTTAAAGGAGATTGTTTAACATCTTTTCTTATATCTAAATCTCATATCAACCTTTACTTGCAGCCCGTTTTAGCTTTACAGTTTTACTTACAATACAGTCACCAGGTTTAGACTCCCTGGTCTTTCAATCAGCAATTCCAAGCATTCCAAGTGCAATTCCATGTTAACTTGACTAAAACACCGGTCTTTTTTATTAGTTGAGCTTCTCCTGAGTCTTATCGTGTTTCCCTTTCCACCTGGCGCATTTGGAGACCACCAGTTTGCCAGGCACCTTGAATTCAAAGACGAATCAAACACAGTAATTGAAGGGTTGCTAGTGTCAGAATGGTACTATGAGCCGTGCAACAGAAAAGGCAATAGAATGCTTGTTTAATTAATTAATTAATTGATGACCCCCCCAAGATTAATGAAGGCAGGCATAGTGAGCATTTGTAAGGCTGTGGCAGAGATGTGATTTTGTTGTTTTAGCATGAATCATTGATTAGATAATCTGTTTAACAGATTACTTATTAGCCTCTATTCATTGTTAACAGAAACAAGGAAGACTTTAATCAATGATACAGTTGATGGAAATTTTTGACATTATTTTGGCTTGATGAGGAGCTATGCAAATGATAAAACCATCAATAAAACCAAGAGCTCTCTTTTTCATCACTTAAGAATTTACTTGATGCCAGTCACTATGTAAGTGTTTTTGAAGTATTATATTATTAGATCTTTACTTCACTTTGAGGTAGATGCTCTTATTAAAATTCACTATCACACCGCCATTTTATAGATGAATAGTTGATGGTTAGAGGCAGTATGTAACTCACCCAGGATCATTCTGCTGGTGAGAATACATTCAGGACCTTTGAATCCAGCATCCAAATTATTAATCATCTCTTCCTTACCTAATACTAAAATTTGAAAGTTCTACTCAGTCACATGGAGAAAGAACTTTATACTCTTATGTAGCTTAGAAAAGACCTACATTCAGATTAGATAGTAATGAGTACTGTCTAATAATTACACTTTTTTAATGTCAACAATTGCGATATTCTCTCTTAATATAACCAGTGAAAGTTAATGTCTGAAACACTATTGTGTTCTAAATAATCTACTATCTTAAGACAAAGAGTCCTAAATGTAAATATCCACATATAGTGTTATCACACTGAATTTGTTTCATTTTAATCTATTTCATTTATCTTTTAAATACCTAGGGATCTATGTCTCAGTCAATACTCTGATCTTTTCAAATTAAATTATCCTCCTTTAGGGAGATAGCCTGATAAAAGTGATTTAAGTAGCTCAAACAATTTAGGTTCATTTCCCTTTCCTAGTTTGAATCCTATTAAAATAGTTGGCTTTTTCATTTTTAAATTGAATTACTGATACCTGTAGACATTGCTCTGAATGACTAAGGACTTAAATTAGAAAAATAGACCCTAGATATTTAGGTAGTTACTTTTTTTTTAACCTATTATTTTTTTTCCCTGAAAGATGCTAGTGATTCTGTATGCTTTTTTTCTTTATTGTTTCACTACATTGGCTTTGCAGTTCGTAAAACCATGTTTCTGAAGATAATATAAATAAAATATTGTAGGGGCACCTGGGTGGTTCAGTGAGTTAAGCATCCAACTTCAGCTCATGTCATGGTCTCACGGCTGTTGAGTTTGAGACCCACACTGGGCTCTGAGCTGACAGCGCAGAGCCTGCTTTGGATCCTTTGCCTGTCTCTCTGCCCCTCCTCAGTGCTTGCATGCTCTCTCTCCCAAAAATAAATAAACGTTAAAAATAGAATAAGACTTAAAAACATAAAAGAAAATACTGCAAATTAAATGTTATTTTAAGCTTACCAAATTGTTGTTCTAAGTTTACCAAACTGTGTTTCACATTTGAAGTTGTCTTGAGATAAATTTTCTTCAGAAGCGGAAAATCTCTTTTGATAACCATCCTCATCAGTAAAATATAGGTTGTAAGTTGTGACATCTGGTTTAGTTAGTTGAGATTGTATCAGATGGATTTTGACTCTCCCTGAATATTAGATTTACTAGCCAATAGTTCATCTCACATGTACTTAATAAATAGAGCAGGTTCATATTTTTAAGAGTACGACCTCCTGGGGCGACCTTCAGAGTCTACAATATAAAAAGAGAAGACAATGTAACTAATTAAATCAAATGGCAAAATAGTAACAGATACAGATTTTTCTCTTTAACCATAGTTATTAAAAATTTAATTTTTTAATTTAAAAATATTAGAGAAATAATATTGAAACATTGTTTTATTATGAGGTAGGATGTAGTTAAATGAAAATAACTCCTGCCCAGGTATAGCTTGCTAAAAGCTTTGCTCCCATGTATCTTATTTCTGCTGTTTAATACTGACAATCAAGAAAGAATCATCATATGTTAATTTGAAACGAAATCAGAAAGACATGCAGAAAGTATATATGGGTACAACGAAAACCTAGGGAATGAATTGAATTTTAAAGGCTAACATTAAATATGTCAAAGTTTATGCTAGTTTTGTTCAAATATTCTCATATTTTTCTTTATATAAGTATAGGTAAATAGTTTGTTTTATTTTTTAATGTTTATTTTCTTAATTAATTTTGAGAAAGAGAGAGAGAGACAGGGACAGAGGGGGAGAGAGAATCTCAAGCAGACTTCACACTGTCAGTGTAGACCCAGATGTGGGGCTTGATCCCACAATTATGAGATCATGACTGGAGCCGAAATCAAGAGTAGGACGCTCAACTGACTGAGCACCCAGGCGGCCCAATAGATAATTTGTTTTCATTGGAACTTGTAGAGTTATATTCATTTACTAATTCACTCCCCAAGAAGTGAGTTCTACAGTGGACCATTGAACTCTGAACATATTGACTGAAATGTCCCAAATTCTTTCTTATTTCAAAAGTTAACTGTAAAGGAATATCAGTGCAACTATAATATTATTTCTTATTTAAGTTGTGAAGAATATGTGTTAGAGCAAACACAAATCCCTACCAAATTATACTGAGATATATTCAGTTAATGAGACTAACAGCTTGTTTCTTAAAATACAACAATATTTTTGAATTTTTGAACTAAAGATATGAATGACTGTAAACTCACACACACACATCTAATATAAATACGTGTTGGTAAATACTTAATGTTTGGAATTATATGGTTTCTACTGAATTTGACTACAGTCTCACTTAAATTTTGTAGTTGGTTGAGAAATTTTGTTTAAAATAAATTATTTCTGATGCAAGAAATTTCATTTTCAAGATGACTATATTTACATTCTTTTATATGGTCTCTGAAGTCTCTAAGCAAGAGTTTTTAGCTTTTTTGGACCAAAACTGTGAATGCTCAAATCTATACCTTTTTTTTTTCTCTTCTGTATAGTCTAGTGAATGGACAACACAAGGAGTGGTAATTATATCCCCATCCTAAAAGAGACATGCTGAGTTATCAGTTCAGTTGGTAGTTTATCGGGTTAATCTAAAAGGTTAGTAATTTTTAATTTATTTTAATTTATTTTATTTTATTTTTTATTTTAGAGAGAAAGAGTACAAGTAGGGGAGAGGGACAGAAGGACACAGAGAGAGAATCTTAATCCACACACAGCATGATAACCCACATGGGGCTTGATCCCATGACCCTGGGATCATGAACAGTGCCAAAATTAAGAGTTGGACATTCAACCAACTGAGCCACCCAGACACCCCTAAATCCTTAGTAATTTTTGAATGAGTTTGTAAACTGGCTTTTGTAAAGAATACAAAATAAATAATTGAGCTAAACCATGCCCAACCTAGAAATAAATATTACAATGTTCATTAAATAATTATTTTACCCAAAGTTGATCATCCGCATCCCTCTTACCCATCCCTCTTAGTCCTGTTGAGTTTACTTTCTAACATTTGTTGAATCTTTCTCTTCCTCCTATATCCACTCTTACTGCTTTAGTTTATTATGCTGTCACAAATGTCCCTGTGTCCCTGCTTGTTGTATTTTGTCCTGATTTATTTCTCTAAATTTATAATCTTTTTTCTTCTATTTCATTTTGATTCCATTTTCCATTTTGTTATCAGAACAGTTTTTTAAAAACACAATTGTTCATTCTTTTTGAGAGGGGGGAAAACAAAACAAAACAAGAACAAAACTTGCCCTAGTTTAACAGTTCATTTACAATTGGTCTCTTGTTAACATGTCTTTAGCTCCTGCATTGCTCATACATTACCTGCACAAGGCAATACTCAATTATTTGATATTTCCCAAATATACATCCACATACTTTAATGCTTTTCTATAATTTGCCTCTTTTCCAGAAAAGTCCTTTCCTTTCACATAGTTAACGTTCTTTGAGGCACTGCTTAACATACAGTTCTCTGGAAACATTCTCTGGTAACCATACCTCTAATGGAAAACTCCTCTGAGCTCCAGCAACCCTTGAGCATACCTCTCAATATCAGTACCTCTTGAGTATTGATTGTATTGTCATAAATGGGTCTTTGGAGTCTTCACTTCTGTATCACCAACAAAGTACACAGCATCAGACAGGTCATAAGAATCCAAAAATATTTGTAGAATGTAAGATTTTAAAAATTGTATGTTTTACCTGTATGCTTTAGCATGAGCTCATTGAGAATTGGCATCAGGCTTAATTCACCATTATCAATAATTGAGAAAGTATTGTTCTTTTTCTTCAATTTAAGCCCTATATAATTTTATGAATCAGAAGTAAAAATGTTCCATTTTCCCAATTTTCCCAGCTTTGCTCATACTCCTTAACTCATAACCCAGTCATCACCAGAAATAGTTTGTTAATAGTTGCCATAACTTTCTGATGTCTTCTCTGCCTATTCAAACAAATGTTTGTAAGTATACACAAACAGTAAGACATTTTTAATTTAAAAATAAATTTTATTATATTATAATTATTATATATATGTGTGTGCATATATAGATAAGTATATATATGTTTATGTACATGTGATTATGTATCTATATATCTGAAACTTGTCATTTTTCATTTTTATTATTTTATATAATACTAGATGCATTTTTCCATGCCATCCTATACAGATCAACCTCATATTTTTAGTGGCTTTTTAGTATTATATTATTTGGAAATGCCTTACTGCAGTTGTCCTGAGTGATAGTGAAAATAAATAGCTTTTTCAGTCATTTCTTCAAGATTGTTGAAGTGAGAAGTTTTACTTGAAAGTTATTTTTACATGATATTTTAATATTAGATAATACCACTTGGCTCCCTGAAAGTTTAAATTATGATTCTTTCATATTTTCCTCATATTTTTCTCATATTTTTCTCTCCACCTCTGTTTATCATAGTGTTTATATTTCACTTGTAGCCACAATTTCTCTGGTGTTCAGTTATTTTTTTATTATTTGATATTTAGCCAACAATTCTTTGTTTTTCCTTTAAAAAATTACTTCTAGGCTTAATTTCATCACTAAATACATCAGACAACAACATTCTGTGAATATATTCAAGTTTGAAAATATCCTCCCATTACAAAAACCCTGTCTAAACGTACTACAATATTTTCAGGTCATACTTTTTATCCTCTGGAACTTACAGACATGACTTAATTGCTTTGGGGCTTTGAACACTGCTTAAGGGAAGTCAGGGGCCAACCTCATAGGTAAGTTGTTTGACAACCTGGAAAACTGAAAAATCTTTTCTTTATTTGACAGTATATTCCCCAGAAGGACATATACCATGAAGCTAATAAAAATTAAGCTTCAAGATAACTCACTAACCGTGTATTCACATAGGTCCTATATTTGTGAAAAAAAAAATTGGGAAAGTAAGATACTTGACTTTCAATCAGTTGAGACTTGGTGTCTTACTCTACTCTGACTTTCCCTTTGTTGGATAAAATAAGGTGTAGCCTTATTAAGCATTTTGGGAATTGGGTTAAGTAAAAATTTAGTTTGCTTTAGTTTTAATGATATTTTTATGTGATGCACAGTCAATTTTTGTGTATAGTTAATTTATTGACAGCTGTCCTGGTGTCACAGTTACTTCCAGGAATAACCCTACCTCTCACTCTAATGACTGACCAGGCATCAAGTCATTAAAATACAGACACATTGATAACAGTACAATATGAGTATGTTCCATAGCATCTAGTGACTGAATTATGTAGGTAGGAAAAAGGCAGTTTGAATAGTATGAAAAAAGAAGCTACACTGTGAAAAACTCTTCTGAGTGTTGGGGGGAGGGGCTGCAAAAATCACCAAGAGTCCTAATAAATACATGACATTATTAATGACATGTTGAGAAGCTGAAATAAATTATTTATTTCCAGTTCTCAATATTGAATAGTAACCTATACTAAAGGAAATTATAACCATTATGTTCTTTTTAGAAAAAAAGTGGCAATATTGTTATTCTATGAAAGATAATAAAATTAATGCTATCTATAAGTGTAGGGGAGAAAAGTATTGTAATGGTATATCAAGAACTTAATGGAACTGCTATTCTGTTTTTGGATTTTGTGGTATTAGTCAAAAGATTTCAAATTTAGAATTTTTCTTAGCCTGAATGTTTATACATAATATTTATTCGAATTTTTGTGGTCTTACTCTTAAAAAGAGACATTAAATTAGATAAGCTTCATCCAGTCTCCCTCTAAATCTTTAAACCTCTCATGCTGAATTAAAATTTCTTATTTTAAGGTTTAATGTTTTTAATGTTTATTTATTTTGAGAGAGAGGGAGGGGGGGAGAGAGAGAGAGAGAGAGATGGAGAGAGAGAGAATCTCAAGCAGCAGCTCCATGTTGAGCATGAAGCCAGATGGGGGGCTCAGTCCCACAAACCATGAGATCTTGCCCTGAGCTGAAATCAAGGGTCAGGTGCTTAACCAACTGAGCCACCCAGACTCCCCAAAGTTTAAGTTTTAATATGAAGATACACTTTTTCTTTCATTTCAGTGAAATTTCTCTTTAAATTTCCCCAGTACTTTTTGGTTTCAGTTTCATTTATTGGGTATTCTACTTTGGGAATTATTTTTTGTTCTTTGCCCTTCATATATTATATTCTTCCACATAAATGCCTTAATATATATCTTAGATTATGGAGTTTATTGTGATATTTCTAGTCTTTTCTCTGTGTCAGATGCTGAAATTTCAGCCATATCTAATGTGTTCTTGGCCAGTACTGCCAAATCAACTCCAGGAAACTCTAAAAAATGGTCTCTTGCCTCAACTGCGGCTGTGTTGTTGTTGTTGTTTTTCTTTACCTGAGACTGTAAAGAATCTAATTTTTGATTGAAGTATATCAATGAGAAATCTCAGAATTTGAATTTTCTTGCTGTCTTTTCTAAGAAGTGCTTTGTGGTATACAGGAAGAGATTAGAAACTTGTCATGGCAGAATTTCCATATTGGTGTTTCTTCATATGACCACCCATATTCTAAATGTTTAAAATAGATTTTTAGCTTTTTGTGTGTTTTTTTAGCTTATTAAGAAATAGAAAGCATTTGATAAAATTGTATTCCATCAAAATTGTATGGATTTTTTATGGTTATTATCTTATTTTTCATGTATTTATGTTTAACCATACAAAATATATTTTGTTTGTGTAGATTTGCGTATAGTATAACTATAGAGATTAAACTTTTTAAGATTGATTAATTGGCCAACTTGTGAATTTTTATACTGGTTTTTAATCATTTCTGTCTTTTAAGTAAAAAAAAAATATCAAGTGTATTATATACTCGGTCTTCATTTTTCCAATAACTATACATGTATTTTCTGTTCCTGATCATATTACAGAGGTTAAAGGAGTGATTTCTATAGTATGATCTGCAAACCCAAAGGTAGGAAAATGATGGAGCTTTGGGTTCATACTCTTGTTAAAGCTATGGCACTCTCACTCCTGTGTGATTAACCTATGACATCTACAAATGGTTTAATTTAACCAAAGTATTTAGCTGCAGAGTTGCTTATTTTTCATAAATAAATATAAAAATGATCTAAACAGTAGGCTCACAGCAGGAATTATTTTCTTTTCTATCTCTGTAATTAACATACATGTCAAGTATTTTCATATATTTTTGGAAAATCTTGATTTGTTTTCCTTCTTATAATAATTTTATTATACAGTTATTTTTGTTATGCTTCATAATCTCTCTTCGGTGACCTGGACTCTGTTTTACTATAAGAGTACTAAATATTTACATTGCATATTAATTAATATTAAATTTTAATCAAATACACGTAAAATAAGCAATTAAGAGTTTGTAGCTGCCTTCCATTATGAACATATTCCCTTCATGCCTTCCAAATTCCTCCTCTTATTCAGTTACAATTTTTTTTTTGATATTTCCTACTTGGAAAATTATATTTTCTGAATTATTAACAGATTATTCTGATTATTAACAGAATAACATATTTTCCATTTCTGCAAAATAGCCCTTTTCTTGTTTGCTTCTTGTATCATTCAATTAACTCTCCTCCTATCCCACACCAAGAGTTTCACTGGAATAATTTGTGTGCGTGTGTGTGTGTGTGTGTGTGTGTGTGTGTTCGTTTTTATAATAGGTCTGAGTCACCACCAAATATTAGTTGATATGTTACTATGGAATAGTGCCTAAGCCATAGATATGTTGAGGAAGTTTTTTGAAAGTCATATTGGATTATTATTTTGCACATTATTATTATTATTATTATTATTATTATTATTATTTAGCTATTTGGCTATGATAAAGTAAGACCAGTACAATCTCACTCAAAACAACTTCCATATCATTGCACATGACTGTTAAACTATGTGGAAGCAACTTAGTACGTAGTGCTGTACATAGCTTGAATTGGTCATACAACCATTATGAGGATATATTTAATGATTTAATGTTAGTATTTCAATGCTGGAGTATGTTGGTTTTCAACAGTTGACACAGTGCAATATTGGTATATTTTTTGACCTATGGTTTTTATACGTTCATTTTGGTGAAATGTTTTCAACATTCTGAGTTTCTTCACTTATCCACTGTAATTTTAGAGCAGTAAATTGCCTCAGTAAGTTTTATGAGATAAGTTTCAGTCTTTGCATTATTTGAAAGACTTAATGGTTCACAGAAAATCAGAGATACATTTTATGTGTCTGCATTTAAAATATCCACTTCATTGAAAATGAAGCCAAAAAGAAACTGGATCTTATTATATTAGTGACAATGGTATCTGTGAAAGTATAATTTAGATTCATTAATGCAGTTTCATTAGAGACATGTTTATTGCGAACCTACCATTTTGCCAGGCACTTGGGATAGAGCAATGAAGAAGTGGTTAACCACATATATCCTGCTATAATGGAGACCATAAAGAGTGTGTGTGTGTGTGTGTGTACACACATGTATATATATGGTGGTAGGGAATGATAAGTGCTGTAGGAGGAAAAAGGAAGCAGGAAGGTGGAGAATGAATTTGCAGAAGGGAGTTCATTTTTAAATAGCTTGCTTAAGGGAAAGCTCACTGAAAGCTCTGTGATAGAATAAAAATGAACGTGAATGAATGAGCAATGAAGGTATGTAGTAGAAATAACATTCAAAGCTAAGAGCCAGCTCAAAGGTAATGATGTTGCAATATGCTGGGGGAAAGCCATGGAGGTCAATACAAATGTAGCCGAGAAAGTGAGGGAATGAACAGTAGGTGAATCCAAAGAGGTAATGGAGGACCCGACTGTCTTGATAATTGTGAGCAGTGATCAGATTATGAGTAATGGCATACTATTGCTGGTAGAGTAAAAATGGATAGACAAAGACAAGAACCGAATTAGGCAGATGAATTGAAATATTATCATAATAATCATGACAAGAATTATAACTAATGTATCAACTCTGTGGTGAGAGAGTCATTGAAAGTTGTTGGGTTTTATATATATATATATATATATATATATATATATATATATATAATTTTGTATATATGTATTAAAGTTAGAGCTAACAATTTTCTAAGAGATTAGATGAGGGATTTGTGAGAAAGAGTGATCAAAGATGACTATAAGAATATTTTCACAAGAGTAACTGAAATCTCTAAGAACTTCAAAATGAGAAGGTTTTTGTTTGGGGTTAATTATTAAGGATCAGTTTGCATATGTCATTGTTAAGATTTCAGGAAACATCTAAATGGAGATGTATGCAATGTATAGGAACCTAGAGCTCACACATAGAGGCCTGAGATGAAGATATATATTTGGTGTTCATCAGCCCACACCTGTGAGACTGAATAAGATCACCAAGAGGCTAAATATCATTGGAAAAGAAAAGAAATCCAAGGACTGTATTCTGGTGCACTCCACATTCAAGAGATTGTTTGGATGAGGATATGGGGGGAAAAAAAGAGAAAGACAGCAAGAAAATTAAGCAAATGTGGTGTTTTGGCAGTCAAGTGAAAAAGGGTTTCAAAGACAAGTGAAGAGTTATATCAAATGGTGTTGATAGATCAATAAATTGAGGACAGAAAATAAACACTTTTTTAAAGGAGACTATTTTTCCACTTGATTATGGGTTTTTAATCCTTTATTTGTGACCCACCCATTTTGAAATGGCAGAATGTGAAAGCAAGTCATACGTTTAAGCTCGGAGACAAGGGGTAAAAAAATAAACTGCACCCACTGATGAGAGGACATTTAAATATACATTTCAAAAGAGTGGCATGCAGAATTGAGAAGAGTGATCAAGGCCATTTTTATAAGCACTGTAACATGAATTGAGATGCTATACATAGTGAAAGTTAATAAAATGACATTGTGGGCATTATGCTCAATATCAACAATTAGAAATGCAAATGAAAACAACAGTGAGATACCACGATTTAACTACTGGTTGGAAAGTAAGTAAATAGAATGGTTAAAATTACGAAGACGGTACCAAATGTTGACAAGGGTGTGAAGCATTTGGAAATCTCAGACACTGCTAGTGTGAATGTAAAAGAGTTACAGCTACATGGATAAATAGGTTGTCAGTGTCTCATGAAATTAAACGTATACTTACTATATGCCTCAGAGAATAAATTCTTAGGTAGTTTTTCAAGAATAAGGAAAATCCATGTCTATGTAAAAGCCTCTATGTGAATGTTCACAACAACCTTATTCATAATTTTCAAAACTGTAAACAACCCAAGTATTCCTCACCATGTAAATCAATAAGTAAATTGTGGTATATCCTTGCAGTGGAATGTTACTCAGCTATAAAAAGACATATTAATACATACATCATCATGGGAATGTGAAAAGTACTCTGAAAATAAAAGAAACCAGACACAAAGGATTGCATACTGCTTTGTCTTGGAAATTCAATAAAAGTCAAAACCTTAGGGAAAGACAGATTAGTGGTTTCCTGGGGATACGAGGTGGGGCAAGGGAATTGCCTCCAAAAAGGCACAAGATCACTATTTGGGGAAATGGAAATATTCTATATCTTGACTGTGATTGCCTTGACAGTATATATTTGAAAAGACCCATTGGTGAATTTTAAGATGACAAAACTATAGATTTTTAATATGAATTACCCTTGGGCAAAAATTACTCTTGCATTGTAGTGTGCATTTAAAGTGGGTGAAATTTATTATAGGAAACTTACCATTATTATAACTGATGACATGCTTTGCCTGTGTAACATAAACAAACTAACATGTAACATGTTTAGCGCAAGCATTTTTTTTTAAGTTTTCAATTTTAATTACAGGATAGTAAGCATACAGTGCTATGGTAGTTTTAGATGTATAGTATAGTGACTCAACAACTGTATACATTACTCAGTGCTTATCATGAAAAGTGTACTCTTTAGTCCCCTTCACCAGTTTCTTTATTTTTTTTCAAGTTTATTTATTTTGAGAAAGAGAGAGGAAGAGAAAATGAGTGGGGGAGGGGCAGAGAGAGAGGAGAGAGAGAATCCTGAGAAGGCTCCACACTCGTTGCAGAGCCCTATATGGGGCTCAGTCTCATGGCCATGAGATTGTGACCTGAGCCGAAATCAAGAGTCAGAAGTTAAACTGCCTGAGCCACCCAGGCATCCCTCCATTCACCTATTTCACCCATTCCCCAAGCCACCTCTCCTCTGGTAAGCATCAGTTTGTTCTCTATAGGTAAATTCTGTTTCCTCATTTCTCTCTCTCTCTTTTCTCTTTGTTCATTTGCTTTGTTTCTTAAATTTTACATATGGTTTTTGTCTTTCTTTGATTGGCTTATTTTGCTGAGCATTGTAATCTATTTCATCCTTGTTGCAGATGGCAAGATTTATCATTTTTATGGCTGAATAATATTCCTTTGTGTGTGTGTGTGTGTGTGTGTGTACACAAAGACATACCACCTTTTGTTTTTTCATCTATCAATGGACACTTGTGCTGCTTCCATAATTTGGCTGTTACGAATAATGTTGCCATAAACATACAGGTGCATATATCTTTTTGAGTGAGTGTTTTGTATTTTTTGGGTAAATACCCAGTAGTGTGATTACTGAATCATAGGGTGTTTCTAGTTTCTGTTTTCTATTTTTAATCTTTTGAGACACCTCCATACTGTATTTCACAGTGGCTGCACCAGTTTACATTTACACCAACAATACATGAAGGTTCCTTTTTCTCCACGTCCTCACCAACCCTTGTTGCTTCTTGTGTTTTTTATTTTAGCCATCCTGATGGATGTGAGGCGATATCTCATTGTGATTTTAATTTGCACTTCCCTATTGATGAGTGATGTTGAGCATCTTTTTATGTGTCTGTTGGCCATCTGGATGTCTGTTTTGGAGAAATGTCTATCCATGTCCTCTACCAAATTTTAAATTGGATTATTGTCTTTTGGGCGTTGAGTCGTATCAGTTCTTTATATATTTGGGATGCTAACCGTTATTGGGTATGCCATTTACAAATATCTTCTCCCATTCACTAGGATGACTTTTAGTTTTCATTGTTTATTTTGCTATGCAGAAACTTTTAGTTTGGGTTAGTACCAATAGTTTATTTTTGCTTTTATTTCCCTTACCTCAGGAAACATACCTAGATAAATGTTGCAATGGCCGACGTCTGAGAAATTACTGCCTGTGCTCTTGTCTAGGATTTTTATGGTTTCATGTCTCACACTTAGACTCCTTAATCCATTTTGAGTTTATTTTTGTGTATGGTGTAAGAAGACCATCCAGTTTCATTCTTCACAAGTAGCTATCCAGTTTTCCCGACACCAATTTCCCATTGAGTATTCTTGACATTTTTGACAAAGATCAATTGACCATATAATCATGGGTTTGTTTCTGGGCTTCTGTTCTGTTCCATTGATCTATGTGTCTATTTTTGTTCCAGTACCACACTATTTTGATTACCACAACTTTGTAGTATAACTTGAAATCTGGAATTGTGATACCTCTAGTTTTGTTTTTCTGATTCAAGATTGCTTTGGCTGTTTGGGGTCTTTTGTGGATCTATACTAATTATAAGATTATTTTTTGTAGCTTTGTGAAAAATGTTGGCATTTTGATAGGGATTGCATTAAATCTGTATATTGCTTTGGGTGGTATGAACATTTTGACAATATTTGTACTTCCATTCCGTGAGCATGGAATATCTTTCCATTTGTTTATGTCATGTTCAATTTCTTTTATCAGTATTTTAGTTTTCAGAGGTCAGGTCTTTCAACTTCTTGGTGAAGTTTATTCATAGGTATTTTATTATTTTTGGTGCATTTGTAAATGGGATTGCTTTCTTAATTCTCTTTCTGTTGTTTCATTATTAGTGTATAGAAATGCAGTGGATTTTTCTACATTGATTTTGTATCCTGTGAATTTATTGAATTCATTTATCAGTTCCAGTAGTTCTTTTGGTGGAATGTTTAGGGTTTTCTATATATAGTATAATATCATCTGTAAATAGCGAAAGTTCTACTCTTCTTTACTAATTTCAATTCTTTTTATTTCTTTTTGTTGTGTGATTTCTGTGGCTAGTACTTCCAATACTATGCCAAATAAAAGTGGTGAGAGTGGACATCTTTGTCTTGTTCCTGACCATAGTGAAAAAACTCTCAGTGTTTCACCACTGAGATGATGTTACTTGATAAATGGAACATTGCCAAACACCACCTAGAAAAGCTGCAGGGATAGCAGTTATAGTCAAACTATAAATCACCATCTAAATTAAGTAAGAAATAGTCACAATTGTTACTAGCTGAGCTTTGGGAAATCAATCATTAGTAAGCATAGCTGACCTATACATAAATCTATCTCACTCACTGAACCATTAGGTATCTTCCATTATAATCTGAGTTACATACTATGAGAAAGAGTTGAATATTAACAGAGAAAATTAAGCCTAGAGATTCCAGGTTTACATAGTTCAACAAATATTCACTGTGTTCTTATTTTTAGGAAAGTGTGCTAGGTTATCCAGGGAGAACTGAGATCCATTTCTTGTCTTTGAGGAATTCATAATCTACTGTGGAGAAAACTCACAAACATAATTACTTTAAGATGTGTTTCTGTACGTGGTTCAAGTGAAGCATAATTATGGTTCCAGAGGAATACTAAGAAGGAAGGAGGAGATTTTCTCCAAATTTACTATGAAGGAAGATCTCATGAAATAAACACCATTCATAAAGGCTGAGGAAGGTTGTACTTGATGCTGAAATGGTTGTACTTCCCTCTCCTGGGTTGACCTAACTCCTTCCTTTGCTCTGTCTCAGTGTATGCATCTGTTTCTTAGGGTGTCTTGCCTTGTTTTTTTTTAAACAGTTTTTTTAATGTTTATTTATTTTTGAGAGAGAGAGAGAGAGAGAGAATGAGAGTGGGTTAGGGGCAGAGAGAGAAGGAGACACAGAATCCGAAGCAGGCTGCAGGCTCCGAGCCATCACCACAGAGCCCGATGTGGGGCTTGAACTCACAGAGCTGTGAGATCATGACCTGAGCCGAAGTCAGACGCTCAACCAACTGAGCCACCCAGGCGCCCCTTGCCTTGTTTGTTGAGAGTTTTTGGATGACTGATTCAGTTTCATTGCTGGTAATTGGTCTTTTCAATTTTCTATTTCTTCTTGATTCAATTTGGGGAGGTTATGTTTCTAGGAATATAATTGTTCATAATATTTCATAATATTCTTTTATGTCCTTTGTATTTCTGTGGTGCCATTAGTAAGAAAGAGACCCTACAATCAGGTGGAAAAAATACTGAAGGTAGAGTTAAGATTTAAACCAAAGTCTTTTTTAATTTTTGTTGGAAAATCATATTGCACATGACTTAAAATTCCATAGCAATCAAAATCTTATCAAATAAATGCTGGAGTACTCATTTTACAATTTTTTTTTCCAATTTAATATTCAGTGGGAAATGGCAAACAAGTAGAGTGAAACTAAAACCTAGTTTAGGGAAGAGGTCTTTTCTTCTCAAGTTACAATACTTTGTTGACGTAAAATTCCCCAATTTATTTTCAAGAATGAATGAAACATATGAATAGTCATATATTTGCATAACTTATTAATTATATAACTAAACATATTCAGTGCTGACAAAACTGTGTCCATTTCAGGTGATTAAATACACAGCATCTAAGCCGAGTTCATGTATCAGTTTTTAAAGTTACCATATTCAGAGCACGATTGCTTGTTAGAGTTAAACAAATCCCTGATATAAAATTATGTTCAGTTTAATAACATCTTCAGCATTATTCAGATATGTCAGGGACTTGACAAGCTAATTTATAGATTTGAAGTGTTGGAGAGTTTATTACAGACAGTCTTTTAAAGCCACATCTCATTAGAGTCTAGGAAATTGAGGACCAGGGAAATTAAATACTTTCTCAAAGATATAGAGATAATTAGTAATATAGCCAGCCTTATATATTCCAATACCATTGTCTTTTCATGATACCTCAGGTGTGTATGTATGTATATGTATGTGTGTGTGTGTGTATATATATATATATATATATATATATATATATATATATATGAAACATTATTGTCTCTGTTTCCTCATAAACTTCATTGGTTAAAGGGCAACTCCAGTAGGTTGACGCTGACCAGGATGACCTTAGCAAAGTTCCGTCTTTGTATAGTGCACCCAAAATCTCCATGCCATGTCTGTCTTGTTCTATCTCTGGGCTGGAAGAGAATTGTTCCAGTCCAGAATACTTTTTTTAAATCTTTCTTAAAAGGGGAAAGCAGTCTCAGAGGTCACTAAACCAATTTAGATAGAAATATTTTGTGACTATTATTAAAAAAAAATAATCAGTTTGTACTTTCTCAAGAATATGTGGGTATTTTTTTAATGACTATTGATGTGGAAAATGCTAATGTATAATGACCTGGCTTTTGTGAAGTGAAAGAAAATTTTGGAGTAATCAGGACTTGGCATATCAAGGACATGGTAATGTGACTATGGTACTCAATCCATAGCACTAGCCTCCATCTTGATCCCTTTGAGAACAGATGAAACAATGTATGTTATTTTGGCTCTTCAATGTTAGAGGCAACAGAAACTTCTTTGCTTCCGGAGATACGGACTAATTGCAAGGATACAAAAGTTATGTGGCCTGGCAGAGAAATGGAACATAATTTATTTATATTCAGGATTAAATAATAGATCTGGGAGCCTAAAAATATCCTCGGTTCCTCTCCTCTCTTGTCATCTCCTCTCAAGTGGGTTTTACTTACTTTTTATAGTCGTGACTCGTCTGATGTGAATTTCAGCTTCTCCTGGAGTCTGATTTTCTTCCTGCCTATATGATTTTCTCTAACTTTGCTGCATTCCCTATGTGAAATTTACACTAAAAGCACTTGAGACGCTAAGGCTGATTAGAATGTCATCATCTATTTGGGGAGATTTACTTTGTTGGACACCTTAGTAAAACAAAGATATTATTTCCCTAATCCTTCTATGGTACTCTTTAGATAGCATGCTGGTTTCTGGTTTTCAGTCCCATGTGGCAAGGATAACAAGACCATATGACTGACTCATAGGCAAACACACGTAATTATGGTGATGTTAATGAAAATGACTAACGTTTGTTAACTGCTTAGTATATACCAGCCACATTTCCAAGCATTTTGTGTATACTCTTCCATGCAATCTTTATGACAAATCTATGAATTTAGAACCACATGACCAATTTATGAATGAGGCTCTGGGGGTTTAGTATTTTGTACAAGATGGTATAAATACTGAGGGATTATTTTTCACTTAACTTTTTTTAACTTTTTGGCAGGAGACAGGAGCTCATTATTAAATTATGCTTAGATGTACACTCTTAGTTGTATCGTACTCTGCTGCTTATATTTATGTTCCTAAATTGTGCAATATCCATGTCCACACAAGAGCAAGTGTTCAGAATTTCTAATGTAGAAAACAAGAACAAAATGGGAGATATAATGGCCATCTGTTGCTTCTTTTCTTGGCATCTCTCCTTTTTTCTATATGTAACAGCACCACTTCTTGTATGGAATAATCCACCAACCACCCAGTATGGTCTCATTACAGTGGAAGTTAAAAAGCCACAGTATTCCACTTGTGGTCCAAACCTTGACAATCATGTTGCTGTTTCATTGCTTTCAATGCTCAGTACGAAAATGCAGACTTACAAAGAATCGTTCGTCCATTTCTTCTTTCACTTAGGCAATATCTGATGCAGCAGTGAACAACAACAAAATGCCTGAACAGATGAGCTGTAAAAGAAATTATTATAAAGAAGGCATAAATTATATACAACAATCCACTAATAATACATAGGAAACCAAGAAAATGCATATATTAGTTTTTTATGCACTTTTATTAGTTCCTCACTAAGGGATTTGTGAAGCATGAGACAAAGTAATGCAAACTATAATATCCCTTTCTGGTCCTCAATGAAGCATTTCAAGTATTATATTTTTTCCCCTCAAGCTATTGTTTTACCACAAGGACCAATTTTATCTAATTAGTGTTCATTTACTATCTAAAAGTCAATAACTATCCATGGAACTGGGATTAAAGGAATCCCAAGATTCATTTCCAGAGTACATGATCAATGAATACAAAGATGGGAATTTGAGAATTCCTCTTTCTGGCAAATGAAACTTTATCACATGTAACTCATCCACCACAAGCTTGTATTCCTAAGCCCTTGACAGATTAAATGTTCATTGTCTAAAATTGATTGTATCTGCTTTTAAAATTTAATCTAAATCGTCTTCTAATTTGATTTTAGAGGAACTGGGTTTTGTTATATTTTTCTTAATTTCAGAGTACGGCATATTTTGTTCCCCGCAGTGTTTTTCAGAGATGCCCATAACTGCCAAAGCATAGAATGGAATATATTAGGCCTTCTCCTCTAAATTAGAATAAATGGTATCTTTATATACACCATTTTATAGTAATAAGGAAATGGGTTTATTGCAAAATCATACAACTTCTCTCAGAATCTGAAATCAGTAAATTCCAACTAATAATCTTAATCCCAAATTTGGTATAGCATATATTGTTTTATTTCACAAATATTCTTGCCTCTTAATTGTGAAATTCTAGAGATAAACCATTGATTACCAAGGTCAATGCCTTTATTATTCAAATGAAATACAGCTGTCATTTACACAGAGCTTTGTGTCAATCAGACTATTCACTGTGTTTGCTCTGAAATGAGTTTCACATTTACTCCTATGCCCAAGGGTTTTTCATAAATCCATTCTTACTCATGCAAATTTAGTCTACCTCTCTTTCTGCTTTCTTGGCATCAATACCAGTCAATACTGCCAATTCTTGATTGTCTGTGTTAATGAAGTGTAATATTAATGCAAATAATCCAGAACAGTGGCACAATATCATGTGCTTTGGAAGTCTGTTCCCACAATATTTCTTGGATCCTATGCTACTCAGGTGATTGTATAAATTAAGCTACATTCCCTTGACATAGAGCAATAGTGTGTAATATTGTCCTGGAAATGTTCTGTATGATTAGGACATCCAGTGTGAAATTAAACTGTTGGCATATAAACTCCTTCAGAAAATAAAACATTAAAATATGCCATATCTATATGACAAAGCTTGGCATAAAACATAAACTTTTTTGAAACTTTTTTGGGGGCATAAAAGAAAGAGGAAGTTATTCAGAAAGCTAAACTTCTTGACCTTTTTCATAGGTCTCTGTTATCCCTTGAATCTTTTACAGCTAAAATAAAGGCATATTCTAAGCATTGACTCACTGTGAATTATCCTCCCCACTAACCCAGATTTCTTTATATCAACACACAATTCCTGCTACAAAACTATTTTATTTTTTTAAAACTTGACGTTCTCTACAGGCCTACATTAGGAACAATACAGAAGTGATGTTATGTGAATGTCCCTGATTATTTATCTATCATGTTTATGAAAGAGAATGTTCTTTTCATCCACTGGTCACCTATACAAAAATAATTGACATATGGATTGGCTCCTGGTGTCCTGTCAAAAATCAGAATTTTAAGACTACCAGTCCTGAGACTTGGGCAAAATTATCAGGTTAATACAGATCTGAGGGTTGCTCATGTGCTGCTTATTGTTTCCTAGCTAGCACCTCTCTAATTTATTACATACCTTGTTGCACTGCAGTGTCTCTATTACTTTAACTTTGAAATATTATATAAACGAATCTTGCTATTATGAATTTTATACTGAGAAGGGATATAGAATACCAAGATATTTAACATTAATTTTCCTTAAAATGATACTATATATAATGGAATTATTCTTTTTTTTTCTTTTTTGCATTTGATTACCTCTACAAGTAACTCAGAGTCATGAGCTTTTGAGGATTTATATAATTCAAAATTATACTAAAATCTATTTATTAGAGTATACATCAGTATCATCCTAATGGACAGCTTAACACCTATGCTTTTTAACCCATCTGGTCTTTAGATAGTCACCCTCAGGTGGAAAAACAAAACAAATACATACAAAGAGTTTCACTAGAAGAATAGTTCAATATAGTACTGTTTGTTTATTTATTTTTAATGTTTATTTTTGAGAAAGAGACAGAGCTTGAGTGGGGAAGAGGCAGAGGGAGAGGGAGACAGAATCTAAAGTAGACTCCAGGCTCAGAGCTGTCAGCACAGAGCCTGACCAGAGGGCTGGAACCCACGGACTGGGAGATCATGACCAGAGCCAAAGTTGGATGCTTAACCAACTGAGCCACCCAGGTGCCCCTATTTTTTTTTAATTTTTTTTCTTGTTTGTATTTATATTCTAGTTAGTTAACATATATGTTAAAATGGGTTTCAGGAGTAGAATTTAGTGATTAAATTTAGTGATCATAACACCCAGTGCTTGTCACAAGTGCACTCCTTAATACCCATCACGCATAGCCTATCTTCTACCTAACCCCCTCCATCAATCCTCAGTGTGTTGTACTGTTGAAAATAACAAAATTTTAGGGGTGCCTGGGTGGCTCAGTTGGTTAAGCATCTGACTTCTGCTCAGGTCATGATTTCATGGTTCTTGGGTTCAAGTCCTATGCTGTCAGCACAGAGCCTGCTTTGGATCCTCTGTCTCTCTCTCTCTGCCCCTTCAGCCCTTGTACTCTCTCTCTTTTTCAAAAATAAGTAAACATTTTAAAAAGTAACACAATTTTATAGGAAAAATTTAATGTTCAACCAAAAAGGATAGGTTCAATAAATTATAGTCCAAGGGAATATTTTTCAACTATAAAAAAATGAAATTATACTACTGACACCCCTTTATCATTGAATTACTAATTATATGAAGTAGCACACATTCTGAGACCTGGAGAGTGAGATGTAATTGACCAAGGAAAAAACAATAGGGGTGATGTGAAGAAGGGAATACTACGTGTAAGCCCAATCATGCCATAGGGAGCATGGCATTTTCAACAGTTGGGAGAAAATCATACAGCTGCAGCATATAAAATAAGGCAAGTTGTGGGGGAGTCCTCACAAAGTGGCAGATTATACAGGACTACAGAGACAAAGTTAATGAATGAATTGGGATTTTACTCCAAAAGGAACCTAAAGTCTCTAAAGGTTTTTTTTTTTTCTTTTGGTTCAAGGGAGTACAAAAACAAGTTGTATTAATTGAATATATTTTTGTTCGCTTCTCTAAGAAAATTGGGAAGTCAAGACATTTCTTGTTGTATAGACAGGAGATGATTCTAAGGCAGAGAAATTGGGAGAAAGGGAGATTGGGATTCATGACTAGATTTGTGAGATATATATATCTCACATAGATGTGAGATATATATATATATATATATACACACACACACACACACACACACACACATATATGAGTAAAAGTATAGATGGTTTTTATTGTATCATTTTAATAATATCTGGAAGTCCACCTCATCAAACTCATATAGTCATCCAAAAGTATAGTTCAAATAAATTCAGAAAAAAAGTGTAAATCAAGATCCTTGAGTTCACAATTTTGTGATTAAAGATAGGATTTTACTTTACAATTCACTTAAAAAATTCACTAATAAATAGGCATAGGGACATAGATTAAGTAATCTAGTAAATCAAGAGTTTTATAACATTTTGTTACAGTAATCAGTTCCATGTTTAATTCCTTATTTCTATCTACTGGCATGTGAGATTGCTCATTTAATCCAAATGACTTCTGGTATAGAACAGAGGCCTTGGCATTCATTTAATTAGAAAGATAGGTTGATAGGTGTTTTTGGTACAGTTGTCATTTAAGATTTGGCTTTCACCTCCATGTGAATAAATTTAATGAAATTTCAATATGTAGAATGTTAGGTAGTATTATTTTCTGAACTTTTCTTAGATGATGACATAGAGTAAATATAATCTGTATTATGTAGCTTGGGTTGCAGTCTGTTACTATATCACATGGTACAGCTAGGCATGTATTCACTAGACTGAATATAATTGGAAGGTTGCAGAGTTAATGTAGGGGGCTGACTGCGAAGCTGCCTGCCATTATCCTAACTCCTGATTTTCATACTCTTCTGTGATCTCCTCTCCTTAAGGCTGTGGGAATCCTGTGTGTGATTTGCTTTTAGCCAGTAGAACATAGAGAGGTCACAGGACATACTTGATTATGTCTACATGATTGTGAGATTATGTTACAGAAGACTATTGCCCTCATCTTTCTGGAGTCTCTTGCTCTCCTTTGGTTGCTTCAAGGAAGCAAGTAGCCATGTTGGGAAATCCAGTATGGAAGAGAACTGTGGGTGGTCTCTAGGAGCTGAAAGCAGCCTCTCATCAAAAGCTAGCAAAAAAGGAGAAATCTTCCATACCCACGAGAAAGGTAATCTTACCAACCACGTGAATGAAACTGGAAGCAGATCTTCTTGAGTTGAGCTTCAGATAAGACTACATCCTGGCCAACACCTTGATTGCACAGGACTTAGCTAGGCTGTGCCATCTCCAGACTCCTAGAAACTGTAAGAAAATAAATGTGTGGTTTTTTAAGTGGTTAAATTCTGGACAGTGTATTTGCACAGCAATAGAAACTAACAGGGATGGCTTGTGAGGACCCTCGAGGACAAGTGAAATGACGGGCATGTATCCTCCAGCACAGTGACTTTACCTGACAGGGTTCCATTGGACTGCCAGATGGAGGCTACGTCAAACATGCTGACTCAGTGTAAACAGAGAAAACAAACAGTGATTTCATGCACACTCCTCACATTTCCTGTTGCAAGGTGGTCACTCCAAATCGCAGGGTTGTTTGTGATTGAGATGCTCCTGGCAGAGACAAGTCCTTTTATTTAGCATTATTCTAAAGAAATGGCAACAGGAACTTCTTTACTTAAAGAGTTAACAGGGCACTTAGATGCACTTAGGACGAACAGCCGTTCCACATATATTTGCACTGTCTTTTTATTATAATTATTTAAAGAAAAAAAACATATAAGCAAAGGCAGATATGAATACTCTCTTTCTGGTAAAATTTCAGCCTGCACTGAGAAGAAAGTTAAATCTAGAATAAAAAGCAGTAGGGGATTGTTTGCCATGTGCTATTTGAAGCTTGTTAATAGTGCTGTGTCTCCAGAAACATTTTCTATTTTTCCTTGACTTATATGTTTTCTTTTCATTTACTTACATATAATTAAGACGCTTGCCATGCTTCTTGGGTTCAGCATCCAGTCCCTGTGATAATTAGACTGAAAATGGAGTCCTTTATTTGATCACTGACACCTGAAAAGGATGACGAGCACAGGATTGATGTCATGATCTAGGCAAGGCAGGGAGCAAGACCGCTAATCCCTGCAAAGCAGCAGACAACGTTGGGTTATAGCACATGCAGGGCAGGCATAGGCCAAAGGGCATTTACAAAGCACCATGAAAGAGAGCAGCTGTGTAAAAAGCATAAGGGTATGTGATGTGTGATACCATGTTTGCACACAGCTCTACTCTTTTTTTAAAAAAAAAATTAATACTTATTTTTTGAAAGAGCTCAAGCAGGGGAGGGGCAGAGAGAGTGGGAAACACAGAATCTGGAGCAGACTCCAGGCTCTGAGCTGTCAGCACAGAGCTGGACCGTGGGGCTCCAACCCACAAACCACGAGATTATGACCTGAGCCAAAGTCGGTCGCTTACCCAACTGAGCCACCCAGGTGCCCCCACAACTCTGCTCTTTTCTACCAACCAGTTCTTCTTTCTGGAATTCCTTCTGTTTTGTATTCCATCCAGTAAACATCTGCAGCAGTAGATTTTTCTATATTATTCAGGCATGGTTAGTGTGTGTGGTCCTGTGGGTCCACAGTACTTTCTACTTAAACTCATTCTAATATTTGTAACAAAACTGTAGCTTTCTGTCTCCCTTTCAGTGTAGGAGATACAAAGCTTCACACTTTTAAATCTGTTTTTAGCATGCTACCTGGCATTCAGTAGATACTCAGTAGATATTTTTTTAAAAATGTTCTTATTGCTGATTGAAAACCTGCGCAGGAAACAGGAGTTCGTACTAGATCACATTTGGCCACATCATATTACATATTCTTGAAAAAAATTAATATACATACACACTCCAGTACATGCTCAGATTTGTACTTTAAAATATCGGTTTGGAATATCAAGTGGTCACATTAGCTTTTTTTTAAAACTAGCTTTTACCTAATAAGAATGTTTGCAATCTTTTCTTTTTCTTTTTTATTTGAGAGAGAGCGAGACAGCGTGTGAGCAAGGTAGGGGGGCAGAGGGAGAGATAGAATCTTAAACAGACTCCATGCTCAGTGCAGAGCCCAGCAAGGGGCTCGATTTCACGACCATGAGACCACGATCCCAACCAAAATCAAAAGTCCATGCTTCACCGACTGAGCCACCCAGGTGTCCCTAGAATGTTTGCTTTCCTATGTGTTCTGAAAATGAATTATATTTCCAAATATATATTTCCAACATTATATTATATTCCAACATTATATTTCCAAAAGTACTAGGAAGATTATTCATAACTGAATAAATACATTCTCTATCACTAATTTTGGTTATAGACTTACATACTTCCTTATGGAAATCAAAATAATAAACTAACCTTTAAAAAAACCTTTTGAAAAATAAGAAAAAATATGCCGTCGCCTCACGTGCTTGTGAGAAATAAACAATATCAGATTTCTTCAGCCTTCTACCTGGTGTATAAATGCAATTTGTTTATTAATAGTACACTAAGAGTTCTTAATCTCTTTTATTTTTTAATTAAAATAAATTAATTTTTTCTCATAAAAATGTATACTCAGTATCAAAGGAAAATTCAGTAACCTATGAACATCATCATCTGGAAGTAATCCTTGTTTTTATTTTCATGTATTTATTTTTCTATTATACGTGTAAACATATACCTTTAAATAGTAGAGATGATATTAGACAAACATTGTTTTTTATGTAACATTATACCATGAATAGTCTTCTGTCATTGAATTAAAATATTTTATTTATCTTATATTTTCCAGATATTATTTGTATAAAAGGAATCTGAGTGGCATTTTTTATTTATTTCATGGGATTGTCTTTTTTAAAGAATTTAAAAAAAAAATTTTTTTTTCCAACGTTTATTTATTTTTGGGACACAGAGAGACAGAGCATGAACGGGGGAGGGGCAGAGAGAGAGGGAGACACAGAATCGGAAACAGGCTCCAGGCTCCGAGCCATCAGCCCAGAGCCCAACGCGGGGCTCGAACTCACGAACCGCGAGATCGTGACCTGGCCGAAGTCGGACGCTCAACCGACTGCACCACCCAGGCGCCCCTAAAGAATTTTTTTAAATGTTTATTTCTGAGAGAAAGAGAGAGAGATAGAGAGACAGAGTGTGAGCAGTGGAAAGGCAGAGAGAGGGAAACACAGGATCTGCAGTAGGCTCTAGGATCTGAGCTATCAGCACAGAGCTCAACATGGGGCTTGAACCCATGAACCATGAGATCATGACCTGAGCTGAAGTCAGACGCTTAACTGACTGAGCCACCATGGTGCCCCAGGATGACTTTTTAAAAATATCAGTATATTTTCTTTCTTTAAAATATTTTTTTTTAATGTTTATTTATTTTTGAGAGGGAGACAGAGTGTGAGCAAGGGAGGGTCAGAGAGAGAGGGAGACACAGAATCGGAAGCAGGCTCTAGGCTCTGAACTGTCAGCACAGAGCTCGATGTGGGGTTTGAACCTACAAGCTGTGAGATCATGACCTGAGCCAGAATCAGATACTTGACCAACTGAGCCACCCAGGCGCCCCTGAAAAAATCTCAATATATTTTCATAATTTTTAAGAATGAATCCATGTGCAAGACATTGAAATGATATAAAGTAACAAGCTTTGTGCAAAAACATGTTTCTCTATTTTGTTAATTATGACCATTTTGTTAAAAAGTATAAATATGTATAAAATCTTTAAGTATATTGCCAAATATCCATACATCTCACTACGTTTTTCCTGATCATATAAATTGCCAGTTTGAATACTGTATTCACACTGAAAAAAGAAACAAAGAATTCTTTTCCTTGAATAACTCATATTTAGATTACTCTGCCTATGACAAAATTGGTTCAAATTAAAACATTATGTAAGTCGTTTTTCCTTAATACTCTAAAATACCATAATTTTCTAAGTCCAGTGACAAATTGACCTAGTTTTCCTGAGACTGAGGGGATTCCCAGGACTTGGGAATTTCAGTGTTAAAATCAGGATAGTCCCAGGCAAGCTGGAAGCGCTGGTTGACTTATTCCTGTGTGAATGCTTCCTGCTTCTCAATTTTTGTGGCAGGGGTTGTTCTCTGTTCTGCAACTCCCTTTCTTCCTCTTCCTGGGCACACAGCTAGACTAGATCTTCTAGCTCTCATGCAGTTAAATGCAGCCACATATGTGTAGAAGAGGAAGTGATGTACCCCACATTCGGGCCTGCCCCCCTGAGACCTCTCACAGGTGCTCCTTAAGGCCCTCTTTCCCTCTTGGCTGATTGGGCAGAGGAAGGGCACGGCAACCTTGGAAGTCACAGGCTGTGTAGCACCTTGGCCAGCCTGGGTTTCTGAACGACAGCTTAGAGCAGAACCTCTCCTCCAACATAAACCCCTACTTTGGACTGTGGCGTACGAGGAAATAAACTTCTGTTGGGTTTGAACCACTACCAATTTTAGGACAGTATGTTACAGTAGCTGGAGTTAAAATATTCAATCAAATTTTTCACTATATACTTATTTACTGAGATACAAAGACTATCACTCAGCTGTTTGTGAGGTTTACAGAGGGGAAGAGTGATCTGAGATTGCTACATTTTTTAAAGAAACAAATCACTGTAGCTTGAAAAGGAAGTAAGTAGAATTAAAAGAAGCTAAATAATTGGAATTAGGCCAGAATGCCAAGGTTAAAAGCTGTTCTCTTCTATGTGAGGAAGAAAAAAAAAATTACAGTGAGATTTTTATTATTAGTACCAATAATATGAGCAATTTAATAGCCAGAAATCATTGGTATCTCAGTTGTATAAATTTGTTTTAAGATCACCCTTCACAATTCCATCTGTACATTTTATGACTTGCCCATAAAATTGGATTTAAAAATTCAGTCATTCAAAAAAGAAGTTCAACCATTACTAAAACTAAAAGCTTGTTCCCAAAGTCCTCACAGAAAGCCACAGCTCTACTAATAGCCACAGAAATATGAGCTTTAGAGGAAAAAAAAACTTTCAAAAGGCATAACCAAGAATAATGAATCAGAAAGTTTATTTTTGCATTATTTGAGAAGAATATTTTCTGAAGGTAAATCAATAGGATATAAATTAATAAAAAGATGAACAACCTAGAGGTAACATTTATTTTTTTCCAAATGAAATGAAAGCTGTGTAGGGGAAATGTGGCTATTTTGTATTAATCTTCAAGCTCCATTTTTTATTAAATACTAGATATGAAATAACATTGAGGAATATAAACCTTCAAAGTTGAATAAAATTGACTGTATTTACAAATATTAATTTAAAAAATAGTTCAATCAGGGTGCCTGGGTGGCTCAGTCAGCTGAGCATCCCACTCTTGTTTTTGTCTTAGGTCATGATCCCAAGGTCTTGGGATGAAGCTTCGCATCAGGCTCTGCACTTAGGTGGAGCCTGCTTAAGAGTCTGTCTCTCTCTCTCTCTCTCCCTCCCTCCCTCCTTCCCTCCCTCTCTCCCCCTCTCTTTCTCCCGCTTTCCCTCTCCCACACTTGCACACACTCTCTCTCTCAAATAAAATAAGAGAACTGAGTCCTAGATCCTTAAAAAAAATAAAATAAAAAATAAAATGTAGTTCAATCAATGAATTAACCTGATATGTTCTTACTGTGATTCTAGTGGTTTCAAATTTCTTACCAGTCTTCAATCTGATGATTATTTTTTCTGACTGAAAGAGAGATAGGGATTCAGCTTTTCATTTAATATCTTTAGAGCATGCAGTATTTGTTGTTACAAATATAAGCAGTCCGGTGGCTCCATGGCTTCAGAAAGCTTCTTCTATTTTGTTTTATTTTTTCTTTGATACCCTTTTCCTGCCTGGCTTATTTCTAAGTCTCCATTCCAACAGCCTCTGCAAAATAATTAAAGGGAGCAAGATTGTTAAATAAGCAAAAGACCACAACTTGGGTATTTGGAAAATGAGCATTTGAGTATTTATTTCTTTATTTAAATGTGTATAAGCAACAATAAGACAGTCTAAGGCAAATGAAAAATATACTGCAGCACAATTAATGGTGCAGTGAGGAGAACCACGGCCAGGAAAACTTAAAGAGAATAATACCTCTGAATAAGCACGGAGGTAGAAAATAACAACAACAAAAGTTTCAGAGATCTGCTTTGCATTCTTAGTAAGTACAAGGTGATATTGCCTCTATAAAAATAAAACAGTGTAACATAAGACAGCAAGCGGAAATGCAAATACATAAATCTGAGAAGCAGGTTGCAAAGAGAGAAAGAACTTGCTTAATTAAAAACACAATGCAGGGGAATAAAAAATGCAATAATGATTATAATTCTCATTGGAGGCCATAAAATCTTGGATGGAAATTGAACAAATGGGAATAGAAATTTTAGAAAGTAAACTTTATTCATTCTCTTAGAATGATTGTAGTAAAAAAAGAGGCAAATATGAAAGGCAATCTAATCAAAATCAAGGATTTGTAAGGAAAAATCCTCACTACAAATAAAATAGCCCAATAAATACATGAAACAAACAAAAGGATAAAACAAAATAAATGGAAGTGAAGATAAAGCAAAAATATCTGTATTCTAAAATAACCTGAACCTGTAGGACAAAACTACTCATCTTATTCTCGGCAGAATCAATGCAAAATTAATGGACTCTGGCAAGATGCTTCGATTTTGAAGATTAAGGAAAAATAATCAGGTCAAGAGGTTTAACAAACAAACAAACAAAACAGAAAAAGAAAAAAGAATTCATTTCCCTTTGTGAAAAATCGATGTCAGCCAGCGATTTTCAAAAAATTGCTGTTAACATTTGTAAATAGTAGAATACTCTAATACAGGTATTGAGTTATTACTTCTTTATCTCTGACTGTTCTCCACAAGCTCCCTGAGGTATGGCAATAGCAGCTTCCTTGCAGTTTGAACGTGGCAAGTGTCTTCCTGTCTCATTATCTTTGTACTTTTGTATTAGCTGAATTACTCTTTCTACAAATAGTCATCTGACTCCTTCAGCCGTACCCTTCAGATCTCAACTCAACCATCACTTTTGGAGAAGTCTTTTATGAATGTCTAGAGGGCATCCCCCCTCACTCATCATTTCTTATTTCTGCTTTGTTTATATTCTTTCAACTTATTGATAACTAGTGTCTTTTTAATGTATTTATTTCTGTTTTTCACAGAGATATTCACATATGAATGTTCACAGTTACATCGCCAGCACATAAAACAGTGTCTGGGAAATAGTAGGGATCAAAAAATCTTTGCTGAATAGTCAAATGAACAAAAGATATGTGGATGGGGGAATCACACAAATGAGTTTAAATACAGGCCAACTGGGGCGCCTGGGTGGCTCATTGGTTAAGCGTCTGAATCTTGATTTTGGCTCAGGTCATGATCTCAGGGTTCCTGAGATCCAGCCCTGCATCGGGTTCAGGGCTGACAGCTCATAGCTTGGAACCTGCTTGGGATTCTCTCTTTGTGCTCACTTCATCTCTCTCTCTCTCTCTCTCTCTCTCTCTCTCTCTCTCTCTCTCTCAAAATAAATATTTAAAAATACAAACTAAAATGATTTGTTAATCTTCCGGAGATTGAAAAAAATAGATGATTTAAGGTTATGGACAGCGTATAAAATAGATACTACCAAAGACAGCCTGATAAAAAGTAAAATTGTGAATAAAAGTAATTTACAACTTTTAAATAAACCACTAAGCTATCACTGTAATGAGGAATCCAGAAAAGGATTAGGATGAAATGAAAGTCGGAACTTTAGAGGTTAGAAGATCACCAAGGTCTGGAGACTTTGAGGTCCTACTGCAGTGCTATGTTAACTGTAACACGTTTAAATATCTGTTTTCAGGCAGATATTTTCTGAACAAGAGCACTTAGATATTTTAAAAACAACTAAAAATGCATATGTGAGACTTAAAAAATCAACCCTAACCCCAAATGAAAACACCATAATGGAAATAAGGTATTGAAAAAACTAATTGAAGTATTATATTTCAAAATGTCTGAAAGATAAAGTTTTACAAAGAAGGAAATATAGATTGTTCCTTTGAGAAAAAAGAAACACAATGAAGTATTCAGCTAAGAGTC
The DNA here is from genome assembly GCF_016509475.1 of Prionailurus bengalensis. Classification (NCBI taxonomy): domain Eukaryota; kingdom Metazoa; phylum Chordata; class Mammalia; order Carnivora; family Felidae; genus Prionailurus; species Prionailurus bengalensis. The sequence goes on along the minus strand of NC_057359.1, from coordinate 53,697,257 downwards.
TATAATAAGATATTAACTAAAGAAAGTAGATTCAGACAGTAGAAAGAAGGAAATAGCAAAACAAATTAAGTCATCAAAGCCAAAAGTAGGTTCTCTGAGACATATTAGATGAACTTAAGATTGATCAAAATCAAAAGGAAGATAAGCAAAATATAAATGAAAAAGGAGACACAACCATAGAACTCATTAAAAAATATAAATATATTTAGGCCAATAATTTGAATGTTTCAAAAAAAGAATTGCTTTGAAAAATACAAATTTCTGAAAATGACTCAAAAGATGTTAAAAACACAAAATGGTTTTATGGCCATTGAGGTAAAATTTTGAGCAGTTAAAAGTCTTCCTGGAACAAAATACTAGGTTTAGCTGGCAAAATCAGTCATTTATAGGACAGCTATCATTTACACAAAATTTTAGCCAATAAAAGTAGAAAAAGGAATATCTTTACACTAAAAAAAGATCATTTATAACACACACACATTTTTCTATATCACATTTAATTTTGAATTAACAAATCATTTCCTTTCTTTATAGTCAAAGCAATTTAAAAAATGTTTATGATCCAACGTATCTATACGGCATTGTCACAAGAGAAATAAAATGTATAAAATTTGAAAAGGAAAAAGAAAAATATCATAATTTTCAAATTATCTTGTAGAAAGTCCAAGATGATTTAAGACATATTTTTAGTTATTTTCCCCTCCAGTTTTCTTATATGTGACTGACTTTTGTTGCCAGGACCTTCAGTATAAAACGTTGACTAGATATGGCGGTAGTGGCTATCACAGTCTTATTGTTGACCTCATAGGGACAGTTTTCAAAGTTCTGTCTTTAAGTACCATGTTTGCTTTAGTTTTTAAGATATATTTTATTGGATAATATAGTTTCTTTTTTTTAGTGTGGTAGTTTTTTTTTTTAAGGAGTCAGTATTGAATTTCATCAAATGATTTTTTTTATAATAAGATGCTTATATAATTTTTATGTTTATTCTCTAAATATTGTGAATTAAATGTTTTGTTTCTATTTTAAAACTGCTTTTCTTTTCATTACATAATAGTGTTGAGCATGCGATTTCATAACACTAGTTAGTAAATGTATCTGGAGCAAAATGACTGTGTCCCTGGAGTCACGTATAGGACTATTTATTGAAGCACTGTCCATAATTACCCAAAAAAGAAAAAGAAAATTGGGAAACAATTCATCATCTATCAAAAGCACAATGGAAGAACACAATTTTGTTATACAATGTAGCACTAAAATGGATGGACTTCAGCTAACATGTAGAAATGGAGAAATTGCAAAAATATTAAGCAAAATGAATAAATTGCTGAACAATACATGTGCTATGATACCATTTTAATATTTTTAATGATAGTGATATTAACTACATAGGTAGTAAAATTATGAAGAGGTACAATAGAATTGGCAAAATATTTGTGGTAATGGTTCCTTTTAGGGTAGGTAGTGCTTTGGGGGCGGGACACAGAGGAGGTGTGATGTGTATTGAGAAAATGTTACTTCTTAAGCTGGGTGTATATGAGTGTTGGTTTTATCATAAATCTTTGAATTATTCAACATTTATATACTTTTCTAAATTAGCAATATATACCACAATAAAGACTTTAAAATAATAAATGTATGAATATATAGCTGACTAAACTATAGTATAATTTTATTTCAGTTAGAAAATAAGATTCTGTAGAAAACTAAATAGATAAATGTTAAAAATAGATACATCTCTGAAATAATCTCCTCTCATGTTTTCTTTGACATTTTGTCATAGATTTTCTTCATATATATATATATATATATATATATATATATATATATATATAAATTTTTAACTTGTTCTTGCCAGTCTTTTCCACAAATTTTTGTCTTCATGATGGAGAAGATCTTGCCTGCTCTGTTCAATACATTGTACTACACATATACCATGTTGCCTGGTGAACAGTTGTTTGCTCAACACATATTTGTTAATTAATGAGAGGGATAATGCATAAAAAAACTCATGAAATGCAAGTGGAGACATGACTAGATTGGTAAATCTATCTCTATGTAAGATATATATCTATATAAACATATCTCTATAGATATATCTATAAATAAGGCTCTCCTTATATTGAGCCTTATACCCCATTATTTAGGGATACTTAATTTTTCTCTACCCAAGGATAGATATTGTATAAACAAAGTATACTATGTCCTGTAGCCACATAACGAGCCACAGTAAAAAATCAAAAATGTTTTCAGAATAAACTAGAAAATATAAGCTTACTTATTTAGCTGACTTTTTGCAGCTGCATTTCATAGTTCTCTTTGAATTATAGCCCAATTTAAAGGAGACATTAGCTTTCTGCAATGTCTGCAAAAATGTCTTTCTGCCATAAAACATTAAAACATCCCACATTTTCCTGGGGGAAATATTATTTCTCAATTTGTTATTGCAATAACGGAGACCATAGCTGTGAGTGATAATCTCAGAATGGGGAATAAAATTACTGATACTTTTTTTTCCTGTAATGATGAATGCCTCACCAGTAGAGTGGTTTTATCCCTTTTCAACAGAAGCGTCAACTCGTTTCACTGCTTATCTTTGTCAGAAGTATTCATATGGCCTCTGAGCATATACTGTAATTTCTGTTTAGATCCTCAATGAAAAACACGGAGCTTTAGTTAGTTGTGCCAATGATTAAACAATGATACATTTTCAGAAAGGTTATTCCAAAATGCATTTAGGGGTTTTGTATTAGGGGTTCTTCATTCTCCTCCATTAATTCTGTAAAGGGGAAAACATTGGCTAGTATACTTTCCAACTTCACTCTTGGCTCTTCAGCAAATAGTGAGTTCAGTTGCTATGACACTGAGTTGCCAAATAATAAAGCTGCTTGCGACTGCCACATTAACATCGGTATTGGCAAGAAGGAAAAACCAGACATAAATATACCTGACCACATTAAGCTAATTAGGTACATTTAACCCTTCACACAGAGTTAGGGACACCAAGCCCCCCATGCAGTTGGATTCTGTGTATAACTTTTGACTCCCCCAACACTGAACTAATAGACTACTGTTGTCTGGAAGCCTTACCAACACCACAAACAGTCAATTAACACAGACTTTGTATGTTCTATGTATTATTATATACTGTGCTCTTCCAATAAAGTAAGCTAGAGAAAAAAATGTTATTATGAAAATCACAAGGAAGAGAAAACACATTGATGATTTTGTACTGTATTTACTGGGAAAAAAATCCATGTGTAAGGGGACCCGCAGAGTTCAAGGCCCTGTCTTTGAAAGGTCAGCTGTATTTCTTGAATATACCAAAGGTTTGGTGTTATTGAGTATTTTTTGTATCACAAGGAAGACATGGGGCACCTGGGTGGCTCAACTGGTTAGGCATCTGATTCTTGATTTCAGCTCAGGTCATGATCTCACGGTAGTGGGATCAAGCCCCATGTCGGGCTCTGTGCTGAGTGTGGAGCCTGCTTGGGAATTTCGCTCTCCTTCTCTCTGTGTCCCATGCAAATAAATAAATAAGCATTAAAAAAAAAAAAGAGTTCCCTTTTCTTCATGTACAATTGTATTCCACCTTCAGGAAAGGCTCCCTGAATTATAAAATGCAGAGAGAGAGATGGCCGCAGTTAATAGCATCCGACTCAGAGGGACTGAGTGGTAACCCAGTTGAACCTACACGAGGAGGTAGAGAACAGGTATCTAAAGAATTAGTAGCGCATACTTTTTTTCCCCAGGACTCATCCTGTGGCTTGAGTTGATCCAATACCTGACTTTTCAAGTATTTATTAGGGCACAACCAAGGAAGACATGATAGTGTCTGCATCTAAGTAGCTCCCCCAAATAGACCTGATTCTTTGTTTGGAAGACTTTAAAGAAAGGGTGAGAGAAGTATAAAAATCATTTAAGACTCCAAGCACCAGTACATCTGTTGGAGAGTCCAAGAGAAGAATAAGCGGAATTTGGCGATAATTCAGCCTCTTGTAGGATTTTTAATTCTTGGTCCACCTCAGTAAATGCTTCTCCCGGTTGCCTTGCAGGCATCGGACAACAAAATGACCAGAAGATGGTAAAAGGGTCAGATGGTAAAAATGGTCAGAAGATGGAAAAAGCAAACTTTGCCCCAAGAACTTCTGTTTCATCAACATAGGGCCTCCTGGGAAGGAGAGCTAATGGGGTAGAGGTCATATGTATCTAGTTAGAGCTGAGATCTTGCATAAATGCACATGGGAGTTATTAATAAGTTTGAGCATCGATGGTTATATGAGCTCTTTGTACCTACAGGTTGTCATGGCCTAAGGAAATTTTTGTTGCACTCATTATTTATAACCATATTCATATGAAAATGTTGTAAATTCAAGCCATAGTAATTTAAATTGTAGAATAATTGGCTAGAGTTAAATTTTACTATAGTTCAAAGATACTGTTTCTCTGTAAGTCCTGTGCACTGATAATGCAATTCAGATGTTGGTAACTGGTAGAATTTAAGCAAATTTCCTTCACTACACTCAAATACTTTATTTTATACATTTTGAAAGTTGCAGAATATTTCAAACAAAAAATGGACAGGAAATATATCAAAAACACCTTTGTACTCACACAATTTTGCAAATGTTTATGTATTAATATATTTACTTGAGATCTGTTTTTGAAAACAATAGAGATTCGATTAAGACAAATACAATCTTTTTTTCCCATTATTTCTCCCCAGAGGCAACTATTATCTTAAAGTTATTAAGCTTCTTTGTGGCCTCTTTTTATGCTACCCATATCACTATGTTTCCACACATGATATATAACATTGCTATGTAAATTGAAAAAATTACATTTGCATTCAGAACTTATTCATTACTGCAAATTTGTGCGTTTTTACTGCCTTCTTCTAATCCCCTCTACCCCAATCCTCAGCCTTTGGTAACCACAAGTGTGATTTCTTTTTCTAGGAGTTGGGTTTTTTGTTTTTAGATTCCAAATATAGGCGAGATCATACTATATTAGTCCTTCCCTGTCTAACTTATTTCACTTAGCATAATGTCTTCCAGATTCATCCATGTTGTCACGAATGGTAGAACTTCCTCTTTCTTATGGCTGAGTAATATTTCAGTGTGTATGTGTGTGTGTGTGTGTGTGTGTATACCACAACTTCTTATCCATCCATCTATTGATGGACACTTAGGTTTTTCCAAGTCTTGGCTTTTGTAAGGAATGCTGTTATGAATATGGTGGTGAAGATATACTTTTAAATTATTGTGAATATGATTTCATTTCCTTTGGATATATTCCCAGAAGTGGAATTGCTGGATGATATGGTAGTTCCATTTTTAATTTTTTAAGGATCCTCCATACTATTTTCCAGAGTGGCTGTACCAGTTTACATTCCCACCAACGGTGCATAAGAGTTCCTGGGGCACCTGGGTGGCTCAATTGGTTAAGCATCTGATTCTTGATTTCAACTCAGGTCATGATCTCACAGTAGTGGGATCAAGCCCCATGTTGGTCTCTGTGCTGAGTGTGGAGCCTGCTTGGGAATTTCACCCTCCTTCTCTCTCTGCCCCATGCAAATAAATAAATAAACATTAAAAACAAGAGTTCCCTTTTCTTCATGTACACGCCAGCATTTGTTATTTCTTGTCCTTTTGATGATGGCTATGCTTATAGGTGGGATATGATAACCCAGCGTAATTTTAGTTTGCATTTTCCCAACAGCTAGTGATGTTGACCATCTTTTCACATACCTGTCAGTCTTTTGTATATCTACTTTGGAGAAATGTCTCCTCAGATCCTTTGCTCTTTTATTAATTGGGGTATTTGTTTAGCTGTTGAGTTGTTTGATCTCTTTATGTATTTTGGGTATTAACTCTTTACCCGATACATAGTTTGCAAGTATGTTTTCTCATTCTGCTGATGGTTACGGTTTCTTTTGCTGTGTGAAAGTTTTAGTTTGTAGTGTCACTGGTTTAATTTTATTTTGTTGCTTGTGTTTTAGGTGTCATATCCAAAAATTCATTACCAAGACCTATGTCAAGGAGCTGTATTCTTATGCTCTAGGAGTTTCATGGGATCCATACCTGGATCTTCCTGCTTTTTTGTCTGAAGGCATTTTCTGTCTGCAGAACAGTGTTCCATACCTGCTTTTTTTTTTTTTAATCTGAGAGCATTTTCTTTCTTTGGAAAGCTCAGCCATGATACCCCAGAAGTGCTAAAGAGTTAAAACCCCTGAAGAGTTAAAACCCTAAACAAATGAGAGATTACAGGAAAACATGAGGTTAATATATCCAACCATGATTTCATAGTCAGTATTTCCAGAAGGAGAATAAGCAGTTAAATGATTTAAAGAACAATATTAACTACATTATGCAAGGAGGATCACAGATACAGCAAAATTCACAAAGGTGGTTTGTGTGCATAATCTCGGAGCCCAAAAAGGATTTAATACATGGAGGGGAAACTCATCCAAGGATCAAGGCTCGGAATTATGCTGAGCTCCATCTTTAATTGATATCATTTTCCTATTGACGTATTCATTCTGCAAGCATTTGTTGATTCTGAGTTATATTTCACATCTTTAAGAGTTCCTAGAAGAAATAAGATTTGGCCACAACAGTGACACACTCATTTACAAACCCTTTGTTGTTGTTGTTTTCTTTCCTTTATTCCTTTCTCATTTTTCTACTTTTTCTTCTTCTTGTGCTTATCTTACAAACTACTTACACCCAAGTCTTTGCTTGATGATACATGTTTGTGTAATACCCCAGACTAAGGCGCATGATCTAAAATGCCTTCTATGCACTTACTCTCCTTTTATTTCTAGCCATTTGTTTTTAGCCCAGCCACATTAACAGTAACCATACAGAATATCATTTGCTGGTATTCTGGAACAGGTGATAGTAATTTCCATCCCTGTACTTTTGCCTGATCTCACATATGGTCTTCGTAGCCTAACTACGTGACATGTATGTCAACAGTCAAGACAAGCCCTCACCCACATGCCTGTGGCGGTGCTGTGGTCATTACCCCTTGTCTGAAACGCCCTTTACCATTGCCTTTGAAGTCCTTCTTCTCCTTCAGTATTTCACTTCACAAAATAATTCTCAAAGCTGAATTATTATCTCCCCCGAATTTCCATACTACTTTGTCAAATTTAGGAATTATCATCATGTTTTGTTCAAGATACTGTCATTCAGTTATACATCTGTGCAAATTCCTATACATCAGGAATTTGTGAGTGCCTTGAGAGCATGAGCCGTGACTGCATCTATTCTGTATAGTTGTTGTAAATGTTGCATTGCTGTCTGTGGAATAAGCTAATAATAATCTGATCAGATTAAATATCTATTTTGAAGATATTTTTAATAGTTTTGTAAGCTGGATTTAACTAATTAAATAGATGATAAATAAAGTATAATTACAATTTTTGAATGCTTATTTATTTTAAGTAAGAAAGAGGGGAAGAGGGTGAGTATGTGCACGAGTCAGGGAGAGGCAGAGAGAGAAGGAGAGAAAATCCCAAGCAGGCTCTGCATGGTCATCGCAAAGCCCTCTGGGGGGACTCCATATCACACACTGAGATCATGACCTGACCCCAAGTCAAGAGTCACATGCTTAACCTACTAAGCCACCCAGGTGCCCCTGTCATTACATTTTTTAATTTTAATATTGCTACTTGTCTTAACTATTCTGAAAAATAAAAAGTAACATGTGGTAAAATGTAAATCATCTGATTTGCATAGTAGGCAAGTGTGTTAGATTGAAACTTTGTCCATAATCATTTATCTTTACCAACATCACACCTTTGTATTTGCTTTAGCATATGGAGAGCATTCCCCCTCATTTATAGATTGTGGATTTAACTATGTTAGTTTTGGAAAGAAAGCATGTGTATGAAAATGGCAATGAACCATTGACGAATCAAGACCATAAGGGGACTTGCATGATTTTGTTTGTATGCGTGTATGTGCATGTCTCTATCATTACCATAGGAACAGCTTCCCTTGGTTTTTGACTATCCTTTGAACCCCAGCCCCAGAAAGATACAAATGGTGAAGACCAAAGCCATCTAGAACTGTATTCTGGAGAAGTGAAACACTGGCTTGAGAGCATTATGTCAGACTTTACCACCCATAGAAATTCTAATAGTAGATTTTATCATGTAAGAACTGTGAGTCTAAAAAATGGCATGATAAAAGAGTAAGTTTACTGTTAATGGCACTTTCCCTGATTTTATTATTTTTGCCAATTTTCTTTGATTAAGTAAACTATCTACAGGTTCAGATAAGTGTTAGCCAGGTCATGTTTTCACCAACTTTTTACAAAGAGCCTCAAAAAAGATGAATTATCAGCTTTAATGACTCCATCTTTCAGTTAAAATCAACAGCAACAATAATATTAAAAAGCTCTAGATATTTAAAGGGAGATGTTATCAGTTTCTATTGACTCACAGTTATAGGTTTATCACATAACCAACTATATTCCACTCAAATAATGCTTCTGGCACTGGAAAACAAATTATACTCTTTTTTTACACTTAATAAGTCCCATAAATCATAATGCTTAATTTTGTGGCACACTATTCCATCTTACACGTGACGAAAAGAAATGTAGCTATCCTTAGTGGGAAAATAACATAGCAAAACTATTATTAGTAAATAAAAATTAGTAAATAAAAAAATAGAAGTCTATAGATGCACATTATTAGTTTATTTCATTGTTTTGGCTGCTCAAGGTTAATGTTAAATCCTTGAATCCTTATTTTTCAGTACACTTCTTTATTAAAACTAGAATGTAACCATAATTCAAACTTAGAACCACAGCAACACTTAAGACAGTCACACCCATTTCAAACCAAACAATTCCGGTCCAGTTGGTCTCTGTAGGCTCATTCCAGCATTTCAAAATAAGACAACCCAGGGAATTTGAAACTAGCTGAGAGAGAGTAGCAGCCACGCTTTGAAAATGCTCTGTGGAAAGAGGCTGAGTGTGCTGTTTGCTGCTATTTGAGTTTCATATAGGTTTGAAAGAATCATAGAAAGTTGTTGAGTTTCAGAACTTGTTAGTGGAGATCTAGGAATATTTTTTAGTTTTTGCACCTTTTAAATTGTTCATGTTCACTACTTTCAAAAATACCTATAAATATGCCCCCCCATTTTTAATTACAAATGTGTATTACCAAGAGACCAAAGTTATTTAGGATCATAGTGTCTCAGGGTTGGAAAACATATAAAATGTTATTTTTTAAGCTTTTCCTTCAGTCTTAGATTTCAAGGGTCAGCCAACTCCACAGCCTGAAGACCAAGTCTAGGTTGCCACCTTTTAGTGAACTTTTATGGGAACACCGTTACGCTTATGTGTGCATTATATCTGGTGGCTTTTGCGCTCCACTGGTAGAGGTGAGGAGTCGCAACAATGCTGAATGTGCTACAAAGCCTAAAATGTTTACTGTCTAACCCTTTACGGAATATGTTTACTGAATCCTGCGGTATTCAGTAATATTCTATATACATATTTACTGTAGAATTATACACAGTGCAATGAATAAAGTAAGAAAATTGGATAATTAGAGCAGTTAAGTAGTTGCTTAAAATATATAGTCAACTAGAGACAATTCAAGTACTCAGCTATTACTGCATAGTTGTGAATTCAGTGTTTTTCTCTACTCCAAGAATTGGAGATGTGCCTTGTTAAGCTTCATGAACTAGACTTCATTTAAAAATAAGGTATTTATAGGGGTACCTGGGTGGCTGAGTCTGTTAGGCATCTGGCTCTGGGTTTTGTCTCAGGTCGTGATCTCACGGTTTGTGGGTTCAAGACCAAGAGGGGCTCTGTACTAATAGCATGGGGGCCTCCTTGGCCTTCTCTCTCCTTCTCGCTCTGCCCCTCCCCTGCTCATCCTCTCTCTCTCTCAAAATAAATACATACACTAAAACTATGGCACTTATAAAAATAGTTATTAGCTCTTTTATAAAATTGAGATTTTTATTTGTCTCTAGATTATTGTATGTATTTCATAAAATAAAGTATATTTTGATGATTGAATCATTTTGGCTACATGATAATCTTTATCGTGATAATTATTATTATGTTCTTAGTTGAAAGTAGCATCTCGTCCAATACCCTGATGTCAAAGCTTCTGACTATCGCATTTAGCTCCTGACCATTTACTATCAGGAGCAAAACATCACTCATAGATGCCGGATGCTCATTTGTGAAACAGCAAAATTATAGATCTCTCTCTGAGCTTTTATTATTACTCCAAATCTATTCCCTAAAAAACTGATATTTGTCTATCAAAGAATGCATATTCCTTTTGATTTGGAAATTTATTCCGAAGTATTTCCATCATAAGTTATTCTTGCACTTGTCCACAAAAGTATGTTTTATTTTGTAGTAGGGGAAAAAGATACCTGCCAACTACCTAAACGCCAATAAAAATAATTAAATTGGTATATCCAGCTATTAAGAATAATGAATTAGCTTTTTATTAAGTTATATCTATAGCTGTTATGTGTATTACATAATCAAAAGAGCAGGCTGCACAAGTGTATTTCTTTTCCCCTGTCTCCTGTCTTCAATGTCATTGTCTATGTATCTTCTTCTATTTAGCTTGAAGGTGTTGCCTGAGACAGGTGCTCCAAACAGAAACCCAGTCCCCTTTGTACCTCCTCAGCCGTTAGCTATTATGAGTCAGAAAGTTTGGTGAATAATGTCGCCAAAAAGAATCTCAAACACAAACTCAAACCTTCTGCTTCATTCTGTGACAGCTCTAGGACAAGCTCTTGTTTCTCTTTGCTGAGTTTCTGAACACCTGCAATAAACTCCTAAACCCTATCAGGAAGCAGTATTTTCTTCAGGTCTTACAATGAATTCCCCACAATGCCTTCAAGCAATTGTTCTGAAGAGACACTTGATTATGTCAATCTCCTTGTTCAAAACTTTGAATGACCCCACTGTTCCTTGCTACAGCCTAAGCTCCTGTCATGGTTTATCTTTTCTTTCATGACCTAGCAAGTGCTGACCTCTTTAGTAGGGACCACAAATCTCATATGCCGACAGGAACCAGAAAGGAGATGTAAATGAACAAAATGAACCTCATGGGGTGCATTTCCTGTTTCATTTGGAAAGCTGCCCCTCAGCATTGGCCAGTGTTGCCCTCTGAGTGTGTGTGTCCTGTTTCTGCCTTTTTGCTCACCGGTAACTACTGTTACTAAATAGGCAAGGCTAGCTCTAATATCACTTTACTTTCATAGCTGTCTGTGGCCAATGCTTCTTCTGTCTCCTGCCCAAGGTCAAATTAAAAGTCCCCTCATCTGTGTCCAGAACACTCCATATATAGTCTTAAGATGTTATTTATCACCGCGTATTTTAGTTTTTATTTGATAGGTCTTTCTTCCTAAAATGTGATCTCCATAAGAGTAGGAAGCATAACATTTATTTTGTATAATTCCCATTGCTGAGGCCTTGGATATATAATTTGGCATTTGAAACGTCGAAAAGTATGAATATGAGCAAAATGCTTCCAGGACTGTAGAGAAAAGGATGTGGTTAATTCAGTCTTAACATCGAGGGGGATGGTAAGTGCTTCACAGGGAGATGATTTTTCAAATGAATCTTGTAGAGCAAATAGGAATTTCCGGGAGAAGATGACAGGGTGAAGGATGGGGGAAAGTCAGAGGAAGGGATTCTGTACTCAGGAAACAAGCATTTGCAGACTGACACTGAGTGTGGCCTGGGCTGGCAATGACGGCCGTCCACAGTGGTCACTTGCATGGGTTTAAGAGAGTGGGAATTAGGGATGAGACAGCACTCTGAGTTCAAAGGGATGGGCACACTTTAAGTGTCAACATAAGGTCTTTGGATTTCATTTATGGGATGTGGGAAGTCAGGGATTTTGAGAGTATAATATTGGTGTGATTTATCTTGAATGTGTTACCTAGGAAAAAAAAATATAGTTCTTTCATCTATGCAGAGATTAGCTTTGAAGACAGAAACACAGGCTGGAGAGAGGACACACAGAGGGGGTTGCTGAAAATATGAAAAGTACAAAGGATGAACCTCTGAGTTTGAAGAGAGATCAGAGTCACAGATGATAGACTCACTGAGCTTGCAGTGTATGAATTCTGCTGCCTTACCAAAGCGGACAAGACTTAGCCAGATTTTTTTTTTTTTCTGGCTAGAAAGCCGACTGCTAACCCACATGCTTACTTCTTACTTATTCTTCAACACAGCCATGTCCCTTCTGGGAGGAAACATATGAGGTATGAGCATCTTGAGGAAGTTGCCTGTGAGTTGATTTATAGCATCTTTTTTTTTAAACTGTATTTGTTTTTGAGATAGAGAGAGGGCAGAGAGAGAGGGAAAGAGAATCCCAAGCAGACTCCACACTGTCAGCATGGAGCCAATGTGGCACTTGATCTCACTAACCTTGAGATCATGACCTGAGCTGAAATCAAGAGCTGGCTGCTTAACCCACTGCACCACCCAGGTGCCCTATAGCATCTGGTTTTAATACCAAGTGCTGTAGGTACCAATAGAAGTTAAGTGTATTAATAAATAAAAGAAGGACTGATGAAATAATTGTGGTAAATAGGAGACACCAGATTGTTAATGTAACTGGAGTTATTACTTTTAAATCTTTCTAGTTTTGACTGCCTTTCTGCTATTTTGCCTCAATGATTTGAGATAATGCTTTCTTTAATAATTAAGTGTACCAATGGATTGTTAATTTTTACTTAATAAAACACATATTGTGTTTTAAGTGCCACATCATCAAAAACCTGATACAGATTGAGCTTTGAAAATTTAATTAAATTTTCTCATAAAAGCTGTCTGAAAACTAGTCTGTGTAATGTAGCTATGTTATAAAAGAGCTCATACTGAAATAGTGCTAAAGATTTTCAGTCAATTGAAGTAAAACCAAGAACAAAATTAAAATTTAAGAAGATAATTCATTTCTTTATTATTGAATTAAAATTACAGAAAAATGTACATTTGCAATCAATTAGCATATACATCATCTTCTATATATTTCAGCATATATTCCTTAATGCTTTAATATACACAATTAGGAAAGGATATTCAGTTCATTGTTTTTTCTTATCTAAAAATGGTTAGGGGTGCCTGGGTGGCTCAGTCGGTTGAGCGTCTGACTTCGGCTCAGATCATGATCTCGCGGTCCGTGAGTTCAAGCCCCGCATTGGGCTCTGTGCTGACCGCTCAGAGCCTGGAGCCTGTTTCAGATTCTGTGTCTCCCTCTCTCTCTGACTCTCCTCCATTCATGCTCTGTCTCTCTCTGTCTCAAAAATAAATAAACGTTAAAAAATTAAAAAAAAATAAAAATGGTTAATCTTGTGAACTTTATCTGTTTAAAGAGGACCCTTTGTGTCATTTATGAATAAGCCCTTGGCATGTGTGAGCACCAGTTCTACGTGGCTGTTTTACGGTAACAGAAGTGAAATGAACACCATTTCTAATATATCACTGTTGCATACGTCTCTCAGTATGACCCAGCTAAACATCACCAAGGCCACTTTACTCATATCTATGTTTTCCTAATAATTAAAAAATATTATAGAATATTCATAACTAAAGTGGGGAAAATGAAATGTAAAGTCACTCTCCGTTTTGAGGGGAGAATGAATTGTTAGTGTTTTAGAAAACGTGGCAGTATATAGCAAAAGATTTACCAAACTCTTCTGGAGAGGGTGTGGAGACAAACAGGCAGAGAGCATAGAGGATTTTTAGAGTGGTGAAAATATTCTGTGTGAGAATGTAAAATAGATATCTGTAATTATATATTTGCCCAAACCCATACAATGCACAAAACCAAGAGTGAATTCTAATGTAAACAGTGGACATCAGGTGATTATGGTATAACAATGTAGGTTTATCCCTGGTAAAAAATGGTCCATTCTCGTGAGTGATGTTGATGATGGAAGAGGCTCTGTGTGCACCCTGGGGAGCAGGGGGTGTATGAGAAAGCTCTGTATCTCCTCTTAATATGGCTCTAAAAGAATGCAGTCTTTACCAAAATTATTGCTGGAATTATTTTTCATAATGCCAGAGCCTAGAACACGTATTTGTCTTCCCATCTGCCCAGAGAAACACTAAAGTGACTGTAACTTAGAGCTACAGAGTAATACTGAAAAGATTTTAAAAAATGAAAGTGAGAGAAACAAAAATGTCCTCTATAGAGGAGAGACTGAGTTATTGTAAGAGAGGGAGCACATGATATCATTTTAGCATTTAAACTAGATGGAAACTTCTAGATTGATGGAAACTTAGTAGTAGATGTTTCCATCTAGTAGATGGAAGCTTCAGGTTGAAAATGAGACTGAAGAAGCTTTCAGAGAAGATGGGGCCTGTGTTTTTCAAGGTGTCCATCCATTCCAAGATTAGGAAACCTTGCTGGCTACAGAACAAGATACAGAGAAGCAGGATCCAGTCACTTCTCACCCTCTGCACTGCAGAAGTCCTGATCTGGATCACCACTTCTGTGTCGGGAGGACTGCAGTAAGCAGGTCTCCTGCTTCGCTTTCTGAGTCCCTAGAGTCAGCTCTCAGCAGTGTCAGTGCAAGACCTTTCCATCCAGATCATGTTGCTTCTCTGCCCAAATCCCACGAGTTACTGCTTCTCTTGAACTAGAGGCCACCTTCTTTGAACGACCTCAGAGTCCCTAACCAGTCGACCTAGCCCGTCTCCCTGACCTCCTCACCTCCCACTCTCCTCCTTGCCTCGGCCCCTCTGGCCGGTGGCTTTGTTATATTCACATGGGCTGACGATGCTCCAACTGCTGCTGTTTGAATGGACGCTTATGTGGGCCCACACTGTTCTTCCCATAGGTGTTCGCATGGTTAACACTTGCTGCTTCCACGTCTGCACAAATGTTACCTTCTCAGTGAGATCTGCCCTAATTACTGGATTTAATAGAGAACTTCACCCTTTGTTAACCTCTACAAACACCATGATGCTCCTTAACTTCTTTCCTATGTGTTTAAACTGTTAACATACTGAACGGTGTCTTTATTATACTTATTACGTTTTTCTCTCTCTTGATGTAGTGTAACCTCCATAATGATAAGTGTATTAATCTGCTGTATTCCATAGCGAGAATCCCAGAACCTAGAACATTCTTTGCACATAAGAGGTGTGTTACAAATGTCAAATCAACCAGTGGTGAAAGGATAATTTGAGCCTTTAGATTTAAAACCACCACAACAAAAAAAGCTCATTTCCTGTTTCTGTGCAGTTTTCCCCAGCTTTGGGTGGTGACCGCTGCTGGGCTCTGGCTTCTCGTTGGCCGGAGGGTGAGGTGGCCTGGACAGCAGCTCAGGCACCTTGTGCCCAGAGCCCTCTGCTTCTTGCCTCACCCAGCTGCCAACCCCCAGATCCCAGACATCACGGTCTGGTGGTGGGGGTGGGGCTGGAGGTAGATCTCACCTACTGACAGTTACACAACCAATGCATTTCCTGGAGAATATATCTCCGCTGCCTTTGTCAACTATTCTGTCAATGTTATGGCAGATGGAAAACCACTGAATCTGGGTTTAGGGGATACAGCCCGACATTAAGATTATGACAGATTACACCCTTTATCCTCTCCACAAACAGATGTATTTCTCTTGTGACTCCTGCATCATTTGAAAATGTTCAAGTAAAGTGTTACCCTAAGGTGGAACACCACTGCCCCAACACCCCAATTTTCCTGGTAGGGACTAACCTAGATCTCACAGACGACAAAGGCATGATTGAGAAACTGAAAGAGAAGAAGCTGAGTCCCATGATCCACCTGCAGGTTTTGGCCCTGGCTGAAGAGAGCAGCACTGTAAAATACCTGGAGGGCTCCACTCTCACTCACCAAGGCTTCAAGACAGTGTTTGATGAAGCTATTCAGCTGTTCTTTGCCCGGCTCCAGTCAAGACGAGAAAGAGAAAAATGTCTGCTGTTGTAGATGTGTGGACCCTCGCCTGCCCTGTCCCCCTCGGAAGCTTTGTACATTTTGCTCAAAAATGATGAAGCCTTCTACTCAGTGCCTAGCTTCTGTTACAGATTAGTTTTTTCATAGAACCATTTTGAGCCAATCCACAGTTTTAGGTTTTATTTGTTTAAAGTATAAGACTTTACATAATTTGGCTATTGTTGAGAGTGCTGCTATAAACATTGGGTACAAGTGCCCCGGTGCATCAGTACTCCTGTATCCCTTGGGTAAATTCCTAGCAG
This sequence comes from Prionailurus bengalensis, assembly GCF_016509475.1. Taxonomy (NCBI): domain Eukaryota; kingdom Metazoa; phylum Chordata; class Mammalia; order Carnivora; family Felidae; genus Prionailurus; species Prionailurus bengalensis. The sequence continues at coordinate 53,681,030 of NC_057359.1, read as the reverse complement.
TGCTATTGCTGGGTCATAGGGTAGGTCTATTTTTAATTTTCTGAGGAACCTCCACACTGTTTTCCAGAGTGGCTGCACCAGTTTGCATTCCCACCAACAGTGCAAGAGGGTTCCCGTTTCTCCACATCCTCTCCAGCATCTATACTCTCCTGATTTGTTCATTTTGGCCACTCTGACTGGCGAATTATGGAAAGAGCCTAAATGTCCATCAACTGATGAATGGATAAAGAAATTGTGGTTTATATACACAATGGAGTACTACGTGGCAATGAGAAGGAATGAAATATGGCCCTTTGTAGCAACATGGATGGAACTGGATAGTGTGATGCTAAGTGAAATAAGCCGTACAGAGAAAGACAGATACCATATGTTTTCACTCTTAGGTGGATTCTGAGAAACTTAGCGGAAACCCATGGGGGAGGGGAAGGAAAAAAAAAAGAGGTTAGAGTGGGAGAGAGCCGAAGCATAAGAGACTCTTAAAAACTGAGAACAAACTGAGGGTTGATGGGGGGTGGGAGGGAGGGGAGGGTGGGTGATGGGTATTGAGGAGGGCACCTTTTGGGATGAGCACTGGGTGTTGTATGGAAACCAATAAATTTCATATATTGAAAAAAAAATAAAGTATAAGACTTTAAACTTTCACATTATATTACATTTAGTCCTAAAATGGTAAGGTTTCTTAAGGCCTTTTGGTTTTTTTTTCCAAAAAAACAAAACAAAACAAAAAAACAGAAAAACAAAAACAAAAACCCTATTGTTGCTCAGATTAAGAGTTGCCAAAATGCATTGTGAACCGAGTCACGTTGTTGTGCTACGAACATCCAGCACTAAACCCTTGTTTTTAAGACCTTTGTTTTTAAGAAGAGATGACAGTGTGTCAAGTTTGGAAATGCAGACACTTTCTAACCAGTCTTTGCTAAAAAGCAGCACAACCTCCTTCAAGAAATGTTGCCATCTAACCACCCGTAATTAATCAAGCAGTGTTCACTCCCTAACACTGTACTGTATGTCATAATGGAATGAGTGTAATGACTCAACTCTTTGGGTCAATCTTTTGATTGAGTGGCATTAAAACAAAACTATGTATTCACTTTAGCTGAGATTTTGAACAACCCTCTTACTCCCTTGTTTCTCTGATGAACCATCTGCTCTAGCGGTGGGCGGACCCAGGAACAGGGGGGCGGTGTGTGGGCAGCCCAAGTCCTGTCGTGAATGAAGAATGAAGACAGTATTTTGACAAAATATGGAGGTTAATTTATACTACATTGTACATACCATAATTAAACTGAGTAAAAGTGTCATGGGTAAAATTTTAAAAGGTTAATTTCTGTCTAGTGCAGTGAATGATGAAGAAAGGTTGGTCTTCTCACTGTGTGCTTTAAGGTTTTCCTTTTTCTTAGACCTGCCATCCCTCCTGAAATTGGGCATTTAATTCAACTTTAAACTGGTTTTTCACATAGTTGCTTACTTAGTGCTTTTCTTACAGAAACCCTTATTAATGAGCAATATGCCTCCCTGTATTATAAAATCTTTCTGATAATGCATTAAACAGTATTTTGTAGATTAGTAAAAGTACGTTCCTGTTTCCTTGTTACTTTATTCAAAGCTAATGCTTTTCTTAGTTCTCTAGTAACTAGGTGTAAAAATCATGTTTTGCAGCTTTACAGTTTTTGAAATCTTTTAGATATTCCTAAACTATGAACTTTCTTAACCTCACTATCTTGCCAGATCACCAACACTGTACTTGACTAATGCTGACCCTCCTCTTTGCCTCACCCCCTTCCCCCACCCCCCACCAGACACATACTTCTGTTGCTCTGCCTATCCATATTCCTTTGGGTCTTTGAGGTTCTATAAGCCTGTGCTCCTGCTAATGAAGTTCTGTACAGCTTATCCACTGTCAAGAATGCAAGGTTGGGCCTTTCAAACCCTAGCACAAATTTTTTTAAATGACAGTTGCAGAATTGTAGAGTGTTTTTACAATTGATCTTTGGCTAATGCAATTAGCAGTGTGTTTTGCATGTATGACTTAATAAGTCTTTGAATCATTAAAAAAAGTGCCCAACAGAATGAATTAAAGAAAAGAGAAATTTGTAGATCGTAGTGAAATTAAATAATATCTGTGGATAAACAAAAATGTTTGAAAAGCTTCCAGATAGAGAATCAGAATAGAATCATTTTGGCTCCAGATTTGTCCTCAACAGTCTGAGTCTTCAGGAGGCATTTGATCTGTGCTGCCCAGGTTCTAAGTCAAAATACATTGGAATCTAGACTTACATACTTTGGCAGATAGTAATCAAAAATGAATGCAGAATAAATATTGTTTTTAAGGTTCATAGGTTGAGGTAAGTTTTACTCTCACCAAACATATCTGAAATGAGTATTAGTGAAAGGTATACAATACCAAAATGAAATTTTAGTCAATAATTGTGATTCAGAAAATAGCAAGTCACAACTAGAATGCAATGGAAAGTGAAGCAAAGCAGAGAGGGAAGCAATGGACCTCCACTGTAATTGGCTCAAATTAGCACACACAAGAGAACTCCCAACAGATTTTTTGATAAAAGGACTAAAAAACCTTAATATTATAATTAAAAATATGTGTACATTTTGACAATGAAAAGGCACTAAAAAGTCTCTAAGAGACACAACCAAACCACAGAAAATATGGAGCAAAATCATGACACAATTTTGAGCTTTCACTGGTGTCTTAAAAAAACACACCCATTTGCTCTTCATGCCTGTGCTGGTTGGTCTCTTTCAGATTTCATAGGTACAGTTACATGAAATTATACACTATTCAGTAGAAAGGTGTATTTCAATTCTTCTAATATTGGGGATGCTATTTAACTGCCTTTAATGTATATAATCAGCATTTATACAACCACAATAAACATACTTACAGATGAGATAATCAATTTTCTAAAATAAGACATCATGAAATGGGTATATCTGTCTTATATCTGGCTGGTAAAGAGGGAGATATAGTCTTGTGTAGAGATGATGCTTTTTCCTTCTTTTATAGTAGTGTGGAGTCACCATATCTGTTTAAAGGTAGTGATTCAAGATGGAAGTGTTTAAATATATGCTTACGGGGAACCCTTAGAACAGAAAAATAAAATAACACACAATGGGAAAAGAAGAAGCAGCTTCCTCTGGTGATACAAACTCACTGCACAGCTCATTTTTAATACAGAGTGAATAGAATGCATCTACACTTTATAACTTTAGGACAAGAGTCACAAACATTAAATGTAAAGTTATGGTGATAATTACCAGAAAAGCTGAAAAGAGAAATGGTTAACAGTTAACATAAAATATATGTTTAGCCTCTGAAGAATACATGAATGTTAATTGTGTTCTTTTCTAGTTGTGGCATTTCAGATGGTTTCATTGATTTTTTAAAAACTTTGTGTATTTCTGTGTTTTTGCAATTTATAGCCAGGAAAATAGTGATAAAATTATTAAGCTTAAATGTGTTCAGTCTTATAAAAAACCCTAATTTCAGTTCTAAAATTTATAGTGTTTCCTAACAAATTACTGCTCCATATTTTATAATCCGTTTCCATTGTCCAGCTTTATCTGTGGCAGTATTAAAAGGAATATAAAAATCAGATACTGGGGGAAACACATTTATCAACAATAATTATAACTCACTGTCTCAAATGGGTGAACGATGGTATGAATACATTTTGTAGATACCAAAGAAAGAGAAAAATCCAATTCTGAAAAGCAGTTATATTGATCAAGGACAAATCAGGAATAGCTCCACAAAGAATGTAAAAATGTACTTGTGTTTGAAAAAAAGGAAGGAAGGCATCTTTATCTGAGGAAGGGAAGAGGAGTATTCAAAAAGCATACTGCGTAAATAAATTTAAAAGCACAATTCACAGCTTGAGGGGATGGATAGCTGTTAAATTAATTTTAAAAGGTTACTAAGGTGATTTTTTTCCTTATATTAAAATAGAATACTATTCACTTTAATTCAGATTTAAATGCCTGCTAGAAAGAAATCTAGGCAATATGACTTAGCCAAAAAATACACAAAGACCACAGTGAATTACTACTGCATACCTAAATGAGTATATTACAGGTTAAAATTGTGTATATAATAGCTAAATTAAAAAAAAATCTATCCTTACCAGCTGTTGAAGTAAAGAAAGTAGACCCTTACACACTGCCAGTGGAAGTGTAAAACCATGTAAAACCATATAACCACTTAGAAAACAGACTTTAAAAATTTTAGACCACATTCTTAAGTATTTGTTTCATGAAAATCCATGCAATTCGCTCTTCCCTAATAGTCAGGAATGGGGAATTGATGTACTTGTGCTGTTTATAGTGTTTTTATTTGAATCATACACAAATCGTTTATGCTTCTGCATGTTAACATTTATACATAAATGGTTATCAATTCCATAGCACAGTTTATGTAAAATATCTCTATGTATGGCAACATTTATTTAAAAAGCCTCAAAAATCTGAAAATATTGTTTTTTTTTATTTTTTTAATGTATGAAATTTATTGTCAAATTGGTTTCCATACAACACCCAGTGATCATCCCAAAAGATGCCCTCTTCAATGCCCATCACCCATCCTCCCATCCCTCCCACCCCCCATCAACCCTCAGTTCTCAGTTTTTAAGTCTCTTATGCTTTGGCTCTCTCCCACTCTAACCTCTTTTTTTTTCCTTCCCCTCCCCCATGGATTTCTGTTAAGTTTCTCAGGATCCACATAAGAGTGAAACATTATTTGAATAATACACTTTATCAAGAATCAAAACAGGGGCACCCTGGGAGGTTCAGTTGGTGAAGTGTCCGACTTTGGCTCGGGTCATGTTCTCATGGTTCTTGAGTTTGAGCTCTGCATTGGGTTCTGTGCTGTCAGTGCAGAGGCCGCTTAAGATCCTCTGTCTTCCTTTCTCTGCACCTCCCTGCTGGCGCTCTTTCACACAAATGAATAAACATTTTTAAAAAAGAATCGAAATATTCTAGCATCTGGCCAGATGTGAATAATGAATAACCTCAAATTTCAATAATAACAGTTACTGAGTGATCTTAAAACCACGTTGTCTTGACCAAGCGAATTAAAGATTACACAGCAAAGTGACATTTTTAGTCTCACAAGGACGGAAGGATTCTGCCCTCAATGTACCAGACAGTCCCATTCTAGTGAAGCAAAAGTTAGCATCCAGCCTAGATGCACCAACATTTGTTTGCCTCTTCCCTGGGGAAGAATAAATATTGAAGAAAAAATTGTAAGTAATAGAAAGAAAATTGTGCAAGATAAAGAGCAGCACCAAGAGAAATCTCTTTTGCTCAGGGCTGCAACCGTTTTACTGATTGGTCTGACTTAAACTACTTTCCACTGTTTAACAATATGTGGATGTACCACAGTTTCCTCCTGAAATATGACACATATCCAACTAAAATTTTTGTTTAACCCAAACCCTGTCTTAGTAGCATTTATGTAGCATTCATAATATTTGTAAAAGTAACTTGAATATTATGCACAAGCAAGATAAATTGGTTTCTGAATAATAGACTTCTTATTCATTAATAAGCAAGCATATTAGTGAAAATAATATATCAGAAATTATATTCATTTTAAATAATGTTGAATCTAGGTGTTAGTAGGTCAAACAGTTTCAGACTGATTTTTTCAATACATATAGTCATGTCTGAACAATACACATGACTGACTCTATAAAAGGAAAGAAAGGGAGAAAAAAGTTTTGCTTCCATTGACTAGTGATCATGGATTCATTCTTGAATTGACCATCAACCCACAGGGTAATTTTTATCTCTTTTCCTTTATACCTGCAGGTTTCTGATAATCTCATATCATTTGTCTTTAAGGTCACTTTTATGAATTTGTCTTTAAATATATACTGAAATTCAGTGTAATATTTAACACATACTCAGTAATATGTACTTTTAATAAAAATATTTATCGTTAATAAATTATTAAACTGCACAATCAACCTAAACTTATCTTAATGCTCAGGACCTATGCATCTTGCCAGCTTAAATATTATCCTGCAATTTGAAATGCAGGAGAGAGAAGAGTAATTCTTATCAGTTCTAAACTCATTATTGTGTGAATGTATATAACATGACCCATTTATGTTTTCAAAAATCAAGACAATGCACTATCCATGCACACTATATAAAACCAGTTTAAGAATCTGAATTCATTCTATTGGCCTAAAATCACTACACCGTTAGTTGACTACTTTTCAGTAGCAGGGATAAGACTAATATAAAGCCAGCCATGCAAATTTTTATTTTTCTGTGGCTTCCTGGGCCATTACCGTGATCTATGTGTAGATGGAATAATGGGCCAAGTCTCTCTGATCAATGGCAAAGACCTCAGCGTGTTACATAATAAAAAGCAGTTCATAGCTTTCTTGCAGCGTATTTATTTTAAATTAATATTCATTAGCTTCTGCATGCTTGACACCAAGAAAAAGTGAATGCAAAAGTCAGTTACAAATAAATTCCATATTATCCTTATTAGCATGTTTACATTCAAATGTCAAAAAAAGAAAAGAAAAGAAAAGAAAAATGCCAGGTTCTAATCATTCTCAATGGGATATGCAGATAAAAATCCTGGATTTTATCCTGAGAAATAAGTTAGTTAGTTTTTGTAAATAACATATATTTTCTAACCTAAGTAGGAAATGAAATGTCCTAAGAAAGAAAATGTGAACGCACAATCATTCTTGTTTTATGCAACAAACCTCACTAACTTACATCTCCTACAGGGACTGCTAGTAATGGTAATGAAACAGTAGTAATATGAATGGGTACATTAGTGCTGAATATACCCTAATATTCATATTTTACTTAGGATATCTGAAAAAATGAAATACAAATTAATTAGCATATTAAATATTATATATGCATCACATATACATATTTTATATGTGTGTGTATATATGTATATATATTTTATATACAGCACATAGATCTTCTAACCAAATTGTTTCCACATGTACATTAAAAAACTCCTACATGGACACAGCTATAAATTATGAGAGATTTTAAATGAATAAAGGAAGAATTCATAAGATTTCAGCTTTTCCACAAAATGTCAAACCAGAAAGATATTAAGCAATTGAAATACAGTGTCCTAAAATCTCTATGTATCTCAGCTGAGAAAGAGAGGGATTATAGAAAGTAAAATATATGATTGTTAACAACTGTTGACTTTTAAGTCTTGAGTATAACTGGTGGTCTCTAAATAACCTTTCTGATCCTCATTTTCCTCAAATATGGGAATAATGATACTAGCTTTTTGTTAAGATTGTGACAATTAAAGAATAATATATAGTAAAATGTTTGGCATATTGCCTGGCACATAGGGGCGCTAGACATGATGACAAATACCATTACTATTGCTAATATAATTATAAGTAGTTGTAACAGTAGTATATTCATAGTTATAGTTCTTGGAGTATTATAATAAAGAGTCTGACTCCCTTTGAAATGTTTAAACACTGTTTTAAAAATCTCGCCTTCCTTTTTCCTGTGGTACCACATTTAGATAGGTTGGTAAGAAAGTACTTGCATGTGTGTGTCTTCTAATTTGGCACCGATTGGAAATTTAAACCTCCCACGCACTGGAACTTGTCCCCAGTCCAACCTTCTTCTCGCTGTTCAGGCCCAACTCATTCCCTCTAGTTTTGAGACTGACCCTTATTGTACCTGATTCGCTATCCCCAGGCATCCCTCTTGTGAACAATAACTTCCCTTCAAATTTTTGTTGGTGTGCAGAATGTCATCGGTTTTGATAGTGAACCAAATTTCGGGTGTCAGTCCACTCTGCTTCCAGCCAATGACCAAAAAACCCCCAAACAAACCAACACAATAAAACAATTAGCATACTCAGTAATATTGTACTGGCATGCTCCAAGCTATGGCCACCGGCCACCGCTCCTCTGAGATCTTTTTTCTATGGCTCCTGGTTTGCTCTGCACGTATGTGTGGCATGGCTCTGCTGCTTGCCAACAAGCTTGCATTTTCGGTTGTGCTGCGCTGTGCTGCATTTGTTGAGTCCTGTTGAGTCTCTTTTAAAATGTTGCTGACTTATGCTGAAAGTTTTGATATTGGAGTTTAAGGACATGGGCATGGGATTGGGGCTGTCTTTAGAGTATCCCTGGGTCCCGCATCTCAGTCCAGGCCTATCCGTGGGACACTGAATGCATTGTATGTCAGTGGCTGATGCTGGGCTCAGGGAGAAGACTCATACTCTGTAGCCAATAGGCTGTTTGTTTTAGCTGAGTACTAGTTTCCAATCTATATAGGACTTAGGGAAAAGAATGTTGCATCCTGTGATATGTGAGCCCCCAGAAGGTTCATTATGGCAAAGAGAGTAGAGACTCGAAAGAAAAGAAAAGAAAAGAAAAGAAAAGAAAAGAAAAGAAAAGAAAAGAAAAGAAAAGAAAAGAAAAGAAAAGAAAAGAAAAGAAAAGAAAAGAAAAGAAAAGAAAAGAAAAGAAAAGAAAAGAAAAGAAAAGAAAAGAAAAGAAAAGAAAAGAAAAGAAAAGAAAAGAAAAGAAAAGAAAAGAAAAGAAAAGAAAAGAAAAGAAAAGAAAAGAAAAGAAAAGAAAGTGAGAGACTGTGGGCTCTTTCCAGGCACTAAGACACTACATTAATGGCATGCTTCTGCTGATTCACTAGTGACTCTCACATAGAACATCTAGACATTCATCATTGCATTCACGGAGAGGGTGAGCTGTTGCCTTACGTAAGATTCAGGGGCTTGCCATCTCATTAAGATTCTTAAGCATCATATTATTCAATGAGAGCTGTTTTATTCCTGATGTAGTTAAAAGACAGCTCCTAACAGTGTTAACTCTAAGCACGTCAAGTAGGCCCAACACCAATTAGGTGTCTTTGGTTTCTGGAGACAACATAGTTCCCATTTAAATTTATACTACCAAAATCTACTTATGTGGTCACCCACAAGTCATCTCATTTTATGCAGTGCCATTTATTACAGAGGGCTCAAGAAGTCAGTACAGATGACCATACTGCAGACACATCTTATAGTTCCTCCTGGAGATTCCTTTATGGAGGAAAATCTTGTGACTACCTGTGCTTCTTGGAGTCTCTGAACAGCTCTTAAGGGCTGCAAGTTAGTTTGCATGAAAAAAAGTTGTTTGGTTGAGTCCTGTATTACATGATATTTGCATATCAATTTGCATCCAAGACCCTCTGAGCAACTGAGGCTTTCATACAACTTGAACCTATGACACTCTACACTCCACCTCACTGTGCCTTGTGGTAACAGCACTCCCACAAGGTCAGCACAGCCACTGAGGCCTCCTTCTGAATTGGAGATTGCACCGATGTGGTAGAGTCAAATCTGGGCCCTTTGACCTGCCAGAGGAGATGGTCTCTCCTGCCCTCAGCCCTTTGCTAGGTACCACTGTGCTAGGGAAGATCACCTGTCTCCTAGACTCCTTGGCTACCTGAGAAGCTTACTGGGATCAACTGAGTGAACAGTAAGTGGGATCATAATACTTTAAGAGCAGAAGTAGCCCAATGACACATTGTAGAACTCACTAGAGAACTGCTGCTTTTCATCCCTAAACTGGAACATCCTGGTAAAGGATAAAACCCAATACCAAGCACAGTAGGCCAGACTTTAGGCAGTCACAATGGCATTGGAGGATGCCCTGGCTGACAATTGATCCAAATTATGCATTTTCACAGTCTCCTGAGCCATTGTCAGTAGTCTAGTCATTTGCTCTGGCTATCACCAAAACAAAGCAAAACACAAAACAAAACCCACCTTACTCAAGGCTGCCCTTTTTTCAGGTAAAGAACTTGGGGAATTCCTTACTCTTGGGTAACAAAAATCCAAATTAAGATCTCACCTGTCTCTGCCAACATCAGGCTTAATTTAATGCCAAAGCAGATATAGCAACACACAAATTCTTGGTTCGAGATTTTATCCTCCAAAGGTTATTAGTTTTATTGTTGTTCTGAACTAATTTATTAATTTTCCACAGATTCCTCCTCTTATTTTTATTTGTACTTGTGTGCATTTGGTGCTAACTGTATCTTCTTGTGCTCCCGTCCTTAAACAGACCACAGCAGTCTTGTTTCCAAGTGAACTGCATTCTGGCCAGTTACCCCATTCTGCTAACCACATTGTGGGACACTGTGCTGCCTTCAGAATCCACAATATTATGCAAAATCTTTTAAATTAATTCCACTCAAGAACTGTCTAAATCCACATATATGAGTCAAACCACTTCTACCCTCAAAATTCTAAATGAAGGGCAACCGTCTTGGGCAACGATGGTTGCTGATAAAGTTCTAGCATAGGACTATGCACCAGCCAGCTAAATATTGGAAATAAAAATACTAAAATAAAGTTTTCTAGTGATTGGGTACATGGAGTTTTGATGCCCTGAAATTTTCACATATGGATACAAAATACAGGCAAGGCTGTTCAGATGTTCTAACACATGAGATAACAAGTTAAAGTCAGCAGTATTGCTAGAGTATTTAAGCAATGCCTTGAACTTCACAGATACCTTCTCCTGGCTCTCCTCAACTATCTAGTGTAATTGAATGCTTATGTTCTTCCAAGGTCTTCTCATTTTCATTATAGATGGTTGCACAAGCATATGGTTCCAACATTTATACTTAAATGTAGCCTCAATTAAATGAGACATCGTACATGTCAGTCATCAATCAAACAACAGGGAGTGAATTATAATAAATGTAATAAAATAAATGACTCCATCATTGATATGACTACTAACTTCTTTTATGCCTCACTCTCCTTTTCTCCTTTGGCCTCATATGTGGACCAGCTGATAATAAAACACAAGCACTTTCCTCCCTGGGTGCAGACAGGGAATTTAAACCACACTTAGGAATTTTACCCTAATACCATCTCCTCACCTGTATAAATGTCTAGCCTCCAACCTCTGCTTTGCATAAGCTAGCCCAGACCTGCTAGCTTGTGTCTAGGCCTATCCACAAGTCCCTCATGTGAGTAATAAATTTTCTTTCAAATTATCTTGGGTATAAAATATCATCAACCTTTACATCCAAACCAAGTTTCAGGTGATGTCTACCCCAATTCTGCTGACCTGTTACAAAACATAGATCCACTGAAACTGAGAAAAATGTTTTAATCCAATGGAAACACCGTTATATATTATTAATTCCCCAAACGTGTTTTATAGAGCATAGATTTAAAAAAATCAGGATAAATGAGTTGTCTAGTCAACTACTTTTAGGAAACACAGAAGTAAATATAATTAAACAGGTTTCATAAATTTAGTTCTTCCTAGAGCCTTAATATTCTTATGTTATTTATAAATCACTAAGAGAGGTATACGTAGAGGAAGATGTCAAAAATGCATTTGTTGATAAAATTGGGACTGATATTCAATTAAAACTTTCTACTATCACCTTAAGGTGGTTATGGCCGTGTCTATTTTGAAGGCTAGTATCTATGCTATACCAAATGTGTGTGTGTGTGCGTGTGCGCACTCATATATGTGTATCCATTTTATTGTACATAACATAGTTATATGTGACATAACCATGTGCATGTATATATGTACAATACACAGGCAGTATGTGTAATACATCTATGTATGTGACATACTTAATATATGACTATATATATTACTCTGTCATGGCACTATATTCAGTGGAGCATGAGTTAAACTAAATCTTCACCAAACATATTTTAAGAAATAATTGTTTTTGACAGTTATCAATCCTACTATTTTTCTCAAATACAAAAGTCTCTTAGTTTTCAGAAGAGTGTATTTACATTGAACTGAAATTGTCCTTTCGACAACTTCTAGCCACTTTCACTTTTTATTTAGAGTTAATAAATGTCTTTTGATAAGAGCCTGTTTAATGTGTCTGTAGTTATGACTTTATATCAGCCTAAGGGATGCATAATCCTAAGTAATCACAGTATTCAAGATGAAGTGTCTTTTTAATGAATTTAAACACTCTACTACATTGGAGGTCTTGAGAGATTTCAAATCATGCAACTATCTTCAGAAACTCCTAAACTCCTTTTTCCTTCTGTGTAACCCATAGTGCTTTGTCCAGATACACATGAAAATGCAGAAGTGTTTCAGATTGCTACACATAGTATAGTGTTGCTACACATTCTTTTTGTATCACAACTCCATTTTTTTTTATCCTAGTTTTCCTCCTAGTGAATAATAGGATCCCAGTAGAGATAGGTGTCTATAGTGCCTGTTACTTAGTAATTTGAAAATCTGCAAGTGGAGTGCACCAAATGGACATATATCTAATCAATAGAAAACTTCATTATATTTTTATTTCCATGCTTTAAGATTATATTTCTATTTAGTTTTAAGAGACATTGGATGTATACATGTACTGTACATTGTATGGTACTTATGAGACATTGGAAAGTTCTCAAATCTTAATACCCTTGTTGCTTGCTACACTTCATATTTGTTGTGAAATTTTAGAGGTACAAAAGAGGCTAGGGAAAAATATATCACCCAGTGTAAGCGTCATTCTAAATTAGCACTGTCAAAAGTTTTCTGTTAATTTTATGGGAAAAAAATAGTTCCTTGTTAGAATTTATCAAATAAAATTTCCATTTCTAATTTTGCTTTTTCATATGTTTACTTTTGTTCTCAAGCATGAACCTTTAGATTGTCATTTTATGGTATTTTTCCTTTTAAAAATGTTACCGAAGTATCGAATACACTGTTGTGTACTTCCAGGCGTACAACACGGTGATTTGACAATTCTGTACATTACTCAGTGCTCACCATGGTAAGTGTAGTCACCGTCTGTCACCATACATTATGCAATATTAGGGACTATATCCCCTACACTGTAATTTTTGCCTCTGTACCTTATAACTGGACGTTTGTACCTTTTAATCTTCTTCACCTATTTCACCCATCTCAATACCTCCCTCCCCTCTGGCAACCACCAGTCTACTCTCTGTTTTTAAGAGTCTATTGGTTTGTTCATTTATTTCGTTTCTTAGATCCCAATTATAAGTGAAATAATATGGTATTTTCCCTGACTTATTTCACTTAGCATAATATTCCCAGGGCTTATTGATGTTACAAATAGCAAGATTTCATTATTTTTATGGCTTAGTAATATTCTATTGTGTATATACATAATATATATCACATCTTCTTTATTCATTCACCTATCGATAAATGTGTATTTTGTCTTTTTGATCTTCTCATCATCCCGATTATCCAGATCTTAGAATTCTTTCTAAAAGTTTCCCCACCCTAAAACCAGTGAGAAGTAACATGGGAAATTTTCCCTTTACTATTCAGGAGTCATGTTTGTCAGACCTCCCGAAAGAGTAATCTTCCCTTAGTGCATGTGCTTCCTTGCTTCACATGGATTTATTTATTCTTCGCCATCTGGCTTCTGATTTCAACACTTCCTGAGGGTCCTTGTGCTGAATGCATTGTTGCTTCCTTCAGCATTCTCTTTTGTATTTTGGGGAGAGGCCGAAACTACATTTCCCAGAATCATGACCCTTAGATTCAACCAATGAGAAGCATTTAACCAAATATTGGAAAGTGGAAGGGGAATAAAGACCAATATTTTGTGATGGCAGAGTCAGACACATAGTTTAAGAATATCAGTAGTAGCTTCCCTTGACTTTGGACACCCACCAAGAATCACTTGCAGTCCAGCAATTAAAATCACATATACCATGAGCAGACAGCTCAGAACATCTACAAGAACTTCTTTTTGATTCTGGAGGTGTTCAGGAGAATCATTCATTTAGATGCTATAGAGAGCTAAATTCACTGGCTACAGAGACTTGAAATATTTACACTTTGATATTTCCTGAGAGCAGTCTATTGTCCTTTTCTCTTCCAATCCTTCCATTGTTTGTGTAAAGTCTATTGTATATATTAAATCATTCTCTATTTAAAATGATTATAGTTGTTTGTCATCAAGCTGTGATAAAGTTATTGGTCATTTCCTAATTGTGTGATAAGACTGACTTCCCAGGCCAAGACTTTATCTTTCCCAACCTTCCCAAAATTTAATATATTTGACAAGATCATCTTCTTGAAGCTGCTTCCCTCTTTTGTATTTTATGACCATGAAGTTTTTGATCACCTACTTCTCTTGTAAGCATTTTCTTCTGACATACTTTTTAACTTCTCAGGGATAGGGTCAGTGAAATATCTATCTATTATTCTATATGTGTGGGATCCCTTTAAACAATACTGTGATTTGGTTCCTTATTGTCTATCATAAAGTCAAGTTTTACTAGTAATTTATGTTAAATATTATTTTCAAATATCTTATTTGCATGATCCTATACATGTTCTAATGAAAATAACATGGGCTTTTAGTCAGGGATGAGTATAGAGTCTGTATATGACCTTTATAATTGTATGACCTTAAATAAGTTGCATCACATTGTCATTGAAAAATAAAAGTGAGAATACTACTATTCACCACATATCTTATTATATGATTAAGTAATACTGCATGTTACCTTGCTAGTAAATTGTTTGGCATGCAATGTTTTTAATACAATGTGTCTCTTCTTGTATTTAACAGCATTAAAGTAGCCTTCTTTTTAGTGTTTTATAGATATTTATATTTGAATTAAGGAAGAACAAAATACATTTCTGACAATTCCCATTTTATACATAGCTTTCCTTTTTCATAATTGAAATATCTTAAAAGTCTTTCCACACCTACTGATTTACCATCTGTAGAAAGATGTGACACACATATGCAGTGATGGCTCTGTAGCAGTGCTCTGGAAGTTAAAGTTGAAAAGGCACTTGCAATACACTTTAATTAACTGTTCATGGTTTCTTGTGAAATTTCCAAAAATATAATATCAAAACTTGAAATGTCATATTTTCCATTTTAGCAATTTATAAAGTTAGCCTAAGTCATTCCAAGCAGTTGCTGTTCTTTTCCTGGATCTCACAAATCATAATACATCTTCTACTTAAATCAAAGATTTCTAAATTGGACTTGGTCCTTTGTTAGCAGTAATACTGTTAGAAATCTATATTATTGATATGAAGGATAATTTTGGCCAGTATGAATTTATGTGTTCTTCCTAAAGTTTCAGTTCTCAAAAATGATGGTAAATGAATACTCACCAACCCAAGTTGGATTAAATATCCCAACTATTTCTAATTATTTATCATAGTCGTGACACAGGAGAGTTATTCTTATTTTTAATTTTTTTTCAACATTTATTTATTTTTGGGACAGAGAGAGACAGAGCATGAACGGGGGAGGGGCAGAGAGAGAGGGAGACACAGAATCGGAAACAGGCTCCAGGCTCCGAGCCATCAGCCCATAGCCTGATGCGGGGCTCGAACTCACAGACCGCGAGATCGTGACCTGGCTGAAGTCGGACGCTTAACCGACTGCGCCACCCAGGCGCCCCAGGCGAGTTATTCTTAAACATGACATGAAACTTTTATGTTTTTATTGACATATTTACTTCATTTTTAAATAGAGAGCTTATTTCAAAAGACAGAAGCATTCGTGTAATATTATTCCTATGGTGAACTATGTTGCAAAAATAATCCTCTATAATTAGTACCTTTTTCTCTTATGTAATCTGTTAAATTTGAAAGCTAATGTTATAATGAACTCAGATAATGACACAGCAGATGCATAAATGAAACCTGAGGTGAATAACCGATGAAATTATGGAAAATTGCTATTGAGTCAACATTTGTTGGATAATTTTTTTAGTCTATACACCTGTGCTAGCAGGATTTCAAAATGAAGATTGATTAAGTCTGTTTGAGAGTCTTATGCCTGTTCATTAGCTAAATTTTGTCAAATAAAAGGAATGTTTTACAGGAAATGGAGATCCATAAGAACCTAATCTAACCTGTAGTATGGTGTTCAACACCCAATACTGTAGTTGGGTGTTCAACAAATGTTCCATATTCTTTCCATGTGCCCCCGACTCCCTTCCATGTAAATTGGGACCACGTGACTAGTCAGTGGATGGAAAGCAGAAATAATATGCATCACTTCTCTTCTGAGGCACTTAAAAGCAACTAATGCCTTCTCCATCATTCCCCTTTCTTGCTACAGCGAGCGTGAAATCCCCAAGCATAAAAAGATGAAGGGAGCCCAGGAACCTGAGTGACTGGAGAGATGAGCATCCCTGCTGACTTACATTAGAATCTGAGAAAATGTGAAATTAATTTCTATTGTTTTAGGTCACTGAAGTAGCATATTGTGTTTGTCACAAAATAGTGCCTATTTTCCTGAATGCAGATAATTAAAATGAAGTAAAAATATGTGGCTAGGCTATTCCCAGGAAATTTTGGTTACTGACTGTATGTTTTTAAGGAAACCAGTAAGAAGGGAAAATAATCTTAATATGATCATTCAGTCTCATTGGTTAGCTAAACTTAGAGATACAGCTAACTCTAGTTTGTTTTTTAGGATATAAAAATGGAACATTCTCTCAACTCAAAGACCTCACATAAACATGGAAATACAAATTCTTAGGAATCCATTGAGCTTTAAATGTTTTAAACATTTCTGGAAAACAAAGGAATGTGACATCTCATATCATAGAAGCAACATCAGCTTTGTTTGAACTGTAGGATTTTAATGGGAAAAAAAGGACATAATATGGTTTAATCTAACGTACCACACATTTTAAATATTAGTATTCAAATTTAAAAAAAGTATGGCACAATATGAATAGATTCTCCTAAAGTTGTACAATGTAATGGCTGATTACTGACACTGTTTTTAACTCCAGCAAGTTCCTATGCAGACATGCTAATGAAGAAAATATATACTTGCTAGAAAGCCAAGTATTTATTTTTTAAAAATTTTTTTTAACGTTTTTATTTATTTTTGGGACAGAGTGAGACAGAGCATGAACGGGGGAGGGGCAGAGAGAGAGGGAGACACAGAATCGGAAACAGGCTCCAGGCTCCGAGCCATCAGCCCAGAGCCCGACGCGGGGCTCGAACTCACGGACCGCGAGATCGTGACCTGGCTGAAGTTGGACGCTTAACCGACTGCGCCACCCAGGCGCCCCGAAAGCGAAGTATTTAATTAGTCCAGTTCTGTCATCAAAACAGCATTGGTGTCCTCAGACTTCATTAACTTCTTTCTTCTTTTATCTGATTATCTGTGTGAATATATCTCCATTGATAACCTTGACTGCTATATTAATGACTTTATAGCCTATACTTCAAAGTAGATGTCTCTGTAAAACTCTAGATTCATTTTTCTAACTGCCTTCTGAATGTTTCCATTAGATCGAACTATTGGACAAAAACCCCAAACTCAATTTTTCTCTACACCACCAATATAAAATTATTGCATGTGGCTTTTGTTGGTCCATTGGCTTTGGAATATTTTCAGTGGAATTCCCCTGTACCTTTTAGATGTCTAGCCAAGGTCTTTTTCTTGTCCTTCTCCAAATGTAGGCCTTTAAGTGTTTTTAGGCTTCTAGCAAGCCTCAGCAGAAAACAAAATCTAAATTCCAAGGATAAATTCTCCAAAAAGTGTCACTGTAACACTGATTAAAATTTCCATTTGACTAGTACGAAAAAACAGACGAAAAACTTAGTGAAAGAGTTTCAGTTTGAAAAGAGAGACAGGATTTATATGAACAATCTATCTAAGTAATATAATGCTTATATGTATGGCCACTGTTTCAGTAAATTTATTTGTGTTTAAATTATGAAACAATAGATTATGATGGTATATAAAAAGCTTAATCACTTATTCTGCGAATAAATGGATATACAATTAAGCTAGTGGTTTTCATGAAGTGGAGCTAAAGAAAGAAATACAAAATATATTTCCTCTCTTAAAATTATTATAAGTTGTTCATTCACCGAATCTGTTTCATTCTGTACTCAACAGCCTGATTTCTATTATGTTTGTTATGGGAAAAAGCTGTTGGGTCTCTTTTGCTAAAATGTCTTAAAAATTATCTGTTTATAGCAGCACTATCGACAATAGCCAAATTGTAGAAAGAGCCCAAATGTCCATCAACTGATGAATAGATAAAGAAGGTGTGATGTGTATATACATATTTACACACAGTGGAATACTGCTTGATCAAAAATAATGAAATCTTGCCATTTGCAACAACATGGTTGGAACTAGTGTTATTATGCTAAGCGAAATCAGTCAGTCACAGGCATATATGCTTTCACTCATGTGAAATTTAAGATACTCAACAGAACATAGGGGAAGGGAAGGAAAAATAAGATAAAAACAGAGCAGGGGACAAACCATAGAGTCTCTTAAATTCAGAGAATGAACTGAGGGTTGCTGGAGGGGAGGTGGGTGGGTGATGGGCATAAAGGAGGGCACTGGTTGGGATGCACATCTCTTATATGTAAGAGATGAATCACTGGGTTCTAATCCTGAAACCAATACTACACCATATTTTAACTACAATTTAAATAAATAAATTTTAAAAATTGTCTATAAAATCCTTATATCCACAAATCCTTTTGAATTTTATAACATTGATAGGTTTGTCTTTGATTTTCTTTGAGTTTTTACAGGTTAGGTAATTCTGTAAGAATTATGTGAGGATATAAGAACATAAGAATTTTGTATATTACATTATAATATTCTAGTGTTAAAATTACAATGGACTGTTTGTTTCTCTTCCTTATATCCCAGTTGTATATATATTTCAGAAGTTTAATAAACAGTTATGTAAATGTCAGCCTTGTTAGGAAAGGACTGTGTCCATCTTTTTTTTTCACTGTTCTATTCCCAGCACCTAAAAAAGCACCTGCCATTCAGCTTAAGTGTTTAATAAGTAGTTTGTAAATGTGTGAATATAAAGGAAAATACTGTGATCACTGCAGTTTGCCCTCATTTTAAAGAAAAATTATATTCTACTTTAAAAAGAAAACTACAAACTCATATAATAGGAAGTACTCATCGTGCATACATTCCTGAAATAAAAATACTTACCTCATATTGCTTTCTATACACAAAATTAAAATAAAAACAATATTACTTATTTCATTCACTATCATTGAAAAATTACTAAAACACAAGCTGAGGATATTTGAGACCTGTAACTCACTCAGAGGAAAAGGTTCATTTTCCACCATATTCATTTTACTCTACTTAGGTTGCTTTTCAGTGACAGATATTTGTAGGCAGACTAGCACAACATCCATTCTAACTCCTTCATCACTTACCTTCCTTTACTAGAAGCTGGAAAGGGAATACTCAAATACCTTTCTGCAGTTGGATTGGCCACACGGCATCATTGGGGCTAAATAATTAAGGCATTTGTATATTTTCCTTCTTGTTCCTTGGAATACATATGCATATGTGTGCATGTGTGTATGTGTGTGTGCACACAGAGAGAGGGAGGGAGGAAGGGAGGGAGGCTACAAACACCACATGCTGATAGTGATGGAATGGAAAGGTAGAAGCAGTCTTATTTTTATGACTTTCTTTAATAGCTACATCATCCTTAAGATTTTTGCCTTTGAATTTTTATTAAAATGAAAAAATAAAATCTATGTCAATAATCACTTTGACTTTGTGTTAGGTTTTCTATAATTTGCACCTGAATGCACAGCTAAATAACTTACTTTCCTACATGAAATATATCAATGTTTCTTTTTTAATATTTACTTTTAAATAAACTTGTATACCAAAACATGTATTATATCACTCACAATATCTTTGTCCCATTCTTAAGAAATGCCTGTTTACTCTTTAATCTGATAGTAAACAGCTAACTTTATAAAATATTTGAACAAAGATGGTATTCTTAACCATACCTGTGACATTTTCTCTCTCTCGGTTTTCCTTTTTTTAGTCTTTCAAGGTATAATTGACCAATAAAAGTATAACACGTTTATTCAGTACAAGAACAATAATTTGATATACACTGTGAAATAATCTCCAATGGAGTTAATTAACACAAACATCATCTCATAGATAGACCTTTTTAAAATTTCTGATGATAATATTTAAGCTATACTCTCAATAAATTTCAGTGAAACAATAGAGTATTATTCACTGGAGTCACCTCGGGATAGCTTAGATCCTCAGACCTTACTCATCTTACAGCTAAAAATTTGAACACATTTACTAGTTTCTCCCTATTTCCACCAACTCCCTGGGCCCTGGAAGTTACCATTTAACTCTCTGTTTTTGTTTGGTTTTGTTTTATTTTTCAAGATTCCACATATAAGTGATACCAAGCAATATTTGTCTCTGGCTTATTTCATTTAGCACAATGCCCTCCAATTTCATCCATGTTGTTGCAAACGGCAGAATTTCCTTCTTTTTTTTAAATGAATAATATTCCATTATGTATAAGTACAACATTTTCTTTCTACATTTATCTGTAAATAAATGTTTGTGTAGTTTCCCTCCCTGAGCTATTGTGAATAATACGGAAATGAACAAGAAAATTATTTCGACTTTTTTGGATATATCCCCAAAAGTGAGATCGTTGGGTCATATGGTAGTTCTATTTTTAATTTTTTGAGGAAACACCATACTGTTTTCCATAGTGACTCTACCATATTATATTACAACCAATGGGTACAGAGGTTCCCTTTTCCTCACGTCATCACCAAGTGTTGCCTTTTAGGTTTTTTTTGTTTGTTTGTTTGTTTTCAATGTTTTTTTATTTAAGTATATTTGACATACAATGTGTGTTAGTTTCAGGTGTACAACATAGTGATTCAACAATTCTATATATTACTCAATGCTCACCACACTGTAATTACCATCTGGTCTTTTGTCTTTTTGATCATAGACCTCTTAACAGGTGTGAAGCAATATCTTGTGATTTTGAATTGCATTTTTTTGATGATGGTGATGTTGAGCACATTTTCAAATACTTGTTAACCATTTGTGTGTTCTTTGGAAAAATGTTTTTTTAGGTCCTTTGACCGTTTTTAATATTTGTTGTCTGTTGCTAAGGAGTACTATGACTTCCTTGTTTATTTTGCATATTAACTTATCAGATTTATGATTTGCAAGTATTTTCTCTTCTTCCATAGGTTGTCTTCTTATTTTGTTTCCGATTTCTTTTGGTGTACAGAAGCTTTTTAGTTTTATGTAGTCACACTTGTTTATTTTGCTTTTTATGCCTTTACTTTTGGTTTCAAATCCTAAAAATCATTGTTAAGACCAATGTCGAGGAGCTTACCACCTGTATTTTCTTCTAGGATTTTTATCGTTTTAGGTTTTACATTCAAATCTTTAATACACTTTAGGTTGATGTTTGTGTATGGTGTATATTGTAGTTGGGGTCCAGTTTCGTGCTTTTGCATGTGGATATCTAGTCAGTGTTCCTAATATCATTTATTGAAAAACTTTTTTCCCCATTTCATAGTCTTGGCTGCTTTGCAGTCAGTGAATTAATCATGCATGCTTAGCTTTATTTCTGGAGTTTCTATTCTGTTCCATTGACCTATGGTCCGTTTTTAATGCCAATACCATACTGTTTTGATTACTATAGCTTTAAAATATAGTTTGAAACTAGGAAGTTTCTTTTCTATTTGGAACATACATTTTTCTTGACTCTCTGTGCTGGTTTCTGCACATTATGTAAATCAGCCCCTTCTTCCAATCTTGACAGGCTGGCCTCATGTAGGAGATGAACCTTGTCAATCAGATTGGCCTGAGCCCCAGTTGACTCTCAAGGCTTTGTGACTGTACAAGCTTCTGTTTTTGTTTTTAGTGCCTTCCAGTAGTTAAGGGTGTACCAAGACATGGGTGTAGGATGATTAGAAGCTGAGCCCTCAGGTACCAGTGGGGAAAGTATGCAGTTAGTCTTCTTGCTGGGAGAAGAGGAGATGGGCATTTTGTTTGCCTCCTAGACGTTGTACCCAGGTGTATAGCCATATGGGGTGTGCTTGTGCCTGTTTTTATTTGTTGTGTTCGTGAAATAGGTAATATCCTATGTTGGATACTACTATAAGAAAGGGGCCCAATCTTACTGTTTTAGACTTTGATGAGTTTAAACAGACAGTGGTGCACTTATGACCCATCAAGAGACAATAATAACATGTAATATGTACAATATATGAACAGATACCTCTCAGTAAATAGACGTCTTATTTATTTTCGTCAAGTTTGTGATAAATCCTGAGCTTGTGATATATAGCCAGAGCTGACAGAAAAAGGAAACCCACTTATCCATCTGTCCTACTTAGATCTAGCATTTGCTTTATGAATATAGAAAATGTGTAGAAGGATACATGCCAACCCTCACATCAGTCATTTCAAGAACATAGGATTGCTTTTTGTATATTCCAAAAGAAAACAATAATAAAGCTTTGATATTTTAAAAAGTTAGTAATTTCCCCAGGTGGCCATAATCTGCTAAAGCAGAAAGGAAGAAAAACTTGTTTTTCCCCTTTGTTTCAGATTACCCTTTATATCACATAGAAAAAGTACACATTCTTCAAACTTCCCCTCACAAAATACATACATCTACATCAAACATATTCCTTCTCGGATTTTCTGGGTCTAGAAACTAAATAGGAATACTGAGCCTTGGACCCAGTTGTCAGATACCAGTCACATAGCAAGAAAACCTTCTGCATTAGACCTAGGTAGATATCCAGCAGGTCTAAAGTTTGGGAAAAAAAATAATTGAAGACAAATTCTTACCCCACTCAAGAATACAAAAATTGTCATCATAAAGGGATTTTTCTTGCTGCTGCCAAATCATCTGTTCACTATAATTGTTACTAATTTGTTCATCGTCTGTCCATTTGTTCATTCTTGATTTTTCTAATTTTGATTGAGAGCCTAATAAAGATTACGCACGGGCCCATGTGTAAAGGATAGGGGTATGAGGAACTCTGCCTACTCTCTGCCTCCTGAAGCAGGTAGTCTAGAGAAAAAAATGGAAAATTTTTTACTGTCCTCGTGGCACTATGTTCCAGCAACTATCTTTTCACAGTTTTCTTTCCTCACGTTGTCTTCCTCATGGAGCTGACTGAGTTGGCAACCAAGTTGAGTGATGCTTTGAAGCTGCACCATGTTAGTCTGCTTGGCTTCCCTGTCTTCAAAAGACCTTTTAGGGCTGTGTTAGGAACTCTTTGACCATCTATGTTTGCATTGTCCTTGCTTGTACCTGGGTCCTTATCGAACCATTGTCCACCCCCACACTCTAAAGGCAAAATGACTAAGGTGAATACAGTGGAAGGAATTGTCTGCCTGTTTTGAGCAAGTTTTTGGTTCAGCAAACCAATTTTTGGCAAATGGCTTTCTGTACATTTGTTTTCAGGGAACTTATTTTCAGGGAATTGATTTAAAGCCCAGCCAAATTCATGGTTTTCTGATCCTGACCATAGTCATTGAGATAAGGAACGATCACAGCAAAGGTCTCTAGTTTCTCTGCCTCTAGATAAGCTATTATTAATATAAGCACTGAATTCACATAAAATTGGGGAGCAGATAAGATGACCAATGGTCAGTGGGCCAGTGTAACCCCATTGTTTTACTAATATTCTCTACCTTACCAGGATTTGATGGACAAAATTTCTCAACTCAGTAATGTTAAAAGATAATGAGATCCCCAAATGGCTGAGACAATATCTTTCACCTTAGCACCTTCTGCCTTGTATATCTATGGTTTTGTGAGGTTAACCAGAAGAAGATGGATATACTAGGTGGTTAGATCTCATTAGTCTAGCAACAGCTCACTCAGAAATTATCAGAAGATTTTCCAGAAACACTAAAATGCATGTGATGGATTTCACTTCAAAGGACAGATATTTGTTACATCATGTCTCCACTCCAATTAGATAATTGTGGATGATATGATGACGATGGTGGTGGTGGTGGTGGTGATGATGATACTAGGAATGTTACATATCAGGCATTTAACAGATTTGTCATATATTAGATTTGATGACAGTTCATTCTGATGTCAAAGCTTATGTCCTCTACCACCACAGCATGAAAACTCTATGATCTCTTCAGCTATAGGAATCAATTTTTGATTGCTTTATGTAATCGCGAGATAGTTGTAACTTCAGTATCTCTACTGCTGTTCCTAAGTACCAAAATGAAACAGAAAAGAATGAAAAAAATAATGGCATGTGAGTATAAAAGGTGTACTTCTTTATTTTTAAGGAAAGTAAATAGAAGTTGACTTCTCAAAGGCCACATAGCAGTTGACTTCCAAGTAGAGGAATCTACTAACTTGTACAAGGTCTAGACAAGATTCAAGGCAATGACACAGAATCTCTCCCTCTCTCCCTAACACACCCTACTCCCACCTCCTCACACACAGAGGTGGGGGAACTTCCTGGGAAAGCAACCTGGATTTCTGTCTGCTACATGAATCCTGACAGAATATGTTTAGAAACAAGGTCCTCTACAACCTATAAAGTTTCCTCAGAAGACTGTTTCCTCCAACTTTTAAAAAGCTCTGTGTGAATTTGAGTCTATATTCTTCTTACCTTTGGCTTCTCAGTGCCACTAATTCAGAGTGGTAGTTGGTAGGAGATTTGCTATGATAAAAATAAGATTTCTTCAAAAATAACAGGCACCATGGCTCCCATGGTCTTCAGCAAGTCTGTTTTCTGGTCAAAAGTGCAGTTTTGAAGGTCTCCACTAAGAAAGGCACAAGCCATTAAGGTAATAAAACAAGACCCAAGCCCTCTAAGATCTTGCCTTGGAAGCTACCTCCTTATCAAATGATGCGGGATGAGACAAGGCAGCATTGCCTATTTTCCTTGTGTTCCTCTTTCCCCATCACCTTAAATCCCAGACATTCTGAATACAAACAATATCTGGGGAACTTATTAGTAGTATATATTTGGAGGGGAAAAAAAAACCCAGATCCTATCCACTTGATAGAGACTTTGAAGAATGGACAGTCATATAGAGTTACAAGTCAACTTGGTGATAAACAAATACACTGTAGGTTTTTACATTCTGACAATCTCTGCCCCAGCTGTCTCCCAGGTTCCCCCTGCCCAGGAGTACAGCTCTTCTTTAATTCAAATAAAGTTGTAAGTAACAGGGAGACCAGAAAGCATTCCATTGCTTCATATCGGAACACGTGGCTGAATTTTCCTGAAAGACTCTCAGGAAGGAAAGCAAAACAAAAGAGAGAGAAGGATCATAATCACTTGTTACAAAGTGTAGGTTTTGGTTCACAGAGTATCTTTCTTCTGTCTCAGGCCTCTGAGTGCCTTTAAAATTTACCATTCTGTTTGAACTTCATGTTCTGTTTACAAGAAGGCAAACCTCAAATATGTACAACCATGTTAGGAGTACTATTCTCTTATTGACCGCAGAATCTGGGTCTCTGGACTGCTGATTGTGTAGTCAGTGCCTGGAGCGAGACATTGCTGTACACAGACTTTCCAACGTAGTTTTAATTTTTTGTTAAAGGGAAAAGTTTTTGTATGTTCTATTTTGTTTTGGGGAAATGTGCAAAATGATGTATTGAATGGTCTCATACTTTATGAGTATGCTGTAGATCTTCTATTTAATGCTATTTAAAGAGACTTATCAAATAAAATTAAGAACACATAAATAAAAATAAAAAAGTCAAATTATTAATACTTAGAATTTAAAAATTGTGTTTTTGAAAACTCACAGTAATAGAAAAAGAATTTTTAGCTAGCCACCCAACAGCTTTATAAGCGTTTAGAGAATATAATAGCCAAGTCTCATTCAGTACAAGAATACAAAATTAAAGCGCATTAAAAAATTTAAATTTTTAAATACCTATTGTAATTATAATAAAACTTTATACATAGACTCAAAAGAGATGCCAAATAAATGGAAGTATACTATGTTCCTACATGGGAAATTATATTATTAAATATAAATTCAATCCAAATATATTTATAAAGGTGCAAAAATCCAAACACAATTCTCAAGTTTATAAATGATTATAATCTTATATGGAAGAATTTTAAAAAGTGAAAATAGCCAGAAACATTCCAAAACAGAAGATTAGTAAGAATGAAATTTTCCTCATCAAAATGTAAAATGTAATAAATGTCATTTTAACTTAATAAGCATGGTTCTGGTTCAGGAATAGTTCAAGTAAATGATCAATTACATGTAAGAATTTTCTATCTGGTAAATGTTGCATTTGAAACCAAAATAAAAATGTTATGTAAATACATACATAATTTGTAATACATGATGTTAATGATAAAGTGAATTTAAAAACCACTCTGTATGTGAAGTATTAAATATACTTTACAACTAATTGCATTGCCCAACCATGAAAATAAAAATAAAATCAAACCAAATGAAAATCCAAATGGACACTTATATCAAATATCAAATACTTTCTATCTCTTAGTTTCTATTATGTACTTGAGGACTCTATTAATAACTTAGAAATGATATCTTCTTCATGAATCTCCAGATCTCTCTTGAGAGCCTGGCAAATATAATTATGCTTCACGGATAAATAAGCATGGGCAACAGAGTTACAACTGATGACCTGAAACACATTATGGGTGTAATATCTGCTCCCATTTTATTCAACAGAGAATCTGGATGTATTATATTAATAATTCCATATAATGAACTCATAGTCGGTGAAGAGTGTTGTAAAACAAGCTTGTTTGTATAAGGGGGTAATTACTGGTATCTTACAGTATATTCATTCTTATTAAATGACATAAGGTACAAAAAAAGCCAAATTGAATACCTTACAACATAGCAGTGACAATTAGGCCATTATCCCCCCATATTTAAGTTTGGCCAATCAGATAATATTATTATCATTTTTGTTGTTCCTGATGTTGTTCTTAATTTACAGAAGAGGAGAATGAGTCGTCCTAAGTTTTAAGTATTCCTCATGTTTACATATCTAGCAATGGACAATGCCAGAATTGTAGCTGGTTTTTGTAAATAACATTCTATTCTAGTAGTCTAGGATCCTTTTCATTTTAGAAACCTAAATAATGAAAAAAGATAGAATATTTCAATACTACTACAGATTCTAGCTTTACCACAGTAATATAACATGCTTAAACAGGCCTTAACGTACATCAGGCTATTAAGTATAGGGAAACAGTTTCTTGGTTTCTTACTCTGTTTCTCAAAAAAGGATGGAATTTTGGGCTTCTTTTATAGCTTTAGCTTTATTATTCTTCTGTGGGCATGTAGCCTTTGTTTAATTGCAATTCTCATACTTTCTCAGTGAAGTGATACAGCTTCTATCATTGTTATGATTTTAAAGTCCTCCCTCTCTCTAGATATTTGTACTTTCATATAAATGGAAAATAGCTTTCAATAAAACAAATGTGAATAACACCACACACACAGAGGAATATTGATCTGTTATTCATTCATCAAAAACCAACTTGTCTAGCTGATGGCATTTTTGTTATAAGGTCCTTAATAATTTCTAAGAAACACACAGAAATAATGTGTAAGAAAGAATCATGAAGGTACATGATTTAGTAAGTATTCATTCATTCATTCATTAAATACATGTACTGACCTCTTGTCAGGCAATTGGCTAAAGGATGGGGAGACTCAAAGAAACATGAGAACTCTGTATTATGAAATTCACAAAGAACTGGAGCTGTAAATCTGCCAAGCTATATTAAAATAATAACCATATATTTGTACAAATCATAAAAGAAAATTGGAACAACTAAATCCTAGTGGCTCTAGTTAGCTTATTTTAAGTAAATAATGAAAAACTTAATTAGAAAATGGTTAATCTCAGCTTGGTATAAATTGACCTCAGTCCAGCCTGAATTACTCAACATTAATCAGACTATGAGGGGTAAAGTCTTGGATTTGCCAAGATGAAATTACATTGGGTGTTTTCAGGAGGTGCCTAATTTATGCTTAAATCCTGACAAACGTTTATACCTTAATGTCAGTTAATGCCATGATCTTGCAGATTGGTGAATAGGAGCCACATATATACAGCCCCGGATTCAGAGATAAACCTACAAATAAGTTGGTTTTCTAAATTACATTCTGAATGGGTTCAAAGTACAAGCTGAAAATATAATAAAACCAAAACATAATAATACAAGTTTTAAAAGTTAGGCTTTATGTAATCAATAGTTGTTAAATTCATAATAGCCCATTAAACTACATTTTCCTTAATTAATATGATTATTCTCATGTAATCTTAGAAACTACTTTGTACTTTTAATTATTCATCTATAAGTTTCCAAATGAAACAGAATAAATGTATTTGGATATATCTTTCCTTTTCAGTGTTTCTGATTCAGATTGCCAAAACACAAGATAATATTACTTTTACACGAATGTAGTCATATCATTAAGAAAATGAACTGCCCATATTTTTGAAACTTAAAATAATAAATTTTTATTTCTTATAGATACCAAGGTAAAAAAAAATGAAGTATTTAGAATTTTTTTAAAGGGAAAATCTTTGATCAAAAAATTTAAATTACTGATATGTTTTGATTTGTTATGTTTTAATTTTGTGTGGTTGCTATGCTGTGTACAGATATCTTCCACTAAATACCAACATTTTATTTCCTTGTGTTTTATAAATATTTAAAATATTACTTCTTGCTAAACAAATTAATAGAGTTAATGTTATTTTAATGAAGCCTTGTTTAACCTTATTTCATTATTTTAATAATGAAATGATATGAATTTCATTTTATCATAACTATTTCATTATTTCACTATTCACGATTCTTTGCTTCCTTAAGATGGAAAATCAAACTGACTCAAGTAATAATTGGGATATTAAGCCTTTATGAACTTAAAAGTTCATGTTCAGTTTGGCATTTTCATTTCCATTAAAGTGGAGGCTTAAATAATACCATCAGTTGAAATCTCTTTCTGGATCTCCTGTTTCAGAATTCCTCAGAGTGGATTCATTGTCATGTATGCCTCTCTACCCAATAGCCCTCAGCAACTCCCAATACATACTACTTTTACAGTTAACTTTTGCAAAGGAAATAAAGATTTTCTGTCTCAGTGAACCCAACCAAATTCTTTTATTAAGTCTCTTATCTGACTCGGGTTAAGCAATTATACCTTCACCAATAAAAGTGAGCAGAGGCTTATAAATCTCTGAATGTCTGTTATTGGCCAAGAAAGGTTTGTTTACTCACTTTTGCTGCTGTAGGGTAGAGTCAATTTTATTCAAAGCTCTTGAGTCATAAGTGATATTAGATTATAATTTCAGCTACATTTGGTAAATAGATGTTCAGAATTAGTATACACTACTGCACTTATATCAAAAAATATATGAAAAAACTCATACATGAGGAAGAAATGAAGGTTTGGTGCCATGAGAGAAAATGTAGGCTACCAGAAGAATGAATGTCCATTTGATAGACACAAAATGTCCATCAAACCAACTAATTTTCAATAGACCTAACCATCTAAATGAATTTTGTGAGTACTAGGACTTTGCAGGAATAGAATAGTGGTTCCTCAGCTTTTCTAGCTTATTTCTGCTAACTTATTTTCTGTACTCAGAGTCCTTTTTTCACTTTTACATTTTTTAACTCAAATTTCTGTGATCATCAGGTTTTGCATCTTTCTCTCCAACTTCCTAAACGTTAATATTGCTAAAACCAGAAATGTAATCAACCACTTATGAATGGACCAGGTAGAAGCTGAGGAGCAGGGACAGAGACCCAGTCAGATTTTCATATCAGAGACAGATGAAAGAGACAAGCTGGGAGCAGGCCACAGTGAGTAGCATGATCTGAGATATGGGTGATTGTGAGATAGAATAACAAACTGCAAACATTTCACAAGTTTTCTCATCAAATTTCTATGCTGTTTTCTTTCCTGCAATTATACTATTCATTATTAATTCATCATACCGATCTATAGCTGTAGACACATTTTGAAAAGCCCCGTTTCCCCAACACCACCTTCAGGAAGTAAGTTTTAACATAGCAGAGAGACTAATTCTCTCCTTACTCTCACGTGTTCTCCAAAATAACCAGTCTGAAACTAAACTGTTCCCATACTTAAAAACTGCAGAAAAAAATAATCTTTCCAGATTCCAGGCTATTTTTATATTTGATGCGTAGAAACTCTAGCACATAATAAACTGAATTAAATTCTCAGGCTCAACAGAAACGCCAGGGTTATTTCCTATTGCTAGAATTAATAGTAGGTGGTATGAACAGGTGATAAATTTTTTGATCAATTTCTTGACCCCTGTGTATGCTTATATTTGCAAAGGACCATAGACACTTTGCCTTATTGATAATTTTCATGCTTAACTACATCACAGCAAAATTCTACATTAGAGCTACCCAGATGCAACTTGTCTTCCCAGCGAAGAAAGTATATGTGTATATTGGGAAGTGGTTGGATGGATTTTTTTTTGTCATTTCAGTAAACCCTCTATTTCATTTTTTTTTCCTGACAGCTAATGCACAACAGGCCAAAAGATCTGTGCTTCTTACTTGATTTAATTAATTCTGCAGAATTGAGTTGATTGAATTATTTTCTCCACATTTGGGGCCCTTCAAACAATAATCAAAGGCAGGTGGGGCTTCTGCCTCAGTTAAACTTGCAGAGCTGATATTAAGTGTTTTCCATTTTGACTTGTTTTGTTTCCAGCACTCACTCTAGACTGATCCCTGCTAAAGGGTAGAGGATATAATGTAAGCAGCAGCCTAATTTAATGCCCCTTGTCTAAAGCCTATTTACACCCATAACATGGTTCTTCTAATCAAATAAAAGTCTCCATTCAGTTCATGGTGTTCATAAACTAAGGCAACATAGATGTTAACTACACGTATTTTAGACAAAATAAGTGAGGGAAGTAAGAGGTGTACATCCCTATGTGTACAGGCTCAATTTCTCACTTGGAAATATAATTCAGTTTTTGAGACAATAGAACAAATCAAACATCACTAAGTTCCTCCTGGGACATTTTCACAAAGTGTCTTTGAGTGACACCTTGAATTTATGTAGTCAGTCCGTCTCTAAAGTCCTCGCTTCACATCTATAACTCTGAATAAAAAATATTCCACAAGCCTATTAGGTTCTTTCTGTGTTTCCTTTCTTTCAAATTTATCTTTTAATAAATTCCTAAATCTTTGCTAGTTTCTGTGCATTGTGTAGTAATTGATTTCCCTTCTTTGAATTTCTGCCCACCTCCTTTGTATCATGTAAGTAGGGTGTTATTGGTAACCTGTATTTTAAACTGCAACATTTTATAGATATACAGATACAGATGTAGTTTAGATAGAGATATATGCTTAATAATTTAACAGTTGCTTTAAGTGAGTGATGATAATGCTAACAAACTAAGGTATTAATGTATTTTTAAGCAATGCTGTAATGTAGTAGTATTTACATCCTATATGGTTGTATTATTTTGGTAATTACTTTGGTAATAAATTCCACTTGATTTAGAGTTTAAGCAACTTTTTCCTAAGATTCTGGCAGTGAACTGATTAATTTACAAATATTTTAGGATTATTTTCATATTTTGCTTAGTTTTCACCACACAGTATATTTGATGACAAATAAAGATGTGTCCTATGTCAATGACACTTAAAAATAATAAATATAATAAGAATAATTTAAAAATTCTACCAACATTTTTATGGTAAACATCTTATGGAGGGTTACAACCGTTATGACTGTTAAAATTCACTTTGAGATGGCCATTCTCGTAAAATTTCCTAAGTGTCTGCCTTGTTTATTGTTATCATATTTATCAAAAGTGGTGCTACCAGAATTCAAGGGGAAATGAATCTTCTCAGCCTTCGACCTATGTATGTGTGTATAACTATGAACTGAATGATTTGTAAATTGTACTACATATGCTTTTCTTTAAAGATAATACGAAATGTTTTAACTCCTTCTGGTCATTATAACATTGGTGTAAGTAGAAGTGAACCGATTCATCATAATGCATCAGACAGAATTTATTCTTGACACCCTGTCTCCGTTGTGAGTTTCACTTGGGGTCATCACTTCTACTACTTTCTTCCAAATCAGTGGTATGGCTCCCGACACCGTCTCTGCTCCAAAAATTGAATAACAACTTATGTTCACCCTTTGAGTTATTTATTTCTCCCATATCAAGGTAAAATAGGAAAAGAGAAACAGACTAGTCTTTGCTAAGGGTATCCATGGTCCAAATATTCTGCTGGTTCTCCCTCACCTTTTCATCATCTAATTAACATCATTGAGAAAGAAGATCACAGAGAATATCTGACTTCTGTGTTTATTTTTCCTTTTTAGTTTAGTATTCTCTCCCTTTAACATTAAAAATAAGTTAATTTGGCAGCAGCCAAGAAAAAAAAGGAAACTATGAACTGTACAGAAGAAAAAGTGCTCTAGAAAGGTGGTAACAGTACACACAGGGATGAATGAAGTCTGCAAATGGCTGTTAATGGACAGCATGCTCCAGATGTTCATAGCATTCAGACTGTTACCTACATCTAAAAAAAAAAACAGTTACAATAAAATGATATTTTGTAAAATGGTGTATGAATAGTTCTATAGTACTACTAGTAGTAAATTCTAGAATAAATTCTAATAAGAACTGCAGAGTATTCATTGCAAAACGTAAATCTGATTTCAGAGGCTCAAATACTTAGGCAGCTCTATAGAAAAGATGATCTTGTTCCTTCTCTTTTGCTAAAAAGCTGTTTCAGGCATAGGGCAGAAAATATTGATCCAGTTTCCAGAGTAACAAAGAAATTCAGCTGAGCTTGATAGACTTCTAAGATCATATAGGATTTTGAGTTAAGCTATAACGTAGAGAAGTTTTGTCTAAAATTTATTCCTTTAAATAATATTCTGTTTTTACTTATAATCTCCTTTCAAACTTTCAATAAAAAAGAACTTAACTAACCCTCGGTTCAAGATTATCTGAATTTCACTGTGTATTTCTAGTTCTTAATTTTAATTCCCTCCATATGAAAGCATGGCTTTTACCAAAAGCACAATCATTATCTTCTGAGTGAATATTGTGAATGTATTTGGAATTATATCCAATATTAATTTTGTTCTAATTGAACAAAATTTATCAACAATAGATGATAGTATTCATAAAAGCAATTTTGACTGTTACCATTTTTTCCCAGTCAGACACCATTTCTTTTTAAACTCATTTAACTGTTAGTGGGAACGAATATTATTCCCGTGTAGCAGGCAGTCTGTTCTTGCTCTCCATTTCCTGTTCGCATGCTGAAAAATTATTGATTTTCTCAGGACTCACTTCAGAAAACTGTTACTGATCATTTCAGCAGCTCATTCCATAATCCTGTGTAGTTTTGAGGATTTCTCATTCTGGCTTGTCTTTAAATTCGAACTCATTAACTTTTTATCTTCCAAAATGTTTCATAGCTTTTACATAACTATTGACATAGTGACATCAGTAGTAGTCAGGCTCTCCAGAGAAAACAGAATAAATTGGTCCCTGAACGTCATGGGAGGTGGGGCTTCTTCTCCCTAATGAGGTTGGGAAAACATGCTCAGCCCTCTCTTAATCCAATGGGACATCTCTTTGTTCTCCCATTTCCAGTTTTAACTGTACATTGACAAGGGGAGCTACTATGGCCTAATAAATAAGGTCATGGTGGAGGGCTCAGACCACTCAGCAGTGAAGATTTGGGTTATCCCACTAAGAAAAAACTTAGGGACCAGAAATAATAGCTGAATGTGAGGGAAATCTACAATGGATGACAGAGAAGAAAGATGGTATTAGGGACAAGCGGAGCACTGAGGTTTATAATTTATTGCACCAACTCTTATAATTTTCCCCACAATTATAACCAACCAGAACTTGTAGCAGCTGAGGCTAGATGGGGCGAAATTAATATGGTGATAGGGAACTGCATTCAAGTAATAATATACAAGTTTTTACAACTAGAATAGATTTTGGTGTAGAGGATTAGGGAGACTGAAAACAGAACATTTGCCTTGTTTTAGAAATATGGATAGATTGAGAAAGGACACAATGAGATTTCTGAGCTATCAGATAGGTTTAAAAAGAAGTACAGATTATAGAAAACATGGATTTATAATGCAATGGTCCTACAAAAATCAGGAAAAAGTGTTAATTTAATCTATTTAGTAATACGCAATACATGTTTTCAAAGGGCTTTTATTTCCATATTATTGAATAGTCAAAATAACTGTAATAAAGGGGATGAAGACCATATGATATGATAAATTATTTTTAGAATAAACCCAATGAATTTCGAAGAAGAAAAAAAATTTAAGATAAAAAAAACGCATGTAAGGACATGAATAAAATACATGGCTATTTCTTTAAATGAAATAATCCAAATCTCTTGTTATCTAAATTGGTAAGATTATGTAGCACATGAGACAATTGAAGAGAAGTTAAAAATATGCCTCTTAGCCCAGTGGGAAATATACTGGGCTAAAGGGGATATTTTCCCTACTGGGGGTAGAGTGGGCTATCATAAACCTATATTTTTTGCAAATTTATAAGAGCTACAGGCTGGCAAAGAAAACCAGTCATTTAGAAGCAGTGATAGTCATAAATCACATATTTTTTTTCACGTTTTTCAACAACATAATCTGATGTGAGGGCCTATGAAGGGAAAACTTGGAGAGAATGCTAGCAGAGAGATTCTATCTTAATATTTTACATTTAGCCTTCCATTTAGCATTCCGAAGTGTCCCGAGATTTGGTCTTTTGACAATCTAAATTTCAGTCTTCAAAAAGGGTTTTTGTTTGGTTGGTGACTTTGGTTTCCATCTTGTTTTGTTTGTTTATATCAGTGAGGAGTTGGAGGTATAGCTACAGATGTACTTTAGAAAATTTCTGGGGCGTCTGGGTGGCGCAGTCGGTTAAGCGTCCGACTTCAGCCAGGTCACGATCTCGCAGTCCGTGAGTTCGAGCCCCGCGTCAGGCTCTGGGCTGATGGCTCGGAGCCTGGAGCCTGTTTCAGATTCTGTGTCTCCCTCTCTCTCTGCCCCTCCCCCGTTCATGTTCTGTCTCTCTGTCCCCAAAATAAATAAAGGTTGAAAAAAAAATTTAAAAAAAAATAAAAAAAGAAAACTTCTGAAACTTCTTGGTACAGGAATGGGACTAAAATTTATGAAGATGGAGGCCGCTGCTGTTCTTGTCTCTGTTATTTTGTACAGTGTCCATCTTTGTTGCATAGATGGAATTCTTTATTGATGCTGTGAATAATGATTTCATTGGAAAAGAATATGGCTCCTAATGGCTGTATATAATGGAACAGTGGATAAACCACAGTTCTGCATGGCATGGTCTTTCCTACAAGAGCTTCAGGATGAGTTGTTAAAATGAGAAGGTAGAAAGTCCAGGAATGCTTTGTTCTAGAAGTTTAAGACAAATGATTGATTGGATTGATCAAGTGATAAGTAGTTGGCTTAGCAAAGTATCATTAAAATATGGAGAGGCACTTGATATGATGAGCACTGGGTATTATATGTAAGTGATGAATTACTAAATTCTACTTCTGAAACTACTAATACACTATGTATTAATGAACTAGAATTTAAGTAAAAACTTGAAACATAAAAAAAAAATTAGGTGAAAAAAGAGATTTGGTTCTGGAACATAATTCAATTTGGCTTGTCCCTTTGGAATAGCCTAAAGCATTTTTTAAAAAAAATTCTGTGGGGTTGCACTAGTTTATTGAGACAGCTGTTTTAAGAGCAGCTTGACTTATCATTGCATAGAACTCCACTGAAAATGTTAGAAATAAAAGGCTTTTATCAGAGTTAGAGTTCTTTAAGGTTATGACATAATCTTTTATTTTGCTTCAAGTAAAGAAATTCAGTGTTGATTTTTCCCCAAGTAGTATAGAGTGACATTATCCCTCCTCCTCTGAGAAAGCTTTGAATAATTCCAGTTTTTGTAAATGACCTTATAAGAAAATACCTGTAGCTCTTTTTGTTGAAATGAAAAATAAATACATCCTCTATTAGTAATTCAGTGATGAAACGTCTATACCAATGGAAACTTTTGATTTTTTCTCTTAAGTTCTTAATAGCATATATGAACATTAAAATGCCATCAAATATAAAATAATAATATCAAGTTTTTTTTCTGGGTAAGATTTGGAAAGTCACACTACATATGGTTCTTCCTTAGATCTCATACAGAAAGACCTCATGCTTCTTCATTGTGTGCAACCGTCCTTGCTGCTGTAAACATTGACTATAAGTGCGTTTTTGGAGATATTGGATTCATGGTTATCAACATACTCAAAATACTAAAAAGAAAAAAAAATCGTAAATATCTATATCCAAATAAAATGTCATTAAAATATTAAAATGAAGTAAAAGCATATTTACTCAAAAAGAAATATAATTTTTCTCCAAATCTCCTTTACTGTAAGAAGTACAAAAATAATTTTATATGAAAATGAAAAGAATTGAACAGGAAAAGTATTCTTCAAGAAAAAATAAAACATGGTGCCTGGGTGGCTCAGTCAGTCAAGCTTTTGACTCCAGCTCAGCTCATGATCTCACGGTTTGTGAGTTGGAGCCCCATATGGGCTCTGTGCTGACAGCTCAGAGACTGGAGCCTGCTTTGGATTCTGTCTCCCTCTCTCTCTGCCCCTCTCCCGCTCACACTGTGTCTCTCTTTGTCTCAAAAATAAATGAACATTTAAAAAAATAATTAAAAAAATAAAACAAAATCAGAGTTTTTGTACTGTATGTTTTTAAAGAGAATAAAAGGGTCTTTGTCTTACTGTCTAAATTCATTCACTCATTCATTCATTTAATTATTTATTTTCAAGTTTTTATTTAAATTCCAGTTAGTTAACATACAATTTAATATTAGTTTCATGTGTGCAGTATAGTGATTCAGCACTTCCATACTACATCCAGTGCTCATCACAGCAAGTGCACTCTTTAATCCCCATCATGTATTTTACCCATCCCCCACCCACCCCCACTCTGGTAACCATCAGTTTATTCTCTATAGTTAAGAGTCTGTTTCCTGGTTTGCCTCCCTCTCTTATTTTTTTCCCCTTTGTTCATTTGTTTTGTTTCTTAAATTCCACATATGAGTGAAATCATATGGTATTTGTCTTTCTCTGGCTGACTTATTTTGCTTAGCATAATACTCTCTAACTCCATCCATGTTATTGCAAATGGCAAGATTTCATTCTTTTTATGGTGGAATAATATTCCAGTGTGTGTGTGTGTGTGTGTGTGTAACTTCTTCTATAACTTTGCTATTGTAGATAATACTGCTGTCAGCATCAGGGTACATATATCCCTTTGAATTAGTATTTTTGTATTCTGCGGGTAAATACTTAGTAGTGCAATTGCAAGATTAGAGGATCATTCTATCGTTAACATTTTGAGGAACCTCCATACTGTTTACCAGTGACTGCACCAGTTTGCATTCCTACTAACAGTGCAAACGGGTTCCCCTTTCTCCACATCCTTGCCAGCACTTGTTTATTTTATTGTTGATTTTAGCCATTCTGACAGGTGTGAGATGATATCTCATTGTGGTTTTGATTTGTATTTTCTTTTCTTAATGTTTATTTTTTTTTTAATTTTTGATTTGTATTTTCTTGATGATCACTGTTGTTGAGCATCTTTTCATGTGTCTGTTGGCCAGATGTATGTGTTCTTGGGAAAAATGTCTATTCATGTCTTCTGTCCATTTTTTATGTAGAATATTCATTTTTTGGGTGAGTTTGAGAAGTTCTTTATATATTTTGGATATTAACCCTTTATCATATAATTGCAAGTATCTTCTCCCTTTTCGTAGGTTGCTTTTTAGTTTTGTTTTTTATTGTTTCCTTTACTGTGTAGAAGCTTTTTATTTTGTTGAAGTCTCAATAGTTTATTTTTGCTTTTGTTTCCTTGCCTCAGGAGACATACCTTAAAAGAAGTCGCTACTGCCGATGTCAAAGAGGATACAGCCTGTGTTCTCCTCTAGGATTTTTATCGTTTCCTGTCTCACACTTACGTCTTTAATCCATTTTGAGTTTGTTTTTCTGTTTGGTATAAGGAAGTGGTCCAATTTAATTCCTTTGCATATTGCTGTCCAGTTTTCCCAACACCATTTGTTGAAGAGACTTTCTTTTTCCCATTTGATATTCTTTCCTGCTTTGTTGAAGATTAATTGAACATAAAGTTGTGGCTTAATTTGGGGGTTTTCTATTTTGTTCCATTGATCTGTGTGTCTGTTTTTGCACCAGTACCATATTGTTTTGATGATTACAGCTTTGTAATATAACTTGAATCCAGAATTGTGACACCTCCAGCTTTCCTTTTCTTCTTCCAGGTTGTTTTGGCTCTTCAGGGTCTTTTGTTGTTCCATGCAAATTTTGGGATTGTATGTTCTAGCTGTGTGAAACATCTGTTGGTATTTTCAAAGAGATTGCATTAAATCTGTAGGTTGCTTTGGGTAGTATGGGTATTTCAACAATATTTGTTCTTCTAATCCATGAGCATGAACTGTTTTTTTTTTCCATTTCTATATGAACTTAAGAATTATTAAAAGCTATAATCATTAAGAGAGTGTAATAAGGTTTTAAGCGTTAGAAAATACATCAGTGAATCAGAATAGATTGTCCACAGATTGGCTGAAGTATGTTGCTATTTATTTGATCAAAGAAGTCAATTCAGTAGGTAGGGGAAAGGTAAAATGACTAGAATTCAGGTTTAAAAGATGTGTGTATAGTCAATAAGTACATGAAAAAGTTGATAAAATGTTTCATTAGGAAACACAATAAAAACAACAATTGTTGGATCTAGGGTAATTCTATTTTTAACCTGTTGAGGAAACTCAATACTGTTTTTTAGAGTGGCTGCACCACTTTGCATTCCCACTAGCAATTACACTACTAGGAATTTCCCCAAAGGATACCAAATACTGATTTGAAGGAGCACATGCATGCCAATGTTTATAGCTGCTCCATAAACAATAGCCTAATTATGGAAAGAGCCCAAATGTTCATCTACTGAAGAATAGATAAAGAGCATGTGGGGTATGTATATATGTGTATATGTTTGTGTATGTTTGTGTATGTATATATATATATATACACACACACACACACACACACACACACACACACAATGGAATGTAACTAAGCTACCATAAAAAATGAAATCTCTCCATTTGCAATGATGTGGATGGACCTAGAGTGTATTGTGCTGAGCAAATAAGTCAGAGGAAGGCAAATACCATATGATTTCACTCATGTGTGCAATTTAAGAAACAAAACACATGAGCCTAGGGGAAGGGGAAGAAAAAAAAAAACAGAAGGAGACAAACCATAAGACACTATTAACTCTAGAGAACAAACTGCAGGTTGCTGGAGGAGAGGTGGGTGGGGGATGGGCTAAATGGGTGATGGGCATTAAGGAGGGCACTTGTTTGTGCACTGGGTGTTGTGTGTAAGTGATGAATCACTAAGTTCTACTCCTGAAACCAATATTACACTATATGTTAACTAACTAGAATTTAAATAAAAACTTTAATAAATTAAATAAGTACATAAAATAACAAATCTCTTCATATACAGACTGAAAGAGCTAAAATAGAAAAAGATTCATAATGTCAAATGTTTTTGAGTATGGGAAACATAGGAAATGTTTATTCTTTGATAGTGGAAAGTAAAATTGGTATATTCACCTTGGAGAATTACTTGATAGTTTCTTAGAAAGTTAAATATATACCTGTTTTATTGTCCAGCAATTCAATGTCCTGCCATTTATTCAAGATAAATGAAAATATACATACACATACATGAGTGTGCACACTCGTGTACACACACAGAAAACGTTTTGAAGAATGTTCTTAAATTTAGATCATCAAATCTAGATAAACTTCTACATTTGAATACAATACAGCAATGAAAAGAAGGATACAGAATCAAAGACAAATTAATTTAAAAATCATTATGCAAATCAAAACATACCTAAATAATAAAACATACCTAAATAATAAAATGTTTAAAAATAAAAAGAAGTAAACAGCAAGTCTTGTTAAGGTTGAGTAAAATATATATCTTTTTAAATACCAGTCCATAAAGGAGTAAAGGAGATTATCATCAATGTTATTAAAACACATCTTTCCAAATTGGATAATATATTCTTATACATAGTTTATCTGAGATGTTCAAGCAAAACTCTTATCAGTTATTATAGTTTTGTATTATATGATTTTGTATATTTTGTGAAATCCCAAACCTAGTGTTTTCCCATATGCGTCTTATTTATGTCTGTTCTGGTATTTTTTAAATTATTTTTATGAAAAGAAATTCTGCCCCAGAAATAATTTATATTAGCTAGCTGGACTTGCATTTTCAAAGGGATATAATGAAAAAAAATACAAACAAACAAAAAGTCAATAGAAAATTAAACTCCCTTGCAGAGTCAGCTATGAATAAGCATCAAATTTTATTCTACCAGGTATCCAAGCGCTGTTCTGTTAGTTACTATTGTTACCACAGGCTTTTCTTTTTAGAAATAATTGGGATAATTAAACAGGTGAGTCATGTCTTACAGCCTAGTACTTTAATAGCACTGAGGATCATTAAATTTCACTCTTGACCCTTCACTAATTTTTTCAGGGTATTTTCTCCAATTCTTATCTCTAGACAGAAACCATTGCTTACCAGCCTGCTCAAAGAGCACCTATGCTACAATTCTATAAATGAAAATTATTTGACTGAATTCTGTTTGATGAGTGCTTTCTGTTATCAGTTCTGTTTCAGCTTCTCCTACCTCTTTTTACTCTTGAAATTCTTATCAACATACTGTCTCTTGTAATTTAAATGTGAAATATAATTGTGCATTTAGCTTTCTTTACCTTTAAATGTAGATCTATTTGGTTCCACATTTTAACCAGCTTTCTGACTTCCTTTAGCAACCAAATAGATCTTTTTTATTTCTATTTATTTATGTGTTTTATAAAAATACATGCTCAAAATAGATAATCTGATAGCTGTCTTTATATAAAGTATGTTTTAGGGGAACCTGGCTGGCTTAGACGGTTAAGCATCTGACTCTTGATTTTGGCTCTGGTCATGATGTCACAGTTGTGGAACTGAGCCCCACATCGGGCTCTGTGCTGAGTGTGGAGTCTGCTTAAGATCTCTCTCCCTCTCCCTCTAATCCTCCCTGCTCACACTCTCTCTGTCTCTCTCTCAAAATAAATAAACATGTAAAAATATGTTTTTAATTACATGTAAAAATAATGTTCAGCTAAATATTGTTTTCTCTGTTACAAAGAGCATCAGATTCTTAATTGGGGTTGACTTTTCTGGGGACTTATGAAATTATATGAAAAGCCTGTTCAATTAATGTCTCTATTTTCTATATTTTAATTTCTCTATTATAAAAGTAATACTGAGTTATCAATGTTACTTGTTTTATGTAATTTGGTATTGTTATCAGTAATATTTGTAAATATTCCGCATCAGGTCTCCAACTATTAGAATACTCTTATTTAGAATATAGCTCTGCATAATATATGTGTAAGTATAATACACATACACAAATGGATTAAATACATTTAAAATGGTATAGTTTATAATTTGGTAATGGGAGATGGTAGGGAATTTTGACAGTTCTTTAGTCAGCCACTTAAGATTACATTAAATGATTTTAGTTTGATATCTAGTTTTTCACTAATTTCTACATTTCTACACTCTTGCATGAATAAAATAAATAGCTCCACCACTGTAAGTAGAACTTTATATAGTCTCCAGTGCTCAAATAGCATAGACACTATTAGAATTGGGTCTGTGAAAATTTTGGGGAAAATAAAACAGAAAAATATCTCCTTTTTGACCAAAAGTGAAGAAGCTACGTATATTAGTTTTCTCTGCTGCAAAGTGAATTACCACAAACATAGTGGCTTAAATAAATATACATATATTTCCTTTCAGTTATGGTGGACCAGGAATGTGGGTATGACTGGGCTGGGTCCTTTGTTTAGAATCTTCTAAAGCTATGAGCAGTGTGCCATCCAGGGCTAGATTCCCATCCAGGGCTTTACTGGGGAAGGATCTGCTTCTAAGCTTTCTTCGGTTTTTGAAAGAATTAATTTCTTTGTAGTTGTAGGGCTCATGACAGCTTGCTTCTTCAAAGCCAAGAATGAAGAGACAGAGAGAGAGAGAGAGAGAGAGAGAGAGAGAGAGAGAGGGAGGGAGAGAAAGAGATTGATTCAGGCAAAATGGTGCTACACTGTTATGTAATCACATACACATGATTAAGTATATCTCACCATTGTTGCTGTATTCCATTGGTTGCAATGAAATCACATATTCATCTACATGGACTACACAAACATGTGAACACCAGAAGATGGGTTCAAAGGGGCTACCCTAAGATCCATCTGCAACACTGTGATTGCTGTATTTGTGTTTAAACAAGTACGAGAAAATAATGTCATCAGTGAGGTCCCCACTTATCAGGGAATATTGTGAGAGTCCTGAGCATCATTCAAACTGTAATGATGTTTGAGCCCTGAAATAGCCTGGCTCAGTGCTAATGACATTTCTCCATTAATTTGCTGAATGTACCGGAGGTATTTTGAGTAGGTCCTCTTCCCAGATGAGAAAGCAAACCTGCAACAAGGGTTTAACGACTCAGGCTTGAGTGAACCTTCTAGAAATTACTAGGGCTAATAAGTCAAAAACAAAATTGTCTGGAAGAAGAGTTCAAGGAGAGAGAATCTGGGGAGGTGAAAGACAGACAGTGTTGAGCATCTCTATGGCAGCAAGTGAAGCAGGTTTGTTTCAGTTTTTCCAAAAAAGGAAGTAAGCACTGGAGGGGATGTTACAGTTATATTCCTGCAAGAAATCTACAAATATTGAAGTGTTTTCAAAGCTGATGGCTTCTCATTTGTTTACCCCTGAGAATATCTATTCTAAAGAACTGGGTCTCTGTGCCAAGTATAGTGTGTTGCCAGAATGCAAAGCACTTGAAAGAAGAAGAGAGCCACAATTTTATTAAAGATATTTTCCTGTCCCTAATTTCTTACATTTTTAAAACTTTCATTTCACTGCCTGTGGGAGCCAAGCGGATGAAGGCTAGAATAAAATGTCTTCCATTTTTGAG
The DNA here is from genome assembly GCF_016509475.1 of Prionailurus bengalensis. NCBI lineage: Eukaryota > Metazoa > Chordata > Mammalia > Carnivora > Felidae > Prionailurus > Prionailurus bengalensis. The sequence continues at coordinate 53,638,007 of NC_057359.1, read as the reverse complement.
TTGCCTATTTTACAAGGGCCCTGAGGGCCAGAGTGCTAAGCCCCATGTAAGAAACTGTAGAAGAAAAACCATGGAAACACTTAATCTTTACCTGGACTGGTAGGCAGCCTTGTCTAAGGCAAATCAAGCTGTGGCTCCTGGACCACCATATCTTAACATGGAAATAGTTAGGATCAGCAATATCTTATGGCTCTAAAGCTGTGATCTGAACAGTATGACATGAGAAGGAGGAAGATGTTAAATATGCACCGTAAATGGTGTAACCAGTTTAGGAGAAAAATTGAAATCGTGAGTCCTCTCAAGAATAAGCTTTGGTATTAGAAATCGATTCATTCCTGTTGCTATGCAGTATGGTCATACATTTGTGCTTGTGTAATCTTGTGTTTTAAAAATTTCTCAGCTTTAAATCTGAATACTGAAAATATTGAAAGTTAATATACCTAGATGTACAAAAGCTATTCGGTTTTTCAGTAATGTCTAAGATTGTAAAGGAGTTCTGAGAACAACCACACAAAAAATGCTACTTGAAAGAACTAGATAGATGATTTACGGAAATCTGTTAGCATTCAGTTCAAAGTGTATTATCATTTCTTTCATGGTATTTCTTGATTCGTGGCTTAGTTTTTTTTCCAAATATATTTAAGTACATATTTTAATATTGATTTGTAACTTTGGTTATCATATAACTTATCATCCAAACAAAGACACTTTTGAATGTATCCTATTTTATGTCTCCCCATGGATATTGGATATTGGACACAAAAAAATGGGCTCAGTTTACACCAGTGTCTTCACTTGCTATGTGTTTAACCGAGATGTATTGTCTTTAGAGACCTGATGAGAATAAGCCTTTCATATTTTTGATATTGCGTTATGGCTTTATGTAGTCAGGTGAAAAAAATGTTTCACATATGCTTGAAAAGAACATATATATTCTGTGTTATAATGTTCGATACCTCCCAGTCTGACCAAGTATGTCATTTGTGCTTTTTAAGTATAGTACACCCAAACTCTTGTGTGTTGGCTTTTTGTCTGCTTAATTTTTATTTTCTGAGAGAGGTATAAAATAATGCTATGAATTTTAACTTTATGCTTTATAAGTATATATTTTCCGTCTCTCTAAAAATTCTCTTAACAATGGAGAAGAGTTATGTAATACTACTATGGCTGTGCCAAATTTATTTTGGTTTAATATTTTCTATCTATATCCTTTGTGATTATTTTTTATTTTGTTTTTTGCTGTGTACTTAATTTTTCCCAAAGTTTCCCTTCTGAACTGTGGAGGGGTACATAAAGGTTTCCTACCAGATCTACACTTTTTAAAATTAAATGTAATTTTAGCATGTCACAAACCAAGTACATGATCTTACTTCCAAGCTCCTTTTGAATGACATGTTTAACTTTCTTCTCAGAAGACAACTGTAATTTATTTATCTCATCGTACACATTCAATTTTCAGAATACAGTATTGCCTCTACCTTCAAAATAGATTCAACCACTTCTCACTATTTTACTTCTCCACTTCAAACTGCCATTCTCTCTCCTCTGGATTGTGTTTTTACTTATGTATTAAGCACAAATTTCACTGAAATCGAATAGCCCTACAAAAAACCTGAATAAACTTGAGTCCATACATTTCCACCTGAACCAAGTAACTAGATCACGTATATTTCACTACCAGCATCCAGAGGGTGGTCTCTTCCCCCTCCCAGTCACTAACCACACTGAATTAACAATTACTCCATCTGTCACAATAGATCAATTTCATCTGTTTACAAAATCTATAAAATTGGAATATACATTACATACTCATTTCAGTCTCACTTCTGTTCAGCATAACTTTTGTGAGAGTGATATGTTGTGGTAAGCACATAGCTCTCTTTGATGTTCTAGAATATTCAAATGTATAGATTATCACAATTGGTTTTACTATTCATGGACAAGGGGATTGTTTCTAGTATTAGTCAAATTAAGCTACTATGAGCAATCTTATCCATGAAGTTTGGTACAACTGCATGCATTTCTTTTGAATATCTACCTCGGCGTGGAGCTGCTCAGTGAGGGAGTTAGTTTATATATTGGGACCCACAAATGGAGGCCACTCCAGGGGCCCAGTCCGCATCGCAAACCTAAACCTAAGTCAGCCTCCACTCATAGGAAACACCTGTCATACCAGGAAACCTAACATACACCAATCACAATCCTATGACTCAGCTTGAGCTAGTTTGCCTTGCCGTAGAAAATAGGACATGCTCTCCTTATAAGAAAATCCTCAGCCTCCTAGCACATCATGCCGTTTTTGAGATGCCTCTGCTAATGGTCTTTGAAACTCACTTTTGCCCCAGATCCCTCAGGAAGAGCTCTGTAGCTTGAGAGGTACTGTACTCCCCCAGTCCATGGCTTACTTTTTCTTGAGACTGTTTTATTTTATCACATGACAGTTTTGGTGTTGAGATGGGAAGACAGCTGCTGAAGATTCTGGGGATGGCTTCCAGACACAGGTGAAAATGCTCACAGAGGCCTTTGATTCTCTGCCTCCAGGGCCTCTCTCCAGGATCTCTGCTCACCTTCCCTCCTGTTGACTCTGCTTACTTTGTCTTCTGAGCTCTTTGAGTTTGTCTTAATATTTCTAGGTGAAAAGTTGGGGTGTGAGAGACTCCAGGTTTCTCACAGTGAGACTTAGTGCACCAAAACATTTGGGTTTGTGTCCGACTCATCTATCAGGTAAGCACCTTTGGGATGTTCTGACATGTCTCAAAAACTGTAGCTAGCAGTAATAAGTCTGGTTGAAATAAGAAGGATTATCTTAACAGGGGAAAAGATAAGTACCTCTTAATCTAAAGAAAGCAACATAACCATCATTAGGGGACGCACAAAGCCTCCAAGTAAGTTGACAGCATAAATCAATCACTGGGGAATGTGGGGAAATCAAGATGAGAAATTCATACTTTTTTTGACCAATGACATATCAAAATCTAACCAGGCATATGTCAAACTATTAAAAGCCAACAGGGCATCTCCATTATAAATAAATTTCATGAAAGGAATAATAGATCTATTACTAATGGGAATCTTAAAAGCCAAAGCCACAAAATTGGTGGGTACATATCTAGCACCGTTCTTAGCACTTAGCACTTAAAAGCTGTTTGAGCATTCGCCATCTAACTTAAGACTCCCATGCTAGGATAGGTTAGTCAAGGAATGGCTTAGATTGATGCCAAGTCACCAGTCAATGCCAAGAAAATTTCTTTGCAAAGTCCCCAATCCAGTAGCACATACTTCTTGGGTATTAATTTGTCTCTGAGATACCCAAGGCTTAGCCAAAGATACGAGATACTCAGGTTTCAAAGAATTAAGTGTGCTACCATTCAGCACACCTCTTTTTTATGTCTAAAAACTGTGATCTCAGAAGCTGTAGATTTTTACAAAAATGGCAAAATCTTGCTAAGACATTAAAGCAGGCATGTTTTTTAGAATTATCAATGTCAAATATAAGGCAGACATATAAGTCTCACTCTACGTAGATTTAGTACGCTCGTGTTATCTCTTAGAAAATTTGTCAGCAAGAAAGATAAGTATTAAGCTGTTAATACTTCCAGTCTACCTGGAGAACAAAAATTTGAGGACTTAACAATTGACTGTGCTTCCTGTTGTTTTTATCAGGTTTTTGGTTACTTAAGAAAACACAGTCTTACCAATACTAAAGGCTTTATCCACAACTATGAAATCTTATGCATTTACCTTTAAAATCTTCTTTTGTTACTTTAGTTAAGAAGGTAGGGGAGAAAATGATATTCTAAAAACAGTTTCAATTTCTTGAAACATGTATACCACTGATCCCTGAACCTGTATTTTGAATAGAATAGATATTAATAAGTACTTGTTGAATAAAACAGCAATTATAGAAGACAAGGAGACACTACTAAGGATATATGTGGTATAAAAATTTAGAGCTATTATTGGCATAGATTTGTATCCAAAACTTATATGTGAGCTTGCAGTGACTTAACTACATATCTTACTTAACCTGCCATACCAGGGGAAATAAAAATATATTCCAGTTATAGATCCTGCCTATGGTAGAAGCAATTCAAAATGGAATATGCTGAGAGAATAATTACTGATTTAACTGACATCAAAGGATCTAAAAAGTATTTCACCCTCAAGGTGCATGGACCACCCTCTCGGATTCTTCTTCAGGGAAAAAAACAAAAAACTTCTAGAGACAGTAAAAACCTCACGTTGCTTGGTGTGTCTGGGGGGGCTCAATCAGTTAACATCTGACTTCAGCTCACTTATTTTGAGTTCAAGTCCTGCGTCGGGCTCCCTGCTGGCAGTGCAGAGACCCCTTGGATCTTCTGTCCCTCTCTCTCTGCCTCTCCCCCAGTCATGCTCTCTCTCAAAAATAAACATTTACCCAAAACCCGCTCACATTCCTTGGTAAGACATATATATATATATATATATATATATATATACACAGATACACACATGTATACACACACACATATATATATACACACATGTGAAATATGAGAGATGAGAGAAAATGTGAGGTGAGAAAAATGAGAACTAAATATACAGTATATGTTTATATATAGTTTGTGTATGCCCACGTACACACACACACACACACACACACACACACACACAACCTTGGACTCCAAAAGTATAATGGCGGAAATTAGACAATGAAATCAGACTGTTTCTGGATTGGACCAATTCTGAATTGGCCACCTGTGTGAGGCACAGGAACCATTTCTTGAATACTGCCTTATCCTCAATAAATTGTCTTGTTTGCAAAAATTAGTTGATCAACTATATATGTGTGTGTATATATATATATATATTAAATATAGATGTATATATTTTAAAAATACATGTATGTATGTTATATATATGTATAAGCATATTATATATATACATGTATATTATACATATAATAGATCAGGTCTAATTCTGAAGTCCATAACGTCCTATTGGTCTTTCCCCTCACTTAACCTGATAACCACACTTCCTGACCCTTGACCTCTGTACCACTTTTGTAAGCCTTGAAATAAGATCCTGTGCATCTTCCATCCAGTTTTTTTCTGGGTAAGATATTTCCTGTGTTCTTTCTTATTTGTTCATTCTTGCTGGGAATTAATTGTATTAGTCTTTAACAACTACCTTTGAATTTGTTAATTTTCATTATTGTTGGCCTTCTCTGTCATTGATTTCTATTTAATATGTCACTTTTTCTAGTTTTGGGGTTTAATTTCCTGTTACTTTTTGGGCATCTTGCAGTCAAAGGTTGTACAGGTTAGAATTACATTACATTTAGATCAGAAGAGCTTTATTCCCTGGATATCTGGCTTTGATTTGGTTAGGAAAAGAACTAACTAACCCACTAACAAATAAGCTTGAATATGCTGGAAAATTCTAAAATTTTCCTTTTGACGCCCGGGGTCGGTTTGTTTGGTGATGACTTTCACCTGGTCTGTTTTGTAAGTTTGGTTTAATTCCATAACTAGAGAAGTATAAACAAGGAGCACCTGTGTCTCTCAGGTGGTGAAATGACTGACTTTGGCTCAGGTCATGATCTCACGGCCCGCATTGGGCTCTGTGCTGACAGCTCAGAGACTGGAGCCTGCTTCTGATTCTGTGTCTGCCTCTCTCACTATCCCTCCCTTGCTCATGTTCTGTGTCTCTCTAAAAAGAAATAAACACTAAAAAAATATTTTAAAAAAAAGACTGTGCTGGGAAAGTGTATACGAAGCTCTTTCAAAACCAGTATTCATGCACAAATTATAGCAGTTTAATCATGAAATGAAAATGCTCAAATATGAATAATAAAGTTTTAAGGGCACATACTTCTATGTATGTTGCTATATCACATATCATCACTAGAGATACAGATGCTCTCTCTTATAATTTTCATTTTTTCCTCATTTTAAATGAAAAATGACTTTTATAATATTTTGCACACATTTCTTTTTTGAAAAAAACATCTGGGTTTGACCATCCTAGCAATAACCAGAAATTAGTATTTTCCTTTAGATTTCTTGTCTTAAAGATTTTTGCAGGAATTAAATATGCTAGCCTTAGATACTTAAAATTTTTCAAGAGTAAACAAAACCATAAATGGATTTAATAATTATTTTTAATGTTATTATAAATTAATCTCTTATTTGTAAATATGTCATTTCCAAAGCTGGATTGGGAGTTTTTTTTTTTTTTCTCCCAGAAAACTGTTAAGGGTGATTTAATTAGGATGCAAAAATACTTACAAACTGAAAATATTTTAAGTATTCTTATCACCAGGATGAGGACATGCTAAGCTTTCATTAAAGTACATTTTTTTCTTTTCCTTTGGTAGATCTGTGGGCTAAAGGAAGTTAATGAAGACACGCTACCACTATATTTCATCTTCAAAACTTTTAGATTTGCTCTTAGAGTCTCATGAACAGGTAAGACAATGAGCAACCCTTCATTGTAATCTCAGAGAAGAAATAGATGCTGTTTCCAGTGTCTACTTCAAGTACAGTCCTTTGAAGTCTTCCCAAGCACCCCTATAAGTACCTGACCTTCAGATCAAAAGATTAAAGGAAAAAAAATAAAAGCAAAGAAGCTCCTTCCCCCCCCCTCATATTTTGTGGAAATGATATTACTTGTTTGAGGCCAAAATGTGTGTCCTTTTTTCCCGTTTTTTCTTTTCTTCTTTATTACTTTTTTTTAATTTCACATAGATCAATTTAGGAATATATATATGGCCTTCTCTTTACAGGGACATGATTTATGCTAGGGATACAAAAGTGTCTAAAGCGTGATTATTAATTTTACTTTTCAAGGGTGTGGTGATTACTGCCAGAGAGGTTGTACATAGTCATGATTAAACAGAGTCGTGTGATAAGACAGAACCAAGTTTGAATCTAAGTTTTATCTCCGAGCTACTAGCTCATTACCTGTGGTACTTTAAAAATTTACATTTTGGGGCATCAATCATCTCTATTTTAAAAGAAGAGAATAATACCTTGACTGAAAGATTATGTCAACAATTGGATCATGTAATGAAGAATTAGAGAAAGTGTTTGCAGAATGCTTGGCTTATAATAAGTGGTCAGTAAGAGGAAGAGATTTAAATAACCTGTTCTTCATTATTGTTGTCAATTTCACCACCATCTTTAGTTTCTCAGTGTTCCAGTACACAGCAGTCTATCTGGAATAGTTATTTCGGAATTGGGGCTCAGTATTGCATATGATATATATTTGTCACTAATAGTATAATAGTTTGATGACCTTAGGAGGTGTTATAGGTAGATACACATCTGGTTAGATCAATTTAATGTTTTCAACGGAAATATATAATGAAAGATATTAATCAATTAATAGCAAGTGACTATAATTTTTGGCCTCTGTTTTTCTTTTTACACTTGGTCTATGATAGCTTTCAAGACTTTTGTCTCTCTCTATTTTTTTGGTTTTTTTTTTTTTTTTTACTTTTTTCTCATCTTAGGACATTTCTACTTTTTAATCAGTTAAAGCTGAGTGATGCGAGGAGAATAAATTAAATGAATATCAAACCCTCTGACTTGAAAAGCCCTAAGTCAAAAGGTTACATCTACTGTATTGGTACATGTTCTGTCTTCAACACTTAAAATAAATAGCACTATTCTTAGGTAAATTACAATCTATTTATGGGTAAATACAGAGGAAGTGAATATATACATGGATTGGTACCAACTGAGTTAGATACTGAAGGAAGTGACCATGTCTTTCTTATTCACTTTTGTATATTTAAGGTTGGATCA